>NC_090449.1:675072029-675692654 GCF_031143425.1 Pleurodeles waltl | reverse complement strand
AAGATGGTGGTGGGGTTTATTGTTTTATCTGAAGTGGCTGTCAGTGGTGTATAGCGTTGCGGAGCACCGAGTGGTCACTGCACAGAGGTGGAATACCTACGCTGCACCAGAACCAATGTGGTGCTTGGCCTTGAGAAATATACTCCTGGCTCCATTTTGGTAATGATTTGTATACTGATTTTGCTCTTTCTTGATTAGCTTTGTTCAGCAGTGTCATGCCTTAGGAGCAGCATTAGTGGTTGCTTTTCCACCCTGTGGTTTTTAATTTGTTTTGAGTGTAGTTTATATGGAGAGAATGCTGTAGTAAACAAGCAATGCCTGTGTCAATAGGTCTGATATTGGCTGCAAGCCTTCTGGGTTTGCCAGTGTTTGTTTTGATTTGTCATGGTTTTGCAAACCTTTCATGTTGGAAAAGCTGCTAGGCTCTTGTCAGTCTGAAAAAAATAGGCTACAAGCAAAAATATGTTTGGTATCAAAAAGCACACATTTCCATAGTAATCCCTGGTATTTTTAATCCTATTGGCAGATTGTGTATACATTGAAGCGCTAGTAAACATAAACAATAACAATTATGAAAAAAGGCATTCCATCTACTGCCTTTTACCATTAAACTGTTAAAACCCAATGCTTCTCATTTACAGTATGGGGCTAAAATTCTTTAATAAAGAGCTTGATGTATTAATTATGGCATGACCTGACCGGATTCCTACCCTTCGACCAGATTCCAGTGGGGTTGGCAAGAAGTGCTGCTATGAGATGCTGCTGCACGCCCATTGTCTATTCGGATTCTGCTCACATATTGCTGCTCCGTCCTGTGGTATTTCCACCACGCCATGAGATTTACTAATACAATTCTGCATGTCTCTAGGGCAGAAGCGTATGTAAAAATCAGTGCTAATTGTTAATTCTCCTTTCGCCATTCATAACCCTCCCCGAAGTAAGGGCCTGGAACACCGGTAGTTTTGTTGTATTTGACTGCGAACGTAGCCTGCCTTCTACCTCCTCCGAAAGCAAATGTGATTGTAAATGAGTGAAATGTGGTCAGGCAGATCGTGCCAGAGAGGAAACGATCCTAAATTTGCTTTCATTGCTGAGGCAGGCCATGCTAATCTTGTGGGTTCATACAGGTAGAGCATGTGTTCTAATGCAAAGGGTCACATGACAAGAGACAGACAAGGGCAGAACACATGACCTACGTGTAAAGCCAGCCTTGCTTCCTTCCGCCGCATGGCTAAACATTCGCAGTAGTCACTGCTGATGAGTCTAAGGACAGTCATACAAGTACTCTGGTCTCCTAGGCTTGCTTGTGCAAATAAAAGCAGCAAATGGTCATTTTTACCTCTTGATGTTCCTTGCATACTTCCATGACTATAAAATGCAGGTAATATTTCTGGCATGCTTGCCTCATGGCATTACCCACACTCATTACACAGGACCTATTTGGAACCATGGTCCTTGAAAACCAATGACCTCATCGAGTTTTGAACAACAAGGCGAATGTAGAAACCATGGCAACAGGAGACCTGTGGCTGCACTTTCCCCTTGTACTCAGTGTTAGCTGTTTTTCAAGTGCAGCTCGTAGGGAAGACAGGAAACGGCTGTTGTGACCCGTGATTTTATGAGCTCATTGTATTAATCTCCCTCATACACTCTGTCAAAGTTACAGATGATCCTTGGGGTAGAAGTTGTGCGATTTTGTTGAGTTAATTGAGGAATGCTGTGAAATATATTTTAAAAGAAATGAACCCTTGCATAACCATATTTTAACTGAGACATTTTGTGTTACAAAGTTGATGTTTTTGAAAGATTGTTTCGGGTGAGAAGTGGCTCACTTCAAGCCTTGCTAGTGTGGGAGCAAAATCTTACCCCAAAATTTGTACACTCCAGATTTTACCTCATTGTTTGCTTTCACAGTTTACTGAATTGGAGAGGGTGATAAATATCATTTTTATGAGGCAGTATGTCCCTGCGTTAAGGCACTTCTTCAAACGTTGATTTATCAGAGTAAAACAGTTTGTTAAGTAATGGGGACCCCCCCCTCATTGAGTTTACATCAATGAAAAGTTAAAGGGTTTTATTTAAAAAGTTCAAAGTAAGCGGGACAGTCAATGCCATGAAGGCTCTCAGTCACAAATGTATAGAGTATTTAAAATCAGAAAATATTGCTAGTATCAATGGGCAGCAAAATGATAAGCAAATTGGGCAGCATCCCTAGTAGAATTGGAAAGTCTTATGCCTCACCCCTAAATCGAGGGTTTTTATGCATCATGCATGCATATAATGTTTTGAAATTTTACAGCACCATCACGGTATGAGCAAACGTATTTCTTCAGCAGTTCTAAACACAATAATTAAATATGCCATTACCTTAACATATACGCATCAAAACAATGCTAAAAAAAAACATATTCAAAATCCTCAGTGCTAATGTCATCCGGAGTTGTTTGGTCATATATGAAACATTTAGACAATAACACGTTCTCCCAATGAAGGAGCCCAGTGAAGAAATCAAGAGATAGATACTTGCTGCAATCTTACATCCCTACCATAGAATTTTCAACACTAGCAAGGCAACTACTGCAGTGGAAATAAAACATTGTCATCATCTTAACTGTGTGCTCTACAAAGCTTGTGGGGAGGGGATGTATGCAGAGAGGAAAGAGGAGTGAGTGAATGACGCGGCATCAATCTTGTTCAAAATGGAGGCTTGTACAGACACGTGGTTTAACTAAAACACATGAATAACAACTTCTACTACATGAGAATTGTGTTTCAATTACAATAATTCAGTGTATAAATGTAGGATCTTATGAAAAATTGCATATCATTAATGCACAAAAATATACACTTCAACAATTCCACACTAGTTACTGAATAATGACTACCTCGATTACATTATTTATGCTACTGTACAAGTACAACACAATTTTCATATTAAGTACAAAACTATCTTTAGAAGGCAATGCTGATCAAAGTCTGTGCCTTGTGTTAACGTTCTCAGCTGTCCCCATCGAACGTATTTGCAACGTAGAAAAAGGAATCTGCCCTGACAGAAAAGTCACAGATGTAGAGCCGCGCTGACCCGGGACAGGCAGCACCGGTGGCACAAACCCCAGATACAGGGTCAACAGAGAAAAGCGCGTTAAATTAAGTGCTGTGATGACTTTGTTAGACGTGCCACGTTTTCTGCTGTGATTGTATTTTCTAGGTGCATATGTTTGCATTTCAGAGAATGCCTGGTGCTGCTCGAGTTTGCCGTATATGTTAATGCCATTTACTGGCCCAAAGGTACAACGGGGAGGTCGAATAGTTTGAAGTGCTATGCAGTGGCGTAACAAAGGCCCTCGACACTGGTGTTGTCTACATAACCGGCGTACAAAACGAGGCAAAAACAAACCGCGCGGCCCTCTCATTGCACGCGAGGTGGCGATTCGCACAGGGCTTCCCTCTTAAGGGCTGGTATCCGAGGGAGCGGATATTCCAGGGAGCGGAGTCCGGGTGTAACCGGACCCCGCGGTGAGTCACGGGAGAGCCCGCAGTCCCTCAGACACGGCTCTCTCTCTCCATCCCCCGACCACTGTTAAAAGCAGCGGTGACCTGTAGGTAACAGTTCGGGGTAAAAGACTTCGGTAATTCTTTTCGTCGTCAGTGACGCACTCTGATTCGTAGGTGCCGCTCTTACCGTCGTGTTACTGTTAGGAAATCTTAGTAAACCCTCTTTTATGGCACCTTGGCACTGCGCCAGAGAACTGCATTCCTGGGTCAGTCCCTGCTCGGAGAGATCAGTGTTAGGTATGTTCTAACCAACTCCAGATGGGAGAACCCCTTCACAAACTAGCTCGAAGCGGGGACAGACAGTCTGTTTGTGGGGATACGCGGCCAGGGTTCGTCAAAGTGGAGGAGTTGCAAGGCAGGAATAACAGTGAAATATGTGTTACTAGCATCCACCAGCGCTGCCTCAAAGCGCAAGGGGGGGGGGGGGGGGGGGGGCGTGCTTTTGAAAGCACTCTGAATTTTTTAATAGAGTGAGAGTGCTGCATAGCGTCAATAAGTGATTTTTCTATATCTGTAAAGTGTGCTTGACGGCTAGATATCTCAATGAGTTAACGGTCTTTGCTGGTATTTGCACTGATCTCAGCCATAAATTCACATTCCTGCAAGGAAGACTCGAGTTTACACCTTCCAGAAGTCGTTATATTGAATTCCATCAAATTGGATTATAGTAATATATGTTGTTTACAGCGCTTAGACGTGCCACCCAAAGCGGTATACGAAAACAAATATATTTTTTAGCGAGTGTCTATTACGTGCATGCGAGTTCCACATCCAGCAACTGCGCCGGAATGCTAAATTTCTTCTCGTCGTGGCTCGCGGCACTGGACAATTATACCTTGCGCGGACACACAAGATAAAGCAGTAAAGGCATGGATTTACTGATTCTCATTATTAGGAAAATCGTGTAAAATCTAACTTCCGTCCTATTCATAGTCTTTCCAATGGGCCTTCGTTTGAGTGGAAACGGCTTGGATGCTTAACCCGGGCGGAGGACGGGATGGGATTTCCGGCGCTTCTCCTGCACTGGAATGGAATGCCACAGTGACGTCTTGATCCCGTGTTAGCAAATAGTGCGGTTAACAGCAGGTGCCAGTACAGCACATTCTTGCGCGCCACAGCCAGGCCCACATTTTTCCCTTGATGCACTTGTTCATTTGTGTCGGTGATAAATGGGGAAGTTTTACGCAGTAGGACGATTTTCAGCTAGGTAAGAATGCCCCAAGCGTACTTGTTAAAATACTACTCTCTTTTAACGCACATCAGGTCCAACATAAACAGTTGAGCTTGAATGTAATTGTTTGGCAACCCCAGTCCGAAAACATGCCAAGAACATGGTTTTGAAGATGAGCATTACATCTGTACACTTTTACGGACAGTTACGGTTTACAGTTATTATTGCAGATTTAGGTGTATCGGTTAAAAGAGCAGTTCTTCTTTCACAAACCAAAGTAAAAACGTGGTGGAAATGTTTACACGAAGGCTTCTGAACCATCGAGAGTACGATTCCATCATTTTAGCTGGGCACTGCCTCTACACACCTTTTTCAAATAGTCCTTTCCACCTCAAAAGTAGCAGTCCGGCTAATCTGTCACCTGCGCCCTATATGGCAAGCAGCCCCGCACAGGGCTTTATCAGGGATGCAAAAAAACAGAAAAGGGGATGGGGGGGGGGGGTAATGTATGTCTCCAAAAAGTGCGTGGCCGATGAAATTAAGGAAGGATGCTATTAAACATGTAAACTACATTTCTGTGATTGCATAGTGTGCCACCCAGCTGGTTTTTTGGTCCCTCTATGAGCCATTATTATATCTGGATTTGTGAAACAACAGCTGACGGAGACCTAAAAACCAGTCAGGACTATTGGCTTTGTTAATGATTGTCTTCTGCTTAAGATAAAGCGCTATACAAGCCTAACATGCTGAACGGAAATAAAATACAAAAAATCATCCTGGAAATAACTACGAATTTTAGGAAATTCAAGATTACGTAAAGCATGCACAACAGAAACAGCAACTAGATAGCAGACATGGATTACCTTAATCTTAACGTATTTTACATTGATTTAAAATCGATCAGTGTTTTTACCAGTAAGAGTAAAAATACAATGACATAAGGCCTGTTAATGCCTAGTTTTTATGTGCATTTTTAATTACTACTGGGTCTGAGACCTAGGACCTGGCCCATTTAATCCCTGACCCCGCACATGTTGTGATTTCAGTGAGTCTCTAGGCACATCGAGGAAGGTACACATCTTGATGTACACCAAAGGGATTTGAGGCATGAGCCTCTGCTCAAAATGTTGGCTTTCTTCAGCCTAGTAGGAGGATCCTTGACCCTTTATAGTATTTGTATTTTCTGCTGAGGTTGCCATAATTGATTGGTCTTCCACTTCATTCCTCATTAATAGGGTATATTTAATCAGCAGTAAGCCGTATACCTCCATTAAACAAATACATAAAAACATTATAATGGTGCTTGGCTGTTGCTTATGTCACCAATTCTCTTTCTTGCTATTTTGGTATACCTTAACTCATTTAAAAGCATCTCTGCCTGGCACTTGTCATCATTTGGATTACTGGCCCTGCTCTCATTGCCTCCCTTTTCGATGTACAGGCATGTGGCTAACCTGGTTAGCCTTTATGATTATAATTTGCATGTCTATCTCTCACATATCCTTTGCCATTACTCTGCAATGCACTGCATCCCATAACAGGATACCCCGCTCCTCTGTGTAAACTCATCAGTGTCCCACATAGCGGAAATAAGAGCTTTACAAATGTCACAATACACAGTCCATCGAGGCATGCTGAACCAATACAAAAATGTAATAAAAAAGGAAGAGAGGATGCTTCTAAACTGTTGGACATACTTTGTGCTAATATTTTTCGTTAAAGAGAATGCTGTTCTTGAGGGGTTTCAGAAGCTGCATTTAGGGTGCAGCAGACAGCTGCCCTGGGCCACACAACAAATGAACACAGTAGCACACCAGATTGGAGCAAATGGCCTAAAATTATCATTTTTGCCAGAGGAAATGGAGTGTTGGAAAAAACAAAACAAAAAAATTCTGCCTGCAGCTTTGAAAAAACTTTCACCGGAAGTGGAACCAACTCTATGCAGATTAGATCAAAATCGTCCGCAACAGAAGCATCTCAGCGCTTACCCGTTGCTGGAAAAAATAACCAGCTCATGAACCCGCCATTATAAGAGCCATTGTGTGCACTGGGATTGAAGGCCGTTTAGATGCCAGTGTGTCAGATTAGCAAATGGCGCAATCAGTCTACAGTAAATTCTATACATTACATGCTTGGGCTGCAGAGACCAGACAATATTTGTGCATTGATGCGCCCGTTTGTTTGTGGCGGTGATCAGTGAGTTCTTGTTGGTGGGGTTGGGGATGGATTAGCACTTTACGTAGTGCGGGTGAACAACTTTTAAGAAAAAAGCGGAAAAGTCCTATTCTTTGGGGATTTTCTTTTAATGCGTCTTTGATGTAAATGCTTTCAGCATACGCAAAAGGTAATGGCTGATCACACCCAGATACAACTAAAAGTTCTCCTAAGGGGAGCGGTTTTGGGAATAAGCATGGGTTCTGGGCACCTCCAAAGAACAGGGTACTGTATTCTGCATGGCTCTTGTTTTTATTGACAATAGCAGTTACCAGGCTGGCGCTCTCTTCCCTGCCCGCCTATGTTTGTCCGATCCATCTGCTGGAGGCCTAGGCAGAGTCTTGGATGGAATATATTTTTCCATACTCTGATTTCATCACTGGGCCCATTGTGCACTTGCAAAAGCCGTGCTCGGGATTGCTTCATTAAAAAAACAAAACAAAAAAAAAAGCAATTTTAATTTTTTGAGCGAAGTCTTAGAGCTTACTCGGAGAACTCGCACCTCGCAAACATAATTTGAAACAGGATTCTTATTTTTTTGGTTGTCAATTGGCTATGTTATTTTAGTTATGAAAAACATTTTCTGACAGTGTCCTCCAAAAAGTATGAACTAGTGGATGTTAATACTGTCCTTTCTCTTGGACTGGCACGTATTAGAAGCTGTGTGGAGCCGGAAACTGCAGAGCTAAGGATGCAGTTTGTGCGTGGCCCGTTAGAGGGAGCAAACAGGGCTTGTAATTAGAGAGGGCAGTGCTGTGGGGGGTGGGGTAAGAGAAGTTCAGCTAGGCTCGGAATCACTGGTAGGACACTGTTGAAGGCATGAGACTCGACTCCAGCTGTGGTTAAAAAAAGAATGGGAATTCCTCTACCTTACCTTGACAAACTGTTGTAGGCCTCCCCACCTGTGATCTGTTGCTAATGAAACAGTAATGAGGCATCGGTAATTCCGAGCACGAAGAATGAAAATGTTTTTTCTAGTGAATTTGCGAAGTAAATGAACAAAAATACTTAAAAGTACATAATTTAATTGGCATTCTCTAGCGCTCCAAGCCATTTATCACATCTGAATTGTCCCTAGCATTTTCTTTGGCAGGCCATACAGTGAAGAGAAAAGGTGGAGAGGTTGAAATGAGCGAAACGGTTGTCAGTGTGCTGGTACCTCACACAGTCTGTTTCTTACCATAGATGCTCTTATCAGATAGGCAATCCCCTGTGACCGTGGTGTTCTCCTGTCCTATTTCAGCTGACAGCTCTTTTCGTTCCCTTCCTCCTCGCCTACCCAATTTTATCCCCTTCCTTCCCAGGCTTGTGGCTCCCCATCATACACCGACTTTGTGATTTATTCCTCCTCCTTTCTGCTTCTCATTACCTCTTTTGGCTCCCTGCCTCCTTCACTTCACATTTTTCTCTTCCCATTTTTGTATCTCGACTTCCCTCACCTCCCTACCTCGTCTCACAAGTCTCTTTCTATTGCGCTATCTCAAAGTTCCATCACTCGCCTGTCTGCTGCCCATCTAAGTAGCTTCTTCCTCTTGTTCAATTTCTGTCCATTTCAACCTCACTTGCATATTTTTATTATCCCCTTCCTGTCAATTACTACTTCTTTTGTCTAGATTTGTCTCCTGCATATGAGAAAGACATGTTATGCATCATAATCTACTAGTCACATATGTGGCAAATAGGACCGTCCTGGGTCTGCAAAAATGGGGTCCCCAGATAACCCAAAATAGAATTTCCAGAGAGGAGGTGAGATTATATTTGTTCCCATTATTTCAGAATTGAGTACTGCGTCCATTCCATACAGACTCGAGCATGGGTGGTAGGCCCGTGATTGGCTAGTCCTGAAACCGAAAACCAGCCAGAAGTAGCAGAGAGTCTATTTCAGCAGCTGATGGAAGTTTCAAGTCGGTCCTGGGATAGAGTATTGTTGAAGAACCACACTTCGAAGAACCAGATGCAGTTTACATCCTTTTGGAGTTTACTTCGGTGTCTTTTGCCCAAGAATAATCCTCATGAGGTCGAATGAACCTTTAGACTCAGGTGTGAATGTTTGGTTCTGAACAAAGTCAACAATAAACAAAACCAAAGAATACCATCATGAATCAACATTAGTGAGTAATTTATACACACCATTACCTATTTGACCATGAATCACCACACCAGTTTAGTAAGTTCAAACATTTATTGCCCTTTAGATTCAAACGCAAAACCAAAGTATAAAGATACATGAATCACACAGGTTTACCAAACCTTCTAAAGAATCTCAGCTCTGACAGAATATGAATTATTAGGCGCTCAAAATCACCATACAGAATAACAGCAATATCAGATGCACAGATGAGATTGAATACATTGAGTTAACACAGATGTATTATTCGCAATCAGTTATTTTGCGCAGCCAAATTCAGAATGTGACATTCTAACTATTACCCTAATTAGATTAAGCATGATGGATTTCATGCAAAAAGAAAAAGAAGACAAAAACTAATTTGGAAAACATCTATCTATGGTGCTAGCAAAAACAGCGGTTGGGTTCCTAGAAGAGAAAAACATGAAAACCTGCAAGAAAGACAAATGCACACATTAGGTTATACCTCTACTCAGTGGGTTCAGCAGACAGCGAAGTCTTCATCAGTTGAGCATCTTCTGGTCATCTTCGGTGGACAATGACATATAGTGAAACAGTTCAGTAATGTTTGGCTTAATGTAACTACCAGAAACAATAGCACATCTAAATACAGCAAAGGACAAAGTAAAATCTCTCAAGCCTGAGCTTCAGCAAGAAAGAGTAAGT
Source organism: Pleurodeles waltl (assembly GCF_031143425.1). Lineage (NCBI taxonomy): Eukaryota > Metazoa > Chordata > Amphibia > Caudata > Salamandridae > Pleurodeles > Pleurodeles waltl. The sequence goes on along the minus strand of NC_090449.1, from coordinate 675,682,920 downwards.
CTCACTTCAGCAAGAAAGAAAATAAGTCTGAACTGACATCACATAAACATTGCTATACTAAAGCCCCAGAAAATAACTAGCTACTCTACCATTGGTCAGGATATGGGGTGGTTATGCCAGAACCAATAAAAACTAATGCATGTTTCTTCCTGTTGCATACTTATTTTCATTTTTTCTCTTGCATTGGCTCAGCTTCTTCCACTGTCATCACCAGTTTCCGTTGCAGAGATAAAATGTTTCAAGCTACATAAAACTACTGAAACCATTGTTTTCTGTGGAACATTATCTATCAAGAACTAAGCAAAATGTTATAAAAGTAATACCACAAGGACACATTAGATCATCACACAGGATGTTTGAGAAAGAACAGAAATCTTTTCACAGCCATCAGCATTCTAAGCATCAAGTTATTTCATTCTAAATTAGCTTAACATAGGCCTTTTCAAAAACAGTAAAATATGCAGTGTACAACATTTCATAAAACTCAAACTGTTTATTTCTGAACATGTAATTATTATTTTTCATTATCCTGTTACTAAAACATAAAATACATTTAATTAGACAGTGATTTATTTTTATTTGCAAAATATCTGTGTCAATTATCAGAGTAGGCCTCATTTTCATTTCAGCCATCCACTTTCAATCGCACGTTTTTCTTTCAGTTAATCATGCAATTTTATCAGTAATTTTCACACTCCAACAACCCTGCTCCAGTGGGTTGGGCCTGCCCCCACCTTTGTAGTTTCACATTGATTGTTACCTCAGTTTCGGCTTACACCAGCTTTCCCCAACAAAAACAGAGATGACACTGCGACTGTCAGTGAAATGTGACTTTCCTGCACTGCTGTGTAGTTCTGGATAGGTCCCTGGGTGTGCTGCTCGCAGAATTGCTGGTGTCCCTTCACTGCAGTGGTGTACCCACTCCACCTAATATTTGTTTGAGAAGGGAAATAAATTGCCAGAGAGCAGTAGGACTAAATAAGCAGTGAATTGCCTGCTTTTCTCTGCAACTGATCAGTCTTACTGCCCCTTTCAGCAAAGCACAGTCAGAAGCTGGTGCATTGTGGCAGCACGCCCCCTTTCAAGTGAGACATGGCTCATGCTTCCACTACTTTAACATTTTTGGGGCTGGACCAGAGGTGGTGCTAATAGCTGCAAGTTCTGCATGGAGGCATGCCAGGCCTCTCGATGGGAGGCACATGGCACCTTTCACTCATGAGGTGTGCTTTCCATCTGCTGTGAGGCGAGCAGCTTCTGTCTACATGGATGCCTGTGGTGTTTGACCAAATGGAGGGATGTTGCCTCTTTCTGCCTGCGTGGAGGCTTATGGCCTGCCTGTCTGCCTGGAGGCTTGCGGCCTGCCTGGAGGCTTGCAGCCTCTGTCTGTCTGCCTGCCTGGAGGCTTGCGGCCTCTGTCTGTCTGCCTGCCTGCCTAGAGGCTTGCGGCCTCTGTCTGCTTGCCTGGAGGCTTGCGGCCTCTGTCTGCTTGCCTGGAGGCTTGCGGCCTCTGTCTGCTTGCCTGGAGGCTTGCGGCCTCTGTCTGCTTGCCTGGAGGCTTGCGGCCTCTGTCTGCTTGCCTGGAGGCTTGCGGCCTCTGTCTGCTTGCCTGGAGGCTTGCAGCCTCTGTCTGCCTGAAGGCTTTTGACCTTAGTCCACAAGGAGACCAGCAGGCACCTCTGCTGGTAAGTAGGTGGCTGCTCTGCTTTTGATGAGGCAGCCAGCTCCTCTATTTGTGTGGATGCAGGAAGTTAGTTTACAAATTGTGGTTGAGTGTATTTATTAATGTGTTAAATGTTATAAATAAACTATTTTTCAACATGAAATAGTTTTGATTTTGCCTTTGAGCAGAAACCATCTCAGTCTTGGGATATGGCTATTTTGAGTACATGTGTTCTACAATTTAGAATCACCAATAAATCAACATGAAAGAAAACTACTTGTGCAGTTCTTACCTCTTTGGAATCCTCAGCATTCTCAAGAAATATTCCATCCCTTTACTTTATTCCTCCCTGTGGTTTAATTTTCATCCTTGTGTGGCTACATACAGCCACTGTGCTCCAATACCTCACCCCTGGAAAGTAACATTTCGCTGTGGTGTTATTTATGCCGCTGGGAATAATATATATCATGTAACCCATTGAAAGAGAATTGTGCCTATTATTTTGTGAATTTGGACAGATGCGCTCACTGATTAGATGTTAATAGTCAGGATATACTACTGATAGTTCATTGCTGTGGAGCAGAGAAAGTGCATGAGTATTCCCAGATCATAATCGGACACATATAATCTTCTTGGATGCTTTTTGTGCACAAAATGCAGTGTCATTAAACCCGCATTTCCCTGGGAACTTTGAAATATGACCAATATTTCACAGTTCCCTGTGATAAATGGCTTCATCCTCATATTGAGAGACCCCAAACCACTCTAAAATGTATAATTATCAGGGCTACTGGGATTATGCGACTTCGAGGACAAAATTAGGCGGAAGTTTATTTGAATGATACTAAGAAATGCAAGTTATGCAGCATGTCCCTTGAAATATTATTTTCATCCATTTGAGCTATTAAATTTTTTTTGAAATCTACAGATTATGTGGCAAATGTGGTAAATCTTTTATTTTGCATAAAACGTTATGGTCACAGAATTGCTTAAATGCATGGGCCCTCGCCATGGTTTTATCAACAATATACTTGTGAAACGTAAACGATACCTAAACATTCTCATTTCAATTACCGCTCATTGATAGCTGGAGAAACACGTTTTCTTTGAAGTTCAGCTATTTACCACAAAATTATTTTGTATAGTATACAAAAATACATAATTGGCAACAAGTGTAATATGATCCTATTGTCGTCTTGAAGTTCTCATGCTTTACAGCACCAGAACCCATAGAAGCTGTATTGTACCATATTACCTATGTACCCACTATGTATTTACTCTGTGGGTGTGTGTGTGTGTATATATGTGTGTTTTTCATGTTATAATCTTTGTGCTTGGGCTATATCAAAATATTTGAGAAGTTGTAGCTAACATAAAATGTTAGGGAGACAGTTAAACGTAAAGAATTATAAATGCACTCTTTGTCTGAGATTGTAGAAAGTCTGGTAATCACAAGTGCTTCCATGACTGAGTAGAGTACCCAGATGCCCCTACATTTTACCACCACCAATAACTCTTTGAGGTGGCTGTAATGTTGCATGTAGTGCCTTACAAGATTTTTAAATTAGTGTCTGAATTTCCAGTTGTCATGTGAAGGTAATCAAATAGTCAATCAATGTACCTGAATAGGCTTTTGTGAGTCCTATCTCTCACACTGTGGGGCCATGATATTTAATTGTGGTGCCTGATGTTGCGGAACCAGAATAACGTATTGCAGATGTTATAAAATTCTACCCAGGGTAGGAGTATCTCAACAAGTTGTTGGAACATCCCATCAGTGGACCTGAACGCCCCATTCTAGCAACAGAATCCACTATAACTGGGTGTCAGGATACCCTGCAGCATTACTGAACAATACCATGCTTGCTCCAGAATATAACACGATGACACCATAATATTTCATCATAGTCCTGAAGAATCTCTTTATAGCAGTAAGGTATCCCACCAGGGGATTCAAGATATCCTATTCCTCCCACTGAACATTGCGGTTTAACACCAGCATATCTCATCACTGGGTAATAGAGTATGTTGTTGGGGTACATAGATATCCAAATGCTCTGCAGGAATACTCCAGTGTTGTTCTACTACACTTGGATAATTTTCATCCTAATACTCTGCTATAAAATGGCACCACATTGCCGTTTTTTTTTTCACCTCTGTACCACAATGTCTCACTGCTAATATAATACTGCACCATAATATGGCACCATTTTCAGAAAAGTGTACCAAGAAGTACCTGTTTACCCAAGGGCTCTCTAGATCCCTAAAAGTTGGAAGAATTGGACCACGGTTTTGTAGACGGTGACCATCGCCTTTTCGTTGTGCATTACAATATTTATAAATCTCTAGACCATAGAGCCCCTGTATCCCGTTCCCTGGAGAATAGTAGCTATTATTCTGTGAATTTGGAAAAATGTGTATTAATATGCAGGACTTGTGATTCGGCACATTTGCGTGTGCCCACCAATCTTTGCATTTCTGTTGATACCATTTTTAGTACAAAGTGACTGTCGACCAGCACGTTTGTCTTTGCTCATAAACTAATATCTGCAAGTGCGTTCATATTGAAGTTGGAAGGATTGTGTAGTTTGCTAGAAACTGAAGCTTTGTCACCCTACGCAGTTAATATTATAACCTTGGGTACGCACCGCCTGCCTTCTATTATATGAAACGGGAAGTATTTGCAATGCAAATAAGGTCCAACCATCTCTTGCCTTCATCCCACAGAACAGAAGGACATTCATGTTTGTTCCAGACTTCACGTGTGTTAATTAGCGATTAAAATGTTTGCTATTTCCATTGAGTTTGCACTAGGCAAATAACCCACTGTGTCAACATGAATTTACATTTGAGCTAACTTCCAAACACATCTGCAAGCTTTTCTTATCCAAATTTCAACTGTTCAGTTGAAAGAGTCGGTATCTTTAGCAAATGAGATGCGCCAGTTGGTGGACTCAACACAAAAACATTCATAAATTTCTTATTTCGGCGTTGCTGTATTATTTTTATTTGTGTTTTTTTTTTTTTTAGAGAATTTTTACAATCAATCAGGATTTATAAAGCGCAGCTAATCACCATATAGGGTATCCAGGCGCTTGCAGGTCCAGGAGGCTTATTCGAACAGCCAAGTCTTGAGGGCCATTCAGAATTCCGGAACTGAGGTGATGGTCTGGAGGTGTGTGGGGAGGCTGTTCCAGGTTTTTGCTGCGACATGAGAGAAGGAGCATACTCCACTTCTGCTTTGGTAAATGCGGGGAGTATGGGCAAGTGAAAGGGAGGCAGAGCTTAGTCTTCTCAATGGTTGGTGGAAGTTCAGGTGGTGGTTAATGTACCTGGGTCCTTGGTTGTGTAGAGCCTTGTGTGCGTGGGTCAGTAGCTTGAATTGGCATCTCTTCCGTATGGGACGCCAGTGGAGTTGCCTCATGTGGGATTGTCGGAGAAGGCAGAGGATGAGTCTGGCTGTGGTGTTCTGTATGGTCTGAAGTCTCTGTAGGTGGTCCGTGGCAATTCCTACGCAGAGGGCGTTGCCGTTGTCCAATCGGCTGTTGATGATGGCCTGTGTCATGATGCATTTCGTGTGTAGAGCTAGCCACTTGAAGAATTTATGTAGCATGTGCAAAGTGAAGAAGCAGGCGGACGAGACGGCATTGATCAGTAATTTCATGGTGAACTTGTTGTCAATGATGTTTCCGAGGTTTCTGGTGCGGTCGGTGGGGAGTGGGTGTGGGTCCTAGGTCTGATGGCCATCAGGAGTCGTTCCATGTGTTGCTCCTGTTGCCAAAGATCAGCACTTCTGTCTTGTCTGGGTTCAGCTGCAGGCAGTTCTTCATCCAATCAGCAATGCTTGTCATGCACCTTTAGAAGCTGGTTCTCGTGGTGGAGGGGTCTGTGAGTGAGAGGATGTGTTGTGTCGTCTGCGTAGGAAATTATGTTGAGACTGTGGGATCTGACGATGTTGGCCAGCAGGGTTATATATGCGTTTAAGCGCGTGGGCTGAGGGATGAACTCTGGGGGACGGACACCGCAGGTCATCTTTGGTTCGGAGATGAAAGGTGGGAGCTAGATCTTCTCGGTTCTTATGGTGAGGAAGGAGATGATCCATCTGAGAGCATTCCCTTGGATGCCGATGTGGTGCAGTCTTTCGATCAGCATGTGGTGGGATATGGTGTTGAAGGTTGCTGAGAGGTCGAGGAGGATCAAAGTTGCTGTTTGTCCATGTTCGAGGAGGGTTTGGATGTCATTGGTCGCTACGTTCAGGGCATTTTCAGTGCTGTGTTTGCTGAGGAAGCTGGATTGGAAGGCATTGAGTAGTTGATTCTGCTCCAGGTATATCATGAGTTGTTTGTTGATGATCTTTTCCAGTACCTTCACGAGGAATGGGAGCAGGGAGATTGGCTGGTAGTTTTGGGGTTCGCTTGGGTCGGCCGAGGGTTTTTTGAGTAGTGGTCTGACTTCAGCGTGTTTCCAGGCACCGGGAAATGTTGCGGTGTTGATAGAGGTGTTGAGCAGGGTGGTGAGATCCTGGCCGATCCTTTGGTTTCCAAGGTTGAAGATGTAGTGCAGGCATGGGCCTGTACAAGCTCACGACTGTATGGATTTCATGGTGGAGGTGATGTCCTGGGTGGAGAGGATGATCCAAGTGGTCAGTATGTGCTTTGTGTCAATTACGGTAGTAGCGTATCTGTCGAAGAAGTCCATAGGTGTGGGTTTGTGGTTTGAAGATTCTGTATATGGTTGCAGTCTTGTCATGGAAGAAATGGGCAAGATTGTCACTCGGCTCCTGTGAGGGTGTGATGTTGTTTTCACTGGCAGGCGATTGGAGAATTCCTTAACGTTAAAAAGTTCCTTGGTGGTGTTGGCGCTGGCTTCAATGCGGGTGGCAAGGGCTATCTTCTTTGTTGCCCTCAGCAGCTGGTAGTACAGGTTGAGGGAGGTCTTGAAGGCTGCTCTGTCGGAGGTGTCCTTGCTGGTGCTCCATCTCCTCTCCAGTAATAACCATGCATGTTTGGCTTCATCAGCCATTTCCATCAATCAGTTAATTGCTGTTGTGCCTCCATTTCAGACATTTCCCTCCCTAAACCAGTCTGTGTTTGGATGTAGATGATCATAACAGTTTTCCTTTGTGCATTTTCCTTGAGCAAAAGCTAATTTATTAAAAAGAAAAGTATATATTTTTGAAGTGTCTATTAGGTGGCCCCGCCCACCTATCAGACTTGCTTAATATTCATGCAGGTGTATCATTTGCATGCTTAGTGCATAGTTTTTGCTGGTGGTTGCATTTGGTGGGGACAGGCACTCGTTTTTGTGGAAAAGGAGCTATTTTTGATGATCATAATTTGAGCAGGAGAGAGAGAAGGCAGAAGAGGGAAAAAGAAGGAGGAAGATAGGAAAATGTTGACAAAGTGGGCAAGCATGGTGGACAAAAAGCTGCCATGATGATATAAAGAGGCTAGAGGTATATGCGGGTGAAGAAATGGGTATGAGGTTGAATCAAGACATCACTTCTTTGTGCCCAGCAGCCCGGCATTTAGCAGCGCGGTCAATGGGCTCATGGGATAAGCGTTAGGCCCCTGCCTTTATATTATTTAGACATGAAACACTGTATATACCACACTGCTACCACTACATTACTCCCGACAGACCGGCCAGGTTTCAATAAAGAGCAGTGTGTAAGCAAACAAAAAAATGCAACCACTCTTCAGTGTGTGATTGAAGAGAAGATGCGTACACTTTCTGAAAGTGGCTGAAGAATCACCGATAACATAGGTTGTTCAGCTTCACATTTCCTCTCCAGGTCCCATTTGTTTCACAGGCGGTAGGATGGTGAATGGGAAGAGGGAGCGGTCCCAGGAATGTTAAATGTATTTTTATTTGCATTCCTGTCTTTAATTAGGGACTCTTTGCAACCAGCTGCACTGTTTTTGTCTTACAAATGTCAACAGTTGGTCTGTGTCATGCTGACCAGTTAGCACTGAAATCGTGATGGAGCTTTTGCAGTGCATCAACCCTCCCCAACAGACCGCGTTATTTAGGTTTGTCTTGCCAGCCTCATATAACCAAAATGTCATTCCATTCTCATGTAATAAAAAAATAAGTAAAAAAATAAATAGCTTAGAGTGGGGTTTTTGATCAGCCATCTTCATCCATCGGTCTGTTCAGTTATCAATCTCATTTTACTTCCGCCCACCACAGCAGGCAGCATGGGGAAATGGATCATCCCACTTCAGCCATTTGCTCGCTTGCACTGTGATTTTTCATGATCACAAGTGCACGTCCGCCTAAAGAGAATAGCACTTCATTACCAAGGCTGGTGGGCCAATACGTTTGTGGTATTTTTTTCAATTTATAAATCTTTTTTTAAGTTATCTTCAAACATCCTTAACTTTAAACTGTCTTCAGGTTGCAGTAATTCGTGGCTTATATTACGTTTCTTTGACTGTTCTAAGTACATGTCGGGTAGGAAGCACCTGTAATGATCTATTTAAATTATATACAATGGTTATTTTTTTCTTTAATTTTGTTATGGCAAGCATATGGTTGCCACATTTAGGCAGTAGCATGTGTTTTTTTTTTCTTTTCATTTTTGTGGCATATGCTTGGAGTAAAAATATTAAACACAAGTCATTACACAAGCAGGCCGAGGGTAGAACCAGGCTTTGCCTGTATTGTCTTTACAAGTTTTGTTTTCCCGACAGATGCCAAAATGTGGCTGTCTCTCCTTATGACAACGGCACAGTGGCCTTCCTGGCTGAATTAAGGTTGACTTCAGTGCACTTTTGTGTGTTTAAGGAAGTAGATTTGTGTTTGCTGTTGGGCATGTTGTATCCAAGAAAATGACTTTATCACTTCAGATACGATTTAATTTCCCTGCATCTTCTGTGTGTTAGTGATCACCCAGTCACCTAGCTGGTAGTCACGCCAAATTGTGTTACACTAACGACTTGTGATGTTAAAAAAAAAAAAAATCTAAGGCCTGCTTGGATTAATTTATACCAGGCAGAGATTCCAATTAACCAGTAATGAATGTCTTCTTTATTACACACTTAATTGTACTCAGATTTCTTCTAACCATCTACTGAAATACTATGGGCAATTCTAAGTTAATTTTATTTGTACCCTTGGGCTTGACATTGAGGACCATTAGTGTATATTGGTTTTTAGTTGCTTTTGACCTTTTTTAACCAGTAGATCTCTCCTTTTTCAGCTAGACATTTATATGTAGTCTAATATTCACACGCTCAAAAGCCTCTCCTGGGTAAAGCAGAGACCATCTGTCATTGACTGGAACTTCCACCAGGGGGACACGAGGGTAAAAACGTTTTCTTTGCCTACACATTTTATTTTCGTTTTTACATGAAGATTTCTTTGTAAACCATTCTTTATTGTCCACGTAATAGGATTCTGAGCGTGGGATCAGTTTTCCTTAGCTCTTTTAATTCTGTCTGTTCCTTCTTGTGTGGAAATCACCATTTGATTAACTTGACAGGCAATTCATTGAACAGTTTTCGTACTCGGAAATCCAAACAGATTAAACACTTAAGAACACGAATGGGGGCACTCAAAACTACAAAGATTGAACTTCAGTGTCGAGGTCTCTGTACTGAAGATTTACAGAAGAAAGATAATGAACCAGCGTGCTACACAATAAAGTAATACTGCACATTTTCCGTTTGTATTCTTGCTCTTAACAAGTATTGCAATTACTAAGGACCTGCGAATCTCAGCTCACACTGTTATAAATACCTCCTACGGAGTATGGAGCTCGAACCTGAACGTGGTGTCCTTGCTTTGCAAGGAATGACAAAACAGATTTCAGTTGAACAGGACATCTGACTTTAGGTCCCTCAGACCAAGCAAATCAGTTACTTCTCATCCTCAGCCGTCCCACTTGGCTAAATAAACTCAAATGAGTCTTCAATGAAATCCGTGAATTTATATCAATATGGCAGAATTTGTAATCAGAAGGAGACTACCAGAAAACAGCATAAAAAAAAGTCTTCAGTACAGTTGAATTCCGATCTGTCAACTCCACATCAAGGATTTTCTCCAGCTAGAAGTGCACTTCAAGCTTAAGAAAACTCCACGAAGAAAGGCACATCCATGTAGCGGGCGGCAGCAAGCCCGAAGAAGTATCTAGAAGTTAGTAAGATGCCACCGGTAGAAAGGCCGAAGTTCGGTGTCAAGCTCTCTGCACTGTACTGAAGTTTGATGAAAGAAAAGGAAACTAACAAAGTAATGTGTTGCCCGACAATGCAATTCTGTACCATTTTATATTGTATCCTTCATTACATATGGTGAAATTACATATAGAATTATGGATGCGTATCAGGACCTCCCAGTGAAAAAACATCCCCTTTATTCACCAAGTGACCTCAAATAGACAATTTAATAATTCAGTGTGCATTTAGAATGAAAAATGGGAATGTTTGTGAATTTCAAAGTCTCTGAGTTCGTAAGTGTTCCCAATATGCCCATTGTCCAACCTCTGTTCCAGGGCCAAACATTTTGCCACTGTTGACTGCAGAGATTATTGGCCCCTGTGCATTTTCCCTGGTTGCATGTTGCAGATTTGCTCAACGATATAATCAGTGTGTGTGTGTGTGTGTATATATATATATATATACTTTAATTCTGTGATGTGGGAGCTGTCATTTGAAGGTACTTTAGCATGTCTAGCTTTCACTCAGTTGCACAGACATCCTTTCAGAAAGTTTCTTTTAACTTTATCTGTGACACTAAACGCAACTTTAGTTATTTAATTATTTAAAAAAAAAAAAAAAAAAACTATGCTTGATTGTCTGTCTAGGTGGTCTTCTTGACTCAGCGATCCATTGTGGGATGTTAACTCTGATCACCGTAAATGGGTGCAGGTGTAAAATTGTCCGTGGCCGGTCTGCTCATCAATTAATGTAAGCCCAGCAAAAACAAATGCTAAGCGGCGGTAGTACCTGGAAAGGTGAAAGAATAAATGTTGCACGTCTTGAATCTGTAGCTGCAGCCTAGATCTAGGGTTGAATTCTCTTATGCTCACCAATACGTGTCTTTTTATTGGAATCAGCGGTTTGCAGTTCGTGTGAGCGTTCCCAGTCGACATCGTTATCCCCTTTGTAGTTTAGTGTACTGTCTACAAAAATAGTTTGTCTAAGTACCTAGCCAGACAGCAGTACTCAGTATATAGAACACTACTAGTGCCTGTGTGAACCCTCACAGCACATTTTTCTGCAGTGAGGGTTTAGCCGATGAACCGTTTGCAGTTGTTCCCATTTTTGTAAAGCTTATTGTATTATTATTATAATTATTACCATCACTTCTTTAATGGATCAGCAGTCTTTGTAATTGCTTGTTGAGTATTTGGAAGTGTAGATGGCCTTTGTTAAAAAAAAAAAAAAAAAAAAAAAAAAAAAGAACAGGCCGCCATGGTTATCAAGCGTGAATTATTTTTGGAGAACGAGGGGACTTGAAAATATTGACATTATGAATCGTTAAAATAATATGCTCGCAGGATGAAAGAGAAGTAAGTGCCATTAGTAAAAACACATGTAGTGGGCGAAATGTCTCCTTGCAGGTGACTTACTGAACTGAAACCCTGTGAGCTCGAATAATTCATTGAAAGATAAATGAGCCAAGTCCTCGATAAATTAAGCCACTGGGCCCCCTTTTGTGTAGGTAGAGAAAGAGTAACACATTTGTATTCTTTAGGACCTTTTGTTTTGTATGCTGTGCTGGGATTTTCTGTTTCCTACAGTTTCTGAATACAGGCTAGGAACCCTCAAGGGTTTCTGTGGACGAGACCTCTGGATTTTTCATGTTGAAATTTCTTCCTGCCTGTACTATATGACTGGTTTTGATGCTGGCAATCTTTTTGAATAATCAGCCTTTAACTTTGCATGTGACCTTCACTGTATGTAACTGTGAACAGTCCTTCGTAGTTAGCAGTTAGGATGTCTTCTGAGAGATGTTGCCTTCCTGTCACTAGAATGGGCTTGCCAGACGGTGGTAGGGTGCAGTCAGGCGAAGGAGGGAGAACATGGTAAGCACAGGGAGAGGAATGAATTGAGCCACTGCATTGACTAGAACCCAACCTTTAAATGAATTGAAAAAGGATTGTGACGATAATGGTGGGGGCTATAGAAATGTGTAGATGGACAGGCCTAGGAGGATGTTTGAGAAGAAAGTTTTACGTTTGATCCGCCATGCCATTTGTTTTTTCCTGTTTGTGATGAGAGTTGGTCTGGCAAGCCTGCAGTGAGTTGGCCCAGGAGTGTGCACTGTGCCACCGATTCTTTATCCTGGGATGTGTTTCCTAACATAAAGATTATACATATCACCAGCAAATACAATCCATTTATTTTCTCTTTTTTTATATTAAGAAGTGTGGTTCATGAAGGTCAAGAACAATGGAAGTGGCCCTTTACTTTGTGCCTCTAGTGTTTCCCAAAAAAAACTAACAGTATGCAGGGAGCCTCCGGTGCAGGCCTGTCAAGTTTAACATTTTTATTTTCCGTGTGGGTGAGGCGGTGAGGCGGTGAGGCCTCCAAGGAGTGTGGCCAGGGGTATGGGCAAAGCTTTCAGGCCATCACAGCTGAAGTATCCATGGATCGACATTAAAGGGGGCGCTGTCAGGAGGGGTTGTGTGGATATTTGTGTTTCAACAGCCATTCCACTCCTGCCGAAAAACGCAAACAGTAGGCTTCTAAAGCTGCCACTAGTCTCCTGGGTAAGGTACAATATCTGGATTGGATTTGAACCACCCAGTGCCTCCATTCATGAGTTAGAAACTCCCTCACTCTAGGGAGTTTCATCTCTACTCGCAGTGTAATAGCTGTTCAGCTAATGGCCGTGTGAAAAGTGAGACATGGTGACACCTTATGAGTTGATAGTTCTGCTTTCCTATATTCTGTACTTTGTGAACTAAGAATTGTGGCCAACCACGACAAGCACCATGATGCACCGCCAGATAGTGGGCCAGTTACTAAAGTTTGTATATTGAGAAGTGTGGGAAAACTGCAAATCCAATGGTACGGGCCACAGCTTGGCACATTGAATTGTTGATTTACTTTTGTTGTGTGGTCTACAAAGTGTTTTTTAAAAAAACATATATATATATTTGGGTGCTTTGTAAGGTCTGGCATGTCGCTGTGTAGTTGGTTCAAAGTGCGGCAGTTCGACAGTGGAGAAAACATTTCATAACTTATACTTTTATGGTACCAGGAGAGAGTTTGGCCAACAGTGAAGGATGGGGTGGTCAAAGGCTAGGTGAAAGGAATGCTTGTTCTCTTTATTGGAGCTTTTAATGGTAACTTTGTGCTCTCAAGTCTGGGTCGAAGTGTTCGTGTTTTCTGCATCTTTGAATTAGGGGAGACTAGCCCCCAGGTGAGGTATATCTCGCTTTATCTTACGCCTTTTTGTGCAGTTGAAAGCTTTGCCCTCTTTTTGGGTGAATATAATGAGGGGATAGATTCTACAGCTAGTCAGGCATACTCTAAAATTACGATAGGCACCCCACTGAAATTCTAAAGTGTTTTCTGTATGAATTGTAACCCATTGGGCCAAGGGCAACTGGGCAGAGCTTCATGCACTGCCTTTCACACACCTTGCGTCCAGAAATTCCACACTGTAGATCTCATGTATGTTTTCTGGTTGTGCAGAGCGTCAGCCGGCAGGGCACAACTGATGTGCAGATGTTTGGGAATGAAGGCAGCAAGGATATTGCATGATGTTGAATAGTAGACTGAAATACTGGATGCTCTCTTGATGGAAGAGGTAAGTTTTCTCATTTCAGGCACCTATGTCCCCTGGGTTGTTGTCTGTGAAAGAAAAAGCAAATGCTTCGTATTTTGTAATTGTACCATTTTGCCGTTTGCCGTTAGCCACAGCAGGGTTCTGGCATAGCGAGTGTGCTCTTTGGCTCTTTTTGCAATAAATAGGCAATGGCTTTGGTGCGGCACTTTTTGGGCAATAAGAGGGATTCGTTTTTACAGTTCTGTATATAATAAGCGGGTGATGTGGCTGATTCTGAATATCTTATAAAGCACCCACTGATAATCACAGTAGTGCTTCTTGTGTATAGAAAGTATATTTTTTGTTTTTCTTCCAACTCTCAAGTAATAATGAACCCTAAACACCACATTTCTCCACTGTGGAATTAGTGTCTCGTTACAGACGTTGTCATGGATATTTGCATATATTACAGCAGTTTCTGAGCTAACAATCCGGCATTGCTGCAAATAACCACGTTATCTATATACATCAAGATGCAAGGCTTCCCGCATCGAGATAACATTCATAATCAGCTAAAAAACAGCAGATGTCTCTTCCTACAACGCAAGCTCCTGCAGTGTCCAAGCTTAAAGGGCCGAGGGACTGGAAGAGTGGCAGCATGGATCTGGAATGGGAGCCGTGAGGTACCCAGTGGCAATTATTGTCAAGTAATTAAAATAGGAGCAGGTGTACTCTGCTGCTGTGTTTATGCATTGTTACATGAAAGCCAGTAATGTGGATACGATAGTAAACTAGTGTTGTTCACTCGATAGTTCATAGGAAATAGTGGCCCTGATGCTTTTGTCTGATCTAGTCCAATATGGCTGCCTGCGTGACACACGAAAGTAGTTTTCTTGGGACGACTGCAAAACAAACCAGCAATAATTACAATCCCCGAGAAAGAGAGGGCGGACGCAGACATAGTGAATGGCCCATAAAAAATGGTCGCATATCGGGGGGGGGGAAGGCTGGCATTGAAAACAGTCCAGGATTGTCAGTGGCTGCCTCGAATACTGCACGTGAGATCCTTTGTACTATGTGACATTTTATGTTAGGCGTTTAACGTTAGCACACTGCAGAGTGAGTGTACGTGATCATCTTATTATAAACATTATTATCTTATTCTAAACATTATTTTACCTCTAGTGAACACCCAATTCACTGTTGAGATGTGGCAGGGAATCGCCAGTTGCTCAATCCCCCTTTTTAAACTGTTTACAAGCTGCCGTTACAGACTTTAGTTGCCGGTGTTTATATTTTAAAATGTAAACATTCTTAAAATAATTATCGACTGTCACTTGCCACTCTTTTAGCTAACCGGATAATTGTTCTTTCAGTCTGCTTATGTATACGTATATATATTGTGTATGCAGACGTGCAAAGTATAATTTGCTGTTTATTAGTATTGTTGAGATGTGCCATGACTCATGAGAGGTGAAACCTCGAGCAAGTCATGATACCCTCCCTCCCTTAACGGTGGTAATCAGTTGCATATTATACTCTCTGCGTGGCCCATCGCAGACCAGGAATAACGTTTAGAAAGGCGAAGTCAAAGAGACAGGAGCTAGTCAAAAGAAGCCCTGAAATTACCATCTTTCCCAAACCATATGGTTAAGTCGTAGCACAGTTTTAGACAGTGCAGTAGATGTTAAAGCATGTCAGCATGGGGACAGCACCAATATGTATAAGACACCTTTTACCAAAAGAAGCAAACATATCCATGGCAATTACTACTGCAAAACAGATTATGCAGTCTACATCCTCCAGTGCCCCTGTAAATTAATGTATGTTTGGAGCACCACGCTCCCAGTGCACAAAAGGATTTTGCAGCACTTGCGGGCAATAAAGCAGGGGGACAAGTTGTCAGACACTTTCAGGAGCAACATCAGACCGATACTGCTGCACTAGCATATTTTGTCAGCGATGCAATCCCAACCATTTTCAGAGGTGGTGATATGGTGATAGGGAGAAAGTTCTCAGGCAAGTGGAGTTGAGGTATATATTGGGATTATATTCAAAAACTCCTAGCAAGGTTAATATGGAGGAAGGCCTTCATACACACCTATAGGTCCAATTCCCTCTCACTGAACATGAGGCGATTTCAGTACGCATTTTTTTTTTTTTAAATCACTGGTGTAATAACATTGCATGGGTGACTAGGAGTGGTGCTGATCAGAGGGTCATCTATTACGTAAAAGTCAAGGTAGCCTGTTAATGAATACAGTTTTAGCACATGAAAAATTATGTCACTTGACAGTGTTGATACTCGGTGATTGATTGATGAATTCAGTGCATAGAATAGGTGTATACGTGTAGAATGATACAGCATGACATCTAAGTTTTTCATGAATTTGATTACATTGATAATAAAGTGATTAGGTGGAGTCAATCGTGTTGCTCACATACGTGCTTTTGGTTTGCTATAATTACCCACTTGGGTTTTGGATTGAAAATTAACACAATTGAATGGAGGAAGGATCTATGGAGTGCGCCTATTGTGATTTGACTGTGATTTCCTTAACTTTTATTATTTTTATAATTATATATATATATATATATATATATATATATATATATATAATATATATATAATATATAAACTGTTGGATTCAGTGAAAGAAATAAAGGTGAAAGGGACATTCTTGTTACATGAAAATATCAATTAAAATGTACAATTTTAAACACACAAACAAAACCACTGAAATTCACCAGTTAGTTAGTTCAGGTGATTTTAAATTGTGCCCTAAAGTAACTCTAACTCGTGACCTGCCATCCACAGTTTTATCATAAATTATGTCATTCAAAATGTTGCAATGATGTTATCAATGATGTCATAAAATATATCATGAGTGGTATAATATGTGGGGTAATCAGCAGTGCATGGCAAGGGTATAGGTTATAGTTAATTTAGGGCCCAATCCTGAGCCAACACTGACCCTGGGGATCCCATCCCCCAAGGCCAGAATTCATTTAAAGGGGAAGGGGACGTGTGCCCCTCCCTCCTCCCCCCAGGAGATGGGTTCCCTGGGGGCTAGGAATTCTAAAAAAAAAAAAAAAAAAAATAGGTATAGGAAGTGAGGCAGGTCCATTATTTGCAATATTGTGATTCTGCTCTTTAGTAACAATGGTATTTTAATCCACATAGTTATTTGTACTCCTGATTTATCAATTGCTTTGCCGTAGTTTTCATGCCATAGGCTCTCTATAGCTCTACTCACAAATATCCCAAGGTATTTTAGTGAAGATGTGCACCACTTAACAGGGTAACCCAGGGCACATTCAGCCATAGCTGTATTGCAGGAAATATAATTATTTTTTCCAAGTAATATTAATACCTGACAGGTAGCTACACCTGAGAAATTGTTTGAAAGGTGAGCGATTAATATCTGGGGTTATGTATGTGCAGTGTGCTATCATTGACTTCAATTGACACTAGGAAGCTCTGAGCTATGAAATAAACCCCTGTTTCAGGGTGATGTTGATAGAACCGTGCCACTAGGTGTTCTGTGGCTATAGTAAATATTAAAGCGGGGCAACGGGTAACTTTATTGATCTCCTGAGTAATCCTATAGGTGCTGGGGTGGAGCCCATTTAGTCTTAATTGCACCACAGGCTGGCCATATATGAGCCTTTCCTAACTTGTGAAGCTCTCGCTAAAGGCCTTGCACCCCAACAATCTGAAAGGCAGCACCATTCAAGGGAACCAGAAGCCTTGGTGGTGTCAAGTAATTCTACAACATCATTTAAATTGGGGTATAGGTGAGGTACGGGTCACCTGCGTGGTCCAGTGGAAGTTCGGTATGTGGATAGATCCATTAGATGCCTGGATGTTAGCAAGATTTATGACTTGATTGATTGAATTTTGATTGACATGATAAGAAATTATTGATGTAATTTTTTATTGAAATTAACTGTGTGTTTTGTAATCCCAATGTTGTAAATAAAACCCTTCCATTGCAGAACAGACATTCTTTGACGGTTTACGTGTGGTGGGGGCGAGGGCCGTCTGGTAGCATCTAGGTTCTAATCGATTAGGCAGTTGTCCTGTATTATAATATGTTTGGGTGCTGCAGCAAGTTGATGGTGTCCACAGGATGCCCTGAAACTCTCCAGGTTAGGATAAAGATTGGCACTTAACTCTCCTTCCCATATCATTGTTTGGTTGTTTAGGTCAGCCACTTTTTTCAACATTTCCTGGTAAAAAGACAGGCAGTCTGTGTTGGGGCCATATATGCAGACTATGGTGATATTACCTTTCAAGTTGCCTTGTGAAAATATCTATTGGCCCTCGTTGTTGCAAATCCTTTGTAGGAGCCTGAGTGGAATGCTCCTACAAATTAAGATGGCAATCCTTCTGGCATAGCCAGTGTGGGATGCCATGTACGTGGCACAAGTACATGTTGCAGCGAGCCTGCATGAAATCAGCTTACAATAGGTGAAAATTGCACAGAATCGATATGTGAAATTTTGTTAAATTACAGTCATAGATTTTTATAATGTTAAAGTAAGGAATTTGGGAAATTGCTTGTGTAATTCATATTTTGCCTCCATCCATTGAAGTATCACACTCTGGTAATCAGAATCGGATGCGCTTCAGAAGCGGTATGTATTGTGGTAAAACGTATGTAATCAAATAATAGTTCCGCATAATGTATTCCATGAGAAGTTAACCTTTTTCTAAGAGCGTATCAACTTGATGAATAAAGAAATTGGGGAAGGGTAGGCTAGGTAGTGAAGTGACTTGTATATGAACACATGAGTCTGCCAGGACCTCTTAGTCCCAAAACTGTTAATGTGTTGTAACCAGTCAGCCTCTTATTGCAGGGGGAGCCATGTGAAAACGTGCCTCACTAGTTAGAATTGTTATTACGTTTGTCTGATGTGTTGTGGTATTTCGATGCGTTGTAGTGGGGAAATCCACTCCTATAGGAAATTAGAACCAAATTTAGGTCAATTAGACCTGGATATCGGAAAGTGAAGCTTTTGTTACTGCTGTCACTTGCATGCTTGGTCTACCAAGGATATACCACGTACTTGTGTAAAGTCGAATCTGTGATGTGCATGGATTGCTCAATTGGTGGGCATCTGCATTTGTTTTTGCAGTTTATGTACATGTGCGACACTGCCACACACAAGATGTAGTACGTGTGATTGTGCTGTGACTTGTGCTTTTAAAACGCTTCAAGGTCGTGTTTTTGCACCGCTAATAGGGCAAGCTGTTTTCTTGCACTCCCACTTAAGACAACGACTTACTAGAGCGCAATATTTGTTTGCGAATAGGGATGGAAAGAGAAAACGTGCAGTTCTTGGCTTTCTTATTGGGATGGCAGAATATACTTTTGATAAAATATTTTTTAAGGTTTGGAGAAGTGTTGATCAGTGGAATGTGCACCAAGATTTTAGGGTACTTCAGAGTCTGAAATTGAAAGGAACCGGCTCTTAGATTCCTTAAAAGCAGTATAAAATGCTGCAGGTAAAACTTAAGCCAGTGAATAACACTTTCCGAACCCTGATTCTTTGTGTACGTTGGATCCTTAGGCTAGGAATAAACTAAATACATGCTTAAATGGAGTAGTAGGTGACGCTGGTGACATCAATACATTGGGCAGAGAGACCTGAATAGAGCCAGGAGAGCAAAAGGCACAGCTACTTATCTTGGCATTTTGAGATTTAATAGATTTCTCAAATACTGAATGCTGTGCCTGGTTTGCAAAATGATTTTTGCATGTTGGCACCTATGCATACAGTATTCATGTGGTAGTCTCTATACGTCATATACATTTAAATTATAAGGCATCTACTCAAACTTGAAGACTTGATGTATTGATGCTGTGGACCCACAAGTATACACTAAATAAGGACAGGTCATTTACGACAAATAGTGAAGTGTCCTGGAATTCCCTGGGATAAGAGTAAATCCTTTGGGTCGTCTCTAAAGATATGATTACATTTAAGTAAGGTTGGAAGGCGATGGTTGAACATTCAGATAACAATTTTCAAATAACCATCAGAGTTTTATATAGCGTTGAAAGCGCTTTTTAAAATATCATGCAGTCTATTTCTAGACATATGGTTAGAGAGGCAAATGGATACTCTAATAAGCTCAGCATTCTGCTCTGCCACACAACACATTTGAATTTTGCTGGGTGGAAGGATAGTCTGTTTAGGGTAATGATTCCTGGGTGTCTTGTCAGCCAGTAGAGGCTAAACAGGTTGGAAAGATAGAGGGGATCCTCAACCAAGAAGCGGCTTGTGCAAACAGCATAAAATCTCAATCAACCAGTAGCTTGATTGGAAGCATCACATGAATGTGTTTAAGATGTGGTCTTTGCATTTTCAGCCTAGACGAGCCAGGTAGATTGATTGTGCAGTCTTTGTAGACTGTCATTTTTGCAAGTAGACCTCTTTAAATCAGTCGGCTTGTGTAATTGATCTGGCGATTGCCATAGTGAGGGCAAGGGTGAACCTTTAAAACAGGTGTAGTAGAAGTAGGATTCCTTGGTGGAGACCCAGATGATGAGCAGAATTTTCAGAAATGTGGTTGACCTATGGAGTCAGTCAGAAGTTTGCATATTATGCCATACATTTCTACAATAGAGACTGCAGAGACAAATGGGTAAATGAAAGGTGTGTGTTTACCTAAGTTTATCAGGACCTCGGTCTTGGAGACGTTTAGGTATAACTGTTCATGTTGCATACAGCTTGTGTATTATTGGTGTACTTAAGATAATCCATATTGTAAGCTGTTGCTTAGATATTCTGCCTGATTGTGGTCCACTTGATTTGATGTGGTCAGCAACAATGTTAACCTCAAGAACTATGACTTCATGTGTCCCAGAAACAAGGTCCAAATACCATTTCAAAGTTTCAATTGATAAGAAAGGACTGGCTCTAGGAGAAACCATGAAGGTTTATTAAAATACTTAAAGTGCAATACATATTTTAAAAAAGTTGCAAATCAAAGTACATTCAAGTCAATTGCCATAAAGGCTGTAAGTTATAGGAATAATGCAGTAATGAGCAAAAATCATGGAAAGATACCAAGTATCAAACTTGGAACAAATCAATAGAAAATAAGGCTGCATCCTAGAGAAAACCAA
The DNA here is from genome assembly GCF_031143425.1 of Pleurodeles waltl. Lineage (NCBI taxonomy): Eukaryota > Metazoa > Chordata > Amphibia > Caudata > Salamandridae > Pleurodeles > Pleurodeles waltl. Next base: position 675,662,400 of record NC_090449.1, on the reverse strand, counting down.
AAAGGTCTAGATCACCTTCAAGTTCAAGGGTTTATATAGCAGTGTTCATCATAAGAAATAATCGAAACTGTAAAGGCAGCATGGTGTGAGCATTATTACAGCAAATCTTGTTTCATATGTCTCAAACATCATACAAGCTGTCTTCACACCTAAGCCACTACATGAATACTGATTTTCCCCTTCTGACTTGATGTTATCTGGCGTTGTCAGAACAAACTAGATAAATAAAAAAAATCGGAGGACAATTATGAATGATTGTAATTGGTGTGCTAGGAGGAAACTCTTTGGAAAGACCCAAAAGGCTTCCTCCAGCAAGTTCTTCGAGAACAATATGTGATACAATTAAACAGTACACATCTTGCTCTTTGTGATGTCAGTCAAAAATTATAAACTCAGAATGCCTGTCATGGTATGACGGCCATTTTAACAAAGATGGTGGCGTTACTGAGGTCTAGATGGTTTAAGCCAGAAAAACAACTTCTAATGAATTGTTTATAATTGAAAAAGCTCCAAATGAACATGTGAATTCAAATGTTGAATGACTAATATTAATGCACATTTAGTTAAGTTGTGGAGCAACCTCCCCCTGCACCTCAGGCAAAGCCCATTGCTCACCATCTTCAGGAAGAACCTCAAGACGTGGCTCTTGGGATGAGGCCCATCCACTTCCCCTCAGTGCCTTGAGACCCTTGCTGGTGAGTAGCCGCGCTCTACAAAAATTGATTGAGTATTTTGGATGTGAGATAGAAATTATGCTTGTTGGATCCCATTCACACAGCCGTTCTTCTGTTAAACACACTATGCTTTTAGATGATATGATAACACTTCATCCATTTAACCATGAAATGATGGCAGCACATGAAAAACGGGTAATGTAAGCAACACTGTACGTCATGTTTCAACACACACACATGCTTCTTAAGTGCAAACATTTTCTGTTTACTACCAGCAATTGAAGCTCCCTTCCTTGTCAGAGAGTAGTTTGTGCTTGACCTCATGTTTAGCTAATGTTCTCCTCATCTTTAGCTAATGTTCTCTCTCAGCACTTTAGAGTCAATTAGTTTCTTATGGAATCCCTAACCTCCCCCATTTCTGACACTAAATATTGTGTAAATGTCTGATGTGGCAAGCCTGGGTGCATTTTTGTAACCAGTTTGTTAAAAAAAAAATCGAAGTATGTAGCTGTTTACATAATTAGTTGGAAAAGAGCTTTGTGTCACCTGGGTGTACGGTGTGATCTCTCAGCAGTACAGAAACTTGTATGTGACCTCGTGGCCACTGGATCGAAACCCAGCAGGTCCAGTCAGCCTTTCATCCTTCAGAGATCAATAAACCGAGTGCTATTGAGTTACGTAATAATAAGCACTTGTTATTCTGTGCAGAGATGCTCCAAATAGTGAACGCATGTTTTACAAATACACGTGCTCTATAAAGTGGACACTTTTCCCATTGATCCATAATTGTGTTCAGATGGGATCTGATGATCTGTCTCATTACCGTAAAAGTATAATTTGACCTACTGTATGTTTTCTGGTGAGGGGTGGCTCTTGACACTACCATTTTGGTGATTCAAATGTACTCAGTTGCTTGATAAATCTCAAGCTTTGCCAGTACCAATCAAACTTTATATTTCTCATTCTTTCCCTATAAGATGCGTGTGTGGCCTAAAATGAATATTTTTTTAATCCTGAATGTATATAGTAAATTCATTTTTCAGATGTAAAGCTTTATTGTACACCTATTTACTGTCATTATTTATAGCCCTTTCTTTTCTGTGCTGACTGGACACGCCCTGCTGTGTCTATTAATTGTGATGCTTTTCTGCACAGTGAATCTTCCTGTGATGCTCTGAGGCATTATTTTATCCAATTATTTATAGCAGAGTAGATGATGTGAACATCATACTTCTGTCTTCTATGAAGGCAGAAGTTAACTAACAAGCTTTCGTCTATCTCAAGCGCCTTTCTCTTTTCTATTATGGTCTGCACCATACCAACCTGTGTGTTGCTTCTGTGGTGATCCTTAGCAGCACTGGACCGATTCTGGAATGCTGCAGTCAAATAATGTGCTGCTTTTGAGTCATACCTTCCAATAACCTGTTTCTTAGATGGTCCTCCACATTGCTGTGTTGCTTGCTGAGTGAAAAGTTCCAACATTGCTCTGCTTCTTGGTCACGTTCCAGCACTGGCCTGCTTCTGGAATGATGCAGTTAAGTACTGTCCTGCTTCTGGGGCCATCCTCGACAACACAGCACACTTTCTTGGGGGGCATCCTTGCCATCCCTGCATTGCTTGTTAGGGGGAGTTTGTGGGTCCTGGCCAACTCCTAGTACTCTGGGATGATGGGCGCTGTCCTATTGGGAACCTTTCCAACACAACACTGCTCTGAGTCGATATGTTGCAGAATGTTTGTGTTTCACTGCAGGAGGTCACTACTGATCACTTGTGCAAGTCCAGGCATTTGGTCAAGGGCCCTCTGTAAATGTCAGTTTTAAACTCTTTGCGGGTGAAGGGGGCTTTCTGGGACACACGGAGATATGTTTAATGCGTGTACTTAAAGAACTATTGATAGGCGATGCTTTTCTGCAAATTATTGTACTTTTAGATATCTTTATGCATGGATACTAGATTACAAATATGGCAAGAGTTCAGATGACTCGATCTAAACAGCTGGTTGTTTTCAGAAGCTTTGAAGGTCGCCCTGAGTAAATAAATGTTATCATAAGCGATGTAACTATAGGTAGCCATACAGTGCACAAAATACGAAACCTGTCCTTCCTGTCCTGGACACTCTTATCCAATCTGCATCACAAGAACAGTGGTTCCTATAATCACAACAGCCAACCGCTCGCCTAAAAATGCAGCACGTTGGATGGTTGGGTAATGACCTCAGTGAGCGAGCATACTGCAAAAAAGTGAGTTTGGGTTTCTGCTTTCACTTTTCTGCTTTTAAACCGGTGTAGCGTTTGGCCTCCGTCTCTTTTCGAAGGGTGCTCCTTATGCACCAAATGAACCTCTTGTGCTCATGGCCTCTTCCCCATCGAAGCTCTCCCACCCCACCCCTTTTCCCGTCTGGGTTGTGCGGTCAGTGCCTGGCTGCATGGGCGCAGCATCTGCCCATAGCTATAATATGCTGACACAGTCACTGCATCTGTGACCAGGTGATGGGGCCGGAGGTAGCATCACAGAGAGGGGTAAACAGCCACAGCTTTGCTCCATCCCTTGCCTTCCTGACATCACTAGTAATGTGACTTCGGGGAGCTTCCAGCGGCTGTTGCAGTGGCCATCTCTAGCACCCTAGTAGTGGGCAGCTGGCTGAAACCAGTGGAGACTGCTCTGGTGGGGGTCTGTGGTCCAGTAAAGAGCGCTGGCTTGTCACAGTGGTGTGGAAGAATCTGCTCTGGGATGGCTAACCAGTGCCATCATAGTTAGGCTATGGCCGTGTTTGAAGCATTGAGATTATTTAAGAAGCCTTGTTCTCATTTACGTTTGCAATGTAATTCTCTTTACTCCCCATAGCTGTATGGGGTAAATCAGAGGGGGTATGTTGTAAGACGCTCCTGGGTCAACATGCTGTACCAAATGCACTTCCATTACTTACCTGGTTATGTTTTTGAAGCTGTTGACTAAGACGCTCTTCCGGCTAGGTTGCTTCATGGTTTTTTACGGCCTATGGATGACGGTATGGCCCCTCTTCTAACAAAAGTGCTGCAGTCCCTGCCTGGACCAGTCATAGTGCTATATTGCTGTCTATTTACATGCAGCTGGAAGGCAGGTCTGGGATTTCCTATGAAAATAGTTGGCCGTGACTTTTGCAGCACTTCTGGCTTCAGAAACATCCTGATGGAGCAGACACACAAAAAAAGGGAGCACACTGCCTCACACTCCAGCATAAAATAGCCCCAATGCATCATGGTAAATGCAGTCATTTGATTTCAAAATAGAGACATTTTTCAAAAAGTCTTTCACCTTAAGTAGGTGCAGCAAGTGCCGTATCTCTGGACACGTGTTTCTGGCTTTCGGCCATCACCAGCAGAGGGAAAATATATCTGAAGGGGTTGCTTGAAATGCCACCGAACGTCTTCACAGGTTTTTGTACCACTCAGTAGGGGAACAGGTGCCTCACCAGAGCTCGTCAGCTCATAGTCTCACGGGAGCCGTCAATTAGACACACAAAAAAAGGGAGCACACTGCCTCACACTCCAGCATAAAATAGTCCCAATGCATCATGGTAAATGCAGTCAGTTGATTTAAAGATAGAGACATTTTTCAAAAAGTCTTTCACCTTAAGTAGGTGCAGCAAGTGCCGTATCTCTGGACACGTGTTTCTGGCTTTCGGCCGTCATCAGCAGAGAGAAAATATATCTGAAGGGGTTGCTTGAAATGCCGCCGAACGTCTTCACAGGTTTTTGTACCACTCAGTAGGCAAACAGGTGCCTCACCAGAGCTCGTCAGCTTATAGGCTCACGGGAGCCGTCAATTAGACACACAAAAAAATGACTGCATTTACCATGATGCATTGGGGCTATTTTATGCTGGAGTGTGAGGCAGTGTGCTCCCTTTTTTTGTGTGTCTAATTGACGGCTCCCATGAGCCTACGAGCTGACGAGCTCTGGTGAGGCACCTGTTCGCCTACTGTATGGTACAAAAACCTGTGAAAACGTTTGGCAGCATTTCAAGCAACCCCTTCAGATATATTTTCTCTCTGCTGATGACGGCTGAAAGCCAGAAACACGTGTCCAGAGATATGGCACTTGCTACACCTACTTAAGGTGAAAGACTTTTTGAAAAATGTCTCTATCTTTAAATCAAATGACTGCATTTACCATGATGCATTGGGGCTATTTTATGCTGGAGTGTGAGGCAGTGTGCTCCCTTTTTTTGTGTGTCATCCTGATGGAGCAGTTTAAGAAGCTGCAGTGGCATCCAAAGGTAATGCCTTGCGGCACCTTCTTCTTTTCAGTTCACCGTACTTGCAGGATGGGAGACGCTCCCTCCCTGCAGACTTCGGCTTCGTGTCTGAGGGGAAAGATGTGCTTCCCTCCGAAGCCATGGAGCTTCTTTTGTGTGGCAGAAGTCAATGAGCATTAAGCTTCCCACTAAGCCTGTCGCATAATGATAACTAACTGGCCTCCTGCCACCCAGGTATTTTATCCGGATCGGTTCAGTTATCCCTGGACAAAGACATCCTCGAGTTCCGCCGTTCATTGTGGCAGCTCCCTAATACAGGGGGGAACCATCTTTAATGCATAAGTATTTCATATCTGAACTTGCATTGACTGCGGTTCCTGTGTAATCCCCTTCCTGTTACTCCACGAGGCATTGGAAATGGATTTTAAGATCCTTTGATCTTTCATATTATGTACGATGGGGACTGACAGAAACATACGAAATCCACTTTTGAAAAAGAAAAAAAGGAAAGCTCCAATCACCATTGTCTGGTACTGGTCAAGTGAGTAATGAACAGTCAAGTAAATCTTGTGCATAGCTTCATAGCAAAATCCCGTTTATTTTTTTTTTGTCCGATAATTTTGATGATGCAAGTTCTATTTGTCACGACATTTAGTCAGTTTTCTGTTTGGCAGGGTAGATAACAAGATGTCGGCGATGTTTGTGTCGATGTTACAGGGTTCATAGTGGGCATTTTCTGTATCGATCTCACACGTATTTGTGCACTGAAGTCGTACTCTGTCCCCAGGTCTCCTAACGAAAGGTACACACATACAAAAATAAGAGGCAATGTTAATAGAAATTTGAGGAATAGTTGTGTTTCTTCTTTATGGCTTTGAAAATGAGGATGCATTACTGTATGATACTCGCACGTATAGTTGTTGCTGTGACAACAACAAAAGCAATGGAGAGGTATTGCTGTATCCTGGGTTTAATATCTGGTTAAATGTGTTGAATCAAAGGGGGAATCACCATATCTTTCTCTCCCCTGATCTTCCCGGCTGACCACGGTGCCCCCCTTAGAAGTTGTGTTCCACCTCCACTTCAGGTGGGACAGGCACAACCAAGACGGTTGGCCAGAGAGAACGTCTAAAACATTTTTATAGTAACGATATGGCAGCTGGTTGATGGATTAATAACATGAATGGTTAGAGAAGCGGAACTGGAGAAATTGAGGCAGAGGACAACTTGCAGAGTTTAATCCACACAGTTGTCCTAACTGATGAGACTTTCAGCATTGGCTGTACGTTTCAAAGTCCACGTTGAATTTGGAAGGCCAAGGCTGTGAGTTCCAAAAGTAGCTTGTCAAGAGGACCTTCCACTCTCATTGGGAGCAATGAGACACTGCCTATAGAGGCAGACTTAGGTGTCATAGGTAAAGTAATTTAAAGAGGTGCTCTGCGATTCTGAGCCCTAGCTATATGTCGAAGACTTTAACATTCAGCCCTCTGGTTCACCTGTCACCACCAGTGTGATATGATTAGCTCTTTGCTTGAGCATGATTTGTGCAGAAAATGTCTTTGCTGTCTTGGAGTGCTGTTATCATCTTAGGGGACAGTATTCCCTAAACTGCAAGTAAGAGGGCTATTGATTTCCGCTTTAGTGGTTGCCTCTGATAGAGTTTGAAAAAGTGGTTAACATGTTTCGGCCACTTTTTTTTTTTTTTTTTTAAATTTATGGGAGTAATCCACATTACCTCCCGTCCCTCCCTCGCCTTCCTTTAAACCAATGAGGCTTCCTGCCTCCCACTAGACCCTCCCTTCCCCTTTTAAACCCCCCCCACCCCCTCCTGTTCTTTTTGTCTAGCCCACGCTAGACTTTCCCTTTTCACTTACCTTCACGGCGGGGCCTGGAGGTCATCGTTGGATGCACTCCTCGGGAAGCAGAGCTCCGCGAGGTGTGCTTCGGCCGGGCGCGTCTTTTCTGAGCAGGCGGGGCTGCTCGTAAGACGCGTCCTGGGAGGCGGCTGATGGGGTCAGCCGGCTCTTGGTGGCTGGGGCGTTAAGTTCCGGTTTTTCTTCGCCGCGGAGGGATGCCGAAGAGTGTTTTTTGGTTTCTGTGCGGGTAAGACGGGCGTTCTGCCCGCATTTTGACTGAAATTCTTGTTTTGACCTTTATATGGATTGGTTCTGGGATATTGTTCCTGGGCCCTGTATATTTGGAGGTGTTTTTTAGGTTGGTGACAATGTGTTCTGTGGATGAGATCGTGCCTACAGATTCAGTTAATGGACGGAGGATTATTTCTTCTTCCTCCTCAAGGGAGGGAGGTGCTGATGGCATTTCCACTCCTGGGAGCCCCCAGATTCAGGGTGGTGGTGCTGCACCCATCATGTCCAGGGAGGAGGTGCAGGAGATGTTCGAGGGGGCTGTTTCCAGAGCTCTTCATGCGGGGATGGCCTGGCCTAGTGGGGCTAGGGCTACCCATTCTCCTGCAATTGCAGGGAAGTCCTCCTCAGAGAGTGAGGAAGGGGATGCTCCATCTACGTCCTCTGGGGGTGAATATGGCTCCAGAAAGGTGATGTGGGTTGTGATGGCACATGTACGGGACTATTTGGGGTTTCCTGTGTTTAGTCCTACCAACTCTGGCTCTTACTTATTTCCACAATATCAGACGCTGTCTGAATTTTCCATGCCTTTTCGGGGACCTGTGAAGGATATGGTGTTTTGAGAATGGAGGATGTGGATATGGCTCAGGTTCCACGGTTCATTCAGATACGTTCTTTACTTGAGGGTGAGGAGGTATGGCCTCCCTCGGTCCTCCTGGATTCACGTTTGGCTACCCTGATTGGCAAAACAGCTGTCAATCCGGAGGATTGTGTGCCTACTGATGCCACGGCCCGTAGGGTGGACTCAGGGCTTTTGCGGCTGAGAATCTGGCTCTGAGGGCAAGTATTTATTCTGCTTATGCGGCCCAGTCGTTGGTGCAGGACTTGGATGAACTGGCAGTGGCTGTTCAGGATGGGGCAGAGTGTTCGGAGCTCCTGGCTGGTATGGAGCAACAGGCCAGGTTGTTGGCAGATGTGTCTTCAGATGTGGTCCGTGCTTTGGCTCTGGCGTCTGGTGCTTTGATTGGGGCCCGGAGGTCCCTCTGGTTCCGAGCCTGGAAGGCCGTCCCGGGGGGGTAGTCTGCCTGGCTGAGACTACCTTTTGAGGGTCATAGCTTGTTTGGGGTTCATTTACCTTCCATGCTTTACAAAGCTTTTAAGGAACTGAGGCATGCTTTGCCTTATAGGCAAGGAGCAATAGCTCAGCGGCTGTGTCATCTGCCTCTGGTGCTGGAAGCTCCCCAGGACCAGGGTTCGTATACCGCCACGGCTGGTCAAAACTCATGTTTGGAAGAAGCATTCCCGTTCTTCTCCTAGGATGGAGGCCAAATATTTTTCTTTTAGGAAACGGCGTTTTCAGCCGTGTTTTTCCCCTAAGATGTCGGCGCCTTCGAACCAGGGTGGGTTCGAGGTGGGGTCCTGACAATCACTGTGGGCCTGGCGTAGGGCTGGTTGGGGGAAGGCTGAGCCCCTTTCTTTCGTCTTGGAAGGAGAGTGTCAGTGAGCGTTGGGTGCTGGACATTGTGGCCATTGGTTACGTCTTCGATTTTGTGGTGATGCCTCCAGATTTGGGGTGCGTCCCACTCCTCTGCCGGCTGGAGGGTAGTGGAGAAAGGCGTGGTTGGACGGTGTCCGGGACTTGCTGGTCAAGGGGCCGTTGCCCGCGCCCCGCTGGAAGTAAGGGGTCTAGGCACTTATTCGGTCTTATCTCTAGTTCAGGAAGTATCTGGGGGGTTTCGACCTGTGCTCGATAGGAGGGAGGTGAATGCTTGGATCAGGATGGTGCATTTCCGCATACTGTCTATTTTGACTGTTTTTCCCTTGGTCAGTCACGGGGACTTTCTGGTGTCACTGGTTCTGCAGGATGCCTACCTGCACGTGCCTGTGGCAAGGTCTTCGCAGAGGTTCCTGAGGTTTGCTGTGGATCGGGTGCACTATCAGTTTTGTGTACTGCCGTTCGGCCTCAAGTCTTCTCCTCAGATTTTTACGACGGTACTGGCCCCCCTGGTGGCTTTGCTACGTTCAGAAGGGGTGTTTACTCCTCCATATCTGGACGACGTTTTGATCCATTCTACCTCGCAGGCCCTATTTCAGAGGCAGGTAGCCCACGTTCTGGTGTCCGGCAGAACCACGGGTTTTTAATCAACGGGGGGCTATTTGTTTAGTCCCATCCCAGGATCTGGTTTTTCTAGGGTCTCAGTTTCGGACTCTTCTTGGCTTGGTGGCAGTGTCAGAGAAGAAGTTTGTGGTGCTCCGGTCCATGGTGTGGATGGTTGTGGTACAGACTGCCCTCCGTGCTTTTCTATGGTTGCGGCTGCAAGGTCATTTGGTGGTTCTGCAGTGCTTGTTCGGACAACGTAGTGGCCAGGGCTTATGTCATCCTTCAAGGGGGGACCTGGTCAAGGGCTTTGTTCAGTCTGGCCAGGAAGATTTTTGTGTGGGCTCAGGAGTGGGTTTCTGCTCTCAGGGCTGCATGCATTCGGGCATTGTGCGGGCGGATCTGCGGAGTGGGGTGTTACTTCCTCTCAACTTTTCTCCCTCCAGAGATCACTGTTTCTTCATCTGGTTCGGCTCTAGGGTCTTCCAGTGCTGGATGTGTTCGAGTCCGAGAAAAACGCGTAGCTCGGTCACTTCGGCTCCCGGTTTTCGGTGTCCCCAAGCCTGGGAGGTGGACGGGATGTCGTGTCCTTGGCCGAGGGGCCTTTTGTATGCGTTCCCGCCGTTTCAGCTACTCAGGCCTTTGCTGTTAAGGATGCGGCTTCTGGGGGACAGGGTTATCCTGATTGCTCCCCATTGGCCTAGGGCGAATTGGTTCCCATTGCTGCGGCTGAGGGCATCCGGTCGGATGTGGCCTCTTCCTCTGTGTCCGTCACCCCTGGAGTTTCCCTGCCTCTCGTTGAGGTCTTGGGGGAGGTTACACTTGACGGCCTGGAAGTGGCCCGCCGAGGTTTGACGGGTCTGGGGGTGCCAGTGGCTTTGAGTTATACTTTACTGGGTTCCAGGCGGCGTTCCACTTTACTTTCTTAGGGTAGGCTGTGGAATGTTTTTTTCTTCTTGATGCTTGAGGCATGTATTGGATCCTACCGGCACGTCTCTCTTTGATGTGATGCAGGCCTTGCGGGACGGTGCACAGTTGAGGGTGTCAGGGGCGTCTCTGCTGGTACAGTGGGAGGCTATTCAGGCATTTAGAGGTCCGTGGCGCAGTCTTCCGGATAAGGGTCGTTTGTTGCCGGGATTTTTTCAGGGGCTTCTTCATTTGTTTCCTCGACCTGTACGTTCTTTTCCTTCAGGGGATCTTTCTTTGGTATTGGATGTTTTAACGGATTAACCTTTTGAACCTCTGGGGGACTGTGTTTACGTCTTCTTTCCTTAAAGACGTTCTTTTTGATGGCCATTGCTTCGGCTCGCCGTTTAGGAGAATTGGGGGCCTTGGCCTGTTCCTTTCCTTTTTTGGAAGTTTTTCAGGATCGGGTGGTTCTGGTTCCGGTACCTTCTTTTATCCCGAGAGTCAATTCTTCTTTTCATGCTTGCCAGGAGGTCATCCTTCCTTCCTTTTGTCCGAATCCCGCTTCGGTGGAGGTGGTTCGTTTGCATTCGTTGGATGTACGCAGGGCTTTGTTGGAGTGCCTGAGTGTGGTGGCTCTTTTCCGTAAAGGTGATTCGCTTTTTGTAAATTTTGGGCCGGCCCGTAGTGGAGATGCCTTCCACGGCTTCCTTGAGTCGGTGGGTGAGATCATTGATTCTGTTTGTTTTTTTCCTTGATAGGGGTTGTTCCTCATCAAAGGGTTCAGGGTCGTTCTACCAGGGGTATGGCGGCTAGGGTGGCAGAGTCTCAGGGGACTTCAGTGGTGGAAATTTGCAGGGCCGCCACTTGGGCCTCGCCTTTGGCGTTTGTTCGGCTTTCTGGCCGGTCGGACTTGGGTAGTTTGGAGTCGGTATTGGTTCACCGGGTCTTATCCTCTATGAAGTTTTAGGGGTGGGGTTTTGGTGGCCTTTGTGCATGATATTGAACTTCTTGCAACTCAGTGTCCGTCTCCTGTGTGTTTCTTGCTATGTCTCATTGGTTTAAAGGAAGGCGAGGGAGGGACGGGAGGTAATGCGTCCATTTTCTTGCGATAATGGCATTACTCCTAGTCCTACTCCCTCGCCTTCCTTTCCGTTCCCTCCCGCCCTCCCGGTACGGACTGTCTGAGTTGCTGCTTGGGCTTGGTTTTTGTACAGGAGGGGGTAGGGGTGGGGGGGGTTTTAAAAGGGGAAGGGAGGGTCTAGTGGGAGGCAGGAAGCCTCATTGGTTTAAAGGAAGGCGAGGGAGTAGGACTAGGAGTAATGCCATTATCGCAAGAAAATGGACGCATTTTTTCTTATGGTACGAATGACAGCTGTTATCCAAAGATGTTGCATAGCTCTTTTGAATAATTCCTAAACCAGGAAATGATCAACAATACCTGCAATGAGGCCCTGTCTGCATGCTTGATTAGGCTGATTTCACCAACTTCTCAGTAAGTTTTTCTTATAAGTATCTAATCTGGGCCCTGTCCTGCCTGTGGAGATTGGCTATGGTGCCAGTTCCACCACTGTCTCCTCTTGATCACAGCTAAGGAACTGGATGGATTTCGGTATTTCAAAGAGGGTCCGATCTTCCTTCATCTATTCTAGTGTGCTTTTCTGATATTTTTCACAATTAGGCAATAGAAGTTTGAAGAACGGGTTTGCTCTATAAAACACACCTGCAACAGACTTTGGCTTAACAGTATAGAATAAAGTAGGATGATATTTTGGACAGAGGATAAAGCATCTGGCATCCAGGAGCCACGCTTCTCAAATCGTCTTCGTGCTTCTATGAGTCATATTGTTCCTTTACTTTATTGCTAGTCTTGCACCAAACTGTCCATCTGAATCAGTCTAGCATAGGGCTGAAGCACAGATTTTAACAAGAATTAGCACACTATAGAATATAAACAAGACACCATATTGGTATACTTTTTATAAATTGTACATCAGAGAAAAACATATTTTTCAAAAGTGTTCAGTTTATCAAGATGACTTGATTTTTCAGTTCTACAGTTTTTTTTTTCCACAGCTGCAACATAAACCTTTCTGTGTTTTCCGAATGGAGCCTAGTTAGCTTGATTTCAAGAAGCCTATGCCTGGAGAATTGGAAAATGAAGCACTTGGCCACCATTTTTACATTGGCTTGCCGGTGCAGCTGTTTGCAAATAACTATCAGCAATTATTTCACATATATATGGAGTGGTATTTGTCTTCAGCCCACAGTGTATTTCCCTCTCACCTCATGCCATTGACTTTTATAGGGTATTATTCCACCTCCTATGCACTTCTTACATTGCAGTGCTTGAGGGAAGATTAAACATCTCTGAAATATCATATGCTAAGTTATTTATCATATAGATGCACTGTATACAAAATGCATTTGTTTTGTTATTTGTTATTTATTTTACTGCACTGGGCTTTTTAAAAAAATATTTTACCAAGGACCCAAAAATATGTTCCAGACATATTGGCTTTAGCAGTGCTCGTTTCTTGTTACTTTGAAACTACTGTATAAACACTGCAGGGCATGTCTAGCCACTACACAGTATGACCTCTGGATAAAAGAGTTTTGTGTATCATTTTTTTCGGTAGTCTTTTGTTTTCGTAGCATGGTAGTTATCAGGATAACTTGATGTAACCCTGCTGCGTCTTCTCTTGTTCTTTATGCGTTTTCGGTTGGCTGCTAGACGCAGCATGCCAATGTATTCCTGTCTTCGTTCTTTTGGATCCTTATATTTGGGTCTTCAGAGCTCACGAACCACTCTCTGCCAAGCCGTTAAAAGCCAAGGTTTAATAGCCAATGTTGCTAAAAGCTGGGCCGGAGCTGCACGTCCGGCTGCGGCCACGCCTGTTTTGAAAGGCCCTGTTTACACGCTGCTTATCTTTCCCCTACAGCTGATTGAGACATGGCTGATTATTGTTGACACGATGCCGCACTGATAGCAGCTCGAGCCGCGAGCCGCATGGGTTCAGCCTGGTTCGCATCCGCAGTCTCGGCCGTTACATGAAACGGCGACAGCCACCACGGCACAGCCCTTGAGCACCGTATCTGGCGCTAAGAATACCCGTGCTCCTCACACAGGGGGGAGCAACGTCACCAGAAATGCCTGCACCACACAAGCATCCAGAGTGACACATCCGCACGCAGCCTGTCAGAGTTCTTGGTGATTCCGTTCCAAGGTTTTTTTTTTTTTTTACACGATGTCCCCAAAGTCTGTGCTGGCTGGTGACCGCTTCTCGTCTTTAATGAGCTTTTTCTTTTTCCCTGCGACTGCTCCAAACGCGAGTTGCGGTTACACTGCTGTGGTTTCTTAATACCTAATTATTGAAAACCGCGGTCAGCTCCATCATTCCTAGTGACAGTCACTTATTCAATGAACCCTTCAGGCTTTGTGGTAGACGCCAACCTTGGCATTGTACTGCAATTCTATCTTGTCCATCCAGCTCCCAATTTGCCTTGACATGTCTGTTGTTTGGCCTCATACATTTGTATCTGTTTTTGACAAGCCCTGTTTTTGTAGCTAGTCTTTTTCCCAAATGTATATTCTAGTCTCCTCGCTACGTCATATCATTTCTACGTTTCGTAAAGATATGGTCGCCTTTGACTCCGGTGCTAATACCGCATTATATCTATATTTTGGTTTTCCTTTCTTAGCCATCGGTCTTAAAGTAAGAATTGGAAATCGCGAGTAAAGTTGACTTGTCATGGCCAACTAGAACTATGTATGTTCTATGGGCAATCTCTTCATGTAAAATCTCTTATAAGACATTTTTATTAGAGTTTTTGCTATTTCTACGCACATAGTTGTTTAGTATCTTCTGCTCATGGTAAACCACCTCTAGTAACGGACATTGCCTCTCTACAATTCTAGCACGTTCTTAAGCCTTATTTATCAAGGCGCACACTTAGATTTGCAGTGTTTTATTACCTATTTCTTTTCTGTATTCAAAAATGCAATTTGCTTTTGTTAAAGTGGCACATTAAAAATCCTGCAATCCCCTTCAGGGAAAGTATATGGCGCCTTGCGTCCAGCGGGGATAACTTACAAATTGTTTTCTCGCAGCATACTTAGTGTGAATTGAAAAAAGAGTAAGTGGTTTTCAGCCGTATACAACTACATTAAAACTCGTTTGCGAGCTGCCTGTTTCGATGAGCAATTTTTCTAATGCACCTATTTCGGTTAGTTGGCCTAACAGCTTCTTGCCAGAATGAGAACCGGCCCCTGTAATGCTGAAATGTGAGACTGCTCCAAGTAACTGAAAAAAGAGAAAATAAACGATAAATGCTTGATTTGTGGTATCTAAATAGTTATTTGCCACCCACTGTCTGTTCATGGAGTTAGAGGCAGGGAATATTCTTTATTACTAGAATCTCAGGGTTGATTACAAAAATACTTCGCCCCAACGCAGTTCCTGTGCTTAATTCCATAGCGAATACAATGCTTGCATTACTTCACCCCCTGCTTTCCCTGTTTCTTCCACCCCGCTTTCCCTGTTTCTTCCACCCCGCTTTCCCTGTTTCTTCAGTTTCCTTCAGACAACAGAAGCACACATGCCTTCATTCACTCCCTTGGCACAATCATTTTTCAGGCTGGTTCTCATGCACAAGATGACATCTCATCAAGGAATTCTTACTGCAGTAATCATGTGAAGGAAAGCATGCAAACCTGAGTGTCACATCTGGTTGTAAATGGAGTAAAACCGGATGATTTATGTGGCTGCAGCCCCTGGTGCCGGTGCGCTTCTGCTTACGTTTGAGTCCTAACTGATGTGATGTCCATGCCAGCTAGAGTGGTAGGGGAACAGGGATATGTACTATGAGTCTTTTATTAAAGAGTTTTAGAAGTTTTAATAATTTCCATGGTGTCAATTTCACATATTTTTCTTAAATTTTCACTGGGTTTTCCATCGGGTATAGTAAATGCAGCCATTAACAAAAGATAGAAACGCCTGGCCCTCTGTCCAGGTCTTGTAGCCATTCACCCTTTAAAACGTTCTTCAGAAACCTTTCAACTTAGTTATTTATAGATTTCAATGTGATTGATTGATTATTGTGGGTATAATTTTATTTTTTAAGGACTTTTCCCCCCAAAAAAAGTAAGTGATTTTGATTGATTACACCCAGTGACGAGAATGCCAAACTCAGTCGAGGCCAAACCAATAGCAGATAGCACACTAATTAAATATGTACAAACTAAAACACAGTATTTTGTTGTTATGATTGAAGGAGCGGGTCCCCACAATGTCCATCCAAAACAGATACACGCAGGAGTGCACATAAAAGAGCAACATTCTGCATCTTGATTCTTTAGCCAAAGTATGCACTTTCAAAATTGAAGATAATGTACCATTGTTTAGAATACCTCTGAAGGATATCACTGAATATTCCTTCTGGTCTCTTACAGTGCCTTACATCCCTCTTCCCTACTGGTAGATATCTTTCAGGTAAAGAGTTTGAAAAGTATTGCTAGTTTTCTAACCTATTTTACATGTCCCTTAAATAGCCATAGTAAACCACCTTCTGGGTTCATTGAGGCTGAGACCACCTCCACATCTACCAGTGTAGCAGTGATCTACTTCAAGAACCTGATGTCTTCCAGAATGTCTATCACGATGATATGCATGAGGATGTAATCCACCAGAACCCACAATTCTTTATCTGCATCATTACCGTTGGAACACAGAGTTGTTGCAGCATTTGTAATACATTTCCGGCAAGATCAACTAGCGTCTCCTTCACTGTTTGAACAGATCTTTGCTTACCCCAGATCCCAAACTACTAAACCCAAACGTCATGGTAATTAACAGCATTAACCAGATTGCTGGCTTTTCTTACCATCCAAAGTTTTTCTAGGATCGTGGTAAATCAGACTAAAGCATTGATGAAAAAGGAACGTGTCTCAGACAGCCATCTATTTATTCTCCCTTCTAGCATGAGATGGAGACACCTGTGGTGGCAGTCTGGAAAGGCATTCTGTCCCAGTCTGATGTGTACTCTGCCTGTGGTGGAACAGTCAGCAGCATTTCATGCAATGGTTGTAGGAGGCGGCACGCAACTGTTCATTATGTTTCTTGCAAGTATGGAGGAGGAGATGATCTTTGGATTTTTTTAAATTTCATCTCCACTTGGGTGCTGGTGGTGTTCCCCCAAAGTGCCTGCTGTCTCTTATGCTGCTTAATATCTGCCTCAGGAGATTCAGTGATTGCTCAGTGCTTGGGGAAGCAATCTCCAGTCACAACAGTGACATGCAGATATTGTTGTGTTTCAGTGTCTCACAGGGAATCTTCTCCTCTCTCTCTTTTCTCTTGGTTAAGGTATCAGCGAGAACCAGTGGGGTGGAACTTAATGCTATCTAACTAATGTGATGCTGATAGGAACCCAGCAACTTTTTAAATTGGCTTTTAAATCCCCAGATTAGTGGCTGTGGAGTCTAACTGTACTCATGAAGGTGAAGCATCTCCTGGTCTTCTGATAAGATGATTCCTCCAAATTTTAGACTAGCTCAAAAGCAAGTGGAAGTTTCTAAACACATCAACAACTGTGGCGGGGTTTACTGTTTTATTGCACCCCCTCCAAGTGTTTTTAGAATCTATATTTCCCATTAGGCAGCTTGTCGACTGACAGCCTAACTTCGCAGAACCTCAAAGGAATCAATGTTGTGTTGGCTGACAACTGTGTTAACTTAACAAGGATCGAAATATTACCCAAGCTTTTGTCTTAAATGACTGAATGAGGCGGAAATGGGACAGTCACAGCAAAATGTACCATCACTTGTCTTGGATGGATTCTGTCTGGAGGCAAGTGCCTGGACAGTTTTTAGAAACAAGAAATGTCTCTTCCAACGCTAGATGGTTTATTTGTGTTAAGGCTTACTTTGGGTCGAGATATTAACAAAGTCAAATAATTAACCACACCCTCAGTGGTAGGGATCCAACTAACACAATCAGAAAGCATACACCATCGGTGACAAATCCTTGATACCAGGGCACAAAGTTAGTTACCCGATATCCACCAGTGCTGCGGGCCATACTAATGACAAACCATCACTCGAGAGATCTTTGTAACACAGTATTTCATATGTTCAGGATTTTGGTTTTGAGAGACAGGAGTTCCTACCTGCCCTAGCAGTTAAATGTAATCGTTTTTGTAACACCTGACAGACGTAATAACACACAAAAAATGCTAAACTGAGAAGAAATGCGTATGGAGCGTAGTTTGAACATCCTCCTTAATGTGATGAACGTAAAGTTTTATTTTGTAGTTAGAATGGTTAATGTATGTCGTAGCAGCATTAGACTCGCCCTTCGCTAGTTAAAAGCTCCTGTGATTGTGGAAATTCACTGTGTGTGTGTGTTTTCTCTTTTCTGGAAGCATGGTGGTCTCAAAGTCAGCCCCTGGGCTTGAACAGCAGGAAGTGATAGATCTGGTTTGAGGTACAACTCTAGGATGTTTGTTTAGCCCTGAATATGACAGAGGGACAGAAAAGAAACGAGGGCGAGGGGTTGCTTCCACCTGTTAGCTTGTGTGCCTGACTTAATCCGTTTATGGCCATGTTGTTTTGTCGCAGTTAGTCACGTGGGCGGTGCAACATGATGGACCAATTGTTTGTTATAGCCAGGTGCTGGACCCATCTGGGTGGGAACTGAGTTTGATCCTGTTTTACACATTGTACTACTTGTGTCATCAATATTTTTGTCAAAAGGAATCAATACACTGGTGACGGAGCTCTGTATACATCTTTATTTCTCGCGCTAGACTAGAGCATAAAGACGGATCCCTCTGCTTTCTGTTATTGTATCCAAAGTGAAAAGCGCCACGAGCCCATCGTAGGCTGATTAGTAGCGCTTTAGAAAACCCTAAATGAATAAATAAATAGATCTTTAGCACACGCTACCTGACCTGTGTACTTGATGTTTATAAAAAGACACCAATATTCTACCGCAGGTCCATTCCTTACTTGAGTTCCTGAACATGTCTGAGGTACGCAGGTATGAAATAAAATACTTGTTTCAAAGCATTGTGATTCTTTCGGAAAATAAGTTAAAGAAACAATATTTTTTTATAAATACATGATTAGAATAAATTGCCGTAAAAGATGGTACAGGTGGGAAGATGGTACAGGTGCTGGACCCATCTGGGTGGGAACTGAGTTTGATCCTGTTTTACACATTGTACTACTTGTGTCATCAATATTTTTGTCAAAAGGAATCAATACACTGGTGACGGAGCTCTGTATACTTCTTTATTTCTCGCGCTAGACTAGAGCATAAAGACGGATCCCTCTGCTTTCTGTTATTGTATCCAAAGTGAAAAGCGCCCCGAGCCCATCGTAGGCTGATTAGTAGCGCTTTAGAAAACCCTAAATGAATAAATAAATAGATCTTTAGCACACGCTACCTGACCTGTGTACTTGATGTTTATAAAAAGACACCAAAATTCTACCGCAGGTCCATTCCTTACTTGAGTTCCTGAACATGTCTGAGGTACGCAGGTATGAAATAAAATACTTGTTTCAAAGCATTGTGATTCTTTCGGTAAATAAGTTAAAGAAACAATATTTTTTTATAAATACATGATTAGAATAAATTGCCGTAAAAGATGGTACAGGTGGGAACATGTAAAATTTTGGAAAAGCCATAAAAAAAAACCTCTATCACTCCTAGGTGTTCACTTTGTTCAATCCTTTTATGAGGAAATAAATGCTCTGTACCATGCTCTCCTTGCTCGCCACACCCCTCTTCCTGTCCCCCACCTATACATTGACGTGTTCTGTGAGCCCCCCTCAAATTGTCACTGAGAAAATTCTATATTCGTTTGAGTTAATATTAGAAATGAGACACGAGCCTCACCTCTTCTAACCGTGTTGTACACTCCAGCAAGAGAATGATGGAGCTGCCTGCAATATTCCATTAGTTCTGTCTGGTGCTCCAGTTGTGCTGGTAGTTGTAGGTGAGGAACACAGTCGCTTATTTATGGAGACCTGGACTTCGTTTCTTCATCAGAGTTTGAGCACAAGAAAGAAGGGCAGAACATGGACAAATAAGGAGGAAGGATACAATAGAAAATGTGTTAAAAAAAAAAAAAAGGAGAAAGTAGGGGTAAAAAAAAGCTGGAAGAGTGAGGTAGAGACAGGAATGGTAAGTTGGTGGAACAAAGAGGCATGAAGTGGAATCAACCCTAGGCATCCTTGGTAACCATCACCCCGGCAGTTTGTAGAGCCACGGATGCGATCCTGCAGAGACCTGTGGGGACCCCCGCACTTATTTATAATTTTTTCAATTTAAGCATGGGTTCCGTCCTCTTTCCCTTGTACCTTCTTACCTTTCTTAATACTTAAAAATCGGCACCTCCTTTATATTAGATAAAATGAGTTACTTATCGAAATGTGCTACTATTTTGATTTGCTTTGCTTAAATGCACAGTTGTTGGAAGTCTGATTGTACGTCTTTTGAGGTATTTAATTTAAAACGTTATCTAAAAAAATGCTTTCAGTGTACTTCCGTCTATTCAGATTTTGTGAAAAGGAATCCCTTTTGACGGAGTGCTCAAGCTGTCTCGTCAGTGTTTATTCAGGTGTTGTGCACATAGCAGGTTTAATTGAAATAGAATGGCTGTTTTCTGAAAAGCCTCCTCTGTTAGCTGACATAGCTATGCAAGCCTCCAGTAAATTGTGAGACTCTTAAGATCTGCAGTGCAAGCACTTGCACATGCTTAATGTAGAATTAATGGGCATGTTTTAAGGCAAAGGCAGCTTTTGAAGAGTTATTTTACGTAATTTATTCCCACATATTACATTTTTGTGTGTTACGTACTTCTGTGGCATGGTACGATGTCAGTGATTCGTTGAATCTGCAAACATCCGGTGACACCGCTACAAAAGTAGTTTAACATAGTGTATACAAAAACAGATGGAGAAAGGTAGAACACAGATTAAAGTGGATCTGTCACTTATCGTCCTAAAGCCTTGGATAGAATGCGGCAATTCATCATGATTGAGTCTATGGTTAGGCTGGATAATGTTCTTGGGCTTAACTATGTCAGTGGAGATTTTAAGATCGGCAACAACACTTTTGGCAACTTTACTGTTTAGGTGAACTTTCAAGTTTGTTATTGTCAGGGACGGCTCCTCCATGAGGGTGGAAGAGCATCGCCCCCCTGCCAGCAGCAGCAGCAGCTGCAAAAACCTTTACAAGGAAACAATTTTAAACAGTGTTTATTATCGTTTCCTTGTAAAGGGCAGGGCCATGGGTGCTCAGCACTCCGCCTCAGAGCGCATGTGTGTTTGACAGGGCGTCTTGGGCCGGCCAAACACACTTGCGCACAGGGCTCTCTCCAGCCCTGCAACACAGTTGCTGGGCTGGAGAGAGCATGCACAGGCTCCCAGTCTGCCAGAGGGCGCTCCTAGCCAATCCTGACGCTGCTTTGAGCAGCGTCAGGTTTGGCCACAGGGCAGACTAGGAGACTGTGCCTACCTGCAGTCAGTAGAGGAGCGGGGTGCAATGCAACGTGGCATTTAGGTACGTTTATTTTTTAAATTTTGTTAATATTTTCTCCCCCTCACGCAAGCACCGTCCCGCCCTGCCCCCTTTAACACCTCGAGCTGCGACTGGTTATTGTTCTGACGGCAGATAATTTTATTCTAGCTTAGACTATTCAGTGAGAAGATTTTTCTTTGCTTATGACCGGAGGTGATTTTGTTATATTCTGTTTTTTCAAAAGGACCTAAAAACCATTTGAGTGCTCTACTGATTTAGAGGGTAAGATTGTTCTGTGAGTTAACCACTCAGTGCCGAAATGTTTCTTTAACTTGAATGTCACATGCTCTAATTCCTGCGGGGTTGTTGCACAAGCCCTCACCCAGGGTTAATAAATTGAATACCATTTTGAGTTTGTAATTTACAAAAAATATTACACAGCAAAACCTGTGATATGAAGTCAGATATTAAAAAAGTTACTGTATGCATGGTAGGTAAGGCGGTATGTTTGAGGAAATTTATATATATCTCCCAAACAATGCGGTCACAGGTTAGTAGCCCGCTCAAACTGCTGGTGACAGTGACCGAGGGAGACCGACCCTCTTGAAATAATCGAATCGCGCATAACACCGCTCTCCAGAAACTCCAGTTAAAAGGTTTATTTAGCATATAGCGAAGAAGACATCAACACTTTTAGATTATAAAAAGCCTTGTTCACTTTTATAGTATAAACACGTTGGTGTTTGCTACGTTGCACAGTTTTATTACCTACTGGCAGTTGCTACAAGGTATAGTTAGGACCATGTTTCCATAGAAAAATAGTTTTTTGAGTTACCTATATCTTTGCCACAACTTCACAAAAGTTTTCATAAAAAGTGGCTTAGTGATTCTTGTTGCATACAGGAAATGTCGGGGTGATCCGTCAAGCGGGGGCCGAGAAAAAGGGGGCTAAAAAAAATTACGTTTCCTATTGTTAATTCCCATAGGTCCTGTCAACACATCCACAGCCCTAACCACTAGAGGGAATTACACCAAATTTGGCAGAATACTAGCTGCCGGTATGCAGATTTAGCTTTTTGTTATTTGGTGTAAATCCGTTCAGTAGTTCAGGAGATATTTAAGGTCAAATAAATTTGTATATCTCTGGCCGCGATCAATTGCAAAATTAGCAAATTTTCATGAATATACGTGCAAAAAGAAGTTTTGCAAATTGACTGACCGCAGCCTGACTAGAAATTTGTGACTGACATTTTATTTCACGGGACACGGTCCCCGGGGTGAAAATTGAAATTGACACAAGGGTCAGGGTAAGGGTACCCTGACCCCAGGGGTGTGATATAGGTGTGTTTTAGGGGTAAATTATAGGTTTAATATAATTGTGCTTCTCTGTGCGTGATATTCACAATTTGTTTTGCGAATTTCCACTATTTATTTCCAAAATATTCGCTATTATGGAAAAATTAGAAAGAAAAACAACAGACTTATTCATGCACTAATTAATTCACTCATACATGCACTCATAGGCTCATGCGCCCACTTACACACCCACTCAGACACTCATGCACTGCCTTAGTCCCACGCATAGACTCACACACCCACTTTCAGACCCACTCAGACATGCACCCACTCACACATCCACTGACAGACAGGCCCTGTGGACATCCTGCTCTGCGCATGGCCAAAGACTATGCGTGGTGCCTGGTTGGGTGGTTTTAAGGGCTTGGCTGCATGGCCTGGTTGCTGCAGGAGTTGGAATAATGTATAGTAATTAAAATTACTTTGTTTAAAAAAAACCATAGAAATTCACACAAAAAACAGAGGTTACACGGACGTTATAGTTACGTTCTGAATTTACTTGTACGAAACCATAGAAATTCAGCACTTATATTTAGTTCTCTCACATAACTACAACTCGCACCATAAGGCAACTATAACCTGCTCCGTCTCCATGCACAGCTAATTACTCCACATATTATGTAATTGATGAGATCTTGTATGGCATCTTTGATATCACTGCAACATTTGCAATAACATTATTGATAAGAAAACTGTGCATGGCAAGGGCACAGGTTATAGTTACTTGAAAGAACTCTTAAGTGCTGAATTTCTATAGTTCTGTACGAGTAAATTCAGAACCTAACTATGACGTCCCTGTAAACTATTTTTTTTCATATAGATATATATACATACAGTGTTTAGGGGAGGTTTCCTGCTATTGTAGAGAGTATGTTATGATTGCATTGAGCTTGATAATTAAAACTTGCATTTAGCAACTGTGACACTTACACTCTCAGCTTAAAAGAGAGTGAATCACACCTCCAAAGACGTGTGAGTTCTGTACTGTAAGTATCCAAATACCGAAAGATAAATCTTACAAAAGGGCAACCAATTGCAAATAAAGAATCCGCATGTGATCACACAGGTTTTTGCCACTGGTCCTTCATCTGGTACCTCTGCTGTGCTTTTTTGAGAGCAAGACGATTTCGGACTCACGTTTAGCTTAGACCGGATTTTAAGTCTGGTTGGTGGAGTCCACCCTTGGAATTGTAGTGCATGGTACCACCAGTAGACATTTTTTGAGTATTGTATGTTGTATTTATAATAGTGGAAAGGGAATTCATCACATTACATGTTTATGAAATATAGGTGCTCTCAGCAGGGTGTCAGATGAGGTTGAGTGGCACTGCCCTGTGGTACAAAGGTTAAAACAAGCCTCTGTTTTGAGGTGAGCATGATGTTCGACCAGATTAAACATAGTAAGTGGAGGGCTTTCTTGATTTTGTCTGGCGTTCAAAATGTTGTATTTTTCATAGATCCCAAACTTGCCGTCCACTGTCAAAAAAATCAATTTTTCTGTGTAGAATTTTACTGACAAGATAGTGTGACACCCACGTTATGAGGCGCACAATTATGAATTTGATGACCAAGGACCACAACTTAGTGACGAAATGCTGGATCATTACATTATTTCTATGATGAACTGCAGCATTTACAGGACTGCTTACTTCACTAACCACACAGACAGTGCTCATCTTAAATAATGTAGTTTAAAAAAGTCATTATATTTTTGCTCATGGATTGTCTGTCATCAGTTTTCTGACGAAAAATCGGTAAATTGCAAGAATGAAAAGGAAAATCGGAATTTCTTTGTTTCACTAATGATAATGGATAACTGATGGCACGTGCTGTGGTGAGCCTAATGGTAGTACACAAAAGTGCAATCAATCATCAGACATGAAAAACGATTTATTAAAAAAGTGCATAAGCTTTCCAGGTATTGCTGCCTAAGACTGTAATTTTCAGACATGCCCAACAAATGTTTGTTTTGTACTCTTTAGTAAACTGTGGTTGCATGAAAATATTTTTCCAGCTATACACTTTAATGTGTACGTCACACCCACTGGCTGCTCTCTAATTGAAGCAGCGTGCGTCTTAGACCTTGTGTACAGCCCCGACATTAGAGAAAATATTACAAGGTTGAGAAGCAGTCTTCGAGTCTTCTTGTGAATCACATCATTCTGCAGTAAGACAAATCATCTTTTTTGACTTGTGCACCACCAGGCTGTGGTATCATTTAAAAGCAAAAAGCCTAAGACTAAATATTGGCCAAATTGACGTGGAACACGGTAATCATCCTACAAGTACCAAAGCGAGCGTGCAAGGGGGCCCCTCTGTTGCCCTTTCTGAAGCTGGCAAATATTGAAGCCTTAACGTACAGGCCTTCACCAGCTATACAAACCTGTGTGCTGTTACAAGGTCGCAACTCATCAGTTAACCTAGGCTCTTGGCATCATCAGTGAGTTACGTTTATTTTACGTCTATCCTTAAATAAATAAACATTCTGGGACTAATATACAGTGGGACTCTAGTGCCTCATTTCTCAATCTTTGTAACTCGTTTTTAAGCACAATTCTACCTGCAAAGCTGTGGATACCATTAGTGGATTTTAGACAAAGGGCTTCTCCGAGGATAGTCTGTTTGGCGCTTATAAGTTCATTTTGTGCCCCTCAAGGTTGATCCTGACAATCTTTTATTTCTGCATGGAAAACATACCCTCGCGTTCGGTATCATTGGCCCTTTAAGTGCTGTACTTTAGCGTCATGCCATGAAGAGGTGTGTTAGACCCTAAAACCTATTGTATTGTACCACCTCAGCATTTTATTTTTAGTTTGTCAAAAAATGAACGAAAACTAGAATGTTTGCATTATCATTTATCACAAATGTTTTAAAATATGAAATATAAAGTGACAGTGGTAAAGAGACACAATTACATTGAGACTAGCCTTTCTTTACATTATTTTTCACCACTGTTATCTCAGTTGATCAACAAAGTTCTAAAACTAGGCTTCTGCTTTTGAGCTTTCACGGTTATCCTTTTGACAGCTCCTGTACAGTTTCTGTTTTGTATCAGACAGGCTTGACCCATAGATTTAAAAGAGAGAGATATCTGTTGGGGAGGGAGATCTGATTCTTACAATGAAGCTTTTGAGACATCCCGAGTAGTACTGGTACTCAACCAAGTAAAGTGCAGGTCTAGCTTGTTAGAACCCTGTAACCATAGCCACATTAACACCCTTGCTATTGGAAAGAGTGAGGCGCGTAAAGCCAGAGGCTCCGATGGAGTCGCTATGGACTTATTTAAAGCAAACCTAGATTTCTGGGCCCACATTATTACCAACGCGCTTCGCACCACTGTTAGTGGCCACATATCTCCCTCTGGGAAGGAGGCGGTTATTGTGCTTATTTTTTTAATAAAAGGATTGCGGACTGACCCAATTTGTTATATGCCCATTTCCCTGCTCTACTCAGCCTCCAAATTAGTAGGGTGGGGTGGGGGGTCTTTCACACTTAGAGACCGGGGCTGAATCTAACAACATTCTGTCCACCGGTCCAGTTCGTTTTCCACCATAGGGTAGGTACGGTGGAGCAGTGTCTAAACCTTTTACTTATATTCGGGAAGTACGTCAAAGCCCTACATTTGGCCTTCATGGACCTTTCCTGTAGTCTTGACAGTGCTAATTGCAGGAGGCCATTGAGCATCCGAAATGGCCTGGAGCAACATCTAGTTAAGGATGGGAAGGATATGCCCCAAATGTGCTCCCACCCGGTCTCTTGTCATCTGTATGCAGATGACGCGGTGCTCCTTGCACAAACATCAAATGGGCTTCAATTACTCCTGGAACCCTTTACCTCATTTATGCTGGAGCCTGATTTAAGGGTAACTCTTGAAAATCTTTTACGATGGTTATGGGCCCAAAAAAGACAAAACCTTGGATACACATGGTTTGAGGGGTTAAGATCCACAGTGTATCCCCTTTTAACAATCTGGGTATCTCTTTTGGTAGTTCTTTAAATTGGGCTCATTTACTTAGTTAGAGCTCAACAGTTTCAGGGTACAATTGAAGCGCTTTTCCGATTTGAGTCCAGGGTAAAAGCCAAATTAGTAAATGAAATGCTCTTTATATACAAAAGCAAATACATCCCTGTGAGGCTGTATGATGCAGGGGTATGGGGCCATGTAATTGTAGAGCCTCTGCAGATCCTAGAAAACAGAATGGTAATCAATTTATTCTCTCTCCCAAGCTCTGTAGCCTCGTACATAAATCTGGAATTGAGCTTCAGTCATATAGCAGGCCTGGCCCAACTTGCTCCATTATTATCAGAAGCCACCCTATCTAGGCTAATAATGGAAGATTGTTTAGCTTTGGATTGTGTAGATACAATTTTGTGGCTGAACTATATCAAGCATATATTTGAGCAGCTAGGTATTAAAGATTATTATTTTAATCCTTTAATGATCACCACGTCCTCAAAGGAAAGGGTCAAAACCATTTTCTATGATTAGCTGATTAAAAAACGAGCAGATAAAGTTTCAGAGACGCAAACAGTTGCTACTTACCCACATTTGATTACATCTACAGGCCTGGAGACTTACCTTGTACTATTTCAAAGTCCACAATGTAGATTTCATTTAACGAGGTGGAGACTGAGTATTATTAATTTTTTGTATGCTTTTTCTGTTCAGGGGTCTTGGGTCAGGACGCTCCCAAAATGACCCTGTGATAATACTACCTCACAATCCACAGTGCACTTTGTTATTCAGTGCACTTTACAAAAGCCCACTTAAAATATTTGTATGTACTATTTTAAAATCTTGGCATATCAGGCAACACCAGTTGGCATTAATATTTTTTACAGTAACTTGGTTCTGTTGGATTGTGTATGGCTGTCTTAAGTTATATCAGATGTGCACTGAACATTAGCTATACCTATATGAACTGACCCGCACTGATGTCATGTTTTATGATATCATTATTTTATCGAAACCAAGATAATTTTATAATGTTTTTCTGATGTGATTATATGTTGTCTTTTTCCATTTACCAGTTAAATTAAGTGTTGTAAAATTATATATATATACATTGAAAAGCCAAGCTGCATATGACACTTGGGCAGGGAATTGCACACTTGTGCTTTGCATGACTTGCCAAGCTTCAAAATGTGAAACCACACCTTGCACAGAAATGTGCCAAGTCACTTCTGGTATTCCTGTGATGTGGCCAGCTGCTATCACCAAACAGAAATATGAGAGTCTTTAAATCGTAGGCGCTCATCCCTGCTTTATAAAATAGCAATACGCCTCTACAAAAGTTTTCTCTCAAATACCAGATCTTTTTGGCAAATAAACATTTGCTTTGATATAGGACATCTATAAATTGTTTTCTGTTAGATTTTTAACTTCCGATTTTCTGTTGTGTGTCATTGTTTTCTTGCTTGCTTTTGGTTACCATCATGAGGCAATGTGTTAATTTGATAGGTACCGGCAGATGCAGCCGAATGCCTGCGGCCTTGTGAGCTGAATTGGGTATGAAGTTGTGTGGCAAATGGTAATGCCATTTTTCGAGAGAGGGGTGGCTGGTAAATACATTATTTTTCTTCCTGGGCCTTCTAAGGGGTGGACGTACTATTGGTATATCGGTCTGATAAAATAACTCTTGGTGTACCAGGAAGCGAGGAATAATGCACGAAGGCGAACCTTTTAGGATGTGCTCGTTAATTTGTAATGTACATGTCAAGCAATATAAATGAATGGGTCATGGAATATTAATCTGCAGGAGAATAATTTTTTTTCAATAAACTGGTCAATATACAAAAACACAATAGAACTATGCTGCATTTACCACATTTGAGTTCCTGTAGTAAACATTCATGGGGTCGTCATACGGTTAGTTTGTTTTTGTAAATACACTTCTCCTTTGTTTCATTTACCATGAAAATGCGTCCATCCCGATCTTTAAGTTCATGGCGTTCTTGTTCAAAATCCTGATAATTAATGTGTGTGTTGAAGCAGGGCCACATCTCAAATTGTATTGGCATCACAAGAACCAAAAAGGTTATTATACATAACTAATTTGGTATAATGAATGCTGTGTAAGGAGAACCGCAAGTCCTTCCTTTGATGTGGGATGCTGCAGACTCTGGAGTATGTGCCCACAAGACAAACCACTGAGACTCAACTGTACTGAAAAATAAGATGCTGGTATCGGAGATCTTTTGGACGCCTACCGATTCATTTAATTATTTGTGCCCCCCAGTTACCATTGTATGTTTAAGACTCAATGACAAACGTCTTACAGAGGATAAAGAACTATCTAGAAACTGGCAAATGCCTCAAGCCTACTTTTATGTATTTATGAATACGGACACAGACAGAAGCCACAGAAAAGACCATGTTTAGCGCCTAAGAAAGCATAATAGAGAGGCGTATAGGTGTGTCGCCTCATCATGTGACCGTAACAAATAAGACAGTGAGGCCATGACCTCATGCCATAGAGTTTAAGTGATTCTTTCATCATAGTGTCAGTTTCACAATTACACTGGCCCTCTTTTTGAGGGGACTGAGGTATGGAGGAATCTGATCTATGTTCGGTGTCTTTTATGTTATAATCAGGGCACAAGCCCTAATAAAAAATGGGTGGACTAACCAAGTTAGGCAGGATGCAAGTGACATCATGGCACGTGCCATCACAGTGTGTGTGTGACATCACGGCGCATGGCATCATATGTAGCATCACAGGAAGTGGCTTCACAACCTCACAAGAAGTGACATCACATGAAGTGATCAAATCTTAAGACCTCACACAGGTTTAGCAGGTCTACCTTGATTACATTTGAGCTCATTACAATATTTAACAAATGAGAATTTGCGTCTGGCTTGTGCCAAAAAGTGACACATACCGATGCAAAATCTGGACCTCAAATTCCACTTTTTTTTTTTTCTTTCTTAAAGACCCTGCTATAAAGAAATTGGAAATAGGGAGAAAATTGGCAATAAATCTGTTCTGCTTAATTGGTTGCAAAGTCTACATTACAAAATATTTTATGGGGTTAAGGCACCTACTGCAGAGATCTTTGTGTGCCCAGTAAATCTCATGTTAAGCTAACTTTGGAGTGTACCGCATTTGCTGGAGTAACCTGTTTTTCTCTAGTCCCAGTTTTGAATCTAAGTAGCATAGAGGGTGAATGTGCCTGCTTAAAAGCACACCATCTAACTGCAGATGACAGATTTTTATTATTTGCTAGTTAGATTAGTTACTGATTTTAACAGAGAGATCTTTTTGTTACTCGCAGTTCATAAATAGTAATTTTTCTAACATACCAAGCTATGAAGGACATTTGACACCTTGTAACTCTGTGTCTTCTGTAACACATTTTTACATTGATTTACACATTCATAGGACTTATTGACAATGTATAATGTGTACGTGTGATGTAAGGTGGTCTGCACCCTGCAGTAGGATGAGTAGTGCTATAAAAGAAATAAACCAAAATATTGGTATTTAAATTATTTGTGCAAATACTGGAACAGACCAACAAATCTGACATTCTTACAGTGCATGAAAATCTCTTATAAACAGTGATTGAACAACATAAAAAACATGGCTCTCAAGTATTTGTGAATGTATAACAGCAAGTTGTGTGCCTTTGTTTCCTCTTCCCTGCATTTGCATCTAGGTGTGAAGATCCAGTAGCTCCTAGTCACTGTAAGTGGAACAAAAGGAGACCTGATGGCCCCTTAAATTCAGCCTTTGTTATGGGCTCAGTTGGAGTCTAAAACATGAAAGCCTCCTGCCCGCCTGCACGTTGCTGCTGGAAAACGAAAGGAGACATGGTGCAGGCGCTGCTCATTGTGTCCCTATGTCTGAAAATTACACCGGGACAAGTTCAGCATATTTCACTGGGGCCCACGTCTTGCAGGGTGGACGGTGTCCACCCTGTGAAAATAGTGGGTGGACGCCATGTACCTGCGTGAACCCCCCGACTTGTCCCCTGGTTATCATTAAATAAATGAAAAAGTTCACAAAACTGTTTTGGGGTGCATGGGAGGTGTGGTACAATATCTGACACCACAATCATTCTCTCTCAGTCAGAAGCAGTCCTGAAATGGTTTTATTCACACATTTATATCCAGCTTGTTTAGTACACGTTACAGGTCTTTTGAAATTTGTTTCAGCAAGACAATTTGATTGAGTTTCATACGATCAGTCACAAGTTCATCCAGAAAGCTTACAAAATCCCTAGGATCCCAAGGACCAAACCAAGGTTCATGTTCTCCTGGATGCACAAACCCAGTCCTCCGTCCCCGAAAAGATGATAAAGAAAACACCCAGTAGACGTAGCATTAAACATTCATGTGATAATCTGTCTGGATCAGGGTGGTCTGGTAGCCTATTTATTTTCCAGACTCTTTGACTTTGCGTCTTGAGTGCCAGCATATTATTAACCAGTAGTGTTCTAGAGCATGACGAAAACAACAATTCCAGATGTAAATGATCTATCAGTGGTTTCTGCTTTAACCTAAATTTGTCAGCTGGATCCTGATGGGTTGGGGCCTCATCGTCAGGGCCGATAGCTTCACACGCTCTGTGGGGCACACCAGTGTTGCACAGCAAACCGGGTCCTCCTGTGTGGTGTCCGCCGCCACCGCGCACAACCCTGCTGCACTCACCCGTTCAGCCGAGTCCGGGCGGTGCGCGTTCCCTCCATTGGCACGGGTAGCGCCATAGCTGTCCGCCCAATGCTTAATTTGTGCTGGTGGTTTACTGTGCTTAGCAGATTTTCTCCCCTGTGCAATGGGCCCAGTAATTATTTAAAATATATGTATCTACCTGTCTTGTCTTCCTCCTTCAGTTCATAAACCTGTTCCACAACCCACAGGCATTGTCTACATTTCATGGTGCGTTCAGAACACTTTCAGTTTGCTGCGTCCCCTTTGTCTGGCGGTGGAGGAAAGTGTCCTGAGGTGGATTTAAAACTCATGCATCGTGTACTTGGCGTGCCGGTGCCACTGCAGGGTTGTAAGCAGCGCTTTAAGCACCAGCACTTATTATTCTCCAAATTAGGCACTGGGTCCGCCGCACACTGGATCCTCTTACGCTGCGTCCTTAATCTCTGCCGTGCTCGCCTCCCCAGCCGGGCCCCAGCGGTTTGGTGTTTCTCCAGCAGCACAGGCAGCGTCCTGCCCTTCACCAGCCACGCTAGAAGCCCCCAACTGACAGAGTCCTGTCACTCGGTGTCCTCTGCCTTTGTTATGCTCGGGAGCTTGAAGACGCCTCCCAAGAGTCACTGGGATCCTCGACGGTGACAGTCGCAGTGGAGGGTCCCAGTAGCCTTCGAAAATCAGGATAATTAATGGGCTGGGCACGGAGCTCTTCAACAAGCGTCTGTCGTAGTCGCCAACTTGGCCACCCGTTTCCATATGTACTTTACATCTATTTTTGATATAAAGCAGCAAGGTGCTTGCCATTGTTCCTGTGGTATAGTGTCGCCTGGCATCTTCTTCCATTTATCCTTAAAGAGCCATTTGGAATAAATCAGGGACGCTTTCAGTACTAAATATGCGTTGAATACTAGGCCCCTCGAGAGTCAAAAGTATTAAACAACTTTTCAAATAACATGAATGCTCTTGTTCGACTTTTTTTTTTATTGAGTGTAGGGTTTGCAGCTGTAGATAATGTGTTTACAAAGTATCGAGGCAAGAGCTCGCCAGGAGTGCTTTCACGTCCCCTTCAACTAGTTTCTATTGCCATTCAGTGCAATAATTTGTTTGATCAGCTCCAGGAATCACCCTCCTTTATAAACTGCTTTAATACATTTTGTTAAGTCGTGGCTACCAAAGATTCTGTCTAGTCAAGGCAGTTAATATTGAATACGGTTCAGGTTAGCAGGATCAAGCTTACTGAAGATTACAGTTTTTCTTCCATTTGTAAATGGGGATAGTGTAGAGTTTTGTCTGTGAGATGCACACTTTCAATTTGACATGCCCGAGTGGTGCTAAAATGTAAGAGAATGTTGCAACTGTTATTAAACTGGCAACTTCGCACAGCATGTTATTTGCATTTTATATAGTGTAGATTCTGACGTTGCCATGGTCTCAGTGTTGGTTGGTGCCCGTGAAATTTGTATGATACAATTTTTTTATTTTCTGTTAACGTCCAGAATGTATAAGTTGGCAAATGTCCAGCCAGTGAGAATGCCTGGTTATCAAGCCGCCTTTGGCACTTTTCTCCAGGTACAAATACAGATTTCCTTCTTGTTGTTCCCAAATACCCTGAGATTGGAGCAAAATGAATATCTGTGTAAGACATTGTTTCTGTGTGTAGATCTGTGCACACACGTGTGTCCCACTTTCCTGACAATGAGTGGACTAGTAAAGCACAGTGGGGCACTTTTTCAATGGGAGGAGTGCTAGACTCTGTTTTTTCAGCCACCTTGCCCAAAAACAAAAATAATTAGGCCACGCCCCGGAGCCCCAACAATTACACCACTCATGACATCATTGATAATATCAGTGTAATATTTGTAGTAAAATTTTTGACTAAACTGTGCATGGCGGGGGTACGAGTTATAGTTACTTGAATAACTGACAGATGAATTTCTGTGGTTTTGTACGTTTAAAATGTGAGCTGAACTATAAAGTCCCAGTAACCTTTAGTTTTTTAAGTGAATTTCTATGTTTTTTTTAAATTTCTATTTCCTAACTATAACGTCCCTGTAACCTCTTTTTTTTCTCTGTGAATAAATGTCTCTCTCTCTCTCTCTATATATATATATATCTATATATATATATATAAGAACACTTCATACCACATTTGTAATTTTTTTAGTGCTGAAAATAACATGGTTTTTTAATGGTATTGAATTTACCGCTATTGATATAATTGAAGACTGAGTTGGCATTGCTTAACCTGCAAGATCACTCCATGTTTCCACAGGGACTGAAAGACGACGATGGCAGTAGGCAATAACCACTGTATATTTTGCCAACAATCTAATGTCCTTCTGTGAATGGCCACTAGCTGGTGAGAGGGTAAATCTTCTCAAATAGGCTACTGACGCTTGTCTCTGACTTTTACAAGATCAGTATTTTTCCTTTGTCCTGACCACTGTCCGTCACACCTCTTCCTCCTGCCCCACTCCAAATTCTTTTCTGCTGCCCTCCCCGCACCCATCTTTTAACATGCACTCTAAGGCTTTGAGACCGAACAGAGAAGGGGGACAGAACCTTGTGTGTGATGGTTTTTGCCTTCTGCAACTCCTTGTAACGGAACAAGTTAGGTGAACACTACAGTGGACATGGGCGCGTGTGGCCAGAAAGGAAATGGGGACATGAACAGCTGCTGGTAGTTGGGTTTTGTCCCAAAGTCGTGCTTTTTTGGGTTTTAGGGTATTTTGTGGTCTTTGTGTAGCTCATTCTATTAGGCTTTACTGGTAGTTGTTTGCCGTTCTCTCTCGACGCAGACTCTTACCTTTTACTCAGACCTATAATTTAATGAATGGACACGTAATGATTGGTACAGCCAGCGGAGACAAGCTAAATGGCTATGTTGTCTGGTTGATTGTATTCATTGTTATGATTGTTATTTTGACAGTCTGCAATAAGTAGGTTCATTCCAGTGCTTTTTTATTGTTTGTCGGTGACTTTCCGGGCAGTTCAGAGGTTTCTGATACAGACCCGGGTCTGATTTGGTGTGGAAAGATGTGCAGTCGGAGCGGATGATAATATATCTCTGTTAGGAGAATGTGTCGGTACTAAAGAATTGAGAGTTTGACGGGTGAGGCAGAAGCACTGTGCTAAATTGGTCACAAGACTTCTCGGTATGACACATTCTCCAAAGGCTACCTATATACTTTCTGACTAACGGTGGTGGTTCATCCCGGAGTGCTGTGGTCGGTAAAGGAACTGTTTGTCTAGGAATAGTTGTTGTATAAACCCCAGCAACATGATGAAAGTCATATTTCACCTTCACAGTTCTTCTGCAGGGCTGAGTCAAATTCGTTTTTATTGCAACTCTGGGAGGCGTTTGGCCAGTACAGAAACCTCTCAAAGAGAGCATGAAAAAGAGAGTATCCGTACCACAGTATTGTAAGTCATTCAGTTTTTTTTTTTTTGTTGCAGTAAATCTGTTTTGGTGAATAAAGGTATCTGGGAAAGTAAAATACCTAGTTGATGGTAAGAATTGATGGACTTTCTTGCACAAGTCAACCCTTTGTTTCCCCCTTGATAGGAGGTCTGAGGCCTTCTATAGGTAGTGTGCAGCATGCTGTAAGTCCCCCCCCCAAACAAAAACAAGTAGAATATTCTGAAAACTCCTGTGATTGTGTCAGGTACATCTCTCAAACTACTTCCATCTGCCCATTGACCCACCATTCACAGAAGTAGGAATTTAACTGATTCTAGGTTTCGCTTTCCCGTCAGATCTGCATCCCTCATTGTTTTTGCAAAGCTTCTTTGGATGCTAACCCTGCTCATCGTTGTTTGTATCGGTCTGTCTGTCTATCTATCCGTCTATCTATCTATCTATCTATCTATCTATCTATCTATCTATCTATCTATCTATCTATCTATCTATCTACTTTTTTTCAGAGCACTTTAATTGACATAAGTTAACTTCGTTGATGACTTCAGTTAATTAAATTTGAGTGTGGGTAGTGATCATGATCCATGAGAGATAGAAGAAGTTTTGCTTGGGTCATATTACCTCTATCCTCTCTCAGCAGTGGTACTATACCTAGATCCACCGATGGATCAACATGTATTGTTCATGTGATGAAGTAGTAGGCATAAAGAAAAATATTTTAAAATAATCTGAACACAAGGGGTTAAATCTGTACAGTGAGATAACATCACAATAGCTAGACCTTGTGAGCGCCCGGAATGTAAACAGTTCTGAATTAAGCAGCGTTTTCTCAAGCCACTTGAATTCTGCTGTGTTGATACAATGGATTTTGTGGTATAGTAGTATGCAGATCGCTTTATTTTTACAAATAATATGTTATTGGGTGACGTTTATTTTTCCTGACTTTGCATACAGAAGTGTGTATTTTTTTGTCTGTATATTCTTTAAAAATGTAATATCACTTCCATTGCCCCCCCCCCACACCAGTATAATTTATTTGTAGCTGCATTTTAAACATATGCAGATATGGAGATTATTCTGTGTTTTGCAAAGTCAAGTTTAACTGTTTCAGTGCGTGGGATGGCCAGATGCTGTCGGAAGCCGCTGTGCTTGTGTGTTTCGGGGGCCTCCTGTCCGTCCCCGCACACAACATGGAAAATCCCACTGGTGCCTGCTTTAAAGAAACAGCCTTGGGAGCTGGGGAAGAGCTTCCCCAGCTCCTGAGGCTCTTTCTTTGTTTAGAGTGAAATGACGCACTGACGTCAATCCACTGAAAAACAAAAGTGAAGTGGGCTGATCTGTTCATTTCACTTGCACTGCCTATAGCGCACGAGCACCCAGGGAGAGGTATCATTAGAAAGTGGAGACTCTCCCCTTTCCAATGGTACCCTTCCTTAGTGGATCCCTGCTTGTGGATCAATGCTGGAGGGTCGTTCACAAGCAGGGATCCACCACTAGATATCAGGAAGGGGGAGTGGACCCCCTGGGCAAGGGCTTATGCTCCTCCATTATTTTTTTATAGCCAAAACCAGTCTTTCTGTCCCCCCCAGAGGGGCAGATCGGAGGCTATTGTCCCCAACTGCCCCGAGGAGGGCAGACAGTACACAAAGTACCAGGGACTATTTTTTTTTTTTTGTTTTGTTTTCAGTATAGAGGTGGGGGATGTCCACTAAAGGCATACAAATGTCACTAACCCCCTAAAAAAATGGACACCATCTTTCTCCCCCCCCCCCATTGGGGAAAGCAGATGGGGGAAATAGCCCCCGATCTGCACCCCCAGGGGGCGGTCAGGAATCTCACTATGCACCAGGGACTATTTTCTTTTCTTAGTGTGGAGGCTGCCCAATATGGGCATGGGCATGTCAATGTCCCCACCCCCGAAGGAAAGGGCACAGTCTTTCGGTCCCCTCATGCGGGTAAATGGGGTCAATAGTACCTGATCTGAGGCCCCCAACTACCCCTCCTCAGGGGCAGAAAGTCCAATAGGCATGAGTGGCTATTTATTATTAGTGTAGGGGTGGGGGCTGGCCAGTACGGCCATGGCAATGCACGCCCCCAACCCCAAAATGATAGGCACACTCTTTCTGCCTCCTTTAGGGTGCAGATGGGGTTAATAATCCACAGTCTGCCCCCTGGAGGAGACTGAAATCCCACTAGACACCAGGGATTGTTTTTATAGAAAAGTCTATGGGTGGGGACTGCCCAGAATGCGCATGCCCATGCCCCACCGGAAATAAATGGGGACAAAGTCTATCTGCACCTGTGGGGGAGAGGGGAGGGCATATAGGGTAACTACCCCAATCTTCCCCCCTCCCCAACCTCCCTTACTTGGGTGGGGTGGGGGGTGGGCAACATCCCATTAGATGCAAGGGAATTGAAAGAAAAATAGAGGGGTGGGGACTGCCCCTACCATGGGCCTGGTTATGTTTGCACCCCAACCCCTGTTGAATGGGGCAACAGTCTTTCTGACCCCCTGACCCCCCCCCCCGTACACCAAAGCATCTCATCCCAATGGCATGCAAGAAAACATTCAACTCTTTGGGGTGTTGATTTCACATATGGACCAGGAGAGCTTGTCTAACTTAATATTGTCCCACTTACAATTGTGAATACCTGCACTTATATGGCTTGGACAGGCTGCCACCTGGAAAAACCTACCAGACACTTTTGAAAAGTAGACATCTAGGCGAGTCCATGGTGCTGTGGTTCACTTGCACCCTACACCATTTTCTTACCCACAATGTCCTGCAAACCTCCAACTTTGCATGACGTCATACATTTTCCCTGCATTTCTGTGATGGAAACTTCCTGAATAAGGAGTAATCCACAAAATTCCTTCCACCCAGGAATGCCCCACCAGTGCTGATAAAATCTCTGCCCCTCTTCTGTGGCTGGGTCTAGCGTCAGTGACGGGAACAGATCCAACCGAGGCCACAAGGAGTCTTCACGCAAGGACTCCCATTGTCCTTGATCCGTCCCTGTTGCGGCACTAGGCTCAGCCACACAAGTGGGGCAGCAGTTTTATTGGCACAAGTAGGGCAATGCTGGGTAGTAGGAATAATGTGGATTTCTGCGGATTCTGGAAGTTTCCATCACAGAAATATGAGGTGATTTAAGGCAAACTTTTTTGCAGGGCATTGTGGGTTAAAAAAGAAAACTTAATGGGATCCATACAAGTCATGGCATCCTGAATTCCTGAATTCCCCCTATGTGTCTGTTTTCCAAAAATGTACAGGATCGCTAGGTTTCCCTAGGTGCCGGCTGAGCTAGAGTCCAAAATCTAGATCTACTCACATTGGAAAAAGAGGGTCACTCCTTGTTTTGTTCTGAGCCATTTTCTATCTCAGGCACTAGGTCTACTCACGCAAGTGAGGTACCATTTTTATTGGGAAACTTGGGGGAATGCCAAGTGGAGAGAGGTTTGTGGCTTCCTTCAGATTCCAGAACTTTACATAACAGAAATATGAGGGAAATTTGTTTTTTTTAGTCAATGGTTGAGGTTTACAGGGGATTCTGGGTAAAATGTGGTGAGAGCCACACAAGTCAGTCCACTGAGGATACACTTAAGTGTCTAGTTTTCAAAAATGTGCAGGTTAGCTAGGTCTTCCCTATGTGTGCCAGCTGAGCTAGGGTCCAATATCTAGAGTTACAGACATCAGACAAGGAGAGTCAGTTTTTGGTAAAAATGTGCTTTGTCCATGTTCTGTTTTCAGCCGTTTCCTGTTGTGGGCACTAGGTCTAACCTTGCAAGCGAGGTACAGTTTTTATCAGGAGACTTGGGGAAATGCTGGGTGGAAGGTAGTTTGTGGCTTCTTCCGATTCCAGTACTTTCCATCACAGAAAAGTGAGGAGAATGTGTGTTTTTAGTCACTTTTTGAGGTATGCAGCAGATTTTGGGTAAAAAAATATGAGAGCCACGCAAGTCAGGCTAGTGTGGATACCTTTAGGTGTCTAGTTTTCAAATAGGTACAGGTTGGCTAGGTTTCCATAGGTGCTGATTGAGTTAGGGTCCAAAATCTAGAG
Organism: Pleurodeles waltl; assembly: GCF_031143425.1. Classification (NCBI taxonomy): domain Eukaryota; kingdom Metazoa; phylum Chordata; class Amphibia; order Caudata; family Salamandridae; genus Pleurodeles; species Pleurodeles waltl. Next base: position 675,624,396 of record NC_090449.1, on the reverse strand, counting down.
TTAACCACATTGGAAAAAGAGAGGTCAGTTTTTGGTGGAAAAATGAGATGCGTCCATGTTGCATTTTGGGCAGTTCCTTGTCACAGGTACCAGGCCTATCCACACAAGTGAGGTGCCATTTTTATCAGGAGACTTGTAGGAGCATAGAACTATAGAACATTTATTACCGATTGGATATCACTGCATTTGTGCCTTTTAAATGTAAACCAGTGTATAAAAAAGGTGACATTTTTAAATATACCCTTCATATGATTCTCTGGTACGGGTAGCCACAAACTCATAGATGGAAAAGTAACCACTGCTCCTAAACTTTGTATATGTATATATATATGTATATATATATCTCCACAACCAGAAGGGTCTAGCAGACGTACTGGAATATTGCTTTTGTCAATCTGCCATTTTGACAAAAAGTTAAAGCAGGGTTGTGGAATTCCCATAGCCTGAAGCCCATGACATATTGTTTGGGGTCAAGGACAACAAGTTTTTTTTGTCCTTGGGACAAGTAGGCCCAAGCCCCTGCAGCACAAACACTTTGGTTAGCAGTTTATAGGGAAGGGAACTGTCTGCAGTTGAGGTAATATTTGTATCCCTGTGTTAATGCTATTCGAACTTGTATTTATGGTTCATCAATGCAAAACCTTTTAGGATGAGCTCTCTAAATAAATGTTGTATGCTCGGACTGCCCTGGTGACAGTGGTTCCTCTAAAAAAAAAAAAATTTGTACAAACATGTTTGAAAAGTTTAACAATATGAGGCTAAGTGTAAAGCTCCCAGAATGTTCTCTGATTAGATAGATGCAGATGTTTGCATAAGCTTGTTAGCAAGATTTATGATTCCTTGCTTTCAAAAATGTTTTAAAAATGCAACTAGGAAAAAAAAGGTTTTTCTAAATTACTGTGAAATTTTTTGGTACCATTTTCTTTAAAGCATCAGTAAGTAAAATGTGTTAATGCATGCTAGTATTTCCAAAAAATATTCATAGTGGAAAATCAATGTAACCGGGTCTGACAAAATTATGGGAAAGGAGAAAATAAACAAGCAAAATGATCATGGCGATTGTAAAACCTTATTGGTGTGGGAGCTGCCAGGCTCTCACCATTGTAACAAACTTTGGCAAAAAGGTCCCCAAAAGCACACATTGCCACAGTAGTTCCAGGCACTGAACAAAGCTACTTTGTGTGGCAATATGCTCCTTGTGAAAGAGCAGAATTTTATCACTCACAGCAAAGCCAGCAGATAGATGGATCAAGAGAGAAATAGAATTTTAATAAAAACAAAAGACCTAGGTTAACACACAACCTAATTAGGGGCCCAATTCTTCAAGAAAGTCACAAAAGTGTCCCATGGTATAGTTTCTCACATTATTGCAGAATTGTGGTTTTTATGAATTCACAAGAATTTACAGAAGTATACCAGGAAATTGTACTACTAGACAATATTTGTGAACCATATTTTAGCATGAGCAAATATGCATGTGTAGATTTGCTCATGCGTAAATCTATTGAGTGTTTACAAGTTCACTTTCCCTCCAACCACTTTTTCCCAACCCTGGAAGAACTCCTAATTCTCTGGCCTTGTCAGGAGTAAACCTTTCTCAGTATAGGAAAAGATTTGAAAACAGCTGGTGAAAATCCTTAAAACATACAAGTTAATGGGTTTGCCCTCAAAGCATTCGACCCTAGAACTATTGCTTACTGCTTTTTCCAGCACCAGTATGCAGCTCTGCATAGAGGTGGTAAAATAAGGAAATTGCTAGTATTGAAACCCTGTTAGAGAATTAGCTGAGGCATCAGAGAGGCTATTATCAGAGCTCTTATATAATGAGACTGTTACCATAAGTTGTTGCCGCACTACGGCACCAAAGGGACAAGTAGATTTTTTTTTTACTGGACTAGTAGATTTATGAAGTACCCTGTCCCATGGACAAGTAGATATTTTATTACATGTCAGACCTATGGTTACAGATGAAAATATTGTCACAAATGCCCTTTTTTTCTACACATTTTCAATATTTCTTTTTTTTCCAACCGTTATTTTCCGTGGGAAAACCTTGGAGAACCTACACATCTGACCCCTTGCTGAATTCAGTGTTTTGTCTACTTTTTGGAAATCTGTAGCTTTTCTGGATCACCCATGGTTTTCAGTCTGAGTTCCACCAGAAACAGGAAATAGGTTGAAAGCACACAAAATATGGAATTTAGGCTGCCGCTTAGAGAAATGATAAAACTGTGGTACAAAAATTGTTTTTTTTTATTCAGCTCTGCATGTTCCTGAAAGCTTGGAAGATGGTAACTTTAGTACAACAACCCTTTTGTGGATGCCATTGTTAGGGGAAAAACAGACACTTTTATCTGGAGTGGTTTTCCTTACTTTTCACACAAAAAAAAATCAAAATATTGCTACATTTCGCCCATTTTCTCAGTCCCCTTTAAGAGGAATCCACAAACACTAGGCACCTTTAGAATCCCCAGGATATTGCAAAAAAAGGACACAAATTTGGAGTGGATAGCTTATGTGAACAAAAAAATAATGGAGGCCTAAGAGTGAACTACCCCAAGCAGCCAAAAAAGGGCTCAACACTGGGAGGGGCAGGCCTAGCAGCGAAAGGGTTAAGACTGCTTCATATTGTGTATATTCTTTCTTTCAGTACTTTTTCATGTTGTCTACTTTGACCATCCTCTGAGACAACAGAAAGTATGCCCTCCTTAGGTATATCATCCATGTTTTATTCAAGGTTTTATTTATGCATGCTTTCCTTTGATCTCTTTCTTTTTTAGTACTTATTCAGACTTGGTTACTGCTGGCCATAGCAGGTGTTTAAGGGTGTTCACTCAAGTCACAGCACTGTTCGGCGTAACATGAGGCAGGGATACGGTTTTCATAATGTTCTTAGTGGTAAACCACAGTTTGTAGTGTGGATTGCTAGCGTAAGCATGTTTCCAAAGTGTAACAAAAATATGTTTTAAAATGTATGTTTTCACACAAAAATACTATTCCATATCAAATCTTTAATTCACTCAGTCGCCTTTAACAATGTACCGAGCACTCTGCGCCCCCCCCCCCTTTTTTGCATAATATATGCATGACTGCATCATAGTCTTGCACTTTCCTGCAACACGTAATGGTTTATAAGCAGCTACCAGGTTATGTATTGTTTAGAGCCTATCTCTGACCCAGAACTTACAAAAAAACTACAACCAACATTACATCAGGTATAAACTGCAGACATGCGTTCAGGAGCCTGCATTTTACACCTTCATCAAGGGAGTGAAATATTGTATACATTCTCCAATACAGTACTTATGTTTGGCTCATGCAAGTGACAGAAGTTCAGAAAGCCCATGTAAGACATAGCAGTGGATGGCAAGACCTGCAGACGTAAGGCCCTGCTAATGTTCACCTCATTTGCATTGCATTTCCATGATAACCCGGGACTAGTGCTTAATTTGAGCTGGAGGATTTAGGTGGAGTCCACTTGCGCTCATTTTCAGGGATTCACACTTATTTTTGCTCATCAGACTTTGACCCAGAGCAAGAGAGAGAAAGTACAGTGCAAAAGGGATTCATGACAAAGGGACAAAGCATGAAAAAAATGAAAAAGTGTATGGGCAGGGAGTGTCGGGTGGTGGATTAAGGAGGCGCGAGGTGGAATCAACACTACGCAACCTTGCTATTTAGAACGTGCAATCAACCATAAGGTGTCATTTACATATAGAATGTCTGCATGCATTGGGCAACCACTGCACTCATAAGTGGTATTTTTACCTGCTAGTTTGTCAAAAATATTTGCATCCTATGTTTCCACTGCAGCTGCCATTTAGTGAAAGCTGCACCCAGTGTTTGGAGAATGATGTCCTGGTGATGGTTCGCACCCAGTACGGTTCGTCACTCCTCCAGCCAAAGAATGGTGGTTTGGGTAGGAACTGCACACTAACCTGTACAGCTCGTCCATCAACTGTCATTGTGTGACATTGCAAAGCACAGCCGCCCAGAGGCATTGGAGGCATGCTCTGGTGGTGGATAATTAACTTGCAATATTGCTCGCTCCCCAGGTCACTTAATGGTACATTATATTATAATTTAAACACTTCATCTTCATTGCTCCATCCTAAGTTTACTCCTTGTGTATCAGCCCAAACTACAAAAGAACACAAACGTAGAGTTGCTCGAAAAAATAAAACTGCGGTAGGAATTTACGTAAACCCAGCATTTGAAGAGCTTTTATATTTGAAACCTCGACTTACCGTGTCGTTTTGATTTTGTAGACTTATTAGCACTGCATTCAGGCAGCGTGCAAGCCTGCTAGTGAGTGCGCCGTCTGTTTACACGAGGCCTTGGCTTGTGCCAGGTCTCAGTCTAGTTGTTGCTGCTGGAATAACACAGGCTTCTGACTGCTGGGTGAATCTAATCCTGGAACCGACAGTAAAATGATGGCAAATTAAAGGGCTCTGAATGTATGCAAAGGAATATGCTATTTTACATACAAATATTTGAACCCAGCCAGGGGAACAGGTTATTAGCTGGTGATTGAAATGTTTCAGATTTCAGGTGGGGATGTAAAAAAAAAAAAAAATTTAAATTTGCACTTGTATAGCGCACTACTCACCCGTTAGGGTCTCAAGGCGCTGTACTCATACCGCTATGGAACCCCTCCTGGCTTTTCCCTGTGAGGTGCCCACTCCTGGGCACCCCCAGGGTGAAGCCAGGCATCCAAGCGCTGTTGGGGCCGTTGTGGAGATTAAGCAAGCTATTGCCCAGAGTTGCAGAGTGGGACCCATTAATTAGATTAGGCACCGAGGCGAGAATTATCTGGTCCAAGGGAATTGAGCCCAAGACCTGCCGAAGCGGGACTTGAAACCTGGTCTTGAGCCAGATCTCTGCTTCAGGGTCTGCCGCTCTAACCATTGTCCCACACTTCTCCATGGATGGTAGATGTGTGTCCTGCACATACGGTTTTAATTAATGTCTCCTTGATTTTGTTGTTCCCTTCAATGCAGTGACTGCGGTAAAGGCCTGCGCAGTCCATCTACGGCACGCAAGTGACAGGCAGTAACGACAGGCCGTTTACCTTGAATTCAAATAACCTTCTTAATGAAAATTGTGAGTTTTCTTTTCTACACTTCATTGCTTTCATAAGTAAATACAGGTATCGCAAAAAAAATGCGGTAAACTCCTCCTAATCGTTTTAGTTTATCACAACAATGGCAAGAGAGATGCTAAAAATAATGTTAAAACGTTGGAGACTGAGACATGCAAGAACCTACAGTTTAGGAAAATGGGTGGAGGACTAGGGCAGTGCGCTCAGGTAAAGAAGGGTCGGCTCACGAATGCGACAAAGCTGTTGTAGATGATGGGAAAAGTTGTTCCACAACTGTGAGAGATTCTAAGTGAAAATTGTGCCTATTACGCAAAGGGAGGAAGTGGTGAATTTGCTGAAACGCATAAGTGGGAAAAGCTCAGTTTCAAAGTATTTTGTTACTTTTTTGTTCACTGATTTTTTTTCTCTCTAGCGTTAGCCAAGACGTCATGATTTTATTAAAATCGTGTGTGTGTGTCTATGTATATATGCTGAAATGTGTCACGTGGTGACTGAATAAACGAGATTCGTCGATCTGCACCTTGAGTTGAACGGTGTTCATTTTTTCAGTTGAACTTGTGATTTACTTTGCTGTCTCTGCAGACGTTCCTCCTCCCTTGAGGTTACCCGGATTTTGTGGGGGATGTTGGGGGGGGTGTGGGGGAGGGGGTGAAGCTTGTAGAGATGATATATATGTATCGCCCCTTCACAAGGAGCACATCTACACACATAGTGTAGTTTCCTTCAGTTCCAGGGATTATGCCAATGTGTGCTTTTTGAGACCAAAACCTATGTTACAATTAGACAGTTGTATTTTTTCTATTGTCGAAGGCCCATCTGCACCCCCAGCAATAGAGTCACACAAAAACATATAAAAACAAAAAAAAAGTCATTGACAAAGTCAAAAGGCTAGTATCTAATGTCAGACATATTGGCGTTACCAATGCTTATTTTTGAATGGGATTGAACGGCTTTTCTGCTCTGGAGGGTCTCTTGTTAATGCTTTGACCACAAGTTGTTTACATCAGAATCTGAAAGCAGTGGTGGGGGGGTGGGCACACAGATGTACTTCCAAGTCCTGATTGACAATCGCTTCATACAAACTGCATATTTTGGAAAAGCTTATGAATCTGAACTTTAGATCAGTCTCTTTGGTGAACTTTAACTTTCCCATGACTAGCAATATGTTCTTTGTGGCAGTTGATTCCCTCAAACAATCCTCTCTCTTTTCCACATAGCTGCCCAAGAACATGGCAGCCCTTTTGTCTTAAAAGGCAGATTCAGTGTCCTGATGGTGTTCATCTAATGGCAGTTTTTCACTGCTATTACTAGTCTAAATATTTCTCAGAAGAATTAGTAACACTGGTTTTAATCGGCAGGGTAATGTTTTAAAGTGTCTGTCAGTTTATGGAATTGGGATTTTAGGTTAACTTTTAATTCACATTGGCTGTAACCTGTTCAATGTATTACGTGTCACATAAATTCTGATACAAAAAAACTTCCAACTTTTTAAGGATCCATAAAGAATGCTATATGTTAATCCAAGAAATCTATTGCAGTTGTAGATTTTTTAGAATAGTACACCGATGTCAGTACAACTGCAGATTTTCTACTGGGTGGTAAATGCTGCATGGTTAAATGATGGACCAGTGTGCATCAGCACATGGCTTTTTGAACTCAGTAGCACTCCGGCCTTCAACCCCTGTGAACTGAAAAGCAAACGGTGCACTCTTAGTTGGGAGACTGCATGTGTCATGTGCGTGTTCCCTCTGCTGGAGTGTTTGAGATCTCCTGATGTATTTGAGTCTGCCCAGGACTCGTGTAGGGAGCAGTCCTCTTCTTGCATTTTATTCTAGAGCTGTATATTGGTCTCTCAAGGGAGTGATCTTAAAGTTGCCCTACTAAGCTAGGGAAGATTGGCACAGAACAATAACCACCCAGAACTCTTTCAAATATTTTAGGTTTCTTTTAAAATTAATGTGAATGTGTATTGCTTTGGTTCGGTCCTGATGCTCAAATAAGATGAGAAAAACATGTATAATAGATGTTTCCTGTAACATTGTAGTGCTATTGTTACTAGCACAGCTGTTGGCATCCTGAAAGATGCCTTATTGAAAAACAGCATAGGCGCCTCCTCAGTCCTTGAACTGGAATCATCCTTCCTCTTTTTTCAGAACTCACCCTGACTGTATAGAGTCTGGGTATGACCACTGCTCCATTCCGTGCTACATGTTGTGGTTGGATGGTTCATGGTTCACCCTTGGGCAGTAATTTACATCATATTCCCTATCCCATGAAAGGTCCCTTCAGTTCTTTAACAGGTGCAGACTATTGTTTTTTTTTTTTTTTAGGGAAAAATATGACTGCCGCTTGTGCCTTGCTTTCTCCAAAAACAATGGGTGATTAGCAGTTGATGTTGGTTGGTAGTTGTCTTGGAATGCTTCCAGCATGTACTGTTTTCTTGTCCCGGCAATGCATTTACACCGCCTTGTTTTACGAGAGCCATCTGAACATGCGTGGCAAATTTGTTGTCATGGCACCTGAAGTCATCAACAATCTTTTGGCTTTACCTGGACCATTAATTGGTGCATTAAATGATATTTTTGAAGAAGAGTTCCTTATGTCATCATCAGTATGTAATTTTCTGTCATAATGCTGCAGTGCTTCATAAATGACTATTGGAGATGAATTGGGTATATTTATTGGCTGAGGTCCAGTCCAGTCTTTGTTGTCTCAGCCACAGCTGGTTCCATTATAACACAAGCAGGTGCTAAATAAAAATGTAATGAGATTAACTCCGTTCAAATTGACCATGCATAATGTATGCAGGCGTTTTGAAATATTGACAAGAGTGTTTGTACTTATTATGGCTTCGACTTAATAAGGTCCTTGTCTGGGAGGTGCATCTGTGCTCCGAAATATCATATTTGAGAGGCTGTGAATCTGTAAAGAAGATTGTGGCACGCAGGCCATTCAGCAACAGCAACCAGTGTTACATTGGTGGAAAGTGTGGATGTCTGGAAAAAATGACAACGGCATTCTGCTCTTTGCCTTCATTTCAAGTTGCCCGGTTGCCCGGTACATCTTGATAGGTGTGCAGGAGGGTGTTTGTACTTGAGGCAGGATCAGAATTAGTGCTGACTTATCACACGACCAGTCTTATTTCCCCATGCACATTTAGCAAGGAAATAGAATGCAAAATTTGAATGAAGGTAAATGTGGGGGAAAGGAAAGAATGAAGTAATCTGTTGTGAAACTTTTCATATAGCATGTTACGCCTCATTCCAGCTGCCTCAACTCTCCATCCTGGAGATATTCTCCACCTTTCCATTGACCAGTGTTGTGTATTGAACCTGAAGTTTCCTTTTTTAGGATGGCCAAAAAAAGAGCCTATTTGCTGTTCTGGGCCCTTCTGCTGTGTAGATCCATAGCTGAAAGAGCAAAGTGGGCTGAGCCAATGCGTAGCCGATCATTGGGGGTCTGTTACAATAATATGTGACTTTTTCAATTTACCATTCTTCTACCAGTCTGTGCTAGTTTCTTCAGTCGCTCAGAAATGTCTGCTGTAGTTCTTTCCCTCCTTTTATGATTTCACAGTGGTCATTGGTTACCACCTCATCCGTCTGGTTACTTTAAGTGCTGTACTTAAATCTGTTGATCAAGAAGGATCTATATGTCAACTAGGCAGGAGTGGCTTTCCATAAAGCGCCTTTTTGGAAATGTTTTGCATCAGTCTTGTCATAAGTGCCTGGTCCCATTCCATTTTTATAGAAATTATGTCTTCAAAGAAACTAGTGTTTGAAAGCCAGTGCTGTATCGTAAAGGCCACCCGTAGTTTGTAACCTAACGAGACCATCAAGGGTAGAGAATTTTTTTTTTATCTTTACCCATCCTCCATCTCTAACAGTCATTAACAAGAGGCCTTCCAAAGGGCTTCTTTGTTTACATTATGCCTACTTGGGTTGGTTTTGAGGCCTGTTTTGATATCATTCACCGGGTGGCCCTTACAATCACTTGGAAATGATGCCTTGACTTTGAGCGCTGCCTTTGGTATTATATTCCATCCCATACTCATCAGCTGTTAGTACCAACGAGGAATGTATGACTGAGCATTGACATTTCTTATTTCTTTTCACACAGACTGAATCCAGGCAGTCCATCTCCACCCTCATTCTTTACTCCAAGCCCTTTCCCCACTGGTGTTTCTTTGTTGTTATTGTGCTTTTCCCTTTTATTATTTGCTGTTGAGACCCAAAATCATTTCATTTAACAAGGATCTGTGCAATTGCCTAAAATTTCAGACCTGTGTTTTGGAACTTATAACAGTGACCTAGGTTTTGTTTCTAGGCACCCTCCATCCCTCTGCCTTTTTTGGTGGCCTGTTGAACTTGTCTACTCTGGCCCAAAAGCAGAACACAAAATTATGCCCCACCCCCGGAGAATCTGATGAGAGGCCCCTGAATCTTCAGTATCTCACAGATATTCATTGACCTTGAGCTTAATTGGGGGCCCTCTGAAGGTTTAGGGTCTCCGCTGCTCTGTCCCAGTATGTTTGAAATCTCCGCTTCATCTTTGGCCATTAGAAAGGTCTGTGTTGTCTTATGTTTTTTTGCCTACAGGGTATATGAATTCTGCCACCACACTGCCTCTCTCACTGTAATCATCTTGCCTTTGGTACACCAATGAAAACTTGGCTGTTTCCTAAATCTCCTTATTGATCTTGCTGCTGGCCTATGTCTCAGCGCCAGGGTGTCCTCATTAGGGTATCAGTTCTAGTATGCTTAGCAAGTTTGTTTCATTTATTCAGTCATTCATTCGTATAGTGCTTGAATGTTTGAGAGACAACATTTATTTGCATTCAGTCTCTTGTGTTTTTTTTTTTTTTTTTTTTTTTTTAAAGCTAAAGGCCTCCGAAAATAGAATTGTTTCTGTACATTCAGTATGTCTCGTATGCTGAGCTCTTCTTGTCATCAGTGCCATCTGACAGCAGTTCTAAAGGATGGAATAAAGCAGAAATCTTTCAGAAGAATTGTCTACGAAGAGGGACAAATTATATGCTTTTGTAAGAAAAAAATGTACACAGACAAATTTTGCCACACCTATTCAAAGAAAAGGCAATAATTAGTCAGTTCGGAGGTCATCATTTTGGGGTTGCGGTTTTTAGCTTTATGTTTCTATTTTTGTTTCTTTGTTTATTTTTAAACAATTTTTATTGAGTTTATTGAATAAAAACATCAGTGGCACAGACAGCCGCAAGGAAGAACACAGCAGTATAGTCATGCAAGTGTAGTACCCACTCCACCAGTAGACATCAATCAGGTAGCACCAAACTATACTTTTCACCCAGCTCAAAGCCCAGAGATATTAAGTGAATCTGACCCAACCATTTGCCCCATATCCGCCCATGCTTATGGGGGCAACCCAAGGCCCAATAAATCAGCTGTTCTTGCCTGACACACCATTCCACTACTTGGAGCTACTTCGAGAGGGTGCGGGCGATCTTCAGCTGGTTGCAATGCCTCTTTTGGCCACTAATAATGCTGTACCCGGGAAGGTGCGATCAGCTCAGGTGTTTCCAACCCCATCCATCACACCCAAAAGGATCACCAAGGGGGACAACTCCCATCAAAGTGTCTTGGTGAGCTCACTCGTTATCGCTGACCAGTGTCTCTAGATGTGGGGGAAAGCCCAAGTCATATGTTAGAAGTCAGTGAGAGTTTCTGCACATCTGTGGTATGCAAGGTGTGGTAGGAGCCACAGTGTGTGTAATCTGGCCAGTGAAAGGTAAGTTCCATAGAGATAGAACGTCTGTATCAATCGCAAGCAGGAGGACATAGTGATAGTTCTAGGGGCCATCAAGGCATCCTGCCAATCAGCATCTTCAGTGGAGTCTAGCCATTGTTCCCATCGGGTTCTAATAAAGTTCAGCTTCCCTGAGGTGTTAATTATCAATGATTTGTATATTTGGGATACTCAACCTTTCCCCATTGCTCCCATCAGATGTTTAGCTTCAATCGGACTATACTCCGGCAGTGAGTCTACGTGCGTGAGATGCATATAGCGGACGTGATGGAGTTAGATATTTATAGAACTGTGTGTGTGATAATTGGTATTCTGTACGGAGATCCTGAAAGGACTGCATGAGGGAACCAGCCCACACATCTCCGAGCTGGGATATACCCACCAGGTCCCATTTGTCAAACCCTTGCAATAAGTCTCTTCATGCAACCATGTAATGTACCAGAGGGGAGTAAGTTGAGTAATGGTGTGAGCCTAGGGTGTGTGCCTGAAGGCTGCCCTCCAGGCCAGGAAAACCATCCTAATCACTGTGGCAATGCTGTAGGAGAGCTGGCAGCATAGAACAGATCTAAGATGAGGGGGGAATGACAGTTTGGCGAGCTTGAGTCGGTGAGCTGGGTCAGACCACCCCTCGTTAAACCAATCGTCTATGACCAGAAGTTGGGAGGCCAGGTAGTAGAAATAGAGGTTGGACATGCCCAAACATACTTCACAAGGGGCTGGCTGGCAGTAATGGGGTGCTATGCGGTATTGGGTCCAAGGCCACAGGAATGCTGATGCTGATCTGTCCAGTGCCATGAACCAGGCATGTGGCAGAGGGACTGGGATGTTTTGGAACACAAATGGGAAGCGTGGTAGGACTATCATTTTGTTTAGGGCTATTCGACCCAGAACATTGAGGGGTAGGGTCTGCCATGGCGTTAAGTCTGTGTTCGCTTTCTGCATCACAGGCCTGAGATTCAGAAACCTGGTGAGGTCGAAGAGAAGGGACAGACACCCAAATATCCAGTTACTTAAAGCTAAGATGACAAATGGGTTCTCCTTCTTGACAATCAAAGTAGTCTTGGTTGGGGCTGGAGGCACTAGAATTGACTTAGATGGGTTCATGTGGAGGCCAGAGGCGGCCTTGAAGCAGTGGAGGAGGTGTAGACACCTGGGGCCACTGATGGCGGATTTGCCAGGTATGAGAGGGTGTCGTCAGCATAGAGAGCAATGCGATCCTCGTGTCCCTGGTCCCATTGCTATCCATGTAAGAGTTGGTCCCCTCTATTCATGATCCTGTTTTATTAATTTTTCTGTGCATGCTGTGAATATTTCAACATACCAAGTGAAAAAGATATGTATATGCTGCATTTCATATAAATAACATGTTACTTTGGTAGTAATCTTGTTTTCTCTGAAACGAGCGAAATGCTTGTCAGTGAAGTTTCACTGCAAGAAGTACACGTAAGCAAATTGCATTGCTGCAATAAACATATCTTAACTATTTATTTTCGTAGTGCTCACTGGCCGAAGTTTGCCATTTCAGAGCGCTATGAATAGCAACTGTTAACCCCACCCCTCATTCTTTATTTTATATATTTAATCTTCGAACAAATCACCTTAATTTTAAACACCAGCCTATGCTGCAGGTTCCTTACCTTTCTGTGTTATTTTTCCCACTTTTCTTTCATTTGTAAACTGAAATGCATGTCATTATGAACTTAACTTTAAGTAGTATCTCACTTTCGTTTCTTGTTCATGCCTTTAAGCTTACCCCCAAGGTAAAGATCATTTATTTGAGGAAGAATGTGAATTCTGAGCATTCTGGGAATATTTCATAGAGTTGCCCAAGAGTTTCCCTGGGCATCATCAGTGAAGCGAGTTGTTTTATTGGAGCTCCACACCTGGCCAAAGGGATAGAAGCGAAGCACAAACCTAGTGTTGTGCACGGAGTTATCAATCAGCCTCAAGGTATTGGGTGCAGCACCAGCCAGCCGATTATTTATTTTAGCCAACAGAACATTGTGGAAATTATGGTTTCCTTTTGCTCATTCTGTTTTGACCTGCAGATCCCAGCTCCCAAGGGTTTGTTGGCTAATAAAACGGGATGGCTGAAAGTGGTTTTGATGACATGGGGCTGGCAGTATGGTGGTGAGCGTTTTGAAGTTGTAATAACTGGATGCTCAAAATTGGCAATCTTTGAAGCATGGTCTTCGTTTGTGGCCCATGCCTCCTGAAGTGGAGAGTCAAGAAGCTGCCTCCTCACCAGCTTTGGAGACAATAAGATTAAGCACATCCTCCATCATCACAAAATGGGGCCATTGAAATGTTGGTTTCCAAGGGACATTCCACCAACTCCCCCCACACCACTCCCACCCACACACCAAGCCTACCGGTCCACTTAGGAGCTAATGCATTCTCTCTCCTTCCCCCACAGGCATCCCAGGTCTATAGGTTTCTGAGTTCTGATCTGTGTGCCCTCTTCAACACTAGGAAACAAATTAGTTAAGTGCAGTTCTACAGTGCACCAAAACATATGACATCTTACTGAGAAACTCAATATTTTATCGGACATATACAATTAATTCAAATGAAACATTACAAAAGATATAGCAGCTTACATTTTATATGGAAATATTAAAACCGTGCATTCGTTTGGTAAAACTATTTTTTTTTAAACTTTATTTTCATTATTGGTAAATTAACAGACAGACCAGAATTAATGACATCTCTGGCGCAGATGGGTTATAGTGAAGAAAAATAACGGGAGCACAGGTGCATGGCAAATATGACAATGGGTCAATTAATAAGTTTACTGTATTCATATAGTAATATATTCAGTATACTGTATACTTATATCAATATATTCATGTCAAGTAATGCAAAGTCTTCGGTCAATAACTGCACATGTACTCCACAGTGGTCCGTGCGGTCAAAAAAGAATGGTAATCCAAAAATCTGTGCATACTACACGATATTGGAGCTTTACCCTATGGACAAATCTGTCCTAGGCCAGCACACAAATGCCTGGTTAAACTATTCTTAGCAGGGAAACTCACATTTTATGTTTAAACGTGTCTAAGGCTTCTCATGTTTCCTTTCAGAGGGGATGCGGACCCTCAGTTCTAACTTGTAGCAGGCCCAAGGCTGATTTGCTTATGCTTGTCCTGGTCTGTAATGGTGTACATGAGCTAGGAATTGATGACATGGAGTGTGCTCTTAATAATCATCCGTGGTTCAAATTACTTCTATCTGTCATTTTATGCTAAGTGAGGCATTCTTAGTGGTTGTGAATGTGGTGAAATGTAAATTAAATGCTTGCTCTGACATGCTGTGAATGATAGATGGTAAAGAGGGGCTGGGCCACCCTATTGTAGCCCGCCAAGCCCCTCTGTTAGGCCTCCATCTGGGGTTTACCACATTAGCCTGCTCACTGGAATTACCATCACACTGATGGAAGTTTAGACTTCAAAATGGCGCCAGTCTCCTAGCTCCACCTAAGATTAACTGCAAAGGAGAGAGTGACTGACCTGTTTGCAAGGGGCATGCATTAACACTGGAAGGTGAACGTGCATGAAGTTTACAAACATTTTCTGTTAGACTCTCTGAAATTGCTTTCCAACAGAGGAACTTGAGGTGCAATATAGACGTCACAGATCTCTATTTTATTATAGGTCTGAAGATGATGAATGTTGTACGCATCACAGTGGCTGTTCTGATAGTGGGCTCAGCTTGTGAGATTATGATTGAGCAAGTAAGAGCCGAGGCTTACTGAGGGCACCCACGCATTAAAGACACATTTGCACATGGCACATATCCTTCTTTTTCTTGGACTGACTTGAGGTGACTATAGAGCCAGCAGGATTTAAGAAGTTAGGATTAGGATTTAGGTGTAATGTGTTGTGTATTTAACGGTGATTCCCACCAGAAAAGGTGGATATTAATTGTGTTCCTAAAGGATAGAATGTTGATACTTAGGGAAGGTGCAGTGGGTTCAGTCCAGATTTTAATTGTTGGCTGGGAGAAAGCACGCTCACCCACATGACTGCGTTAGATTCAAGGAACAACCAACACTGCCTTCACTTACAAGCCACTTCGGATTGTGAGGTGAGTAGACAGGACAACCAGGTGCGACGTTCACAGGAAGATGGGAAGGAGCAAGAAGATCAAAACTCCATTGAAGAATACAAACAGTTGTGCAACCGCCAGTAGACTGTTGTACAGTAAAGACCTAGAAGATTATATTTTCTGTCCGCAGCTGAAGTGCCAGATTTTGAATCCTGGGAGCCTGTGCAGCTGGAGCTGCCTAGTCTCGAGTCCACCTCATGCCCCTTTGTTACACCACCATACACTTCCTGTCCGGTTCTTGTTCATCTTTACTTTTTCTCTTCGTAACTGTTTTTCCACCTCCTTCGTTCTTTCGTTTCAGACTTACTCTTTCTCGGGGTCTAAGCTTGATGATGATCTGGCCCGCCCGCCCGCCCAAAAAATAAGTGCCCGCCCCTCCCAAAAAACAGTTACAATCGCCAGAAATTGATATAGTTGTGACATCTTTTTAAAAAATCTGGGTACGCTTACAGCGTGCTACCATCTGCTGGTATCATTTGATCAAATTAAATGTCTCAATTTCTGCGATCCCGTATTTGAGTTTTAGGGCCTTTCCGGTGACAATGCTGCCCGATTCAGTTGCTTCACAGTGAGAACACAACGCGTCGGTTAAAAAAAAAAAAAAATCACCAAACGGTCGGAAACAAAATACTTCAGTCCTCGGAGATGGTGCTTACCCCTCATAATTGAGAGTTTGGCGCCTTTGTCACCCACACGTGGCGTCGAAATGCTGCATTTTGCCTCCGTGCTAAGCATTCTCGGTAATCACTGTTGTGTAGATCCAAGAATGAGCGTGCGTCACGTGCGCCTACGGTTGGTGTCAGCTGGTGGCCGCATAATTACGTGGGCAGTCAATTAGGCCTCTATTCAGCAAGCAGTCTGAGATAGTCTTTTGTTCTGCAGGCAATGCACTGTGTGATTTAGAAGAAAAATCATTGAAAATTGCATTAACGGTTGTATGCACAGCCACAAGTTATACTTCTTACAAAGTTGTGCTTTATGTATCGATTTGTAGTTTCTTAGTGTCACGTGCCGCTTGGGAGCCACCTCAGAATTCCCAGGGGCGAAACGAAGGTAGGAAACAACAGGGCTAAAGGTTTGGGTAAAATATAGTAAGTATGATCGAACGAGGCAACATGTTTCCTTGATAGTAACATTGTTTTTTCTGTTGTGAACTGCTTTCAGCGACAGGGACAAATGCCTGGTGCCTCGAAAACCTCTGCTTGTGTCTTGGGTGATAACGTTCCAAGAAACGTTTGTGTAGGGCTACAACCTTGCTAGTTTAAGGGTATTCACTAACTTTGTAGGGCATTACTACCATGGAACTCCCATTCCCTAACCAAGTCAGTAGATTTACTTACCGTCAATGTTACCAGGGTCGGACAGGCCTCAAGGGGCAGTCAGGCAGCTGACGAGCTGATCTGATAGGTCAGTGTGTAGGCTTCTTTTTTGTTTTTTACTGTTTGTTGTCTGGTTTATGGTGTGATGGGCCCCTTTTTTTTTTTTTTACTGTTGATTTAATAGCTGTTAGAACATTGGAATATTGAACACTCCGTTGAAGACCGTAGAGAAGCTCGGGGCTTCTAGTGGCTGGTATAAACCCAGAACTCCAGCATTCCAATGTTACCCTTCCTGTTTCTCCCTTTTTAATTTAGAACATTCTATCCTTAGTGGGTGGAATGTTCTAATAGCCCTTTATGCCTCAGGTCATACCTTTTGGTACAGATCCTCACCCTCGTTATTGCCTCCTCCTGCAGCTCGGGTCTATAACTCAGGTTCAGGGCCTTTAATTACCGGTACAGACTACTATAAGGCAATATTAAAACATTCATTGCCTACAGCAAACCCAAATACACCTAGTATTCAATACCTTGCGAAACATGTATATAGCATATTTTTCCAAGGTCAAAACTGCTCCAATCTGCAAACATGGAGTACTTATTCGCTATCTAACGGGGCCAGTTTTTTTTTGGTGCCCAGGCCTCTTTTCTGTCCCAATCCAACCCTAAATATTGCATTTTGCTGGTTGAATATTACATGTTAGTAAATGGGCTTTGAAACGTACGTCTATTTTTGTAAAAAAAAAAAAACATGAAGAAAACATGAAATAGCACTTGTGTGTTAAATTATCTGCTTGTGTAAGTTAAAGTGGGTCCTTTGTTCCAGATGTGGAGCGTTGTATTATTAACAGTTGTGACCTGAAGTCGTCTCATATCCCCTTTTCTGCATCACAGTTAGACAATATATTTTGAGGGATTGGAGAATGATGTGCATCTGATTTTGTCCTGATGTTCATAAAGTTATATGTTTTTTTTGTAGTATTTACTGACTGTATATACATTTTTGCCCAGAACCTGTTTCCCACGGTTTCGGTTCCACAGTGCTTAATCCAGTCTTAAAAACACAGGTGAGCTTTTATGACATTAACTCTTTTTTTGCCTCTTATGATGGCTAGTGGGTTAAATACCCACTGCTGACATCTGCTGTGATAAGATGGTCACAGTTTCAAATCCTAGCAAGATCATCTCAGCCTTCTTCTCTGAGGTCGACAAACTGAGCCCCATTAACTTCGGCAAAAGTAATGAAGGTTATTTACGGGGCCTGTGGCAGGCAATAAATAGGTGCTCTGTGAACACTACATAAGAATAACGTTATAATTTTTTTAATTACTGCTCATCTGTGATTTCAGGTTAGAGCTGCAAAAATGATCCTTTTTATGTTTATTGTGACCAGCTCACTCCAGAGTAGCGTATTTCTATAATTCTCACACGTTTAAGTAGGTTATCAGATGAAGTTCAGCTGTATACCTTATTATTTAGTGACAAGACTCAGTTTTTTAATTTTTCGACATTGTGTCCGTTTAAATCCACTCTTGGTGTTTTATCATGCACAAGGAATATTCATATCTTTTTAGATATCGTAACAGCAACTTGTCTGTGAATATTCATTGCAGGTAGTAGGGATTGCTTTGCATAGTGTCTATTTTTAAATATTTTGATTTAGAAAAGCAGGTGCACGTCTATCACAAACTTACTCTTCTCAAAAAAAGCCTTCTGCTGGTAGGCTGGGACAGGGAAATTAGGCAAATGCCTCCTGGGCGTGCCTCTAAACAGCCATCAGACCTTGTACATTCAGTCAGGTTTATCGCAGATCTACCCTACTTTCTTCCCTTTTATGATTATATGGAAATTACCATCATTTTTGTACAGCACGGCATAGATGTCAAACTGACCTATTGCTAACAGTATACATTGATATATATTGAGTGTACTTTGAATCCACCCCTTTCAACCGTTCTCTCTCTTCTTCAGCCTCTTACAGTTACTGGGTTGAGATGTTGTCAAGCGCATCGCGGCTTAGCCCCGTGGACTAATCATGATCACCTACCACTATTGGTTGTTCTGGAGTATACTTCAGCCTCGGCTGCAGTGCTTGCATTCGCCGCATGAGGGACTACTTTACAACTATAGCGGATTCGACTGTGTGCTCTGGCATCTCTTTTCTGTGTGTCTTGCTGTAGTCTTCCTGCATTAAATTGAGGTCTGTTGGCATTGACCGTGCTGCATGTTTGCAGTATGCATGGTATTCCCATGTGTGGGCATGAGATCGTGTTTAGGCTACACATGGACAAAATTTAAATTACGCAGGTGCAATTCACATAATTGTGATAATTTTGCAGTATGCTTATAAAGATTTAACACAAATGCAGGCAAGATAATGTCTGAGAGAGGATGGATAAAAGTCTGAGTGGGCCCTGTGTGATGCGAATGTGGGCATGTGCGGTTAAACTTAGATCCCTCAAGATGGATGCATTAGTCCCCCAAACCAGCAAAAGCCTGCCTGTAAGTTTTCCACTGAATAGAGATACTGTTGTTGCTGGTACAAAATCAGGGGGGTTTGGTTACCAAGCTGGCAGGGATCAGATACAAAAACAAAAGGTCTCTCTGCAGGGGGAGTGGTGGGGGCGAGTATCAGCCTTGACTTTTCTGACAACATTTTCCCACCAACAGGTAGAGTACAACCCAATTAATTATGTTAATTTCCTCTTATCCTTTTTAATAAATCATTTCTATTAGCAAAAGTACATATCAAAAACAGACTCTACTCATATTGTCCAAGGTTAATAAAACATTGCAAATTAGGTGCTTCTGCAAGGTGATGGCGCAGTGCAAAAGTGAATAAGTGAAAAGTGCATCAGTATTATTTACAAATATGTACACGTAAAAATGTGGCTGTTAACTCATTTGATGTTCAAGTAATGCTGCATCCATTGTTTACATGTCATAAATCAACGGCTTTGTTGTGAGCTACAGTCCACAGTAAATTATTGCCAACGTTTCGATCCTAAATGTAAATCAGTGGCCAGCTGGTCATCGTCAGGACCCAAGAATACAATAGGAAGCACCCACAACTTTATACGTGAATCAATCACCTCAGAATCCTGGTGTCTGACAACCTTCAGAGCTTTTCATACCACCGTAATGAGCTCAAACTAGCGGACCGACCAGAAAGGCCAGAACATCTCTCCTCCGAACCAATATCCTAGACCTAGACAAACCGGAGACGAATTATTGTATATATATCTATATATATCTATATATATATCTATATATATATCTATATATATATATATATATATCTCAGCCTCTCTCTCTCAGCCTCTCACTTCCTCTCAGCAGTTAATGGCCTACTCAGTTCTTGGGGAGAGGATGTGGCGTAAAGGCCAGAGCTGCCGACCTTGGAGCTGGGGAACCAGGCTTAGTGTGGGCTCACCATCCTGTGATTCTGGGCAAATCACTCAATCTCCCCATGCCTACCGAAGAATGAATGTGTCCTTGTGTAAGGTAACTGGTGCTCATGTAAAGCGCTCCAGTACCTTTGTTTTGAGTTTGCGCTACATAAAACTGAAAAACAAATTTTTCTTGGTTTTCTTTCTTTTGCAAGCAGCCACATTTCGAACCTCGATAGGGCCTTAAAAGCCATACCTGACAGTTCCAATAACATAACTTCCTGTTTAAGGGGTGTTTGTGCAGCTGATATGGACAGGCAGCCATTGTTGTCTTGTATACAAAATGATCTGCCCTTCAGAAATGATGTATGCCATGCGATACATTTTCTCGGTTCTATCTATGTATGTGTACTGGTGTGGTTTTGTCTGTAACATAGCAGTGACAGTGTAATAAGTGTTCTCTGCATGGGTCACCGAGTCATCTCTTCCTAGTTTCAGATGAAATCGCGCTGCATTTCAGTGGCGCTTACAATTAAAAAAAAAAAAAAAGACAGCGAACTCATGGCTTCCTATTTTGTGTGATGAAGAAGGTTGATTTAGGGGTGTTTTGCGCACGTTGATCTGCAAACCGTTTGAATATCGAGCTGGTTTATCCATTTTGTGGCCTGGGTGGGAGCATCACAGTTACAGCAGCTGAGTGTACTTCCGTGATCTGCGGGTTAATGACTTCAGCAAAGATCTGTTCTCTTAATGGTTTGCTCGTTGGAGGGCCCAGCTCTGTGTAACATTGGCCAAAATGTGATGAAAGGGAAAAGTGCACTTAAGGGCCTCAGTAAAAAATCAAATTGATTGGGTGCCTTACCCGGATTGTGTTTTTCAGTAAAATATCGCTGTGGCCTAAAACTTAAAAAAAACAGCCTGTGTGTTGGTCTACATTTATAGGGCTGACTCCTGCTAGATAGCTCAGCAGTGTAGATTTTGCAGCTATTAGAATGGAACATTTGGGACAGTTTCATTCGTGGCAAGGAGACTGTGTGGTCATTCCGCCTTCTTCATATACAGTGCTTTAAAGGGAAATACAGAAATGCAGGTAGTCATTAAGAGTACCTGATTGCTCCTGATAAGTGCTGGTATCCAGTGGGTAAATGTAACTGTTGCAGAGATCTGTGGGCAAACGTGTTGGGAGTGGTTGGAATTTCAGCAGAGCCAGCTCTGCCTTTCATCCTTTCCAAGTTCATGGTAATTGACACACACAACGGTTGATAAAGAATCAAAAGATAATTGAGTTGATTTTGTTCACAGTTATCTTTACTCCCTCCCCGTACAGGGGAAGAGGTCTTGCTCTTATCTTTGCCCTTCTTACTTCTCACAGCCTGAGTGTCATTTCCGCTCCACTCCAAAAGGCAGAGTGGGTTTTTAGGTCTGGCTTTTGAAAGTTCGTATGTCTACGGACTTATTGCTAGTCATAAACGTAAAGTAGGCTTGGGGTCTACCCATGTTAGCCATTGGACTCTTCGGCCAACCACTTTCAGCCAGCGGCTATAGAATTTGTCCATCAGGTCTTGACTCAGCCAGGAAATTAAATTACTGATCCATCTCCTAATGCTCTTGGCTGTTTGGGCGGATCCTGCCACACCACCTCCAGTGCTTGCGTAGACCAACAAGAGGGAGCACTTTCAAACTCTAGCCCTCTGTCCCCACCTACTGGCTCCCTCTAGCGTGTCGCTCTTACATGCCACTGCTGTGTGTCTTATAGCACGTTAAACTAGGACTTACAGACTTTGCCAATGCTTGTTTTATGTGGTCATTAATTGTAGCAGAGCAACATTTACATTCATAATTAAACAATCGGAAAAGCCACTCTTCTAAAAGGCACACTTATTGTTCAATTGAAAGGATTGTCAAGGTCTGTACCGGAGCATCTGTTTCAGAATGCTTCGACCTCTGGGCCAACTGTGCCTTTCAACTTTCAGAGGCGGATAAACATTGAGCAGACTGAAAAACGAATGCCGTTCTTACCATCTCCATGTGTGTATCCCTCTCAAAGTGAACACACACAGTTCAGTTGTGGATGGGAGAGGCTAAGTTTAATTTTCTGTTTTTAATTTATCAAGGCGGTGCTTTATCGCGCCACTCCTGGCCTTCGCATTACTTGTCATGTACCCAGTTTCTCCTTCATGGTGACACAAACATGTGTGGGCTTCATTGCAAACAACGTTTTCCAACAAGAAATTCAGCCTGGGCAGGTGACTGGCCATCTGTTCTTTTGATGTGAGTAAGTCAGTGTACTGATATTATTAATAGTAGTCGAGAATGAAGGTGCTAATTTCATATGTAATCAAATTGAGGAAAAAACATTTTCAAACCGCTCATAATAATCATTTTTGTAACTAGACTGTCGAAAAAGCATTTTTACGTGTACTCAACACAATAACGTAAATTGCACTTCAGCATGTTAATTATCTTGGTTATATTCTTGCTATGTCGCTGGTCCTCACTAAACTAGACGGGATTAAGCTTAATTCGAAAGATCTTTTATGACAGTTTATCTTTTGATATCAGTATCCTTGGATTCTTCCAACTTTAAATTATTGGTAACATCAGTAGGCCTGCCTTTATTTTGTCCAGATTATCCTTGTGAGATTGAGTTAGCTGGACGTTTTGAGTAACCTTGTTCCCACCGTCCTGCCTGTTCTCTCTACTGTTAATTGAGATGGCAACGAAGGGGCGGAAGCTCATGTGTCCCTGGATATGTTTGTCTTGACCTTGGTGGATGTTCATGATTGGCAGCTACATAACAGGGTGTTTTTTGTCCGGTCCCCTCTCTAACCTCCTTTTTCAGTTTGTTTTGCATGAACAGATCTCTGCTCCATGCATGTTCTTACAATAGTCTTCTGTCATTTTCTCCTTTGACTTGTTGGAGTTTGCATTGAGTATTGACGTCTATTTCCATTTTCTCTCTTTAGCATGTTTTTTGGCAATAGTGTGTGGGGTACTTGAGACATGTAGTTGATTTGTATTTAATGCACCAGATCGCCTTTCCCTGATAACCACAGTAAGTGCTTCCTGTCCACCTAGGAAATCCATGTGTCACAATAATAATTCTTGATGAATGAGGAGACTTCAGGAATGAAGCACAACGCCTGAGCAGGTGTATAAGAGAACCCCTTACAGACTTTTATAATGCTTGAAAGACCCTTAATTAAATATTTTCCCACGGTTCCCATTCCCCTATAGCAGAGCAGGATTGTGTTTTGTGTTTCAGATTTGCAAGAAAGAAAATTGATGTAGCTCAACACGACTCCAACCATCTTTCTTCTAATTTTCATTTAAAATCACACCTACAGTCAGCATGGTGTGTGCAGCTTCTGTTCCATATGCATCAGCTGCCAAAATCACGCGGATACTGTCCGCCTAAATACCCAAACAGGGCACCTTGTGAAGTTTCAAAACACATTGATCACCTGTGCTAAGTCTGCGTGCCGTGTATCAATGTTTTGCTTCAGTAAATGATAAACTGATTGCAAACTGAGTGCCAACAAAGTAAGGGGTGGGGGGCGATTAGTATACACAGCATGTAAGCACGGGTAGGCTAGATCTGTAATGTGCTGCCTTTCTGTATGTATATGTAAATCTACAGTGTGACAGTTTGGCCATTTATAATTCCTTTTTGATAGTGCCTTAAACAGCGATTTAGAAACTAATAGTAATGCACTCATCAGTGTGACAGAAGAAGGCAGTTCATAGTTGCCTTCCCCTGATTTTTATGGGTGAGCGCAAAGCACTTAGTCCCATGCTGTAATCTCTCTTTGGGCTTCTAACCACGCCCATGTCACGTCAGTCACTTTCATTGGTTTGTGGGCTTGCTTTTAAATTCCGCTTGCTTTCGTTTGTGAAAGGCATGCATACGTCATGTCTTTTCCGGTGTTTAGCCCACCTACACAGCACCGGTAAACTACTGAAAACATACAAGAGCAATGGAAGAAGTGGGGTCCCAATATGCTACATTAAAAGTGACCACGTGAGGGGGGGGGGGGTGAATTGCTATGCTCTCTGCCCTGTAAAGAATAGGTGACCAGCTTTTGGATATGTCATGCAGCACATTTCTCTTACCATTTAGTCATGAAGCATCCCCATTCACGTTATCCATAATGTTGGCGAAAGTACCCATGCACTATTATTTGTTTAGAATTTATCATAAACACTGGCTTAGTTATTTAGAAGGTGTCTGTTAATAGTAACACCAGATCCAGAGTTGACTATTTCTGGTTCAACAGCTACCTCCTAAATGTCTGCATGCCAGCACTCTTCTCTACTAA
The DNA here is from genome assembly GCF_031143425.1 of Pleurodeles waltl. Lineage (NCBI taxonomy): Eukaryota > Metazoa > Chordata > Amphibia > Caudata > Salamandridae > Pleurodeles > Pleurodeles waltl. The sequence continues at coordinate 675,600,380 of NC_090449.1, read as the reverse complement.
GGTATTGACAATGTTTTATGCAGTAACTTTTCACTGAATAATTTATAGGATCATTTATTTTTCAGGGACTCCAGTGGGGTCCGCACTGTGCATGGAAAGTAAAAGTTACTGTGCTTTACGAGGTGGTCATATGAAACGCACCAATGTGTTTTTCATCACGGACTACTGTTCTTCTGGGGATGGCGAGTATCGCTTTTTCGCGCAGTGCGGTTTGTTAGGGTGCATGTGAGCATTGTCTTACTGGCTCTGGGAACAAGAATCTTAGAGGTAAGTTCACTGGAGGGTAAGTCTGAAACACAAGCCTATTTGAGGATCTCTGGGACTTTTGGTGACTCGACTTCTCAAACTGATGCCTCCAAGAATCTGTGACTGCCTCTTAACAAGCTTCTCTCCTGGAACCTCTTGTCATTTCTGAGGTTTAGACGCGTTTCTTTCAGATAAGACAATTGACATTCTTCTTTTCATTCCTTCTCACCTCCATGTTCTGGTCACAGTTGTCCTTAGTTGTGTCCAGATCAGGCTTACAAGTACCTAAGATTGGACATACTTGAATGTGGTAGAGACAGATCAAAAGTGCATGTCTAGTACAGGGTCTTAGGAAGTTCACCCGCATATCTGAAGCCCGTCGCAACCCATACTGGTTTTTGGTGCCGCAAGAGATATTGATTGTAGATTTAAGGTGTTTTGTATGTGTCAGTTACACAACTGGGAATTTTTAATTCACCATGTTGCATTATCGGCATTGCGGATAGGGTAGATCTTGCAAATATTGTATGAGGTACCGTCTCATATTTGCATTGCACTCTTCCATTTCATTATTCTGTTTTGTTATATGGTCTCCATGAGAGCCACCTGTTGCAGTAGTTGAGTCACACCTGGATGCTACAAAACACACTCGTTTGAAGTATTTCAGGCCTTCCTCTAACTCGTATCATAGTTAAGCACAAAACATGTGTTACTGTTTTAGTCCAGAGGACCATGGGAATGTAGAATAAAATACTCGACTTGCTTATGGAAAGTATTTAGACATTCAGAAATACGGTAATCAAAGTATTATGGTTGCAAAGCAAAGAATAAGCTCACTGGGAATCATACTAAATAGTCGCACACTTATCTCAGTTGCTCAAAAGATTGGTGGAAACTAGCTTTGATAATTTTCTGAAGGTGATTTTGGAGAGTTAGTACTCATTCCATTTATTTAAGAAGCTACAAGTTTCCCCAGAAAGAAAATGCTTCAATCTGCTACTGAATCTTGTGACAAAGGGAATTCATATCTCCTGCCACGAGCATGCAAGCATTTGGTTTTGTCCATTCTTGTTTTTTTCATGGTTTTTCCAAACATTACTACAGTAGAAGTTGTGAGACCATCATCAATCAAAAAACGTATTATCTAAAAGCAATAATACCGGATGTATTTTTTTGGAGGAAGGGGAGGATCCTCCTAGGCCGGGAGCACCGTACCTTCAATTGATTACTTCCTTTACTATTAAGAGGGGAATGTTGTGAGCGCTTTCCTTCCCTTAATATTTCTTCCCACTTAGTTTATTACAAGTTTTCAGCCTAGTTTCTGTACTGCTTTATCTTTTTGTTTTCCACGCAGTGCGATCGTGCTGGGCTTTACATAGCACGGTTGTGCTTGATTTTCAGTTTCAGCGCAATCGTGCTGTGTTTTACATAGCAAAATTGCACTGTTTTTTTTCTTTAGATTTATGTGGAAAGAAAAGTCTGGTTAGGAGTTTACAACACTAATAGCTCTAGCTCGAGCGAATGCGAGACCCGTTGCTTTGCAAATGCTTGTTCTCACCAGGCATGGAAAACTCAGCCTCGTTGAAAAATGTGAACAGTTGCTTTTTGAGGCACTTTCATCTCGTAATTGCACTCTTACTGCAGGATTTTTTGGAAAAGCTTTCGGGCGCATCTGGAGTGTTAACTTTGTGGTCCCCACTCTGACCGTCCAACATGGCCAACCATTTTCTCCCCCAAGCACCTTACTGACTACTGTGGAGATCCGCCTGTCCAGAAACCTTATGCATTGCTTGCAGACTGAAGATCCTAGGAACCGCAGGAGGTGGGCAGTTATTAGCTGTGGTCAGAAACCCAATGAATAGCAAGTCCACACTTGGGAACCGTCCGAGATATCCCCAAAGAATTTGCACCATGTCCAGTATCTTACTTGTTAGATGGGGGGCTGTGTTGTAAGCCTCAAACCCAGCATGGATTGGACAACTTGTCGGGGTGATAATGTTGGAAAGGTCATAGATTCTGTGCCATAAATTCTATGCAAATTGTTACATATATTCTCTGTTTGGGAGCTCAAGACGTGTTGTGATGAACGGTGTGCTAACGGCTACCCAAATGTACCTTTAATGTTCAGAAATCAGCACAGAACGTCAGCTTAATAAACGCAATAATAGCTGGGCAACTCTTGCTCACTGGTTCCCAAATGTCCTTCCTGTAAATAACACAGATAAAAATGTTGCTTTCAGATCACAGTTGAACAAGACTGTTTTTATTTGCGCTGACGTTGGTATTGACGCGCATTAAACTTTCATGATACCGAAACTCCTTTCTCAGGGGAATGTGCCATTAATGGTCGACAGAGTAGGTCTATATAATAGGGAAACTTTCTAAAAGGGCAAACTGGGTGATTTAAAAAATGGGCATTTCGTCGCCACGCAGCTGCACTGTGTGATCTTGGGTAAGGCGGGATCTCCCCGCGTCCTCTCTTGACAAAGACGGACTGTGCTACTTTGGAATGTCACTGCAACACTCGGAAGAATTATCTCATTCTCCTACGGTTGTACTTGTATTCTCTAATAAAGTGAGTTTATTCATTAATGTTTTTAAATATGGACACTTTTAAAATAATCACCGACAAAGACAATAGGTCTGCCTCGGTTTTTCATTTGTAAGCCAGGCATATTGGCATTGCTAAAGCTGTTGAGCATCAGAATTTCCATTTCAGCCACAGCCCATCCGCAGAAGCAGGTGAGCTCCCAGGAACAATGCATCGTAACAGCAGCCCTGACTCTTAATGTGCTACTAGGGGCGTCAAAGTGTCGCTTATTTAACTGAAACCATTGCTAGCAATTCTGTAGTTTTACAGTAATTGAACCAGTTCTTCGTGCAGTGAAAAGCAACACAAATTATTGCTTTTTAATTCAAAGTGTGATGAGATAACGAAGATAAAAAGTTTATCTTAGATTGCTTTTCAAACTTAGATTACTTTTCAAATTTGTAATAGTCCCTTATGCATTCCAACAGAAGAACTTTGTCGGAGACAGAACACAAAACAGCCTATGACGTGACTGGGGGGCTAAAATACTGAAGTGGGCTGAGCTAACCCATGAATGGCAATGTCTCAAGCCAGTGGCTGTAGGGGGTGTTGCCTAAGTTTGGTGGTTTGAAGAGGGCAGACCCAGAGCCCAGTCTGTTTATTAAAGACGGGAGGTTGGCTGCCCAGGCCTAAAAATCGCCACAGCAGTGGGGATGCACTCCAACCCCGGCAGCAAAACCGTCAACAGTGCACAAAATAGACTTATTCTGTTTAATGCAATTGTAAGTCTTACTTGTTAGCTCCTGATGTGTCCCAGACCGACAGAGAATTTTGAGTCTTGATGAATGTGTACTAGCAGATACAGTAATTACCCAGCTCAGTGGTACTCATGTTGTCGACCTGTTAAGAATGAAAAGCACAGTTAGCCATGTAAGGGTTTAAACTTATGACCAGCAGGCTATGTAGCGTTCTTTCCAGTGGGTACATAAACCCTTCAAGCTGTTTTATATATTGTCCTGCTGGAGCATTTTCATCCTTCACATGAATCAGTGCCCTCTCGAGGTCAAGAAACCTTCTGACCCAACATAGGATGTGGTAGAACCACTAACATGATTTCAACATAAACCAATTAAGTTACACATCGTGACCAATGTGATCATGAAGGAAAACTTCAGTCAGGAATAAAATTAAGCATATTTATTACAAACCTAAGCTCAAAGTCATGTAAACAATTCACACAACCAATTTATATAGATGCAGAATCACCAAGGGTTGCCCAAGGCGACAAAATAAGAAAAGGTGAACTAACACCCATACAACTAAGGATTCAATAAGAATAATGCAACACATTAGTCGGTATATCTCTGATACAGAAATCAAGTGTTTCTTAGGTGTGCAAACATCAGTCAGTTTAAGTCAACAGAGTATAATTTTTGGCTGGGCAGAGGGGATCCCTACAGTTGGCCAAATCAGGGAAAGTTGTCTGGGGCGGAACACATGCGGGCAAAACAACAAACAGGACAAAAAGATTTTGGACAAGGTCATCTTGGGCAACAATCTACTAACTAAAGTAGGTAAAAGCTAGATCAAAAGGGAAAGCGTCTGCATGGCAGAAGCTCGATCAAGAGTCTTCCTCGGGGGTTATTTAGGAAATCTCGAAGTTTCAATAAGGCATCTCGAGGGACAAAGGTAGCAAGGGAGATACCTCTCCAAGGGGTTCAGCATGTGGGGTTCTTCATCTGCAGGGATCTGGGGAATCAGAACATCTGGAAAAGCATCTGGAGATCTCTGACTAAAGTCCAACTGGTCATAGACATAACATTTCATGCTGCATTCTGATTCGCCAAAGGTGACAATTCACATTACATTGAAAGGGCATCATCCAATAGAAATCGATCACATGACTTCAAACTGTAACATCGAAAATTCTTCCCAGGTCTGTCATGGGAACTTCACCCATCCTTTTTAGCTCCACAGGAGTTTGAAACACTTGTGTATAATTTCAGTCCACAGATCAAGATGGTCTACATTCAATGACATTGTTTCAATTCTCTCTTTGTCTAAAACAGTAGGGGTCTAGTACCAAAGCTAGTCTTCTCATGGGAGTGAAGTCTGAAAGAAAGATTCACGTTAAAAAAAGATGAATCAGTATTCTCTGCACAGTCACGAAATACAGGCCTACCAGGCCTCACTTAGGCTAATGCAAGTGAAATAATACAGCACATTAAAACATCAAATAAAACACATTTTAATATGCAAACCATAATTTCTACATTAATAATTCTTCATTAGCATTTAGATTTCTACTTCAAACAAAATAACTGTTAATATGTTTCAGTCAGTATAACGTAGAACTACATTTCTCTATTTTTACATGTTATTTAAATGATTAAAAATAAGAAATTCAATATAGTTTCAGTGCATTCTGTTAGTCTATCTAGAGCCTAAATTACATCATAATAATGAGTTTAGTCCTTCTAACATTTAGTTTAATGTAAATACCACATTTGTTGAGCTCTACAGTATAAAAGAGTGCACATTTAAATTGACAGTGCAGCTTCTACCTTCAATTCATTAGTACTTTGGCTAACATAAGGCATAAAGTGTCACCTATCGATGATGTATGTGACATGAGGGGCAGCACTAAGATTTCAACTACATCACTCTCATGGGAACTCTTCAGCCTGTTCAATCACCAAGGACTGCATTATGGCACTGCAGCCTTTAATTTACAAAGTTTAGATGCTAGATGTTTTTTAAACAGAAAGCCCATGATTGAGTTGTATAGCCAATATATACACCCAGTTTAACATTGCAGATGCAATGGCCAAATAATCTACAGCGTCTATATACTTAAGAGCATCTCACTTAAAGACATCTGTAGCACTTGGAAACTTTCAAATGTTCTCTTTTTGAAATTGCTGTTCATTTGTTTTGTGTTTAACAAGCATCAGATAGAGTTGGTTGTGTAGCAAGACTTGTAAGATTGTCTCATTGTTATATGCCGATGCTGCAGAGCACTGTGTGCAACTGGGGGAGGATAATCTTGCAGGGCCATTTGAAGCCAGCAGAGGAAATCACAGAGGGTGAGAAGGGGCCATGTACTTCACGACAAGGGTGGGAGCTGGCTGCTCTAACCCAGTGGACAAGTGCCCATGGCTACCTTCCCCAAGGTACAGCGGTAGCATTACTGCCATCGCATTCCTTTTGACCTCAATGACATCACGTGACTTTAACATTGTTGCGGAGGGGAATGGTCAACCATGACTCCTTTAAGAACTATTGTTAGGAGAAACCGTGTGTTAGTTGCCCCATAAATGATTTGAGATACATATTGTACATAAGGATGCAAGAATACTGTAAAAATGTTATGATGTTCTTTAATGTTGTGTTCATTAAGTTGTAATAAATACGGCCTGTGAATTGTTCTATTCAGGAAGGTCGCCAGTCTGCTTTTGTCTCCTGGAAGGGGGCGAGGAGGAGAAAAGTCCAACCTTTCAGGGGAAGGGAGGTGGGTTTGGAAACCTAGGTGAATAATTTGGTTATTCAAGATAGGTCCCGGTACAGTGCCCCACCTGTCGGGCAGAGAAAATGCTCTTCTAAAGGACCCAGAAACTTAAGACATGTATTTTGAAGATGCAGCTGCCAGGCTGGGTTAAATCTTCAAAGCAATCCACTGATGTTGGAAACTGCATCATAGAGATAACAGTTTCCACTTCTAGCCGCTCCAGATGGGTTCCCTTGACAGCACAACCAACACCCCCCCACCTCACACCACCGTATCCCTGATGCGGGCCATGTGCAGGTCAGCACTTGGAGACTAGCTTTGAGAGGCTACCCTGCAGCCAGCCAGTAAGACAGGGCTTCCAGGCTTGGAAACAGCATGACTCACTCTAGTGAAGAGCTGTGGCACAGAGCCTCTGCACATGGCTGACTTTAAATTTGGATATTGCAGAAATACATATTTTATTTTTGAAAACTGCGAATGCTTTTTATGATTCTGAGACTCTTGTACAAAGAATCTGCTAGCTTTCAGTACTGTTGAGTCACTCAATGCTAATGATATCCCATTGCATAGCTGAAAATTGAAACTTTTCGTCAGTGTTAAACGTTTAATGACATCAGTGCAAACTTGCTAAGGTGCGATAAAGGTCTTAAAGCTATAGCTCAGTTTGTGCTATCTAATTTTGGGTAGATCATTGCGTTTTTAAGATGTGGCTCAGAGACTGCTTTTGTTCGTCAGCCCAGTGTGTTGAAATTAATTCATATATTTATATATAGACAAAGGGGCTTTTGGGCAGTTCTCTTTATCCATTTATCTGTTGAAGTGTAATTCACATTGTGCTGCCGCTCACGTCATAAAGCATTGAGCAGTGGGCAAGCCTACAGCTCTCTTCACTATGAGAGACAGCATTTTACTTGTGCACATCAGCCTAAACGTAGTTCACTTCAGTGCTAATGCTGGTAGGCCTAGCTTAGCTCCTGTTCATGTTTTTTATTTAATTTTGTGATGTCATTAATTGATTAGCTTTTTGCAATCAGATGCAAGCTCCTTTAAACTGTTGCAGTCTTTAAAAAAACTTTTAATGCCTATTGCATATATTTACCACCCCAAAAAAAATGCATTAAAAAAACTAACAGGCTGGCGGCCATGCTTGTTTAAAATAGTATTGACAATTATTTCTTTATCAATGTAGTGTTGTGCTGGGCCACCCTAGGAAAAGGGCTACTCTTTTTGCAAAGTAGGCATTCCTTTATGAAACATTTGACATCACTTGTCTTCCCTCGGATATTTACCTTCATTAAGCCTATAGTGCTATGGTTTCAAAGCACAGATAGTCATCAGAAAAGAGATTATTTTTGAAAGCTTCTAAATGAAGTAAAGAAAAAAATCTTAGCTGATTGGCGTAACCTCGTAGTTGTACGTTGTCCATTCTATTTGTTTGCTTTTCCACATTGAGCGCACAAGTACCTTGACCTGTTGTAAGTATTGTGGGCTTTTAACCACGCCTATCACTTTCGTGCCTGGGCTTGCCTTTCAAAAATCATTTGATGTCATTGGCAAATGCTTTACGTTTGTCTCGCCTTGAGGTTGTTTTTGTCACGCCTTTACAAACTGCCCCTGTTACATGGATTATTGCACGATTGACGATATACTTCAGCAGGGGCAAACTATTTTTTTTCTTTTGTCTCTCCCCTTCATTCTGCATGCCGACCCCGGCGCCCACAGCGTGAACAGGCACGACAGCTCGATCAGCTTTATTGGAGGGCTGGTCACATTTTTCACAGTTCTCTAATCAGTCATGTCTTGTGACTCTCCCCTTAAAACACTTGAAATTGGTAAATGCTTTACATAAAATCCTCAAAGCGAAAGGGCTCTCCAGGCACAGCAGAAGAGTCAATACTACAATATTCACTGCACTTGGGAAACTCGCCCCATAATGCTTAGCAGGGCAGTACTTTTACAAAACATTTTTGCTCATAGCTCAGCCTGTGGTGGTCCTAGGACAATCGAACCACTTTCAAAACACTATTTCTGTCTACGTCATCTCTGGATCCCCACACTAGGTTAATGGGGACCACAAAATAACCCCTCCCACCATTCATGGTCTTTAAAGCTTTTTCATGGCTAGAATTTTTGTTTTACGGCTGAGAGAAGTCTGTTTTAAATGCCTTGTTTGTAATATCATTGCAGTAGGCCTGCTAGCCCTAAAAACGCCCTCTAGGTTATAGGTTACACTGCATTAGTTTTCCCATTTTTTTTCATGAGGTTATGCCCTCTAAGGGCTAACAATATAGTTACCTGACCATGTTTCTTACAAATTATATTTTGGTTATGATGCCCTCTAGGGGATATTTTGAGCATTCCAGTCTAATGCCAAACGTTTATTTCTGATAAAGGTTTATGTGATAATTGTATAAATTTTAATAATCTCTCCTTATTAGAATTATGACCATGATTCGGGCAAACTTAATCCTTATTACACTATGACTCTTTGAACACTCAATATGTTTGGTTGCTCTTTCTAGTTTACTTCTTCTCTGTGGCTGTCTTGTGTCTTTTTTGAGGCACTGTGTTAGCCAACCAGCAACTCTGATGGTGGAGTGTTGAAAGTGGTATTCTACTGGAGTCAGCATGTCAGATTTAAATAAGAATCCTAAATGGAAACCTTATCATTTTTTGCAGCAGATAGGAGGTGGTGAATAGAAGTGCTTTAGTTGTATGCCGGGCCCTGGAATTATATGTCAGGAAAAGACAACATTATGAGGCAGGGTTGACCAATTTATGTGGCAAGAAAAGTCCAGTTATGAATTTACAGTGCCAATAGCTTCAACTCAAATACTTGTTTTAAAGTGTTCTTTCAAAAGAGGTAAAAGAGAGCAGGAACCAACTGCCACGTTCTTTTCCAGTGCTACGTAGTTTATCTATTACAACTAAATTCAGAGTTTTGTTTCCTTTCCTTTTTCTTTCATCCTGTAATTGTACTTATTCTTTTGGAAGTGAATTGCTCCCCTTGTCCTCTTGGTGTGATGTGAGGCATCTGGACTGCCATCTCTTTTCACCAAATATCTCTCCCTCCCAGCATACTGTTCTGCACAGTCCCACCCATCAATTGTTCGGCTTATATTACTCTTTGACGGCTGGCCTTCAACATCGATAATGATCATAAAGGTTTGCGGGGTCAAATTTTATTGTTTTGCAGCATTTATGTTGTGCTCCATACCCTGTTTTGTAGAGCTGAAGTACATTCTAGGCTGTGGGGCTGTGCGTAGGTGGATGAGTGTTGTATTTGTCGTGTTTAGAAAGTGTTTTGGTGTTGCATGTGGGTGAACAGAGAGCTCTGTTATCTTGGGGCGCAGCATCTACAAGATGGCAGGGGACTTCTGAAAGGTAGATGAGAAAATTCTATTAAATTCTAGTGGTTAAGGTTTACTCTGCAGGTCTCGTGTTATGTTTTATAGTTCCAATTTTTTCAGTTAATATCCTATTCTGACTGTAGCAGTTAAGTCAACCACTCTGTAAAGTTTTGTGAATTTGGGTGGAGGAAAGGGAGAGCTGGGAAGGGGGGTAGAAAAGAGTAAGAGAAATATATACCAGAGGGAGATTAAAAATATATAGGCAGCAATATAGCACCAACCTAGACAAAGGGGCAGCTGTGTCTGTGGACTAAAATAGGATAACCAGAGAAGGCCCGGTAATCCAAATGCCAACATGCGTAAGGCAGAAATGTTATCAAATGTTAGTAATAGGGCATGAATGTAAGTTGATGTAAGGAGCAGCAGCCATGCAGGTTTTTATGTGCAGAAATAATGTTTATTGCTGAACAAATGCACCTAAAGAGCGAGGAAAGAAGTGGCAGAGAAGTCGATGTTGGTAAATTGAGCAGAAACTAAAAAATCAGCTGCATGGATGTTTACACATTCCAATGTTTCACCTAGTTCTGCTAGTCCAAAATCCGAGCAGGGCTTTGCACTCAACCTTCTCTGACTCCCAATGGTAGATGAACACCAGTCGGACAAGCATTAGCCGAGTCATGGTTCAAACCCTAGCCGTACTCTGCCACACAAGGATGAGAGAGAAAGTACCTGATAGAACAAGACCAGATTCCTCCACCCGGTGCTACCCTTCTGTCCTCGCCCCTCCTTGTGATCCCAGTACCTTTCCTAGATCCCAGAGAGGCCATTGCGTTTCCTGATTTACCTGCAGAGGCATCCTATTTCCTCCCAGTCATTCTCCGCTTTGATTCGAAGGCAGCGCTTTAAATGGAAATATAGAAGTGCAGGACCCCACTCTTCAGAGCCTGTGTGCTCCTGAGAAGTGCCGGTAGTCCCCCATTAAATTGCAGCAGTGCCAAGCCATGCAAGTGCTCTCCCTTTCAAATGAAAGAAGTGCAGGTACTCCGTACCGGACAGTACCTGCCCATTTAAAGCACTGTTAGTAGAGAGTGTCATTTCCGGCTAAAAAAGAGGCAGTGTTGTGAAAAGAGACCGGCCATGTTTCCACCGTTTCGGCTAGGGCTGCAGCACGGGACAGATTTCTTAGGTCTCACTTTGGCCGGTCTTACCCCACTCCTTCCTTGGCCTGGTCTCACAAACACATACATACCCTGCTCCCGGAGCTCGATGCAGTTCCAGTTAAGTAAAGCTCAATATGTAGAACACTTGTGGAAACTGGTTGATGGGTATAAAACCTTTTCTCATTTTTTTCCGCCGGTGAGAGAGGCCAGGGGACCCGCAGTGCACAGGTTCGATCCCCAGTAGTTACTTTTCTTTCTCGAAGACTGGTGAAATGAGTGTCTGCACCTCCATGATGCAGCTGAGCTAAAAAAATAAATATATATATATAGTTTATGATGTGTTTTTAAATAGTCATTAATTCTATTTTTTATGCTCATTAATAAAGTCACCGGTTTGGTACAATCATCTATGTCTCCTGCCCAGAGTTAAACAAAAATTAAAATTTGATGTTAATATCCCTCCATCATCCTAGACTGCCTGATTAGCATACTCAGCAGCCAGGTAGAGAACACCAGTGCTGTTCCCCCACATTTTCGTGGTAAATATAACATGTAAACCCGGAAGGTCGTAACGTGCTGTTTGTTCGGTAATATGTAATGGGTTGTGATTTCTCGTTCTCTGGACTCCTCGCCAGGCGCCTTGTGATTTTTGCTGCAGCTCTCACCAGTGGTCTGTGCATTCGAACTGAACCATACCCGCTTGTGCCTGAGCTGTGTGAATAACCGGGTCACTGCTGCAAGCCATGCTTCTTACAGAACAATTAGCACATTTAATTCCACCGTGGATCACTTTCCTTACTTTCTGCTTAACAAACGCTGGCTAAGAGGTCTGCTATCTGCGGCTTTGTGAAATACCTTCGAATGCTAAAATAATTTCTTAAGTAAAATGCTAATTATAGGGATCAGTGTAATGCCCATTGTGCAGTGGCTTACAAGCTTGCCTCAACAGCAGTGTGTTATGAGCCTATCATTTGTAATTGTTCTAAGCAGACCTGGTTTATGCAGTAAACACATTGATGAGAAAAGCTGCAGGTTTGAGCCTTTGCAAGGTTTACACTTAAATACTTTCTGTACAATAGAGTACTAGATTAGTGTTTTAGGTTCTGCCTACCTTTGCCGAATGAGTCTATACCACCAATCCAGTCTGAAATCAACCAGACACGTTTCTAAATTTGTTTGCCCGCGTATAATTAACTGCAACAAATGTTCTGTCACCGTTACCAAGTCATGAAGTGCATACTCTGCTAAGTGTTGTACCCCAACAGCAGTAGAGGCGTTTTTTAGGCAGCCCCTTTAACGTCGACACACTTTGTACCCCCTTTCCGCTCTCACATTCGTTCATTCACCAGCTTCATGACGGTCAGGACTGAGTGCTTTTTGGAGAAGATATGAGAGTATCGAATGGGAGCAGAGGCTGGGGATAAAGACTTGGCAGGAGTAAGATGCACCCCAGTGGCTCCATTGATTCGTCTTGTGGATTGTGCACCCAATCTTGCTTCGGTTATGGCCCTGCATCCAATATTTTTGAGCAAACTGGCCATTCTCTTAAATTTTAAAGTGTCATATTGGAACTGTTTGTTGGCATCTGATGTAAGCTGCGTGGGTGACCCTGTAGGCTTCCAGTGACAATCGAATTGGAGTGGTGCGTTGGTGCACCTCCATTTCAAGCGGCAGATTGCACTACTGGGAATGCACCATTACGTTGCATGAGAGTAACATGGGTTGGATGGTATGTTTTGGTCAGCCAGACCTTGTGACTCAGTCTGCAGCTAGGCCCTAGGGCTCAGAGCAAATGTGAGTACAGTACAAGACTTCCATTGCTCTCTTGTTAGAGTCCTACTTTAAAAGTTTCCCTGCCCTGCACATACGTTATACACAGAAGTGAAGGGTGTCTTTACTGACGGAGTCTATTTTCCAAAATAAGTTTTGATTACTCGTGTGCCTGGCCATTTCTGTGGGGACTTGTACCAGATGTGGAATAAAGCAGACACCTTTGTGAAGCTATATTTTAAGGTTTCTGACCACCACCAATGGTACTATAATCAAGCTTATGAAGTAGGACTGTGGAATTTCAGGCTTAGTCTTTGCTTACAAGGGGCATTTCCAGTTTTGATCCATATAGCCAAAACCAGTGCATTCTCATCCAGGCTAGAATGTGGCAGAATGTTTAATCTTCACAAATTGATAGAGCCAAACCCTTGGTGTTTACTCATTGTTAAAGAGTAGATGTGGATCTGTGAGTATTGTATATTGCTGTGTTATGATCACAAAACATTAAATGGTCTCCTTCAAGAGAAATCATGACCACATGATCCGGTTGTCTGTTTGAAGACTTCCGTCTGTCATTCATAAGAGTGTCCCTTGATGTGTACGTATGTCTCACAAGTCAGATGGTGGAGGGGTTTGTTTCAGGTCCATATGGTGGCCTTCCACCCCATATCCTGACGCTCAGAGATATGCTACTGCCTTCTTCCTTGTGTATTAGGGTATGCTGGCTGTATCTGCTGTGGGAGATGGCTCTTTGATGTCCTATGACCATCAAGAAAAACTTAAATCTCCCTGTACGTGGCACATCATTCTGTTTGTGGTTCTTTATGAAAGAGCATAAATAAATAGATTAGTAGGGTAAAACAAGAGAAACAAATGAGTAGGTCAGGTTTTAGCCTCGATGCCTGTATAATGCACCTGAGAAACCTCAAATGGTCCGTCAGAAGCCTTTTTTCAGCTGAAGAACTGTTGCACCAACTTACAAATAGCTCTATTTTAAACCTGGTCGTCTACACTCTTTTACCACATATTGTCCAGCCTTGGTAAGTTGTTTTGATCTTCCATAATTGTGGCTAAGCCGGTGACCGGTTGATTATTGTATTGAAGTGTACATTGCTCAGTTGATAAATATTTGATTCCCTCACAAGGCTTACCATTTAGTCATTTATCAGGAGTGTGGAATTTATTAAAATATCTACTTGTCCGGGGGACAGGTTGCTTCTCAAATCTACTTGTCCTGTAAAAAGATCTACTTGTCCCTTTGGTGCCATGTAGTGTGGTGACAAATTATGGCAGCAATTAATAGCCTCTCTGATTATGCCAGGGCTACTACCATAGTAGGGTTTGAATACTTGCAGTTTCAATTCCTACTGTAGCAATTTCCTTATTTTGCCACCTTTCTGCAGATCTGCATACTGGGGCTGGAGGAAACAGTAAGCAATAGTTCCAGGGCTGGAATGCCTTTGAGTCTGCAAGCCTACTAACCTGCATGTTTTAAAGATTTTTACCAGCTTCTCTCGAATATTTTCCCATAATAAGAAAGGTTAGACATTTACTCCGGACAATAGCAGAATTAGAACTTCTTCCAGAGTTGGGAAGAAAGTGGCTGGAGGGAAAATGAACTTGCAAATGCTCAATAGATTTTCACATGAGCAAATCTACACATCGTATTTACCCATGCTAAAATACAGTTCACAGATATTTTACAGGTGTACAACATATACCATGGGTGCACTTTTGTGACTTTCTTTAAAAATTTGGGGCCACATGTAGGTAGGTTCAGCTTTGTGACCTGCAAATTGCGAGTCGCAAATCCGAATGTAGGATGGTGTCCTTGACACCATCTGTGATTCGCAAGGGCTTCGCAAATGCCCACCTCATGAATAATCATGAGGTGGGTCGCAATTTGCGACCCCCTCGCGAATGGTGGCCTGCTGGAGACAGCAGACCATCATGTCTGTGACTGCTTTTCAATAAAGCAGTTTTTTTTTGTAATGCAGCCCGTTTTCCTTAAAGGAAAACAAGATGCATAACAAAAATGAAACGTTTTCGTTTCATTTTTTCAGAGCAGGCAGTGGTCCGCAGGACCACTGCCTGCTCTGAAAAAATGTTTACAGTGACATTCACAATGGGGAAGGGGTCCCATGGGGATCCCTTCCCTTTTGTGAAAGTGTTAGCACCCATTTGAAATGGGTGCAAGCTGCGATTGGTTTGCGCCCGCGGTCACAAAACAATCCTACATTGCACTGCGAGTCGCAATTAGGAAGGGAACACCCCTTACTAATTGCGAGTCACAAACCCGTTTTGTGATTCGGTAACCAGGTTACTGAATCGCAAAACTGGGTTTGTGCATCGCAATGTGCTTTTTGCATGTCGCAAACAGCGAAAGTCGCTGTTTGCGACATGCAAAAAGCTACCTACATGTGGGTCTTGGTCCCTAATTAGGTCTGGTGTGAACAAAGACATTTTGTTTTTATTAAACTTCTATTTCTCTCTCTTTCGGCTGGCTTTACTGTGAGTGATCGCATTCTGCTCTTCCACAAGGAGCATATTGCCACACAAAGTAGTTTTGTTCAGTGTCAGGAACTACAGTGGCAATCAGTGACATAAACGAAACTGGAGGGTGCCCCTTTGCAAAGAACATGGAGGAGCCCCCTCTCCAGACTCACTCAGGGCAGGTGATGTGCTGAAGGGGCCCCCTGGAGGGCGGCTGCGGGCCTTTGTTATGCCGCTGGTGGCAACGTGTGCTTTTAGAGTTCAAAAACTTTTTGGGGGGGTTTTGCCAGTGTTTGTTACAATGTTGAGGGCCTGGTAGCTCCCACAACAATAAAGTGTTACAAAAGCCATGTCAAAACAAGACACGCATTGATGAAACTAAAAGACTTATAAAAATATGTCAGATCAGTTGGCTTTGTCAGTGTTTGTTTATTTTCATGCTTCCTATAATCGTGTTGAAAATGGTTACACTGATTTTCCATTAGAAATATTTTTGGGAAATACTAGCATGCATCAACACATTTTACTAAATGACACTTCATTTGCATATAATCAGAGAGCATTCTGGGAGCATTATACTTAGCCTCTTAGCCTAAACTTTTCAAACATGTATGTACACATATTTTTTTTTGTACTGGAACCAACGTCAGTAGTGAAGTGTGACCTTAAAACATTTATTTACAGCACTCACTCTAATAATGAAGACTTTCAAATAATGAACCATAAATACAAGTTCGAACAGCATTATCTTTTGGAAACACATTACCTCAACTGCAGAGAGTTCCATGCTTTGTAAACAGGCAGCCAAAGGGTTTGTGCTGCAGGGGGTTGGGCCTACTTGTTCCAAGGACAAAACAAACATAAAAACTTGTTGCCCTTGACCCCAAACAAGATGTCCCATAGGAATTCCACATCCCTGTTTATGAAGTGCTTCAGTAACTCTCTGCAGATCACAGTTGGATTTCGAAGTCATTTAGAAATCTTGATTCTTTCACTTTCGACTGTTGGAAACATTTGCAGGCTGATTGATCAGCAATCTTGTATGTGGCCCATATTCTTATAGCATTATCATTTCTGCAGTGTCCTAGTTTTCTTCTAGACAGGCTGACCTCATATATTTTTTCTGGGGCAGCAATAGCCACTATCTGTGTGGTGCAAAACTATATCATTTTAAATACGTATTTTTAATTGCCTGGAAATTAAAAGTATATGAGAGAGAAATGTACAGTACGCTAATCGGCTGTTTTTTAGACTGAATATACAAGCTCAAGTAAATAACCAGATTATTTGTGGTGATGAGCGACCATCTAACTCGTATTTATTTCTTGTTCTTCGGTCTTTTTCTGACGTGTTAGCTTGTAATAGGAGTTGTCAGGCGTTCTAAGAGTTGTCATTCGGACTGTAAACAGACGCTTATCTTATAAGGCAATGCTCCCAGGTTTTGTACGTTTTAAGATAATGAGATTTACAGATACTGGTAAAAGAAAAATCCGTAGAGAGATAAGAAAAGCCTAACGTTTATCTACAATTCCTGGTTCCTTCCAAAATACCCATAAATTCGACTTGTGGCATAGTACGCCTACATAGAGAAATACAGCGTATTTGAAATCAAATTTGATGTTACCGTGTACACCCCTGAATTCCTTGATTGTTGGACTTTAGGCCTAATTCTAAGATGGGTAGGGAAATATCTCAGTCTGAGATACCGCCCTGCCTGGGAACAGGCTCAAACCCACTGACTTCCTCTTTGTTTCCGTGCACAGATTTTTTCTCCTGATAAGCAGAAGGAACCTAGAAAAAATGCATGATGCTGCGTGTTACTCCCCATTTGGCCATTCAAACTCACAGTTGCTTGATTTGGGGGCTGGCCACTTTGTCAGCTTTTAGAGTCTTGAAAGGTTGTGGGGGCAGCAGAGAGAACAGTGTAGGAACAAGGCAGAGAACTGCATGGATGGCCTAAATTATAATAATTATCATAACTGTTATAACTATAATCTGTCTAGCATTAACAACAATAATTGTCAGGGCCTGCAGGGATAGACTATGCGAGAATCCTCCAGGGTATGTGAGGTGGATTAGTGTCCTTATGGTATAGACGCATCCCGAAGCAGGGGCTGGTAAGGTGTTTTGTCAAGAATTTGTGTACAATTATTATGCATCCTGAGCTAACTGTTTCTGGCTTTGATTGGTGGTTAGTTGTGATGAATCAGTTTCCCTGCTACTGTTGTCTATTCCTGCACTGATCACAGTTGGCCAAAGGAGAGGGTTCTGGCTTGGTTTTCCGTAGACCTTAGGACGGTCTAGGGTAGAAAATGTTTTTCTGCTCATGAATGATTTGATTTTTAATGTTACATGAATTTTAGTGACTCTTGAGCAGAGTGTTCTGTGCTGCTTCTGGTTGCTCCTAGATGCTGGTATCTAAGTATCCAGTTTCCCAGTAGCTTCAATTTAGGATTAGTCTTTTTTTTTGCTTTCCTCCTCAATTATTTATGGTCTTCTATAATTCATAATTCGGCAGGCAAGTGGTCCAGAGTTTTGCTAGCTGTACTAAGAAAGAGGATCAGCCGATGTTTTTTTTTTCTTCTTCTTGGAGAAATAGACTGTAGGTCTAGGTGCTAATCTTCAGCATAGTATAGGAATAGTATCCTTTTTCAGGTATTTTGTTGGCCGTTTTTTTTTGAACTCTATGTAGTGAGGTTTACAGCTGTACAAAGGGATCACAGAGGGTAAGGCATCTTACAATCATAAGTTGGAGCGGTAAGTTGATTATAGCAGCGCATCATTATTGGCGACATTCGAGAGGATAAGGTTCTGCTATAGGCGACAGCAATAGAGCAAATATCATACCTTCGGTCCTTATGAGCAATTCAGCATTACAGGTAAAAGCTTTGTTGATTTGGGGAAGGAAGGAGGGAAGGGCAGGGAGGGGAAACGGTGAAAGGGAGAAACACTCAAACCAATATCACAAAACAGAACAATGCATTTCATTCAGGTTTATGCCATAAATAAGCAATACAGATATGGCACCAAGACATAGTGGTTCTCCATCTCTGAGCTGGAGTACTCCTACGGGAAAGTACAGCAAGGGACATTTGTTGGGCTGTATGGGTCGGGAGTCAGAGGAACAGTTCCAGTACCATCAGTTTTGGAGGGGTAAAGCAAGTGAATTCTATTTGAGAGAGATGAGTGAGTAGAGGGTGCCAGACTCTACGAAATTTAGCATCTGTTTCCTGATAGTTTGTGGCTAGGTTGTTCTAACACCATACCATGCCAGAGGCGAGCAATCCATTCCGGCAGGGAAGATGGGGATTGTTGTTTCCATGCTAACGCAATGAGCTGACTCCCTGCATATAGTATATACATA
Organism: Pleurodeles waltl; assembly: GCF_031143425.1. Taxonomy (NCBI): domain Eukaryota; kingdom Metazoa; phylum Chordata; class Amphibia; order Caudata; family Salamandridae; genus Pleurodeles; species Pleurodeles waltl. The sequence continues at coordinate 675,581,959 of NC_090449.1, read as the reverse complement.
AGTGTGCAGTCCGTATTGGTCATGCCTGGCAGGCCTTGGGGCCGTAGTCCCAAGAGGACTAGGAGTGAGGTGGCAGGAAAAGGATAGCCCAATACATCTTTAATGTGGCTAAGGATTTCTTTGCAGAATGTTTGTATGGGGGGTGGGGGCAGGTCCCCCATTTATGTACAAGATCACCCACTTCAAGTTTGGACCTCCAGCATAGTGGAGACGTGCCAGGGTAGATGGTTGACAAACGAGAGAGAGTATAATATCATTGGTACATGAGTTTATAGGCAGTTACCTGCAGGGAGAGGCTACAATATATTTTAGGAATATCACGCCAGCAGGTAACCCACTGTTTTCTGTGTATTTCTTCAACAGCTTCCCCATTCCATAGGGTTTGGTAAGGGTGTGTGACAATACGCATAGTGTTGAAGGGTTCAATATGTGTTGGATATGAGCTCCTTTGTCTCATCATATGATCAAAGCAGTGTTTTGAATCGGGTATAGGCCACAGGATAGACTGAGGGTAAAGTGCACAGAGACGCAGCTGCAGGTACTCCAGTCTAGCTGTGTCCGGTAGATGATATTCCTCCATACATTGCTCAGAAGTCTTTAGCTTGGGTCCCTGATAAAGATCCCTCATTATCCTGTAGTCCTTATTGGTCCTTGCTCGGAAGCCGTGAGGGGACAGCGCAGGAGTGAAGTATGTGTTATGGGAGATCGGGGTGTTTGGAGAGGGAAAGGTAGTCAAACCGTGCAATGTTGCAAGCTTATCCCATATATCTAGTAGTGTCTTGATCGGGGTTTCTGTGTACGCGCTACGGGGACGAGTGTGTTTGGGAAGCCAAGCCAAGTCCAATAAAGGTTTACAGGCTGCTGCCCTGTCCATGTGGAACCAGTGCCTTTCGAGTGCGACCCAGAGTGAGATAAAGTGCAAGTGTGCTGTCTAATAGATTGGTGCACACGTCCCTGTCCCTCAGCTGTGTTAGGAGCGTTGTTGATATACAGGACTTCCTCCCTCCCCAGATAATTGTCATCAGCTCATGATCGAGCTGTAGTATATCGTCATGGAGTATTGGGGTGAGAAGGGTTTGGAAGAGGTACAGGACCCAGGGGAGGATATTCATTTGATTACATTGATTCTGCCCAGCAGTGAGAGGAATAGTTTTTTTCAGCGCCTAAAGTCTTCTACTATCGCTTGGCATAGTGGGGGCCAGTTTGCTGTCGACCAGGTTGGTAATGTAGGTGTCAGGTTAAGACCCAGGTATTTGATTGTAGTTGAGGACCAAGTGAAGGATGTTAATAGTTGTAGTTTAGGCACGTTAGCAGTCGGAATAGACTGTTACAAGATGCTAGGTTTTGACAAATTAACCTTAAAGCCAGAGGTTTCGGGATCTGTCAAAGTAAGCAGCAAGTCATTTGCAACAAGATTGACCTTATGTATTTGACCCCCAAAAGGGATTCCCATGATCTCCTAGTTCTAGCATATCATAATATCCAGGGGGTCTATCGCCAATGCAAACAAATAAGGTGACAGTGGGCAGCCCTGTCTAGTCTCTGTGCCTATGGTTATAGGGTCTGTAGTGCGCCCACTGACCCGTACTGATGCCATCTGGGCTGTATAGTGGGCCATGATCCTATTGATCAAAGTAGGTCCTAGTCTATTTTCCGCAGCACTGATTGCAGAAGAGTCTAACTCTATCCAGCACCTTCTCCATTTCCAGCAATAAGTGGCAGGCCAGGGTTTGGTGACAGTTGGGCTTCTCCACTAGATGAGCACCTCTGCGCACATTATCTGCACCTTAGCGGTTTTTAATAAATCAGACCAGATCTGGGTCAATAAGGCTAGGAAGGAAGTGTTCCAATCTAGAGGAGAGGATCTTATTAAAAAAGTTGGTGTCAGTATTTCGGAGGGCAATGGAGCGGTATGATGAGCAGAGGGTCGGATCTTTACCAGGCTTGGGAATTAATGAAATCTCTGCTGCTTCCATGGTAGGGGTGAGGCCAGTGGCAAATGTGAAGGAATTGTATAATCATAGCTTGTGTTCTCCTATACCAGGGAGGAAAACCATATAAAAGATGACCAATAGACCATCCTGACTCAGTGACTTGCCAGTGGGTGGCCATGAGTGCCAAGCGGACTTCCTCTAATGTAATCGGAGCATCTACCTTTTCCACATGCCTGGGATGGAGCAGGGACCATTCACACTTAGCTAGGTAGGAATCAAGTAGGGTTTGGGAGATCACTTCCTGCTCGTATAAAGCTTGATAATATGCCTGGAATTAATGTCTCTTATCTCGCTCCGTTATTGCCTTTCTGCCTTTGGGCTTGCAGAGTTTCACTATGTGGGATGTGCTTGATGCAGTCTACGGTCCAGGACCGAGGCCACATTCTTTCCCCCCTTCATGGTAACGCTGCTTGAAAGCCAACAACGATTGTTCAGCTATATTCATCCTATGGGCACACCGTTGTCCCTGGAAAATGACAAGCTGTCACGCAATCGAGTGGGGTTTGCTTTGTCTAATTATTCCTGGGTCTTAAATTCGGAGGTTAATCCGTCTTCTACAAGTCTGGCCTCCCTACCCTGTGCAATGGCTATCGAAGAAATTATTCCTCATATAGTTGCTTTGAATCCATCCCGGAGCATGTGGGGAGAGATGTCTAGTTCAGTGTTATGAGTGAGGTGGTAAGTGATCTCCGTAGAATCTAAAGCATGGAGAATGGTATGGGTGATATAATCGATGCGTGAGTACGTGGAGTGAACTTGGGAATAGAAAGAATAGTCCCTCCAATTAGGGTGCATGTACATATAGGCATTGTAAAGAAATGGCTCCCTGTTGCAGTTACCCCCCACTTTTTGCCTGATACTGATGCTGACTTGACTGAGAAGTGTGCTGGGACCCTGCTAACCAGGCCCCAGCACCAGTGTTCCTTCACCTAAAATGTACCATTGTATCCACAATTGGCACACCCTGGCATTCAGATAAGTCCCTTGTAACTGGTACTTCTAGTACCAAGGGCCCTGATGCCAAGGAAGGTCTCTAAGGGGCTGCAGCATGTCTTATGCCACCCTAGAGACCCCTCACTCAGCACAGACACACTGCTTACAAGCCTGTGTGGGCTAGTGAGAACAAAATGAGTAAGTCGACATGGCACTCCCCTCAGGGTGCCATGCCAGCCTCTCACTGCCTATGCAGTATAGGTAAGACACCCCTCTAGCAGGCCTTACAGCCCTAAGGCAGGGTGCACTATACCATAGGTGAGGGTACCAGTGCATGAGCACTGTGCCCCTACAGTGTCTAAACAAAACCTTAGACATTGTAAGTGCAGGGTAGCCATAAGAGTATATGGTCTGGGAGTCTGTTTTACACGAACTCCACAGCACCATAATGGCTACACTGAAAACTGGGAAGTTTGGTATCAAACTTCTCAGCACAATAAATGCACACTGATGCCAGTGTACATTTTATTGTAAAATACACCACAGAGGGCACCTTAGAGGTGCCCCCTGAAACTTAACCAACTAGCTGTGTAGGCTGACTGGTTCCAGCAGCCTGCCACACTAGAGACATGTTGCTGGCCCCATGGGGAGAGTGCCTTTGTCACTCTGAGGCCAGTAACAAAGCCTGCACTGGGTGGAGATGCTAACACCTCCCCCAGGCAGGAGCTGTAACACCTGGCGGTGAGCCTCAAAGGCTCACCCCTTTGTCACAGCCCAGCAGGGCACTCCAGCTTAGTGGAGTTGCCCGCCCCCTCCGGCCACGTCCCCCACTTTTGGCGGCAAGGCTGGAGGGAACAAAGAAAGCAACAAGGAGGAGTCACTGGCCAGTCAGGACAGCCCCTAAGGTGTCCTGAGCTGAAGTGACTCTAACTTTTAGAAATCCTCCATCTTGCAGATGGAGGATTCCCCCAATAGGGTTAGGATTGTGACCCCCTCCCCTTGGGAGGAGGCACAAAGAGGGTGTACCCACCCTCAGGGCTAGTAGCCATTGGCTACTAACCCCCCAGACCTAAACACGCCCTTAAATTTAGTATTTAAGGGCTACCCTGAACCCTAGAAAATTAGATTCCTGCAACTACAAGAAGAAGGACTGCCTAGCTGAAAACCCCTGCAGAGGAAGACCAGAAGACGACAACTGCCTTGGCTCCAGAAACTCACCGGCCTGTCTCCTGCCTTCCAAAGATCCTGCTCCAGCGACGCCTTCCAAAGGGACCAGCGACCTCGACATCCTCTGAGGACTGCCCCTGCTTCGAAAAGACAAGAAACTCCCGAGGACAGCGGACCTGCTCCAAGAAAAGCTGCAACTTTGTTTCCAGCAACTTTAAAGAACCCTGCAAGCTCCCCACCAGAAGCGTGAGACTTGCAACACTGCACCCGGCGACCCCGACTCGGCTGGTGGCGATCCAACACCTCAGGAGGGACCCCAGGACTACTCTGATACTGTGAGTACCAAAACCTGTCCCCCCTGAGCCCCCACAGCGCCGCCTGCAGAGGGAATCCCGAGGCTTCCCCTGACCGCGACTCTTTGAACCTAAAGTCCCGACGCCTGGGAGAGACCCTGCACCCGCAGCCCCCAGGACCTGAAGGACCTGACTTTCACTGGAGAAGTGACCCCCAGGAGTCCCTCTCCCTTGCCCAAGTGGAGGTTTCCCCGAGGAATCCCCCCCTTGCCTGCCTGCAGCGCTGAAGAGATCCCGAGATCTCTCATAGACTAACACTGCGAACCCGACGCCTGTTCCTACACTGCACCCGGCCGCCCCCGCGCTGCTGAGGGTGAAATTTCTGTGTGGACCTGTGTCCCCCCCGGTGCCCTACAAAACCCCCCTGGTCTGCCCTCCGAAGACGCGGGTACTTACCTGCAAGTGGACCGGAACCGGGGCACCCCCTTCTCTCCATTCTAGCCTATGTGTTTTGGGCACCACTTTGAACTCTGCACCTGACCGGCCCTGAGCTGCTGGTGTGGTGACTTTGGGGTTGCTCTGAACCCCCAACGGTGGGCTACCTTGGACCAAGAACTAAGCCCTGTAAGTGTCTTACTTACCTGGTTAACCTAACAACTACTTACCTCCCCTAGGAACTGTGAAAATTGCACTAAGTGTCCACTTTTAAAACAGCTATTTGCGAATAACTTGAAAAGTATACATGCAATTTTGATGATTTGAAGTTCCAAAAGTACTTACCTGCAATACCTTTCGAATGAGATATTACATGTAGAATTTGAACCTGTGGTTCTTAAAATAAACTAAGAAAAGATATTTTTCTATATAAAAACCTATTGGCTGGATTTGTCTCTGAGTGTGTGTACCTCATTTATTGTCTATGTGTATGTGCAACAAATGCTTAACACTACTCCTTGGATAAGCCTACTGCTCGACCACACTACCACAAAATAGAGCATTAGTATTATCTATTTTTACCACTATTTTACCTCTAAGGGGAACCCTTGGACTCTGTGCATGCTATTCCTTACTTTGAAATAGCACATACAGAGCCAACTTCCTACATTGGTGGATCAGCGGTGGGGTACAAGACTTTGCATTTGCTGGACTACTCAGCCAATACCTGATCACACGACAAATTCCAAAATTGTCATTAGAAATTCATTTTTGCAATTTGAAATTTTTCTAAATTCTTAAAAGTCCTGCTAGGGCCTTGTGTGTTAAGTCCCTGTTTAGCATTGTCTTTTAGAGTTTAAAAGTTTGTTAAAAGGTTGAAATTAGATTCTAGAAACAGTTTTAGATTCTTTAAAAAGTCTTCCAACTTTTAGCAAAATAATGTCTGATACAGAGATGAATGTGGTGGAACTCGACACCACACCTTACCTCCATCTTAAGATGAGGGAGCTAAGGTCTCTCTGTAATATAAAGAAAATAACCATTGGCTCCAGACCTACCAAAATTCAGCTCCAGGAGCTGTTGGCAGAGTTTGAAAAAGCCAACCCCTCTGAGGATGACTTCACAGAGGAAGAAATTAGTGACTTGGAGGGCAATTCCCCCCTTCCAGTCCTAAATAGGGAGACCAGGGCCTCTCAAGCCCTGTCTCCAAAAATGATAGTCAGAAATGTTGCTTCCCTCACAGGAGGGTCCAGCATTTCTGAAATCACTGAGGATGCTCTCAGTGAAGATGACCCCCTGTTAGCCAGGATGGTCAAAAGATTGGCTTTGGAAAAGCAGCTCCTAGCCATAGAAAGGGAAAGAAAAGAGATGGGCCTAGGTCCCATCGATGGTGGCAGCAACTTAAATAGGGTCAGAGATTCTCCTGACATCCTAAAAATCCCCAAAGGGATTGTAACAAAATATGAAGCTGGTGATGACATCACCAAATGGTTCACAGCTTTTGAGAGGGCTTGTGTAACCAGAAAAGTGAACAGATCTCACTGGGGTGCTCTCCTTTGGGAAATGTTCACTGGAAAGTGTAGGGATAGACTCCTCACACTCTCTGGAAAAGATGCAGAATCTTATGACCTCATGAAGGGTACCCTGATTGAGGGCTTTGGATTCTCCACTGAGGAGTATAGAATTAGATTCAGGGGGGCTCAAAAATCCTCGAGCCAGACCTGGGTTGATTTTGTAGACTACTCAGTAAAAACACTGGATGGTTGGTTAACTGGAAATGAAGTGTGTGACTATGTTGGGCTTTATAATTTGTTTATGAAAGAACACATTTTAAGTAACTGCTTCAATGAAAAGTTGCATCAGTATCTGGTAGACCTAGGTCCAATTTCTCCCCAAGAATTGGGAAAGAAGGCAGACCACTGGGTCAAGACTAGGGTAACCAAAACTTCCACTGGGGGTGACCAAAAGAAAGGGGTTACAAAAACTCCCCAGGTGAAAGTGGGTGACACTAGAAACAAAGAAAAAGAGTCCTCTGTAGGCCCCCAAAAACCAGAACAGGTGGGTGGGCCCCAAGACACAACCCAAAACAAAGGTGGGTACCAGGGTAAGAACTGGGATGCCACTAAGGCCTGGTGCCACAACTGTAAACAGTCTGGGCACCACACCAAGGACACTTCTTGTCCCAAAAACAAACCCCAGAACAAAATTCCTGGGGTAACCAGTGTAGCCATGGGAGATGACTCCTCAGATGAGGAGGTCTTCCTAGCCTTCAACTGGAAACAGGGCCCAACAGGTGAGTTGGAGATTCCAGAGGGAAGTAGACACTTCCACCACCTACTGGTGAATGGAATCCCAACCACTGCCCTGAGAGACACTTGTGCCAGTCACACTATTGTGCATGACAGGCTGGTGCTCTCAAACCAGTACATCCCAGGTGAGACTGCCAGGGTAAGAGTTAGCCTAGACAGGGTCACTAAGAGGCCTGTGGCTTTAGTGCCCATAGAAGTGGGTGGCACTCTTAGCTGGAGAAGGGTAGTAGTCAGTACAGACCTCCCCCTTGATTGTCTCCTTGGAAATGACTACCCAGAGGTTAGTCAGAGCCCAAGAGAGAAACTGGTCCAGTGCCAGTCCTCTCCCAAGGATTCTGGAATTCCTGCCTCTGCAGTAAATGCAAGCAGGCCCCAGAAGAAGAAGAAAAGAAAACAGAGTAGGAAGGGTGGACAACCTTTAGCCAAGGTTACAGCAAGCCAAGGAGATTCTGCTCCAGTAGGGGAGAACTCCAAAAATGGCCCTGATAAAGTCCAACCTGACCCACAAGAAGTCCTGGCTCGTCAGGCAACTGTTAAACCTGAGTGGGTGGCTCCTCAGCTAACAGAAGAAAGAGTGGAAGAAGGATGTTTACTACAAAATGTGGTAACCCCCCACTCTAATACAGCAGACAGGCACCCTGAACCCAAAGAAGCCTGTAACTTAGCCCCTTCCCTTATAGGTGAAGAGCTAAAGGTGTGGTTCTGGGCACTGACAGCTGTCAGTGGCCTCTGCTGGGTGTTAGCCTTTATGGCTGCACTATCCTTGGCATGGTGGTCAGACCCCATGCCAAATAGCAAGTTAGGCCCCCTGACCCTGTTGGTCATGGTGGGGTTACTCCAGCTCTGGGTAACCTCTTTGGGTAAGCTAGGGATGACCCTGGCTAAGATAAGATTAACAGAGGTGGATACCTCTAAACCCAAAATAAAAAGAATGGGTGGAGACATTGAAGAGGCAGACAAGAGGCAATTCAGACTAGGTCCTATCACTGTGGAAGTGGGTCAGTTCCCCAAAGGGAATGACCTGAACAGAAGGATGTAAGGCAGAGTAGGCCCTGCAACTAACCAGCCTATTTCTCCTACTCTTCCTCGCCTGACAGACTAGGAAGACTCTCCCAGCTTGGGCTGAGTCTCCTGGCCTGTGGGCTGGGGGGGGCTTGTGTAAAGAAATGGCTCCCTGTTGCAGTTACCCCCCACTATTTGCCTGATACTGATGCTGACTTGACTGAGAAGTGTGCTGGGACCCTGCTAACCAGGCCCCAGCACCAGTGTTCCTTCACCTAAAATGTACCATTGTATCCACAATTGGCACACCCTGGCATTCAGATAAGTCCCTTGTAACTGGTACTTCTAGTACCAAGGGCCCTGATGCCAAGGAAGGTCTCTAAGGGCTGCAGCATGTCTTATGCCACCCTAGAGACCCCTCACTCAGCACAGACACACTGCTTACAAGCCTGTGTGGGCTAGTGAGAACAAAATGAGTAAGTCGACATGGCACTCCCCTCAGGGTGCCATGCCAGCCTCTCACTGCCTATGCAGTATAGGTAAGACACCCCTCTAGCAGGCCTTACAGCCCTAAGGCAGGGTGCACTATACCATAGGTGAGGGTACCAGTGCATGAGCACTGTGCCCCTACAGTGTCTAAACAAAACCTTAGACATTGTAAGTGCAGGGTAGCCATAAGAGTATATGGTCTGGGAGTCTGTTTTACACGAACTCCACAGCACCATAATGGCTACACTGAAAACTGGGAAGTTTGGTATCAAACTTCTCAGCACAATAAATGCACACTGATGCCAGTGTACATTTTATTGTAAAATACACCACAGAGGGCACCTTAGAGGTGCCCCCTGAAACTTAACCAACTAGCTGTGTAGGCTGACTGGTTCCAGCAGCCTGCCACACTAGAGACATGTTGCTGGCCCCATGGGGAGAGTGCCTTTGTCACTCTGAGGCCAGTAACAAAGCCTGCACTGGGTGGAGATGCTAACACCTCCCCCAGGCAGGAGCTGTGACACCTGGCGGTGAGCCTCAAAGGCTCACCCCTTTGTCACAGCCCAGCAGGGCACTCCAGCTTAGTGGAGTTGCCCGCCCCCTCCGGCCACGTCCCCCACTTTTGGCGGCAAGGCTGGAGGGAACAAAGAAAGCAACAAGGAGGAGTCACTGGCCAGTCAGGACAGCCCCTAAGGTGTCCTGAGCTGAAGTGACTCTAACTTTTAGAAATCCTCCATCTTGCAGATGGAGGATTCCCCCAATAGGGTTAGGATTGTGACCCCCTCCCCTTGGGAGGAGGCACAAAGAGGGTGTACCCACCCTCAGGGCTAGTAGCCATTGGCTACTAACCCCCCAGACCTAAACACGCCCTTAAATTTAGTATTTAAGGGCTACCCTGAACCCTAGAAAATTAGATTCCTGCAACTACAAGAAGAAGGACTGCCTAGCTGAAAACCCCTGCAGAGGAAGACCAGAAGACGACAACTGCCTTGGCTCCAGAAACTCACCGGCCTGTCTCCTGCCTTCCAAAGATCCTGCTCCAGCGACGCCTTCCAAAGGGACCAGCGACCTCGACATCCTCTGAGGACTGCCCCTGCTTCGAAAAGACAAGAAACTCCCGAGGACAGCGGACCTGCTCCAAGAAAAGCTGCAACTTTGTTTCCAGCAACTTTAAAGAACCCTGCAAGCTCCCCGCCAGAAGCGTGAGACTTGCAACACTGCACCCGGCGACCCCGACTCGGCTGGTGGCGATCCAACACCTCAGGAGGGACCCCAGGACTACTCTGATACTGTGAGTACCAAAACCTGTCCCCCCTGAGCCCCCACAGCGCCGCCTGCAGAGGGAATCCCGAGGCTTCCCCTGACCGCGACTCTTTGAACCTAAAGTCCCGACGCCTGGGAGAGACCCTGCACCCGCAGCCCCCAGGACCTGAAGGACCGGACTTTCACTGGAGAAGTGACCCCCAGGAGTCCCTCTCCCTTGCCCAAGTGGAGGTTTCCCCGAGGAATCCCCCCCTTGCCTGCCTGCAGCGCTGAAGAGATCCCGAGATCTCTCATAGACTAACACTGCGAACCCGACGCCTGTTCCTACACTGCACCCGGCCGCCCCCGCGCTGCTGAGGGTGAAATTTCTGTGTGGACCTGTGTCCCCCCCGGTGCCCTACAAAACCCCCCTGGTCTGCCCTCCGAAGACGCGGGTACTTACCTGCAAGTGGACCGGAACCGGGGCACCCCCTTCTCTCCATTCTAGCCTATGTGTTTTGGGCACCACTTTGAACTCTGCACCTGACCGGCCCTGAGCTGCTGGTGTGGTGACTTTGGGGTTGCTCTGAACCCCCAACGGTGGGCTACCTTGGACCAAGAACTAAGCCCTGTAAGTGTCTTACTTACCTGGTTAACCTAACAACTACTTACCTCCCCTAGGAACTGTGAAAATTGCACTAAGTGTCCACTTTTAAAACAGCTATTTGCGAATAACTTGAAAAGTATACATGCAATTTTGATGATTTGAAGTTCCAAAAGTACTTACCTGCAATACCTTTCGAATGAGATATTACATGTAGAATTTGAACCTGTGGTTCTTAAAATAAACTAAGAAAATATATTTTTCTATATAAAAACCTATTGGCTGGATTTGTCTCTGAGTGTGTGTACCTCATTTATTGTCTATGTGTATGTGCAACAAATGCTTAACACTACTCCTTGGATAAGCCTACTGCTCGACCACACTACCACAAAATAGAGCATTAGTATTATCTATTTTTACCACTATTTTACCTCTAAGGGGAACCCTTGGACTCTGTGCATGCTATTCCTTACTTTGAAATAGCACATACAGAGCCAACTTCCTACAGGCATCTACCATGCCCAAAGCCGCAATGTCTTTCTTCAGCTATGAGGGCATCTCTCCCACTCCCTGTTAGGCAGTAGAATGGCTATCAATCGCTGGATCCCAGACTTAGTTGAAATCTCCTCCGACTATTATATCTCCCTCAACCCCCTGAAGCTGCTTCCTAAAGGCACACTGGGAAATGCGTCTTGGGCTGTATTTGGTGCGTATAGATTCAGCATGGTGAGCCTAGCCTTCCCCTTGAGTAGGTGTAGCGTGAGGTCCCACCTTGTCCCTCGTTACATTAGTGATATAGGATCCTAGGGCTGATTACAAAGCACCCCCACCATTACAGTTTTGCAGTCGCTTTAAGCCCAGTGGCAGATGGGGTATCTCTGGTCTGCCATCCTATGTATATGAACTCCTCTTAGATGTGTTTCCTGCAAGAAGCCCACATCAGGGTCGTGGTGTATGATGTAGCCCCCTAACTTGTTTGCGCTTACTCAGGGAGTTGAGTCCACAGATGTTCAGGGATATGAGTTTAATACCACTAGGGAAAATCATCATGGGGTAGGGGAGTCTATCTGCAGTATGATCGATGCCAGATGGGATACCCCATGGTCAATGGGCAGAAATAGGTTCCTTAGGGAAGCTGAAGCGCCCAGCCCATCAAAAGATACTAATAGGCTTCCAGACCTGAAAAAGAAGAATATTAAAAAAACATGTAATGTCAGTAAAGGACCAACTGGGTCCAATTTGTGCGATTGGTTCCCACACAGACTGGCACAACAGTGTCTGCATCCTGTCAGAGGTGTTAACCTCTTGTATACCAGAACACCGGATGGGGCCATCAGTTTCGGAGCTAGGTGAAAGTCAGGAGAGTGAGGGTTGATCTCTCCGGGTCCCCCATGGCCACAACCAGTGAGGGCTGTAGGTGACAGCCATGGTTGCTGGTGAAGTCTACTAAATGATAGTTTGTGGAGCGAGGGGCATCCCCCCTATCATAAAGAGCCCGCAACATATGGGTTCGGCGATTTAGTGATAGGCAGCGTGCAGAGGTGGTGAATGTTTTTTCTTTTTGTATCCTGGGTGACGGTTTCATTTGGGTTTTTCTCGGAGCGTTGGTGACGAATGGTGAGCCAAACCGGAGCAAGATTTGAATGCGGTGTTATCGAAGGTAGGTTGACGCTCAGCATCAGGAGAAGTGAGGCACTGTAGTCTTTCCGCCTCCCAGAAGTTCTTGATGTCCATGCTCCATAGTTTGTCAGTTACCGCTTTAAAGTCTCTCCTGCCTCGGAGCATTATGGGAGAATGGTCCTGATATAGTTGCAGTGTGTGCCCTTAGAAGACCAATTCGGGTTTCTGCTGTGCTATATGGACGATGGCTTCTTTCTCCGTAAAATAATGAACACGGATCAATATGTAAGGGGTTGTGTTAGAGTAGCCCGGTACACTGGCCACTCAGTGAGCACAGTCCAGAGTTGGCAGAGAGGCATCTAGATCTCCCCTGATTGAGTGGAGGAGAGCTGAATAAACACCATGATGTCAGTGCCTCCTACTCCCAACGGCATCCCACAAGTGTGAATGTTGTTGTGTCTACCCTTATTTTCAAGATCTTCCTGTTTGGTTTGAAGTTCAATGCGCTGTTCCTCCAGGGTAGTAATGCGTCGCCATAATATCTCTTGGCTCTCTGAGCGTACATCAACAGTGTGTTCCAAGTCATCAACCCGTTCCCCTAACTCGGCGACATAGCTCCTGATATCCTTGATGCATGTCTTGAGGTCGGTTTGAGGGAACCAATTTCTGTGTGCATTTCCTGCAAGAATTGTGTCATGAGTCCTAAGTGATCGGAACTGAGGAGGGGGGAGTTTTAGGTTCCTCTTGGAAGGGTTGTGGTTTGTCCTTTTCTGCCAGTCCAGGCTTATTCCAGAGCAATGGCAAGGAGACTTCCATGGTTGATTTGTTACATGGCATGGTCAGGAAGGATGAGAGGTCTTCCCTACGCAAAGGGCAGTGCCCAGGGAGGAAGAGCAGCAATGGACCTTCCCACCAGGTAAGTGAGGTCTTTGCCATGTGATCAGCAGGCAGAATCTCAGGAGGGTTGTCTCTCAGTGGCCGTTGCTTCAGGGAAGAGTGTCATAAGTATTGCTGCCAGACGGGACCATGAGAGGTGGTACAAGGGACTAGCCACTTGTTGTTTCATGCAGTGTGGGCCCTCCTAAAATCAGGAGAAGTACTTCCTAGCACTATATCCAGGTGGTCCTTGGAGGTGACTAGATTCAGTCAATGGCAGTAATGGCCAATATACACTCTGTGTCCCAAAATGGGGAGGATATGTGCTGTGGCCCCCGCAGTACGACACCACATCAAAGTCTGCCAGGTCAGGAAGGCCTAGAGCTCATGCCAGCACCTTCAGCGTGTCCCGCAGAATGGTGATTATTGTGGAGTGGGCGGGAGCCGTGGCAGTGACTCCAGGAGGCCTTCCAGGCCAGGCAGGGGCTATGATGCAAGGCGGAGCACCATGGGCAGGCAGCCGCAGCAGGCTCCCCAGGCCCCATGACGCGCAGACCTCGCTAGTATTCTTTGTTGTAGGCCTCACTGATCTAGCCCATCAGCAGTAGCAGGGTCCTCCCCAGAGTCTGCGATGTCAGCACCAGCCTGCCTTAACAGTAGGTTCCTGCTGGGGGCCTTATGGCACAAGCCTCCTCCCACAATGCTCCATTGTGGTGCAGCCTACCTCCATTCCTCCTCTAGGTCGCCACTCTCTTGGGGGCTGAGATGCAAGGCTCTGTTCAGCAGGATGCAGTCTCGGGTCTCACCTCTGCTGTACGGGCATGGACTGCAGACAAGGGGGATCCCCTGTGCCTTGTAGGGGCGTGCCACCCACCCAGGCCCTGCGCTTTACCTTCAGGCCCACTGGGCCAACTAGTGGGCAATGTTTAATCCCCTTCATGGGGTGTCGGTGGCTTGATGAGCTCCCCTGTGTGCCGAAGCTGTCTGGTGTCGGTGAAGTGCTTTCCAGGCTATGTCTTCCCAAGTGGAGGCAGCAGGTCACTCAGCCCCTCCACGTCAGCCTGATTTCTCTCACCCTATCCGCATGGACCGACATGTGCAATTTCCCAAAGGAGGGAACCCACCAGGTCTGTGCAGCCAGGTCAGGCAGGTAGGTCTGCCCAATGTGCTCCAGGCAGTGCTCACCACCAGGCTTGAGTCATTGAAGGTTCAGCATGGGCGTTCAAAATGGCACAGTCCATCCGCCTCAGGCAGTCGCCGCTGCTTCTGGCGGTTAGCCAGAACCAGCCCCAGGATGTCAGCGCTCTGTTGCCCGCATGGTGGAGGATTACCCAGTGAGTTCTCCCCTCGAATTGTAGGCTGGGGTCTGACTCCAGTGCTTAGGATGGCGGTGGAAGAGCAAAGGGGAGCCCTGAGAGATGAGAAAGCATGTTTCACTCCATTGTGTGTTAGGCCACCCGCTTTGTTGGACTTTTGACTGTAGGTATTTCAGGCCTCCCCTTGAACGTGGAAAATATAAGTGTAAATGTATTTTGCAAGTATGTGAAATGTGCTGCCATGGTGAAATGCAAAATGTACAGCCCAATTTATGTACACGATCTACGACTATCACCCAACATGACCATTAATGTATAGTGCTCTGTTGCTACCCAGCTAAGTTTGAACTATATGAATATCACTGAACACAATGTATTTATATTTTGCTATATCTAGCGTGAGCAATCGACAACAGGGACACTCCTCTCCAAAACACTCCATAGGCATTTCAGGTTAGAGCCGTTCCAGGAGATTAAGGTCTCCTTTTGAGCAACGCACTCAGTGAACAGTATCCATCCAGGGGAGATGTATAGTTGTTGAATAAGTAACCTCATCCTGCCCTATTTTATTCATGTTACTGTAACACACTACAAGATCGCAATGCGCTGAGTAACAAACATTTAATTAATAAATGGAAATATTTACATTTTAAGCTATCCCATCTGCTTGCTTATCAGTGGAAATATCTTACCAGCTAATCAAAGATCTGAATGTTTGCAAGGGATACATTCTGTAAAATGCTGATATTTTACATATCGATCAACTAATATACTTTCACTGCAGTGGAATTTATGTATGTCACTGCAGTAGGTGTAGCGCGATATCTCTTTTTCGGTATGGTAAAACTAATGCCGGCTTTATATTTGTTGTAAATCTTGGGAAGTAGAATTGCGTCTCTTCAATTTAAAGAACCATAAAGTCAGCAGAGCTTTAGGATATTGTTAAAAGGTGATTTTGTAGCTTAAGGTGTAATTGGTGCATATTGCAGGAAATGCTTTGACTTTCGGATGGGATGCTCATTGCCCGTGCCCTCTAAAGAGGTGTTAAAGATCTTAACCAATTCCCTTCCTTTCTTAATGCTCTTGTTCCTTATTACCACTCCCATTTTGTTATCCTTGTAGGCTTGAGTATATACACAGAAGCAGTAATTGTCATGGATCACTTCTGTTTTATCCCTTTTATGGAAAAAAGGAAACAGTGTAGCAGTTCAGATCAAACCCCAAGAACGTCCCCCTCCCATGGAAACCCTCTACCCGTACACTCCTGTTTTGAAGTAAATTGAAATATTACCACAGAATCTGCCACAAGACCAATAGCTATCAACCCTTCTTGCCACAGGCCACCTGCTATAGATTCGTGTCCACTGTGCCCCCAGCGGAGTAGGGAATAAATGTAGTATTTTAAGGTATTTACAGCAGCCCAGTCGTTAAATTCGGAAGAGAGAATATAAATAAAAGGGGCCCAGACCTCCCAGTACGTCATCCAACTTAAGTTATACAGAGAGCATCAGTTTCTCCATGCCCAGTATATAAGACACTGTGTGAAGGCAAGAGGTGCAGTCTGAGCCTCAGAGGGAAAGGATTGCCTGATGTGTACCACCCTCAGAGGTAAAGCCATTTGCGAGCTTGTTTAGATTTTAAAGGGTATATTAAAAGATTGGGTAAGCTCATTAGAACACATACATGAGACCACAGAATCTGAGTATCGAAGGATCAGTCTGCATCATCTAGAACCCTCTCCAGAAAAAGATTCGGCATAGGGCCAGTACCCCACAGCCCTGCCAGCGTTCCTCACTGTGCTCCAGGCATCATTTCTGTACCCCGAGGGCAGTCAGTTACCAGTAAGAAATGAGCTTGAAGGCAGCCTCCGTGCTGGGCACGTTGCGTGCAGTGTGTTTTACCCTTAGTAGACGTCTTCGCATTCCTTGTGTGTGAATGTCCGTCCCAAAACCTTCTCCCACCGAGTCTTTCCTGTGCTATCTCATGTGGGAGACGTTGCGCTAAAATATCGTATAAATCTGTTATTAGACGTCTATATTTATCTTTTAGGAATATCCATTTTTCGAATGTTGTTAATGATTTGTGTGCTTGAGATTTAATAGAGGGCTGTGTCACCCAGGGCCTCATCTGTGACTATTGTTATACGATCTGATTCCGGGAGATCATATTCATCTTTTAATCTATCAAAGGGAAGAACTCCTTCCACCGGCTGCTTTCGCTCACAGCCCTTCACTTGCCACCAGCGGAAGCTGTCCAGTGGATGTGTTAAACTGATTTAATAACCGCCTTATCACAAAAGCCAGTGGATGATTGACTTATATTCCGCACTTCAACAGCATGTGACGAGCACTTGTTTATAAATTTGTATTATTTCTTTGTGGTGGTGTGGCTCGTTTGTTTGCATTAAACCGTTACAGCAGGACCTTTCACAAATAGTAAACTAAATGTTAGTGTGACACAGTAATTTACCAGCATACAGCACACAGCACTTTAGAGAATGCCAATTTTATAACTGCAAGAATGAGTGGCAAGGAGGGAAAACTATCTCTACAGAGAGACTCTTGTGATACGAGGAGTCCGTTTTCCAGCTTACCACATTGTCAGCTGGGGCTTCATGTGCCTGTCATTGTCAAGTGGGCTGTGGAAGCTTGAGCCGCACATAGATGGTGTTCTCCATCCCTCTGGCTGGCGGGAAATGTCGCCGTGTGTACTATAAGCCCTCTGGCAACCACAAATCATAGCAGCCTGGATAAATAAGATAGAATTGAGATGTTCATGCATCTGTGCCTAGAGACCTTATTTTCACTGCTCTTGGTTACCTTTCAAAGCCATGCTTCAAGCTTTGTTTTACCATTTTAAGAGTTGACCCAACGTGGTTAATTCAAATATGCATAATCGTTGCACTGCACCTTTTTTGTGCTACCTTATAATACTCACAAGAGGTTTGGCCATTTGTTTCTAGTAGCAAGCATGTATTTTTTCCTAGATTTGCTGAGTTTGTCAAACCTACATGAGAAACAACCAATCACAGAAAATGCTTTGTACATTAGTCTTTAAAATTGATGTCTATTGACACCTAAGACGAGAGTAGGTCAGAACTGCTGATAAAAAAACAACTTTGGCAATTGTACCTGGGGTTATTGGTGATCTTGAACTTCAAATTAAATATGCAGATATATCACATAATTCCGTTTGAACTTTGCACTTTTCTGAGTAGGCTATGTAATGCTCCTCAGAATGGGATAACACCCGGACTTCAATAGGACTTAAGAAGTTATTTACAACACAGTTAAGATAAATAGGGGAAGTCAATTCTCCTGTAATTTACTAGCAGGGCAAGCTTGCCCCATTGTGATTTTGTTCAGGTTCTCATCGCCAACAATGTCTCTTCTCCTTTTGATTCTTCAGGACTCTTGTTGATGTGCCCTGGAATTAGAATCGGGATGTCCAAATGATTTACCTCAGAATCTGGGGAGAGGCTTTTTGATGTCCTTTCTGAGGAGCATGGAGGTGCTTTCTAGCAACTGCAAGTGAATCTGAATTTTCCCTTAGTTGCCTGAGCATTCTGCTGGAAGTAATTTTGGTTCACCCAAGCCCTCCAACTTCCTTTAAAATGAGGGAATAGCTCTTTTACCAATATTGCCGCTGTTAAGGACTTCGCCCCAGCGTGGTCTACCGTCTGCTTGCAAATGAATGGATGACCGTATGCGTTGTAGAAGGTGTCTGCTTAGAATTTGTGTAGTATATTCGGACCTGGCTACCAATATTTTCCCCTTACACCCCCTCCCCGCTCTGTATTTCAGTGGGACAGAGGATTCAAACTTGCCAGATCTATGGTGAAAGACGGCCCAAGAGGAGGAGTTAAATTTGGTGGAGATCTGCAGCTTTGATTAGTCATTGTACTGCTTTTCTTACACTTTCCTTAGGCTTCCTAATGCTTTCAGGACAGTGGTGTGGATCTCCTCCAACACCTTTTACCTGGGAGGGCAATGGAAGTTGTCTGAGTTAAGAAAAAAAAAAAAAAGGAAAAAAAAGAATAAGGGCTTTCATTTTGACCCTGGCTATCTTTTCTGAAGATCATCCTCATCAGACAGAGTTTTAGTAGCCTTTGGTATAATTGGGAATTATCTTTTTCCTGACAAGCTTTTATTTGTGGATGCTTTGTATCAGATGGGCCCCCAGAGCTGTTTTTGGGAAAAAGAGAAATAACAGATAATAATTATTCCCATTTCCGGGCTGGCATATGGCATACTAGATCTTTCTGAGATTTTAATGTAGCCTTATAACCTTCTGCTGAGTTATAAATTCAAGCCACAGTGGATGGTCTGCAATGGGAGAGAAGGGCTTTTAACAACCAGTAGAGCGTAATACTATGTATAACATTCCATATGTGCTGTGAAAAATGTTCTCAATTAAAGAGGGATAAAATGCAAACATTCTGACTTGAAGCAGTAAACTTGTGCCAGTCGGTATTGGCTCCGAGTCACTTTGTTGTTTTCGATGGAGCTCTCCACATTCCAGTGCTATAATGATATTAACTGGGAATGTTGGAATCAACACAATACTGTTATAGAAGTTAGAGCCCTCTTCCATCCTTAAATCCAAAGGGAAAAGGATACATACCGTGCATACCTTGTAAAAGGCACAATTTCTGCTTGGTAAAACTCGAATGCTGTACATACCGAAAACAGCCTACTGCTGTTGAGTTCTACGATGAAGGTACAGAGTATTTCAGAGGCTATGAAAGCAAAGTGTATTTTAATCTTGGACATGCTTGCTCTCTGAAATGATTCCTGATGCACCATGCAGAAGAGGCAGCTTTCAGCTAATCAGCCCAGAAAAAACAGTTCTTGCTTTGTCTTTCCAGTTTTACAATACTAATTGTTTGCTCGAAACGGAAAAGGCAAAAATAACTTCATGTACAGTGCGTCAGCCAAATGTAGTGTAGATAATTTATTGTAAGATTAGCCCACTTCTGTCAACTCTGTACACCCTTTTATGTTTTTTTGACGCATTGCTTTGTCTTCAGCACATCTGCAATGGTGGGTGTATTGCAGAGACAATTAAAGGAAAGGGTTTGGAGAAATTAACAAAAGAGTCATGTCACATAAAAACCGCATTGTCAGGAACCACGTCCATTGTGTATATTTATAGAGCTGGTCGCAATGATTTATTGAGCTTTTGTGAACGTTTGTGTGGTTTTCCTATAGGTGACCATGGATTGAGGATCTAACTGGAGTTTTTGTTCTTATGAAGGCTGTGGATTCATTCTTGCTGTGTGGGATGGGTAAGAGCCCTCCATTAGCATGGAAAAGAATATCACCCCATGGAATTGCATTGACTCATCATCAAACCAGAAATGATTTCCTGGCACAGGAAAATAGGGACATTCGTGCATCATTTAGTTGATCTCTTGGCAAAGGATTTTTTTTAAAGACACCCTTGCAAAGAGCAGGATTCTCGTACCATTAAATACATAAATCAGATAAATGAAGAGATACATTGAATGCCTTGATGGTTGACACATCTCCGGAGCATGAGTATATCAAAAACAGTCTAGCTTCACTGTAGTGCAGGTATTTAAATTAGGCTTTTCCTTTACAGAGGAGGGCTGCATATTCACTCGTAAAAGAAAGAGAGAAGTGAGAAAATAAAAAGCAGATAAAGCGCGAGTTAGTTCTTTACCGAGCGTTTGCTCTGCAAGGATTATTAGCCAGATCCCACACCCAACTTGAAAATTAGATTTGTATTGGTTCCCAGTCAGTATTAGATCGACATTGACTGTACCACTCAGGATAGGAGATTATCATTTGTTCTCTGTATCTTTCTCTGAATTACCTAAAGGTGTCAAAAGGTCTTTGGAGCTGGAGTATATTTCTAGACTGGTGAACGGAATCACCACTCAGACAGCACTTTTGGGGAGCAGTCGATTGTAGGTAACTTTTTAACAGGGATGTTGGAGGTCAAGTGCTTAGGTGACAGTGTTGGGATAATACTTATTATTACAATGTGACACTGACCTAAGCAGCTTTTTTTTTAGTCACCTGGTGGTTGTTTGAAAGACAGCTATAGGAGGTATTGGAACTCCCAAGAATTCTCATATCCTTAGCTTATGGAAAGTTAAAGCACCGAATTGGGTGTAGAAGACGTACCCTAGGAAAATATGGAAGTGTTCCCTTGGACTTGTAATGAATCAGTAAACTTGTTTGAGCAATCACATCCCATTCAGCTTTGCTAATGCTGTGGGGAATTCTCTATAGCACTGAAATGAATCCCATTGTAGAGCCATTGGGATGATTTGGATACTTGAGGCAAATGGCCATAGGCAGATGGCCGAAGGTAAGGAGGAGAGTGGTGCTTCCATGATTGGATTTTCTGATTTCAATGGAAAGGGCGTGGTCATTTTGGCCTCATTTGTTTTTTTTTATGGTCTTATCAATCAACCTTCACAGGCGGCTTCTTTTGACTCTTTCTGCCTTTAACGAATACAGCCTCATCATACTCAAGTTAGTTAAGTGCCTCCTCGTTTCTTCAGATTTTAATTTTCAGGAAGCAGCAAAGAACATTTTAGCTGTTTTCACTACATTTATATGAAGCAAAAAGTATGTGAGTGTGCACCACGGCACACTATTTTCTAGAAAAGTACAGGCTTATTGCAGAGCATTGTAGTATAGCTAAATCTGTGTACTCTCTCTGGCTCAAAGGCAAAATAATTTGTTTGTAGCCAGAGGGTGTGGCAGAGTTGAACAGAAAATCAGTGCTGTAGCCACTGGCAGTTTGCTAAAGGTGCAATATTTGTCAATAGGAAGAAGGGTCAAGGTCCAAATTAATTTACTGTCTCTCAAATAGAACACACTCCTCATCAGGGGTCTTCCTCAAAGTATCTTCTTTCAAGACCACTTCATGCGGCGGTAACTGGCTTTCCTTCACCTGAAGTTGGTGAAAACTCTTTCTACTCTTGACAGAGAAATCAAATGCATTTAATTAGGAGTAGCTACAAAAAACAATTTATTTGTAATAGCTTTTGCCCCATTTGTGTTTACGAAGTAGTGCGTACACTTAACATGTCTCTTTGCAAATTGTTACAAAACAAACGCATTTGGGAAACCCACATCAAGTCTGGATGTGCGCCATTCAACTCCAGTATGTGGTACCTTCGGCAAATTCCAGATTTGCGCAGTGGGGCTTTGGTTCGTATTAGATTTCTGGTTTTGATTTTTTAGTAGCAGTGACACAACCGTCATACGTCTGAATCTTTCAGAATCTTCATGGACTTCAACAGAGAATTTCTAGAATGTTTCACGTCAGTGTCAAAAACATGGCTTTATATTTTGGAGAACTTTTTCTCAAACTCCTAAACCTTCAGGTGGGCTTATCCAATCGTTAGGTCTATATAGACTTTAAATAATGCAAAGTTCCTTTTATGCAAACAGCTTAAAATAAAAGTTCAGAGCTATTTCCAGATGATCTCATAGTAGAGCTCAAAGCTGATCAGACACTCTTCAAAAGGTCAGTGTGGAATCCATATTGTAGTTGATTATTTGTGACACATGATTTGGTAAGGACAATTCCTTTTGTTTCTTCTTTATATTGAAAATGTACCTTAAGGAATTCTGATTGGTGCAACTGGTTTGTTTGTATAGCAGTGGAAATTGGGCTGTGAAACCTCTTCCATAACAAAATAATGAAGAACCTAGGACTGTGGAGAAAGCTGTTATCCAAGCTAGAAAAAGAAAAAAAAGTAGTGCATGATAAAGTCAACATAAGGGATAAAACACGGCACACGATTTTTCCCGATGGCAGCAGTTTGGTAAGGCCCTGCAAATATGACCAAAGTAGTAACATTGAACATTTTAGTCATGGAAATCTTGAAGCAGTAGCCCTTTCAATGAAGAGGGAGGAACTCATTGCAGTAAAATACTGGGTATGCATCGAAAGCAAGAGCTTGTGCTGGTGACTCAACATTTTAACGAGTTCAAAGTGAGGAAGGATCACATGAACATATTTTGTGTTTTGATATCTTGTGTTGTGTTTCTCCCTTGCAGAAAGAGCAAAACACTTGCATTTAACGCTTCCTCTAGACTAGAATTGAACAGCAGTTATTCGGGAGAGTTATTCAGATTACAGCATTAAACAATATAAACCAGTATACTAACTAGGACCCAAGATGATAAAGTTCAAAATTTCGTTACATAAATATCATATTCATCGAGAAGGTCCTAATATTTGAATTATATTTTTAAAAATCCATGATTAATTTAGAATCATTAATTCGGCTGCAGAAGGGTGAGTATTAAATCGTTTTAGTATTTTTTAGTTAAACCAAAGTTCTCTGAGCAGAAGATTTTCTGTTTGCAGAAGAGTTCGGGTTTTCAGACGTTGCCTTTAGTCAATGGGGTTGTCTACATGATTGAGGTCAGTGTAATACTCAGTCGCTCATCAGTCCGCTTGGGCACTTATATATACAGAGCCATGTTTTACATAGGGCCCGTTTACAAATATTTTTACGTAGTCCCCCTCTTGTTTACCTTGGAAGACTGTACAATAAATAAATGTCTTTGTTTATTGGGTAGTTGAAGTCCAACTGGTGTGGGAACAGCCCTCTACTCAGTATGCCTCTTTCACTGCTGCCACAACAGTAATTAGTTAAAGGCCAAAGTGAACAGTTTGTTTTCTAGAGATTTTCTGATTCACAGTTAGATGGCTTCTGCTCTCACCGAGAGTATCTGAGTTTTCCTTAACCGCGGGTCTTTAACTCCAAGAGATGTTTTTGACTGATACAGCGTGGAGTCTGTTCTAGGCAGGGATGTAACGTGAGGCCAAAACATGCATGCAGCCCAGGATGTTCCTCCCATATGTTTTGCCAGTTTTACAGCGAATGTGGATATTTATTCTTTCTTGCGTAGATTTTTAAATTTATTCCATCAATTTTTTTCAGAAGTATAGTGTTTACAGTGATATACAACCCAATTCAGTGGTCTTTAATGTGAATATTAGGAAGACTTTTTACGGACCAAGTAGTTTCATGATCTCTGGCATGGATGAATAAAAATAAGCCATAACTTGCTCTTTGATGGTAGTATGTGAGTGAGTATTTCATTTGGAAATGTTTGGCCCCTTTCAGTTTTGGGAAGCTTCTAGGTGGGTGTAACCTGCGTAATTTGCTGTAACCTAATTATGCAAAATTACATCAAAATTATGTCCAATCACACAAGGAGCACAGCTCAGCATTTAGTGCCATTAAATGCATCCTTGCTTTCAAAATGGACCCGAGGATTGTTTTTACTGCGAAAAAAATTGGGCTAAGTGCAACAGAACACAATCAGCAGTCGCCATGTCTGCTCCCCTAGTTTGTTGTTCTTGTGTCTCTTCAGTAGGATTCTTCTGCCAGATTACTCAAAATTACGTGAACAGGTGTAATTGTGTACTTTTGGTAATTTTGCATCAAATGAGTAATGCAAAATTACTGAAATTACTCTAATTAGGGCTGCATAATTAAACATTTTCCCTAGCTTAAAAGCTTCTTGGAAATACACAACACAGTGGAGTACAATATGCTTATTTCAGCATTAATCTATTTAAGCACCAGTCATATTTACTTGTAAGAAAACTCCTCGTATAATGTGCATTCTGTTGCACTTTTGTTTAGGGTCGAGCGTGCAAGCGCTCTAGCCTGCTGTAATCTCTCTGTGGGCTTTTAACCACGCCCATCAGTTTAGTTGGCTCATGGGCTTGCCTTTTAAAAATTGCTTGATTTTATTTGTGAAAGGCATGTCTATGTCATGCCTTTTCCAGAGTTTAACCCTCTTTGAGCGCACTGGCCAACTACTGAAAACATATGAGGATCCATGTTTTCAGCATGGTTTCTGGACTACCTTTTCTTTTTACTTCCTATGCAGCGTGATCTCGCTGCACATTTGCCGATACATTTGACTGCGAGCGAACTTCTGTTTCATTTTGTTTGCTCCTTCACAAATGTTGGACTTCTTTGGAGTAACACGGGCATGAAAACAATGTTAATTGCTTCCACGCTATTTCTCATGAATCACCCTTTAAATTAAACCAGCAAGTGTTAAATGAGGAACAAAGAAATCTCACTTTAAAGTTCAAGCAAGATTTTATTGTTGGTAATAAAACTTTAAAACATGATGTCATGAAGGTCTAGCATTTCCCTAAAATTGACCGGTTATTGGCAAAATGGTTTACGAGGCAAAGATCAAAAGCTTTCTATGACTTTGAAGATTAGTTTTTTTTTTAATTGACCATTTGACCTGAGAATCTCATGAAACTGCTGCACTCTTCATCCAGTATGTTACCTTGTATGTACAAAGGAAAGTTAAATGGCCTTGGTGGTTTTCAATCGTTTTTCCGGTTTAGGCAGGGCAGCTGTGAAAGCAGACCTATTGCTCACGATATGCATAGGTTGGAGTTTTTGATCTGCCCTTTTCAACTAGTGGCTTTCTTCATCCAGCCTCTTTCAGCCATATGTTTGATACCTTGATAAACAGTTCTTGACTTATACTGCTGGAGTACTTTTCTCTCTCTCCTAATGCGAGTGGCTCTTTGGGTGTTTTCTTCAGCTTTCACTAAAGTACTTTTGTATTCAGCTGCACGAGGGACTTCATTATAACTGTGCCCCCTTTTGTCTGCTCCCGTTGGCTTAAATGTGCTTACACTGTATGTGTGGGATTTGCCAATTCTTTTTTGTTGCTTTAACACTTGTTATAAGAATGTTGACAACTGTACACAAAGTTGTGTGTAGTTTATAATTGTGCTTGCTGCGGTTCCAGTTTGAGATCCAGACATTTGCATTATGCTTATCTTGGTATGTATTCTGCTTGGAAGGCAACACCATATGCACATTTAGGTCTTGGCTAGAGACCACTTTACGTGCTCTTTAACAGATCTTATGATTCTGATATATCACTTATTCTTAGAGTGAGTGTTGGGTCACTCCCTTGCATCATGATTGGATGGTTCTGTTCTGTGTCTCAGATCTCTGATGTTGGTTCATTGGTTGTCCTCCCTGCCCTTGTGTTTGTCCCACACAGGAGCATCTTGGGTCCCACAGTGTTCTGATTGGATGGGTTGGTATCCTTCCACTGTTGACTTGAGGGTGCTATTGTTTTGTCTGTTCAGCTTTCTTCACCACCCCTGTAACTCACTGTTGCTCTACGTTTGCTTTGAATCTGCCTACTATGCACTGTTTTGTAACCTCCCCATTCCTTGCTCTCTTCTCCTCACATGCTCTCAATTTTATACCCACCCATTCCATCTGTAACTCCCTGAACCCCCTCCCAATTTTGAATTTGTTTTTATCGTTTTTATGAGTTTATGAGGGCCAAGCAGCTGCAAAGTGCTACTGTGCTGCTCGCTAGAATTTTTGCCCTCTCATACACTTTCTTATTTAACTTCTAATTTGATGTCTTAAGATAGCCGCTTTTCATTTTTGAATGGTAAATGAAAAATGAAAAAGCGTTTGTAATGCAGTGGCTCTCTCATTTGCTCGAGTTAGAGCTATTAGCGTTGTAAACTCTTACTGGGCTTTTCTTGGCACATAAATTAAAAGTAAAACAGTTTCACCTAAGTGAGCCAATTCACAGTGCACGGCCCCTATGAGCATCATAGTGAAGAGACACCAAAGGAAAAAAAAAGTTTGCTCACAGTCAAACTTCTTGGCAAGATTGCAATTAGCCATGTCACACGGGCGATGGCCAAGGCAGTAACAAAACCTCCCCAAGGAGGGACAAACATAAACCATTTACCAATGTCATCAAAGGATTTTTTAAAGGCAAGCCCGGGAACAAGTGGTAGTGATGGGTGTGCAGTGGGCATGGTTAAAAGCCCAGATGCATGCCAACACATCGGAAAAGCAGCGCTTGCGCGCTGCTATGCTCGACCTAAAAGTAGCTGCTGGTGCATCACGTTACATGTACACTCACACACCAATGTGAATTGTCCACCATCTTGGCAAGTCTTTCCTTTAATAGAAAATCTATTCCGAGATGGCCTCGCATGTATCTTAATGCACTGGCTAACATTTTCTCATTAGCTAATGCCAATGTTTGATTTTGCTGTCACCCCTGGACCTGCACAATCTCGAGGTTCCTTCCTTTGTGTGCGTTTGTCAGGGCGTGTCTTTATATCTAAATGTGATAACATTTTGTGAATGTCGACATTTGCCCACTATTCAATTCATTTTTTAATGTACAGTATATACTTTCTAAAATAACCAGTAATTTCCTGGGGGGTAATTGTTGATGCAGAACTTAATGTTCCAGCTTTGATGTTTGTAGACTTTGTGGTAAGTGTTGTGCCGTGTTGGTCCTCATCTCATAATCTCAAAGTTGTCTATAAAGATTTTGATCTGAGTGGTAAAGTGAGGTTGCCCCTCACTAATCCAGAGGTATAGTCACTGCGGTCCCAATACTGTCAAGAAGCTTGGCTCACTGCACCCTCCTTCTCCATTGGCCTTCATCCTTAGGACTGAGAGTTTCCTTCAGTCATATCATGAATTCTTCTACCTAAGACTCCAGCGGACCTTGCAAATATAAAATAAATATTAGATTTGTTGTATTCTTTGTTTTTATTCTTTTTATATAGTCTTTTTTGTTTATGGTTTATGTGAGGAAGTAAGAGAACGTTGCTTTAACAGCCCTCCACTGTTTACTATATTTGAAATAAACAGGAAATCTTGGCAAGCATAGATGCCAATAATATTTCAGAATAACCAATCTAACCCCTTGTTCAATAGGGTCCCTATAATGTATTAACTTTTGAAATATTGCAGTTATCTTAGTTGTGCACTCTGTAGGACGCTAGTCCGGCTTTTGGACGAATAAACAGATTCAGTTTGAATAGTATTCACTATTGCTACCATTTAGGTCTTCGGGTTGAAGTGAAAGCCTGAGTACTGAAGAGAGGAGTAAAGGCTGTGAGACGTCTATGCTCAGACCTCTCTGTGACTCAGTTGTATGACTATTTAGAGACTCTGAAAATAAACCGTTTGTCAAAAAAGAACTAAACCTTTCCACGCTTTAAGTCCTTCAGAAAACCTGCTTGAGATGATCAAATAATGACATGTATTTAATACGGTGAAAAGGCCAGTGTTTAGTCATATTATTGAGTGGGACTAGACTTTTTTGAAAATTGATATTCCTTTTCAACTATTCCTAAACTCTCGAATTCAAATGAAACATTTGCTGGTTCCTAATAGATCGTATTCCAGGTTTTTTTATCATAGAAGCATGTTACTACTCATGCATGCGAAACCCATTTGTTTTGGGTGTTATGCACCACCTACATTCCAAATTAAATTGGTGCAACTTGTGTACAGGACCAGGGACTTGGTCTTTCCTCCAGGTGGAACCATTGATGTTTTGTGTAGGATATGCTCCCAGAGATAAGGGTGTTCTCCAGCTTAGCTCTGCTGTTTGCCTTTATCCGAAGTAACCAAGTATCTTCACCCCTCTGAGACAACAACCTCAGTCACCACGAGTGTATGGGGCACCCAGGGGCATACTATCACTTTTCTGCCATCAGCTGTCTGGGTGTGGTAGTTTTTGAAGAATTCCACCTCTTATTACCAGTTATTTAAAAAAAAAAGAATTTAGTTCAGATTTTGTGACTGTTATAATCAGCATTTGTGTCACAAGTACATAGCAGTTCCATTGCTGGGAAGATGGCTTGGTGAGTTGAATCTTTGTCTCCTGACAAAATCGTAGTTCAAGGGGTCATGACACCTAATTACAGTAAGACCTGCTTTCTAACCTTTGAAAGTTGGGTAAATTGAGTACCATGTAATGAATGTCAATAAGATCTGTCTTGTACAGCAGCCAGAAATGCATAGGTACTCCACTTAGCACTGCATAAAAAGTCCTGATTAATAAACGTTTTATGTTGCCATGTTTTGGAAGAAATGCAGGACATGTGTAGAATGCTCAGATCTTTATCGAATGGTTACTTTAATCGGACTGTTTTTTTTTTTTTTATAAGAGTACTACGGTGACTTTATCATGTCTTTAAAATATCTGTATTTTAGTACAGTCTTCCATTGGTGTGATTATACATTGATCCTATACTGTCGAACGCTGCCCTTGACAACATTGACTTTAGAATGTGGTCATGATTTCATTTTAGAGTAGGAGGCATGATCTCCAATTTTAGGATCTTGAACAGAACTGTAGAAGCTAAGATGTGGTTTAAAAAAAACAGTCCCTTCTGTAGTGGTTTGGCATGAAGTCTGAACTAGGGAATAATGACAGAAACCAGAAGAAAGCTGCACAAGTCATCCCTCTGAGGAGACTGTTCAAGGCATCCTTCTGAGGAGAATGTTTGCCTCCAGTCTTATCTCATAAATGGAAGTTGTAAAAGAAAATGCTGCTTTTTTACATTTAAATTTTACTAATAAGGTTTATGTTTTTGTACACTCTGCACTTCTGCAATAAACTACTCTTCTCGTTCTCCCCTTCCATGGAAGCATTAAAATGCTGATTCTGATGGTTTTGGCTGATATAAAACATGCTGTTAGAGCATTCTGAATGCCCACAAAACCGTATTTCTTCTTTGAATGAGCCCTATAAATTTAACAATGGTGAGGGATTTATTTTTTGCCATTTGGAGCACTAACTTTGGTGGTTTTAGTGAGTTGGCCCCACTGGATTCTCTAGAATATGACTGCGGATCTCAAGTTAAGAGATCACCACGCATGTGCTACCTCCCAACTTAGGAGCTGCAAGCGCGTGCCCTCCTGTTCTTCTGTTTTGATTGCTTGGCTTTGAAGGTGCAGCATAGCCTCCTTTGTCCATTCTCGGATCGCTGGGTAAAGGCAGTGCTTTTATTTGCCTTCTCTTTCTATGTTGCAGTGTTGTGGGTGCTTGCCTCGTTCGGTCTTCCATCTTGCTGGCTTCTGGTTAACAAAAGTGTCTGCTAGATAAAGGCTGCAGTTGATATGGTGGTGCTCTGGGTATTGGACACAATGGCACTGTGTCTGAGGTGTGTACTTGCATCACCACTTCTGTTTTCATGTCTCTGGTCGAGTGTAAAGGCAAGTTGCTTCTCTTTTCTATGAAAGGAGCACACAGAATGTAAAATACTGTTGTCGGCTGATTACACTGTGAGACAGTTGTTAACATATGCGCAGATCAGCGGGTCACTTCACTGGCTTCCATTGTGGAACAGATTTAGAGTTCCGTGAAGGCTCTTCTCTGACCACTTTCAGAAAGATCACTAGGACATTTTTATTTGAGGTAACTGTGCAGGAACCAAGCCGAGGTACCTTTCAAGGATTGTCAAGTATTGTCAGTCAACTAAAAATCAGTCACTCAAAAGAGACTGGTACTTATCCTACTTAAAGTTTTGGGGCAAAGGGCTGTCTGTAGAAGCTAATGACCTTTCACCATGAAAAAGAAATGCCATCCGCTCTATTCTGACACACTTGACATAACCCTCAACAAAACATTTAACTGCATTTTTTAGGTGTTGTGCTGATAACTTTACAGCATTGTTCACCCATACAAAACCTAGATTAAAATACTACTTTCAGTGAAACTATATTTTAGAGTAATAGTTTGAGTGCAAGATTGGGAAAGTTGAACAGATCACATTAATAATCCTGCTCGACGTTAAATCTTCCCAGTAAATGTTTCATGCAAAATGGTGCCATTCACCAGAGGTTTTTTCCTGTGTCGACATTCTGGTACTATATTGTTGAATTTAGAACAGTGAATTGAACCTTCACTCTGTTTAAATGTTGTTCATCTATTTATGTAGTAATGTATTCTTGTGTGTATATTCAGTCTCGGGTTTGTAGTTTTCTGACATTTTCTGATCACAGATTTTCTTCAAATATTTTATGTGGTAAACGTGCCTTCTCTATCAAACACGTTGAGATTACTTGTCCCTGGCTTTTAACTTTCCTAGGCAGCCAGTGGTATGATCTGGTGCGGCCCCACCCTCGACTAGCAATGAATGAGTCTTGGTCCCTCCGCGGGCTGGAACATTAGGAAAGTAATTTCTTTCTGTAGATCCTGCTCTCGCAGCTTACATTTGTACTGCTTTGGGAACATTCTGCTGTTTTTCCCTGAGGAGCGTGTGTGCGCCGGACAGTTTATTTTGTTGAGCTACTTGTTTCAAGGTCTTGTTCTGTGATGGTTAATCTCAGTGAGCCTCAGAGCACCTAGACCGTTAACAAACAAGATTCAAATATGTTTACTTTCCACGGTAACAAACTTGAAACTATGATTTTATCTCCGTTGTTAATAATATTTAAAAGTTGTAAACTAAAAATATTGATTATTTAAAATAAAAATAAGATTGCTAAAGTGGAGTGTCAATAAGTTGAAATTTTAAGGGCTGTGAATTTACCTGATGCATTCTGGTGGCAGGCAAATATTTTAATGTAGAGGCCTCTAATGGATCCCAGTTACGCACTGTGGTTGGCGGACGCCTTTGGCATGCAGGGTCTGACAGCAGTGTGCTCTTATATCCCTGCTCCACCAGTCCCTCCTATGCTTTTGTCTACATGCAAAGCCTGCTGTTAGGGCCTGGGTCCTCACTGCTGATTATACAAATTTCAAACTTATGCAGAATATCAGGCTGTTCTAGCACATAATGACCCACTCACTCTTGCTCCTGTTGGGGAGAGAAGAGTTGTGCTTCAGGGCTGACACATATTTTCGTGGGCTTTAGGATCCAGTCCCAAATTTAGGAGTAAGAAGATGTGCAGCCTCTAAGGCAGCGGTCTCCAAACTTTTTAATGCCGCGCCCCCCCTGTTGAAAAATAAAAATCATTGCCCCCACCCCCCACCAGAATTTTTCACAATTGTTTTATAAAGATGGCAATGTTTAAATATGTCTAGACCTGTGTAAACACTGCAGTTAAGTACTGTTACCTGTTTAAAAATGCAATAACAAGCTTCTACTTAAAACAAAGGCATGTTATCGGTATAATGCTTAGTTTGGCCAGTGTCTGGGCAACCCCCCCCCCCGAGATCACTTGAGGCTCCCCCAGTTTGAAGGCCTCTGCTCTAAGGTGTGAGAAAGGAGTTGCGTGACACCAGGAGGCTGCAGACTGGTAATTTTCATAGATGATGGGGATACAGTACAACATGTAGAGCCAGGGATGGATAGTCTATTATAGTAGAGGTGCAAACGGTTTTTCCTTATTACGATTTTTTCAGCCACTAGAAATATTAAAGAATAGCTAATACAAAGTATGAGTTTCTTTTAATCGTATTTGAAATGTTTTTATTTACTTTCAAAATATGGAAAACTTAATGTTTTTGTAAACATCTTTCTTATTGAAAATCATTTTAATTCCATTTAAAAACAGTTAATTAAAAAGTTTAATTTTGTGTCTGTGTTCTGATGAATAGTATATATCATTATCTTAATTTTTATGAAAACCTTTTCCATGTTTGCTCTGCCATAAGGAATCTTGAATGGTACAGACTCGACTCTGGTTCAACAATGGCTGACCTACTGTTAGACCTCTTTTCGAGAACCTCTCAGATTGATTGCATGTGAGTCATTTACAAAAGAGGGGGCCGACAAGACTTGCACATTCGAAGTATACTGCTGACAATAACTAAAAACATATATCAGCCCATTCATCATTATTTGGCAACCCTGCCAAAGTGAGGCTATGATTTCATGTATGCGTAACCAGCACATTGCTTCATGATGTAAATCATACACAGGTGTACTTGTTGAGCTTTTTCTCTCTTCCTTGTTTCTAAATCTTTAGGGAAAACACCCCACATTAGTTACCAATATAAGGCAGAAGAAACATGACAGCATCTTTTTGTATTGTAAACTTTGGAAACAATCCGTTCCAGGATATCCCTTTGAAAGCACTTTGGCAGGTAGTGTGTGGGACTGTTAGTGCCTCAAACCTTAATATGTAAACTTACATGGGAGACGCGTATAGGTTGATGAACCCTTTGACTTGCTTCGAGGTTTTCCCACCATATATCCTGTACATGCAGATCAATAATCAATAACAACCAATAACATTAGTAATCAATAAGTCAGTAATTGACACACGCCATGACCTTGCAGTCATGAATAACTACACCTTTATATAAAAGTTAGAATATTTATTTCCCTATATTAACAATGCTAAGGTAATGTAGGTTAATCTCAAAATCAATTGATAAACATACAGGAACAACACTGGCTGGCCAAAGTGACAGAAAATTGCAATCTAATCAAAGCTTGAGCTAGTACGCATTTCAAAATTACCGTACAAATTAATAGCATGAATAACTGCACAAACAATATTACATACATTTAGATTCAGCAGAAAAGAAAAAACATCAACTGTTATTACATATATTGAACTTCATCAGTGAGAACACTAACATCAGATTAAAATAGCATGGTTGAGCTTCATGCAAAACAATTTAGTCAACACAAATTTGGAAAACGTCTAACTATGGCTCTCTCAAAAAAATGGTTGGTACCTAGAAACAAAAGCATATAGACATGGCAAACAACATCGTAGTCAATAAATCTGTTAGCGCGTCAGTCCTTATAAGTAAACTTACCAGGAGAGACGTGAATAAATTGATGAACCTTTTGACTCGCTTAGAATAATCCTGCCATAGTTGCAGCATAACACAATAGTCAAGATTCAATAATCAATAGTCAAATTATCAACAATCAATTTAGTCAGTAATCTTCACACACCGTGACTTCTCAGTCATGAATAATCACACCATTAGCAAAGTTTAGTAGTTTTATTTCCCTTTGGATTACAATACTAAATCATATGGATTAATACTCAAACTCAATCTCAAGTGCATATAGGAACAATGTCAGTTAACCAAAGGACGCCAGAAACACAATCTAATTAAGGCTTGTATCACAATACATTCTAGAGCATTAGCACAAATCAGTAATAGGATTGGCATCAAGGTATCAGCTCTATCCATAAAGTTCAGCTAAATAGCTTGTCAAACACTTGTCTCTGTATCTGTCAAACGTCAGGTAGAAAACCCTCATCTAACCCAGATTAGCATCTGCATGTGGGGCTTCATGCAAAATGATTTAGAACATGAATTTGGAAAACCTCTAGCTATGGAAAACTAACTAAGACAGTGCAGTTGGTACCTTGAAAGGAAAGGCACAAAAATACATTGTCATAGTGTCATCTCTACCTATCCTCGGTATGGGTCAGCAAACAGAATCAGTCTTCGTCTCCAGGTCATCAGTCGATCAGACACAAACCAGACTCTGTCAGAGACTATGAGCCCAATGACAGAATCTTGAATCTCTTCTTCTTCTTGCCTCCCTCTAGATCTCTAGTCTCGCAAAATCTCTCTCCTAACATCTGAACATCTGCAGTCTTTTTCTTCTGTCACGTTGTTATATCAAAGTCACCCAAACTATCCCCTAATTTCCAATTGGTCAATTAATCGTACGTTATTACTCTTCCCAATAGTCTTATTATCCCAAATCTATGAATTCTAATATTTCACAGTTCACATGTCGTTGATTGGTCCGCTTTACAAAGTTCTCATCTTCCGGCTCGTCAGGTATCAAAATTGTTGCATCTTCATTTTCAGTCAGTGTCTTCATTGTTCGTGTCCTGGTAAAGTACATCTAGTGCACATTACACACAAATCGCTACTTTGAGAGAAAACTCATCACCTTTCCGTCAGTTCTCATGGAAAGCTTCAGCTAAGCATTTTATTAAAACATTGAGCATTTCACAGTTAGTTCACTCTGTCAGCATTTTTCATTAAACACTAAGAAATACAGCTTCTGCATGAGGCCTGGCAAAACTAGGCCAAGACACTCGCTAAGTTAAGGCCTACAATTAATAAGCGAAAGCATAATTCATATCTTTTAGTATGACATATTACTACATTAATCCAATACATTTTCAATATTTCTTATGTGTTAATCATTCATTTAGTTCATTTCGTGAACATTGGTGGCCATTCTCTGAGGTTACAATTCAAACGTGCACATTATTTTTCTACGTTATTCAATTTCGACATAAGTCGTTATTCAAAATACATAAACATTAATAATTTCTAATTAAGACATTTGTGTTAGCATACCCATCCTCAGTTTTGGATCAGGAAGCTGTGACAGTCTTCGTCATCAGGACATCAGTCTGATCAGCAAGGCGTCAGGATTCAGCATCAAAGTTCAGAAAAGGCAAGTCTCTCTAAGCAGTTCACAAGAATATAGCTAAACTCTCAGGAAGATAAGGGAGAATGGTGCATCTGGACAGTTCGAAAGAAAAGAGCTAATGGTGGTATCTTCTCCTGGTGCAGTCCGGCTAAGTTAGATTTCCTAAAACTACTTCCCAAGTCCCTATTGGTCAAGGAATCACATGTTGCTCACTTTGTCCAATAAAACTAAAACTTCAAATCTACATTTCTGCTAGTACATGGTTCACATATCGATGATTCGCTCTTCTCGTCCCGCTCTCATCATTCGGCTCCTCAGGTAACAATATTGTTGCAGTTTATACTCCAGTCAGAGTCTCCATTGTATTCTCCTGAGAAAGTCAGTCTTACACATATTACATAAAACACTGCTGCATTACCAAGTACATAATCTCCTAGCAAGCAGTTCTCATGAGAAAGACTGTCCGCTACAAGCACATGGGCTGTTCAGTGGAAAATAACAATTTAATTCTCTAAGCAGACATTTTATTGAACATCTAAGAAATACAGCTTGACATGAGGCCGTGCAACTAAGCCAAGACCTCTGCTAAGTTAAGGCCTACAATTAATAAAGCTAATACATAATACATAACCCTTAATATGACATATTACTGCATTAATCAAACCAAAGCTCAACATTTCATTTTAATAAGCCATTGATAAGTACACTTCGTGAACATTGACAACAACACTCACGTGGTCACACTTTCAAATGCGTGCATTATTTTTCCCTAAGTTAATGCAATTTCTACGCAAATCCAACACTGAAAATAAATGAATATTCAGTAATAAAATCTGTGTTAACAGGACAAGGGAGTGGTTTACCAGTGGGAGAGGGCCACCTGAACTCATGTTTCTTCATTTCACGTGAAGCTATGACTGTGGAAGCGCCAAATAACCTCACTTTGACCCAGATTAAGAACAAGCAAATGATACTGGCTCACTCTTGACCCAGGCAACTTGTTCAGATTAGAAAGTCTGGTCTTTGTTGTAAAACATATGCCGCACAGCTCCATGCAGTCACGATTTTCAAGAATAAAAGGCATTGTGTGTGGCGCATGAAGACTTGGTTTGTTGTATTGAAAGCGCTGTCTGTGAATACTCTATTGTAACAGCATGAAGTTGTTCGTTTGCCAACTCTTCCTCGTGAATTGCCAGAGGCCATCATATTCCATGGTATTTGCATGCTTTCAATCATTTTCTGCTGTCTATTGTCATAACTTTTTAAAGGTTTGTAAGAGCTCGTCTTGTAGCTGTCGGCCTTCTGGTAATTTCCAAGAAAGGGACTTTGAGAAAACTTTTCATCATTAATGTTATTATCTAAAAGTATTTTTCTAGTTTCAGGGCAGTGAAAATTTAAAATCAACAAAAGAAGTGGCAAGCCCCAGTGAGGAAAAAAGGGAATTACATATCATATATGTGGTGGTGTTTTAAGAATACTCAACATCTTCGTGAAGTGACTTTTGACAGGAACCCCAAGTGTTTACTTCTGTGCAGCACGTCATTGCAGAAAAAGAGAATTAGTGTCATAATCTCAATAGATATGAATTAAAGAGTATATGAGGCAAAAAGAACATGGATTCCTACGAGCATGCTTTCCCGAGAGACGACAGATCATATAGTTGGGTCACTTCATTATGCATTTTTACATCTAACTTGGTTTGTTTAGTGAAACAAATGAGCAAAACAAAAATATTTAGATTAATTTCTAGTTGGCTCTCTTTCTCTTCCTTGTTAAATTATGACACTTTGCTGGAGTCTTAGGGGATCAACGAATTGATGACGTTCAGGGAAGTCAATACATAAATAGGACTAATGCTCTGAGTGAATACATGCAGCAAGTCTTAAATGTTTTATGGATAGAAGGCGGTGGGGCTTGACTGAGCCTTTAATTCTTAAAGTTGGAGGGGCTTCAGCTGAAATGTTGTTTGATTTCCAGCAAACCATCATAATGTCTTCTTTTGACTGATTGGTGTGTTTGTTTGCCAACCACTTCAGTACATGTTGCCACCACAAACGCCATCATTGTCTGCTTACCCAGCTCAGTTTGTAGGGTGAGATAATACTGGGAAACACAGTGCCTACATCCAGGGACTTTATGCACACGGTAGATAAGGTGATTAAAATATAAAGTTGCTGCCCCTTCCATTTTTATTTTTCCTAAAGCACTTATGGATCTTTAGGTTTACTAAAAATGCCTTGAATCATAGACGTAGACTTCTCATCATTCCTTGCTGTTCCAGTCCTCGTCGTCATCCCACTGACATCAACTTCTCACAGTTCTGACATTCATTGTTAATTGCCTTCTTTGCAGAATGTGTAGTTTTCTGCAGATTTTTCTGGAGGTGCAGATTGTGAAATTCTGTCCATTTTGCTTCTGTATTGAATTAAACATGGCAAATGAGGGCTGAGGGACAGTCAGTGTAGACCTGTAATCAATTCTCAGTGTTGTAAAGTTAGTAAAGCTTCCCTTATGCCCTGAATGCATTTCTCTCCAGCGAATGCTACAGAGATGCAGTGTTATCCCACAAAACAAAAAGCCTAAATTATTCCTAGGGCTTGATGTTGCTTTGCAAGACAATTAGTGGAGACTGGGGAGCTGAGATCAACAAAGCTCAGTTTACCTTGTCTAGGTTTTAAACAGACTGATATCTGTTTTTGGTATGCTTCTCTTGGACTAATCTTTGGCTTCTTTTTGAGTTTGGGACAAGTTGGGCGAAATATAACCGATATGAGAAGCAAGAACAACACGGTGAAGTTAAGAATTCGTACATTTTATTCAGGCAGCAGTAATGAAGAAAGTGTGAATGTTCATGATAATACGAGAGGTTTTTCCAGGACCCCAGAAATGAGCACAATTGCCTTTAAGCACTACTTCTGGGGCTTCTGCTCCCAGCCAATGAGATGACGAAGTTTTAGCTTTGCCATATTTTCCAAGACCAGTTTTTTAACTCCAGTTATGTTAATGGAGTTAAGGTGATTTGGGATGAAACGGGTATTATCCCTTTCAAAAAAGTAATACAGTGCTGAAATGGTTGGGGATTCATTAACTGGATTGAGAAGTCCACAATGAAACAACAAGTTTGGGAGTGTTGGGCGCGTTCACTGGGGCCAAGGAATTCATTGTGACACTCATTCTTGAATCAAATCACTCTGCCAACCAGATCGTGTTTCGGCAATCCTCCAAAGCCTCTCAAAGATGGACTGTACTTGTAGATTGTGCATCCATTAGACATACCTGCACTGTTAGTGTGATTTTAAAAATACAATGGCTAACATCTTTGGCGATTGCTGCGTTTTTCCTGTACTGTGGTCTGGATTCTACTTGTTTTTATTATTTTGAGGTTCATAAGCAAGTAGAACTGTTGGTTCAATGTATTTTAAGCAAACGACATGGGTCTTTGTTGCATATTAATATGGTTATTAATTTACCCTGAATCAGTACTTGCATGGCCTCCTTTCAAATACTCCACCTGGATCCAACTTTCTCTCCCCG
This sequence comes from Pleurodeles waltl, assembly GCF_031143425.1. Lineage (NCBI taxonomy): Eukaryota > Metazoa > Chordata > Amphibia > Caudata > Salamandridae > Pleurodeles > Pleurodeles waltl. The sequence goes on along the minus strand of NC_090449.1, from coordinate 675,544,000 downwards.
TGGGTAGAGCAAACGTCTTTAGAGAGAGGAGGCAGTCTTCATCCTTACGGAAATAGCAGGCTCATTCCTTGTTAAACTGAGGAGTGTGGCTGATGGTTACTTTTTCTAGAAATGTGAACAATGCAGTTCTCTCTTTTAGATGTTGATAACGTGCAGAAGAGTGATCGCTAAATTGCATCTCTCTCCTCTCACATGAGTTACGAAGTCTGCTTTCTTGAAAGGGCGTCCCTAGAGAGCCAACCATAAGTGCTCCACTCGCTGTAACGTAAAACACTTGCAGACTTCAATTTCCAACAAGCTGTGGAATGATGTCCTTGTGTAGCGTTGAGCGCGCTGCTTTAGCGGTGTAAAAATAAGAACGCGAGACTCTATCCGTAAGTGTTGGATGCCTACCGAACACCTTTAAGGCAGGGGCGTCGGATTGCTAATGAGAACATGGGCACAGGTATTCCTTGGAGGTGTGATTATCTGTATCCAGGCCACTCATTGCCAAGTGATGACGTCAGCTGGCCAACTTGGCATGTTGTTGATTTCCAGCCTCCCTAGTTGGCGTTCTCTATTATGTGCATAATTATAGTGTGGTGAGCCCTCCAAGTCTCCGTTGCACTAATTTGCAGCTTGATGTCGGGCCTGCCGCCCGTGCTCATCCATTACTTGAAGTATTTAATTTCTCATGTTTCCTCCACCCACACACAAGTGCGCTCTGCGGTGCCTGCTGGGTCCTAGGCTTAAGCGAGCATGTCATGTTGTCTCTTGGGGATCGAGGATGGCGACCCCATATACTGCTGGACACAACCTTCCCTTAATGCTCCATGGTTAGTGTATGCATATCCAGCATGAATAAGACAAGATGGAGGAAATTAGCCCGTTTGAGTGTCTCTAGCCCTGTAGGATTGTACCTGCCACTTCTCAGCATTTGGCCTTTTATAAAGTACAATATAAGAAATGCACACCATGAGGCGTCATTTTGAAAGTTCACATTTACATGTATTTTAGTTGCTATCATCACTGCATTGTTAATCACTTCAAAGCCTGGTGACTCCAATTATGGCAGTGATTTGTGCGCGTTGCTATTTTTACATACACATGCATGGCGTGAGCGGTGGGTGAATACAAGCTGATTGACCAAGATCCCCTCTGGAGGTTTTGTACACCGCTTCTGTGCCCTTTACAAATGCAGTGAGTCAGTCGGTCACCCCCCACCCCCCATTATTTTTCGAGAGGACTCGGGTGATGCCCCTCCCTTTAATCACCAAACTTTGCTTGAGAAGGGGGGGGGGGACGCAACCTTTGCAACTGTCAACATGTGAAAAGTTGTTCACTTTTGCATTTTCAATCTGACATCTAAACGTGCTTTTTAAACACGACTCAGACCCTATTTTGTCTATGAAACATTGTTTGTAGACAGAACTGGCCTTTACCACTGTAACCACTGAATTGCGCAAAGTGATGACAATTTAGGCCTGGCTTTAGCCATGGACTTTTGAATTTGATGAGCTCACATATTTAATATACTCACAGGGTTTTGTCAGCCCTCTTTGATTCGTTTGTTGATGTGTCATTTACATTTGGCAAGCAGTGGTTCAGCCCGCTTCAGGTATTGGCTAACTTCACTGTGACTTCTGCTCTTGCACAAGTAGCACAGCTACTCAAAACGTAGTACCTTTCAGTACCGGGGATTAGAATGGCAATGTGTAATTTGTGAGATTATAAAAATATTTTTGCTTTCTGCTAATGTTATATAAATATGTAATTCAACCCATGATCAGGGGGCAGCGTCCCCGAAACGCGTTGGGTTTGTGCTGTGCTGGAATAAATTTAGGGAGCACCGTGGCACACTGAAAGTTCTTGCGTCTTGGTGTATGTGTGTGTACATATATATATATATATATATATATATATATATATATAATATACACATACACACGTCACACAAAGTTTTGCAGAAGCTATTACAAAACAAGCATTGACAAAGTCAAATTGCTGGTAGCGAATGCCAGACCTATTGGCTTTGCAATTGCTTCTTATCTAATTGACTGACCTAGGATATTGGGTTTATGTTTCCGTAGGCTAAAGTAATAACATCAGAAACAAAAGCTTTACACTGTCACATAAGTAAGGTGGAGTCATTATTTAATATTACACGTTTTCTTGGATCACACTTCTTGAGTGTATGCAGTTCAGTTACATTGAAAGGATTAGTTGACATTGATAAACTGTGACCTATAGTTGGTGGACTGGGGCGGTGCAGCCTTAAAGGACCACATTATGTGACATGGTGGTGGACTAAATTATGCATTAAGAAAGTACAGGTTATGCGGCTTACTACAGTACATTCAATTGCAATATTATTTTCGCTATTTTAACACGTTCATACTGTGTGGGCAAATATTTCACTTTATGAGGGTCAGTTTTACACCAGCAGTCACCACATGGAAGGGACAGTTAATTATTGTTTTCCCCTATATTTTGAAGTGTTTTTCTTTTATCTTTTAAGCAGTACTTTAGGAACTAACATTGGCAAAGCCAAAATGTTGGCAATTGCACTAAATTGGCGAGACTAACAAGTTGTTCCAGTCTTTGACTATATTCACTTTTCTTTACCATTCTCAAAATGCTGTTTAACTTGTTTCTGCATTTATGGAGAATATGATATGGGTCAGCAGTAAAGACAATCTTGCTTATTGCTTATACCAATGGTTCCCAACCTTTTGACTTCTGTGGATCCCCACATTGTCATTACTGGAATCTGGAGACTTCCCTGAATCATTGGAATCTGGGGACCCCCCTACTGATACAAAAACAGAGGGAGAAGGAGGTTGTGGGGCTGGGGCTGTCCTCCTTATCACTTATATAACATTACAAAAGAGGCCCAGCTAAAAACACTACCACAGGATGAATAGGAAAAAGGATTTTTCTGCTAAAAAAAACCATCACCCACCAGTGTTACCCCTTGGTGGCATGCTTCATCATTTGATTTCTTCCCGTTCTGTGATGGAGTGGGTGTGCTATGACCTGCGGGATACGTGGGAGTACTGATGTAGTCTCGTCAATTTGAATCACAGGAGGGATAGGAGTGGTGGGCTCTTATGTGAGTTAAAAATACCTGTCTCGTAGTAATAATTTAATAGATCTCTTGGAGGTGGTAGGATTAAAAAGGGCTGCTGAAGTGGGGGATGTAATGTACCCAACTTCCTAGTCTACATGTCTCGGAGCATTACCCGTAGGCTCCTCTTCAGGACCAAGGTGGACTCCCTGGTGCCCACCCATTTCGAAGAGAAAGCATACACAGTGGAGGATTACCAAAAATACATTTTTTTAAAGTTTGCAGCTTTTCTAAATTCAATTGAAGCCACATAATCGTCCATATCCCCAATCTGTTTGATGCATCTGCACTATTCCCACAAATCAATCTGAGGATACCAATTTAATGTTTAGCCTCCTATTTCAAACTCCTTGATGTTTATAGTACGTTTTAAAATGTTCAGTTGTACATTTGGCCATTTTATTTATATACACTTTAATAATCTGTTAACAATAAATTTCTATGCCTTACGGATCCCCAGGGATCCCAGGGACCACATGTTGGGAACCATTGATTTAATCGTTTTTCGGATATAAGTGCATTTTTGGCAACGGTAATACGGTATAAAAAAACAGTGCATTTGCTTTGAGGTATGATGCGGTTGTGTCCTAATCATGTATAGCACTTTGCATGTGAGCCGGTTATTGCTTCCGGTTCTCACAGAAGCATAGAAAACCACAATTCGCTTCCAGGCTCCCTTTCTTTGACGGAAAGACGTTATGCGCTCTGATAACTGACTCACCGTGACCCATGGAAAGGTCCGCTGCTAAAATCGACTGCCGTGCCACATAGATTCGGATTACTAGCAGACAGCTGTCTAAATAACTTTGGCAGTGCAGTATTTCCATTGGCACAAAGTGCATTCCACTTGTAGAAAAACTGTAACTGCACTTTGTTACAGTCACGAATTCACGTGTTCTTTCTCGCCTTGTATGCCAGCTCCAGAGACGTGCCTGCGGAACAGTGTTTACGCCTTTCCTCTCTCTCCTCCCTCTCCTCCACTACTGTCAGACAGGCGTTTGTTCCCTCAGCTCTGCATTCCTGACCTGCCCACAGTATGGAAATAAAGCACATTATGCAGTAGCCCAGCACTATGCATAATTCAATGATTTGTGCTGCTGGGAGTTTGTTTTCCTTATTCCAATCAAATTGAAACATAGGAACCATCACACAAACACAGGACATGCGTGCAGATGGTTAGAATACTTAAATAGTTCCCTCGTAGTTAGACAAATGCGTATATCTTGCTGCTTTTTGTGTATTTTAGACCCGTGAGCACAGTAAGCCGAATTTCTCTAGGAAGGCCGCAGTTTAGCGCTGCACAGTGACAGCGGCATCGTCACGAGTTCATTTGCCGTCTTGCAGGCTATTCCAAGATGGCTGACAGCCGCTGTGTTTTGCCAGTTGGGCACAGTGCCTGCAATGGACCGTTGTAGCTGTCAGTTGAAATGGAAGAACAAGCCACAGAGAACTATTATCATTGTGTTATATATTTTAGAAAAGTGTGCTTATCCAGTGAATAAGAGAGGGAGCAGCAGGTGTAAGTAGAAAAGGCATGAATATGTTTGGTTTGGCTAGAATAAGATGTCTCAGTTTTAAATATTTAGGTATTTTCTCAACAGTTAATCAGGCATTCCTTAATTGATTACGTTGATCTGTGTTATGTTAGCAGCGTTTGTAAAATATTTTACAATATGTTATTTCTATGGCACCATCCTGCTTTTCTCATATGGATGCCCTTCCATGCTCTACTCTAATTATATTAAATTCAATAAGGCAGCATCAAACAAGCAGTAAAAGTACTGTGCATGGAGCAAGTGTTCAGCACCAAAAGCAATACAGTGGACTGCACCCAGGAGATGGAGTTCTTGCTAATGCAACACAGTGGTGTTCTGACATCATACGTAGGTATTCCATGACGCCCGCTGGCCTCCCCATAAGGTATGGCTGTGGGAAAATAGCATTGCTTTGGTCACTTAATCAGGTTAGCATGGCATCCACTTTTGAGTACCTACTTTCACAGCTGTTACAGTGTCCCTCCCTGCAGGCCCTAAGATCAACTAATAATCATTTCTGACTGGTGTCCTATATGGTGGTGTATATCCTATGTGGAATTTTTTTTAAATGGTGGCTGTGAGGGTAGCTGAGAGAGCAGAAAAAAATGGTGCACAATTTTGCATCATTCTCACCAAAAATACAGGAAAGCCTTTGGAACAGATGGATTACTTTGCAGTAAGACTACCCATGGACACTCTGAAAAGTACCTGTCCATATTTGCCTTGGGTAACTATGCCATAATGTTTGTTCTGGCAAAGGTAAATGGGTCTTACAGGTGCAAACTTTCTGATATCTGGGAAATGAAAAGGGAAGAGGATGTCTCTTTTAGGGCCAGTTCCTTAGTTTCAAAATAGACCAATGCCTCTTGCAGGGACATCAGTAAGTGCGCTGGACAGCTGGTCCTCTCTCTGTCTCTCTCTCTCATCATAATGGCATGACCTACCATGCCCAGCCTACAATTAGAGGCCGGGTTGACTACTGGGAATTAGTCCATATGCCACCTGAATATGGATCTTGGCATGCTGGGAGCTTCTAACCCATGATGCCTGTGTAGATGCACCCATACTCCTAAACCCCAGGGAAGCCTGACAAGATTGACCTATGTATGCACACACAGAGACCACCTTTGCAGAATCTATAGCACAGGCTATTTCTGGGAATATCATTTTTGATTGGCATTGGGATAGTGATATACTCAGTCTGCCATGATAGGTTTCAATAAAATAATATATAAAAGTTATGGGTGGAATGCTTGAATTAATCTCATTCACTGCTAACTACTCGGGTCCGCATCCAAGTCTTTCATTATTTTGCACACCATTCCACCTCAGTTTGTACCCAGCCATATGTAAATCAGTCTTGACCCTGTTCTCGTGGGAACAGTCCTTCCTGAATTGCCAGGCCCTCCCTGAACCCGAACCAAGCAAACCAGAACCCGGTGTTGCCCTAGTTAGTGCTCATCAGCCAGAGAAAACTTGGTTCCAGTGACACATTGTGCATGGGACCCAAGACTGGTCATAACTGTCCCACTTAAGATGACACACTAAGATATACTAAAAAATGATGGATGAAATGCTTGAATTATTCACAGACGCTGGTAATTACTTGGGTTGCACCTGAATCCCAAATTATTTTGCACACCATGCCACCAGCCAAATGCCGATCAGTTTTGGCCCTGCTCCAATGGGAACAGTTGAGTCCGAACTGCAATGCACTAGGTCCTCCCTCAACTGAAACTAGGCAATCTGGGACCAGTTTTACCCTCGTTACAGCTCAACAGCCAGGTAGATCTTGGTTCCATTGATAGTGTGCAGTTCAAGCATTCCATCCACTTTTTTGTGGACTTTTTATGATGGGATCCCAGGCAGTCACCCTGACTAAATTGATTCCAAAATCATGACTAGCTTGAGCCAGGGGTTGGGTTCAGGTAGATATAATTACAACCAGTTTGTTTCATTGCTAAGGATTAGGAAAGGCGCTGAACACCATTGGTCAGTAGACTGAGTGATGTGAGCAGCAGCATCCTGATGGTTCATGCATGGGGTGAGCTCTTTCCAAGAAAAGGGTACTGTTCATAGTTTTCTGTACTGAGATTGGCTGGACACACTGTTCTGTCACCATGAAGGAGGAAGGACATATTAGAAGAGCTCCGACGGCGCGCTGGACTCTTCAGTGGAAGGTTTGGTGAACAGACATCCTTCTGCTTTGCTGCTGTTCCTCCTGACTGAAGTCTTCCCAGCTTGCCCCACCACTGAGTTTAACAGACCTAAGGAGGGACTGGCTCATCCTCAGCCTCTAGTAGGAGGCCTGCCACTGCTCCTCTCTCCAGCCTGAGATGCCTGGCTGGGTGGGAGTCCGCTTCGTCCACTCTGCTTACAGCTTACAGTGCCTGCTCATCTGACTGCCAGCTTTCAGCTCCTGCTCTGTTTTGGAGAGACTGTAGGACTGTTCATTCCATTACTGCTCTCGAGTTCGAAGGATCTTGTTGGCTCTTGGGGAACCCCCAGGGGGCTAGGTTTCCTGTGGGTGTATTTGACATCCAGCCAGGGAAAGAACCCTGGAGTGATCACAAAGCACAGTTTTATTTCTTCCAAGACTGTTGAGGAGCACCGAGTGCAGCAAGTAGTTCTACTTTGGTTTTGTTATTTGATCATTGCACGCTGGCACTAGAGTGAGAGATTGCTATTCGCCCTGAACTCTCTTCCCCAACAGTGTGCTTAAGGGTTGTTCTGCTGCCTCAGCAGTGCTCAGTATCTCCAGTTGTGATATGGTACTTGTCAGTCCACTGTGAGTCAAGCATCACCGTACTGTTGTCTCGGAGGGGGTGCATCTTTATATCATATTAATCTTCCAAGGTGGATCATTGGCCCCACCCCTGCTTTGGTCTGTAGTACTTAAGACACACTCCACCTCCAGTCATCAAGCGTGTCAACTGGCTTCATTGTTGGTGGTACCTTTCTAGAGTGATTGTGTTCGGGAGGAGTGGGGCTGGGACAATGCCTATGTGTTGTGCTTTTCCAGTAGTCTATTCTGTAATGTACAGCAATGCATATAGCTGCTCTTTGTACATACTGAATGTTGAGTAGAGTGTACTGTTGGGTTTAACTGTTTTTCTGCCTGTATTTTGTGTCATAAATATTTTAATTGGTTTTAAACCAAAGGGAGTGATCTTTCTTGCAGGTGATCAGTGTCGCTCCAATGGTTCTGTTAGTAAAAGGCAATGTGTTTCAAATCCAGCGCACATTTAGTGGTACCGGAAATTAAAGTGGTATACCCTGCCGTTAGCGGAGCACTGCGATGATGAGAAGATCATTGGGTTGTTTTAAAAGAAGCCCTATAGCAATTCCTCCTGTTTTAACATACAGGCAGAAATCAAAGCGTGCAGTGTAGATAAAAGTAAAGCACGTGGCCGCAATGCTGAAACATGCAGCACATCGTCAGTGAAGCAGGCGCTGGGCTGATAAAAAATCAAAGCTGCACGGACTCCAAAATTATATAATGAAAAAATAATTAAATACAGTTTGTGCAGTTTAAACACGTACACCCATGCTGCCTTCTCTTTATTTAAAAAGTGATTTTAAAAAAGGCTCGCAAACACACTCACATTAGAAATATGCCTTTAGGCTGCAACAAACAGGAAACAAAGAAACAAAGGAAACAAGTTGCCGCTGCTGCAGTACCTACAAATAGGAGGCCTGTGTGCAGACTGACCTGGAAGATGTAAAGCTGTGGGGCGGGTTGGGGAGCGAGATGAAACCAGGTAAGATAAATCCTGGGGTTTTAAAAGCAGCAATACAGAATGCTGTTGAGGAGCTAGCGGGCAACGTTTGGCTGCAGATTGACATGAATGAGCAGGGTGGGGGAGGAGAAGAAACTAAAACTCTTCTGAAATGCACTTTCAAAGTAAAAAAAAAAAAAAAAAAAAACACACACTGTTAAAAGAAGTTGCGTTTGCTTTAGGGCACGCCAAACTCTCATACGCTTAAGCGCAGGTGGTTCACATGCCAGACTCACACACAGTGAAGTGCAGTTGGTTCACAGCTTTCCAAAATTCCTTGGCAAGCCAAAATAAGAAAATAGTCAGTGGAAAAAAAAGACAAAAATCCACACGGAGAAAGAAAACAGTGAAATGGTCAGTCGCCATGGGCACAAATGAAAACACCAATGGCAGGACAATTAAGACGGTTTCACCACCTAAAAGCCATAGAGTTTAAAAGGTACACAAACACACGAATGAAAAGCAAGGGGTGTGGCGAAAGCCCACAAAATAGATGCTGCATGTCTTGAACAAGACAGCGCATGAGCTGCCTACGCGAGATCTAAAAATAACAGTTAAAAAGCAGTGTCATAAATGCAGGCACAGTATTTCAAGAAGTAAAAACACCGCCTCTGTCTGAAGGCATTAATGATAAACGGTGTCTTCACACCCTGTTTGAGGAATGTCTGCAGAGAGAGCTTCAAGACACTTTCGAGGAATTGAATGCAGTGCACACAAGCAATCACAATGAACAGCAAGATTTTGCACTGGTTTATACATTTATTGATTTATTGGCAGCATGTTATTGAGGCTGTTTATGTTTTCATACTGTTAAATCGAGTTCAGTAGATCTTCCTCTGATAAGCTGAAGAAAGACCGTGTGTCGCAGAGACTCTTCTCGAATTATTCCCATGGTTCTCATAGTCATTCCTCACATTGAATTTGTCCATTCTGACCTTGTTGAAAGTTCAGCCACCTGATTCATGTGCTTGAAACAGCTCATTCTCTAACTAGGAGTCTTCAGTAGGTGAAAGGCCTTTCACTAAAAGCAATTAACATAAAATAAGCTTTATTTGCCTAAATGCAGTCGATGTGGTGCTCAGACACTGAAGGGAGGTCACGGACTCCTGAAACGGCCTAGTGTTGGAGAATCAATTGGCAGAATGTTACAGGACTTGATCTTCAAACCTTTTCGCACCTAGGCTTGATATAGTTCTGCAAATCAAAAAATATGCTGAGGGATACTTCCACAGATCTTGAATTTTCAAATTGATATCCATGTGCATTTATGTCCTCGAAAAGGGACCTACTTAAAGTTCTCCAGAACAGTGGAACTTCCATAGCACTAAGATTGTGTTAATCAGCAAAAACATGGAGGTTCCCAACCATGGCTTAAAGAGATGGCAGGTAGAAAGGCAGGGAACACCCACAAAGGCATACCTTTGTGTCTATACACGATTGCTTCCCGTGGTTTTAAGACCAGCCCCATTTTACTCGAATTTAGTAGTCTGATATTTTTTGGGCGAAAAAATCAAAGATTAAGGATTGTAACAAGATTTATTCACTACGAAAGTTCAGAGCTTAACAAGCACCAGGCATTTTTATTTGTTAACATGTTCTGGGGTGTACCCCATACTGGGGCTAATTCTGTGCTCAGTTTGTAAAAATATAAAATCCAGGACCCACGTTATTTCGCAGGTGGCCACCAGGGTTGGCCAAATGCCAAGTGTCGCACAACACAAGTGTGACAGTTTGGGCTATTCCTGAAAGCTTAAGTTGTAAGGATGGCCTGGAATTGCTGTTTTATTTTATTTTTTTAAACATATTGGACGCTTTGTTGATAAGCTGTTCTTATTAATAGCGCCACAAAGTGGTGGACCTGCATAAATAAGTGCTGCTGTTTAAAAATAAATACCACCAATTAAACACTGTGCTAAATTTAGCCAAGTTTTGGGCGCAGGGTGTTATTTTTGTCCTTGCAACACTGGCTCAGAAAGACACTCCTCGGTGGCATTGTGTGCTTGTCCCATGATGTTAGCTTTAATTCTCAACTTCTTTAAAAGCATAGACTGAGTTATTGTGACGTCTTGCCTGTCTGTTTCATAATAGAGCTAGGACTAGTGCTGACTGGTGTTGATGGAAGGCAGACCGTGTATTTTAGAGGGGAAAACAATTTCCAGTCAAGTAAGCAACAATGTTTCACTTTGTTTTGGCTTTAGATCAGTGCTAGGTAAATGGCTTCAGTATCCAGACTGGATGTGTTTAACCGCAATCAGGCCTGTTAGAAACTATCTAATGTATGCATACATATTTTACTATCCAAACATTAGAATAGAAATCGTCTCTAACACATTCAAATCGTAATACTCCATTCAAATAACACTCAGCAAATGGAAAACCTTTGTTATTGCTTTGTACGAAAGTGGGCCCAATTTTGCTTAAAATTCCAAATTATTCAGGATTTAGCTCATTATCGTTTGGCAGTGCATTTGATTGCAAAATGAAAGCATTTCACACCCAAGTCGCCCCAACACATTCCTGTTATTATATGTAAATGATTTCCTCAATAATGAATTCCCCTGCCTCTTGTTATTCTCAGGGCCTCAGATGATGCCTGCCACACTGACTGCAATCAATTTTGAATCTTATTTGTTAAAGGGATTATTTGTTTTGAAGGTCAGGGAATTAATACACTCTTTCCTCTGTTACACAGTGGAGGTCGCGCGTTCATACCATGACCTAGACACCACATACACTTCGCAGGAACAGTCAGAGCACAATAGCGCTTTTCTTCCCTGGAGTCAGACACACGGATACACATTCAGTTGCTTTTTCCCCTCAGCTGCGCTGTTTTCCATAGAGATTTGTTGGCATCTATAATTTTTGCAGTAGTCAGTTATGGACCATTTGTTCCTTACTTATATGACTTGATTATTTTATTTTTGATTCTGTTTATTTTATTTCACAGATGCACATAATACGATCATGAGCAATATATAAAGAGGGGAGGGTCTTGTTTAATCATAACTGTGGCCAGATTGTTCTGAAGACATTTTATGAGTCTACAGCATCCCAGTGATTTCCAAACCTCCCGATTTTGTTTCTCAGATGTGATCTCATACAACTTGAGGCTCAAACTTCTAGGAACAAAACTGAATTCTAAGAGATGGGTTGATGATTCAGACACACAACTTTAATATGATTTCAATATGTATAGTTGAGTTTGAGATTTGCCTGTCTTCTAACGTACTATTTCATGTATGTGTATTATGCTCATTGATGAAATAGGGGATGAGTGTGTGTGTGTGTGTTTGTGTATATATATATATATATATATTTTTTTTTATTATTACCTACTGGCGGTCACCAGTAGATAGTTATAGTTAGGACCTAGCATAGGAAGAGTGTTTTTTGTTTTGCCAATAATGTAAGCGCTGCTTGATGAATCTTAAAGAATTTTTCAAAACATACTTCATTCTTTTCAGCTGCTGTCTAGAAAGTTTCGAGCTGAGAAAAGGGGGGCGGGTAGTCGTGGGGGGACGTGTTTTCCCAATGCATCATCCATATGAAGCCTACTTTTTGTGATTTGGTCTATATCTGTTCTGTAGCTTTTAAGATATTAAAGGTTAAAAATATATAGATGTCTAGGGACACGAATCCTCCATGGATCCAACTGTCCCCATTCTGATTGGCTGCCAACTCTTCAACAAGGAAGTATTGGCAGCCTTTTTGGGACTCTGCTTTGGCTGTTGATGTAGGGGTCCACCAGGGCGTAAAAGTATTTTTTTTTTTAAATCAGAAAAAATCCATGAATGGATGGATGGGGGATTTTCCCAAGATTTAGAAGAAAAAAAAAAAAAAACTGCGGTCTCCTGCACTTTTTCGTTACTCTGCCCCTGGGTGGAGGGTGAAAAAAAGGAGAAGGGGCACACAGGGACCTCGTTCTAGGGCTTATGGTAGCCCCATGGACCTCCACCTCCCCGGGTCAATTATTAGATATTATGGGGGAGGGGAGTGCCCCCCATGCCCTGGGGACCACCACCTCCCCGGGGATAAAATAATGTTGAGGTTTCGTCGTGGCCACCGGGACCACCACCTTCGGGGCTAAAGTAAATGTTGGGGGGGAGCTGAGTGGCCCCCGTCAAGGAGCCATAGATTGTCCGGACGACTGCCACCACCCTTGAGCAGGCTCCTGCTACCTCCTGAGGTGCCCATCCTTCCGGGAAAGCGGTTTGCTTTCTGCAAGCGTGGGCTGCTGTCAAAGAGCTCTTGCTTGCAGAAAGCAGAGATTTCATCTGTTTCCCTGCATGCAAATATGTGTGCGGGGAAACAGATGAAAACATTGCTCCGGCAATCAGGGAGCTGCTATTTCAAGCAGCTCCTTGCTTGAGAGCAGTGCTGGCTCCCTGGGGATGTGGGGAGCCGGCTAGAACAGCAGGGCCTTCAGGCTCCCCCCCTCAGTCCTGTCAAACACTCTCTCTTGCTCTCTTTCTCCCTCTCTCTCCCATCCCATAAAGGGATGGAAGGGAAAGAAAGAGATTGTTATGGCAGTGATTTCTCCATGAAAAAACTTCAATGTCATAAAAAAAAACACACAATCAGTTCTACCCTAGTGGTAAAGCTTTTCGACTGTTGCCCAGTAGGTGAAGTTTCAAATCTTGGTATCTTATGGTAGTATGTTTGTTTATTTGCTCCTTTATTAAAGGTTAAACATTCCTATTGATGTAACATTGAGGTCTTTTTCACATCAAAATCTTTTGGGTGCATATCCTAGTTATGGTTGGACATGGCAGTGTACGCCACCTATGGCCTAGAGGTTATGGTCTTCAAACCCTCACATTGAAGATTGAGGGTTCCAGTCTGTCAGTGGTCATTTCCCTGATTCAGTTTCTTTTCAGCTTCAAATATTTAAGGTACATACCGGAAGGTCATCGAATTCTTTTTACTTGACAAATGTATCTTTCTTTTCCATTTGTCGGAAAATATCTCATTTTAAGTATGTCATTCATCAAAGTCTCTCTCTCTCTCTCTCTCTCTCTCTCTCTCTCTCTCTCTCTCTCTCTCTCTCTCTCTCTCTCTCTCTCTCTCTCTCTCTCTCTCTCTCTCTCTCTCCCTCCCTCCCTCCCTCCTTCCCTCCGCATGAATGAAGGCCATGTGTGACACGTGGTGGGTGACTATAGGCCGTGCAGGAGGCTGGGTTGGCCGGTTATAGGTGGTTGCCCGCAGTCCAAGCCTGCAGCCAACCACCTTCGTCCATGCGCGATGTGGGGTTGGTTCGGCTAGGCCCTGCGGCCATCCCCTGCCACTCACGGGCGAAGGCCTGCGCGACAGTGGTTGGATTAACGTAGACTTATTAAAATTACTTTACGTTAAAAAACCCCATAGGAATTCACTGAAATTAAACAAAGGTCACAGGAACGTTACAGTTGGGGTCTGAATTTACTCGCACAAAGCCATAGAAATTCAGCAGTAGTTGGAATTATTTCAAGTAACTGTAACTCACGCCTTAAGGTAACTTTAACTCAGGCTCTCACCATGCACTCCTAATTATCCCAGATATTACAGCACTCATGGCAACTTCTATAACGTCTTTAAAAATATAAATGAAACACTAGCAGTCAAATTATTGAAGAAAAAACTGTGAATGCCGGGGGTGCAAGTTATAGTTACTTGAAATAACTAACTGCTGAATTTCTGTGGTTCTCTGCAGGTAAATTCAGAACCTAACTATAACGTCCCTGTAACCTTTTTTTTTTTTTTTTTTATAAATATATATGTGTGTGTGTGTGTATGTATACATGTGTGTGTATATGTGTGTATATATACATGTGTGTGTATATGTGTGTATATATATATATATATATGTGTGTTTATATATATATATATATATATATATATATGTATTAAAATCAGTTGAAAATATGAAACCAATCACACCCTGATTCCTAGTAAGGTGAGTACATCATATGTTGTCTGCTGTCAATTTCTGTGTCAAGTGTTCTGAACCGAAAACCCAAAGTCTGAGCCCACCAATTCATTGTCTTTAAGTTGGTAAAAATAAGAAAGCATTGAACACTAAATTCCTCTGCCCACCAAGGTACAGCGACACATTAAACAGTGATCTGTAAACACAAAATCTCTGTTGCCAGGTGTTTGTTTAGTTGAAAATCTTTGCGAAAGTAATCACCCTAAATGAAGGAATATATTGATTGATAATGACAAGCTATTTAATGTATACATATATATATTTTGTACATTTATTAATTGCACGACACTCAAGATGCGAGGATGGAAACCCTGAAACTGTGGCACATTATTCACACGTGGATTTCTCCCTCAGTGAGTGAGAGGTGTGGAAGAGATTATGGGCCATATGTACGAAAGCTTTTTCCCATAGACACAGAATGGGTAAAATCCTTTCGTATATCTGGCCCTATGTTCCTGGGAGAAGTTTATTCGAGGTGGTAAATTGTATTTTTTCGGTATTTCTTTTACGTTGCAGCTGTTTTCTCAGGCACTGTGGCATAGCAAGGACGCAGTGGGCCCTTTTGCAAGTATGGAGACTGGTCCCTTCCTCCCAATGGTTGGGAAGTTCAGCATAGCGCCTTGAGACCCCATGGGTGATAAGCTCCGCTTTATGAATGTTGATTGATTGAAAGCACTTTCATAACTGTGGTGTACAGGGCCCCCCCCCTCTCTCCTGAACTCTGCCAGTGCACCTGCTGCACCACAGATGGCTATCTCTTGCACACACAGCACACTGCCCCATCACAGTTTGTTTACATGCCTGTTGTGGAGGTTAAAGTCATGGAAAGTATACTCGAGTGAATGAATGTGTTTGTTTCTCTTGCATAATCCAGAAGAGGCTGCCTCAAAGTTTAGAACGCACCCGTGAGTTGCTAATTTACTTGCAACCGTGCCAGGGATTGTAATAGATCTGGTTACCTGCTGCATTTATGTAGGTTGTTAAGGTAAAGCGCAGGGGGCCCTGGAGGGACAGAGGTTTGAGGTGTGTCGAGGCATCACAGCTCTGCAGAAGGGGGAGCAGGAGCCCTGGAGTGAGTTTGTAGAAGTTTAAGTTTTTTTTCAGGTTACTTAAATATTTTGAGCCCTGTGTCACATTTCTTATTATTTGGTAGAGAAGAGTAGTATGCAAAACACAAGGCAGTTGTCAAGAGGGATTGTTTGCGAAGCTGAGCCGTATCCACTCTCTGTAGTAGGTGGGGTCTCTTTTGAAGCAAAATGTATGTGTTTGCGTTGCCGCTTGGGCATGCTGGGCATATCTCCGAGAGCTGAGGAGTCACCAAAAAGAATCTCTTTACGTTCCTTCTAGCCGATTGGTAGCAATTGGATATCAGTTGATTGGTCCACATGCTGTATGATTGGTCCACGTTCTGTATTTATGAACTATACATCTCTCGTTCTAGTGAGAGGAGTTGCGAATTCCCAAGCAAAACTTTATTTTGCCATTACTGTACGCCCCTTTCTTAGGTCGTTTTGCAGCTAATTTGATGTGCAGTGCCACCGTCTAGCCAGCTCCCTTCAGTGGCTTTAATGTAGCCTGGTGTATTTAGGATAGCTTTTTCAGATCACAAGTTTGCAGGTTTTCACGATAGCCTCTTCCAGTGCCTACTTTGAGTGTTACAGAACCCGATTATATACACTTATTTTGTATAGTTGGTGTGCCTATTTTTATCACCCGCATTGCTGGCGACTTCAAGTCGATGGTTTTAACACATTGAGTTATGCAGAAAAACACTTGATGTGCCAGTTTGTTTCCACTCTTCTTAGCCAAAAAAGTGCACTTTACCCCACTTTAAAATTCTAAGCGGATGGATGCAGCGCGCATTCACATACACCGTGCCGTGTAGAAAGGGCTTAAGGCGTTGCCAGATTTCTGAAGCCCCCTTCATGTCATCTAAACTGTACTCGTGTCTGGTTATGCAAAATTAACGTTTTTTTTTTTTTAGAAGAAATGTTAAATTGTTAACAGATAGATATTGCATTAAAATAAAATACTGTTATGGAACGACTTGTCCCCTTATCAGCGGAGGCTGGAGAGGCCTAGAGATGGTGCGTTCCAGCGCCCAAGTTCACAGTGATGCGGCGGGAATGTTTTTCTTCAGCTACAAAATAGCCTTTGAAATGTAAGTGAAACAGAGCAAAGCAAAAGTCAATTTCGAGTGCAGTGGAGCCAAAAAATGATTAAAAAGAAAACAGGGATCGCTGGCTACTAACCAGTGGTCGGAAAAACATTTTGCGGTATCAATTAATGCATTGTTTTGTCCTCCTTTCATGTTAGTCGCGCCGGAGATAAAAGGCCAGCTGCACTCCATCTTGTCAGATGAGTTGGGTCAATTTGTGATATTCTGTTCATGTGGAAGATAAGAACCTCCTTTCCTCTCGCATGGGATTTCTGAGCGCTTCCTACAGGTTGCCGTTTTCTGCTCGGCGGCTTCTTATCTGCCACCCTTTTCATCCCATTCAGATTCTAGCCGGAGCTTTTATTCTGGTCCTTAATGAAGCAACTGAACTGTGACTTGGCCTCTGGTCGCAGCTGATACATGGCTTCTATCAAAAACGGACATTAAAAATAGCTCCTAAATATGGTTTAGAAGCTGTAAATATTTCTTTACAAATGTCTGCTAGTGTAACTCCTTCGCCTGTCGACACTGAATGTAATGGGAATAATTGATGTATTTTTTTTAATCTTTAATAAAATGGTAGTTTTGTCATTACTGCTTGGGCAACGACAGCAGTAACGGTGGGATCTTTTAGGAAGACTCCTCAGGATTAGTTTGCTCTTGAAGATGCCTGTTGGCTGCCCCCACTGCCCTAGGGAGGAGCTGCTGGGACCTCGCCCAGCCTGCTAGGGACTCCGGCAGGAAGGGGTTGTATGTTGAGGAATGGTTGACTGGGCTGAGGCTGGAGTGTCATGCAGCGTCAGTGAGTGCGCGCAGCTGTTTCTGAGTCTGCTTACAGGGATTATCATACATTTTGGCGAAATGGGCAGTAGATTCCAAGTCCATTAGCGTAAAGCCAAGATATGCAAGTCTCGTTGGCAGCGTTGGTTGCAGGGATAGTCAAAGGGTGTGGCCAGAGCGGAGATGGTTGAATTACAGCACATGTTATCCGAAGAACATCCCTTATGGCAAGTAGCTGGATCTGCATGGAGGGCAAATTTCAGGGTTGAGGTTATGTTTTAATTTGTAAGGCCTTCTCCTCTTCATGTTAATCTTAAAAGATATGCCCAGCTCTCTCTTCCCTTTCTGTGCCAAGTTCCTGAAAATCCTTGTGCAAAAAAATGCTGGTTATACATTTTAGAATGTTGGGCACAATTGCCCATTTACACTAGCCTTAGGCCTGCTTACAGTTGTGACTTTTTTGTTCCACGCCCCACTGTGTGTTAAAAAATATATCAGGCCCCTGTATAGACAAACCGATTTTCTCACAATTAATCTATAAAATTGTCTGTTCTTTGCTAATCTAACAAGTTAAACATTGCAGTTCTGTCCAGTAGTCAATTTAAAAAATGCATCCAGATACATGGTGCAATATTGGCAGTTAGACCCTAAAAGTCTCAAAGTATCCACAATGTAATCCTTTATCAGAAATAGTGTGAGAGACTGAGGGTTTTTTGGAGCTCATTTACTTGCTGTCACTTCGACAAACAGATATGCGGGGCAAAAGGTGTTCCTGATGTCCGATTTAAGAGTGGCTTACTGCCACTTTTTTTTTTCGATAAAAGACTGCAGTGTCTTCAGCATTATGCCTCTTCCTCACTGGCATAATAAATGTTCTTGACGAGTCGTTCTTGACGAGTCGTCACCCCGGGTAGTGATTAAGGCACATCCAGGGTGCCCACCCCAACAGTTTGAAGACCTCCGCACGATCCGAAACAGTAATCTTACCAAGCACATTTATTGTGAATATATTACAGACTCAGAGTGATAATGTTCCACCTGGGTTCTAGTTTTACAATACCTTAAATAATGCTTTATTACTTGTACTAAAACATATCCAAAATGCACAAAGCCATGCTGAATTTACCTGGTTCTCTAGTTCAATCCACTGCTTGACGTGCAGAATCCATAACTGTTTTGCACATGCACCAAGACCTCCACAGACACTGCTAAGGAACAAAGAATTCCATGGTTCAGGACAGTGAGGTAAAATCCTTCACCCGAGAGTGCTTTTCCAGGTTGTAATCCTTCACAAATACTACACTCTTTCTTCCATTGATGAAGTATAACTTTAAAGTCGACTTTTTTTCGCCTGGCAGTAATGGATGACTTTAATGATTGCATACATAGGTTGATATCCATTTTGGATTCTGATTTTATACTCCAAGCCACAAATGGCAGCAAAGTCACAAATATGTGCCTAATCTGAAAGCAACTGCTTGTTTGGCTGAAACACTTAGCGAGTGTAGCACGCAACATTCATCGCCAAACCAAATGCTTAATGGTGATGCTTAAGGTGGTCTGTAGGTTCTAAGTTTGAATCTCGGAATGCCAGCTCTACGTTTCACCTTTACATGGTTGATGAACTGGGTAGCAGTAAATTGGTTGCTGGTCACCTCAGCTACTCTCACCACTTTCCAAAGGCAAAACAAAAATATTGAGTATTAGCTAAACAAAAGTTTTTATTTTCTCGATGCGTCCAAAAAAATATTTAAACTGAACTCTGTTTGCCCATATTATGTATTTCAGAGTTCCTGGAAGGATGATGGTTAGTGATTTTGGTCCTCTATACAAATTTTAAGTATGTAGCTGTAACGGAATATGTAAATGAAGAACTTGTATATCCTTACAGTATAGTCTGCAGTTGGTTCAGTGGGTCACTTGAGTCTTTCAGGGTTGCATAAGAGGGCTTCATTTCTCAATAGTCAAGCAAATTTGATTGCCAAAATTGCGATAATGGACCAGGGCGGCAAAAGGAGAATTTCCTGAGAGATCAAGGAGCTGCGCATATTTGATGAGCCACAGTAAGAAGCAACAACTAATTGAACACACTGAACCAATATTTTTCCTGTTGGTGATTCAGGGAAAGAAGTGTGCATTTGTGGATAGGAAATCCTAGCACAGATGATAGATAAAAAAAACTGATACTTGGCAGAGATTAAGTATTAAAATCAGAAATTGGACGAGTTGTCTACTAGAAGTTACAGAGGGATATGGAGAATGAATATAAGCTCAGTAGATGTTAGGGTCTCAGTATGTGTGCAGGACAGTAACATCCTGGAAACAAGATAATATCATATGGAAGAAAAAGTGAATCTGTGTCAAGAGGCAAGGAATCCTAGAGATTAATTAGGCTGATGTTTTCCATGGTGTATATGTTGAGTTATGGTCTGAAAGCATGCATTGTAAATTTAGTTGTGTAGAGTGTTAAGTTTAGGCTTGTCTTAACACGTTTCCTTTAACTTTTCAGTGGAACTTAGTTCCCTTTACACGGCTGCATTTCAGTCATTTAGACTATTCTTTAATAAATTGTGTGTGTGATATTTAAGGGTTTCTTAAACTTCTGCGTATTTTCTTTTGTGATGCTCGAAGTCACATTGCTTTGGAATTTTATATTCCTAAAGCTCAGTGTTTAAATAAAATATACGGCAATGAATAAACTAGGTAGGTGCTCAATCAAGGGTTAGAAGTTGATCACCCAAAGGCAGGAGGACTGATTGAATTTTTTTTTATTCATAAAGATTGGTGTCACTGCAGAAGTAAGGCTGAGGCATTAGCTGTTCGTGATCATTGCATTTCAGGTAGTGACATTTGTGTCTTATGCACAACATGGTAATATGACAGCATGGCGTTTTGAAGTGAAAAAATTGAGGCATAGCAAGAAAGTGTAACAGATATCACTGGCTCTTTTATACTAGCTCGTAAAGAGATTGCCCAATCCAGTCAAAATGTCAGCCCTAACCCTTCACGAAATTCACGTAGTTACTATGAGAGCCGATATCTGAATGCTGAGATGTTATATTTATCATTGTAAAGGCTCATCAGATATTCTGGCAAAGTTTGTGTGTTGTCCATGGCAAACATACACATGTCTTTCACCCAGAAATCTTTATACGTCGGGCCCACATTTGTCAACCACTTTATGGCATAGAACTAAAGAGAGCACTTAAGTGCCATAGTATTGGGTAAGATTTGGAGAAAGGTGCAAGAGTTTGTGAAGTCGAGCACAATCTTCCATTACTGCTGAGGGTTCTCATGATGTCATCAAAGATACTCATAAAGATATCATAAAAGGCCTGATTCTCAAACATTTTCTGCAACAAAGTTCTATTCCGTTATTCAAAACAGCAGTCTCTTAAGGTACATTCCACATCATCAATCACAGATTCATGGCTGGTGGAATTTTACAACCATAAATTGTTCTGACAAATGTGGGAAATTTGGCAGTATGTTTTCGCAGGTTTAGGTCTAGCGGGGGGATTGTGCAGATGGACATAGTGAGACCCTGCAAAATATAGTGAACATCCACAACCTAAAGTCGGGAGCTTTTCACAATTACTTTGCAGGTGATTTCCCACTCTGACGTGCACAGAAATGTAATCTAGAGTGTCAAAAGAAGGATATGTGTTGTTTTCCATGATGGGAAATGGTATTTAACATCCCCATGTTTAAATTGGGTGAAACAGAAGGAGAGTTTCCACAGAGATTATAATTTCCCTGTGGATAGAAATAAGCAGCCTGGTGGGTAAACAAGTAGATTTTGCACTTTGGAGTTAGACTTCCTGACATACTTATGTGATTCTTTTTTGTTGGAAGATGGGTTATTGGGAAGGGCAGGTAAGTACCTACACTTAGCAATAGGCCACTAACCTCCACTTAGGTCCAGTTAGGTCTCAGCAAATTAAACCTAGCTCAACCCTTGGTAGCTTGGCAACGAGCGACAAGACTTAACTTAGGAGACAAAACGTAAAGCATTAAAATATCACAAAACAGTAATTAAATAAAACACAGTAAGCAGTTTAAAAACCCAAAATCAATTTATAAAAATAGGAAATATTTGTAGCTTTAAAATGACACCAAAACGAATAAAATCTGATAAGGGGAACCGGAGATATGAATTTTTAAAGAATTAATGCTTTCTAACGCATAGAAACAGAAATCACCAATCTGGTCGCACCTCGACCCGGGTAAAGTCAAAGGCTAAGGCCGACCGCGATGGGACCCGGCTTGGCTACAGCCCAAAGGAGGCCTCGGTCAAAAACTTACCTTAGGACTTCATCATTTTTCTGGAGATTTTCTTCAGCGGGACGAACCTGCCAGTCCAATCCGACCTCCTGGAACTCTTCCTCGGATACTCGTCGCAGGAGCCTTCTGTGGAGATTTTTACCTTCTGACTTAGTCGTTTTTTCGAGGTGAAAATCCTTTGACCGGGGCAAACCTGAATCTTGATCCGATGTCCTTGGAGCCCTCTTCGGATACACTGCTTGGGAGGTCCCGGTCAACTTCCTATGTTCGGACTTAGTCACTGTTGTGGAGATATTCTTCACTGGGACGAACCTGCAAGTCAGGCCGGGTCGTGATTGACGCAAGCCTGCTAGAGTTGCTGCGGCGGGTCGGTCCCTCTATGGAGCTTTTTTTCCAAAAGTTCTCCAAACTTCTGGATCTTCTTCCAAATGGTCTTTTAAGGTTCTTTTGAGGTTCACAGTTCACTCGAAGGTTCCAGAAGCTCTGAGATGCTCCTTGATGGCTCGGACTACAACTCCCAGAATGCACCTGGCACAAACTCCTTTTTGGCCACTGGACAGCTGGTTGGTTTCTTCAGGAGTTGGTGCAGGGGACTCTGGTTAGCAAGTTTTCACCTGTAGCAAACAGGGAGTCCCTCCCCCTTGAACTAGTTGAAGCCAGGCAAAGTCCTTCTTGTGGTGAAGCCCAAGTGTGCAGCTGGTGCAGTCCTCCAGAGTGCAGTTTCCAGGTGCAGGCCAGGGGTCCAGCAGGGCAGTCCTTTGTCTTCTGTAGTTCATCCTTGTTGGAATCTGATAAGAATCTGGTAGGGAACTGAGGTGTGGGTGCAAGTCTCCCAGTTTTGTGCTTGCTCCTGGGTGAAAAACAGGGGGTCCTGGTCCTCCAGTCAGGGGCAGGGTCCTTCCCCCTGTGATGACCACTTCCTGGGAAGTGTGGCAAAAATCAATCCCAGGGAGCAACATTCCTCAAAAATCCATCATGGCTGAAAGTGATTTTTGGAGGTTACATCTGGCTGAGCCCACCTACTGGTGTGGCTAAAAATCCTAAACACACCTCTCTCCTGCCCTCCCCTAATCTAATCAAGGGGGCGCCTAATTGTCTGGGTTTGCAGGATGTGAGGGTGTTACTGGGTTGCTCCAAATGTCCTTCCGTGCCTTTGAAGACCGGTTTGGCAGACCTCCCCCTTCCTACTTCCCCATCTGCTGAGGGAAGATCTCCTCCCCCAGGCATATCTCCTTGTGTTGAGGCAGGCCACTTCACACCTCATCAAGGCATCCTGGCCAGGCTGCTAGAGGCTGGCCAATCAGAGCAAAGCAGCAAAAACACTGCAGGGCTGAAGTTGGCAACTTTTCAGGTAAAGTTTAAAACTACTTACCTGAACAAGTTATATTAAATCCAATAACTGGAAAATGTGGGATTTATTATAACAATTAATTTGATACCGCACTTATGTTATCTGTTACTTAAGGGAGCTTTTAAAATTAAAATAAAGTCTCCCCATTCTAGCCTATGGAGGCCATTCACTAAAAAGAGGGAAAAACGAATGTGGCTGTTTTACCTCACCAGGGCTTATAAAACTATTTTATAAGGTACCTGCTTATGGTTACATGGCACCCATCCCTAGTGGCACATAGGGCACACCTTAGGGATGACTTATATGTAAAAATAAGGTAGTTTAAGGCTTTGGAACTACTTGTAATTCCAAAGTCGAATTTGCATGTAACTTTAATTTAAAAGCAGCCAGCAAGGCAGGCCTGCCTTTAAAATGACACTGGGCACCTCAGCAGCACTACCTATGCTGGGGCCCCTAAACCTACATGCCCTACCATATACTAGGGACTTATAGGTAGGTTGACTTAGCCAATTATAATTAGCCTAATTTGCATACTGATTTTACACAGAGCACAGGCCCTGGGACTGGTTAGCAGTACCCAGGGCACCATCAGAGTCTGGAAAACTCCAGCAAAAAGTGAAAAATGGGGACAAAAAGTTAGGGGGCCTTCGCAATCAGCCCTGTTTTCACACATTTTTTAATTCCATCAGTATTGGAAATCTGCTTCAAAGATAAAAGTATAAATACAAGGCACATGTCTGACTTTACTACCAAAATGTACTGCAAATGTTGTACACCTGTTGCCACTTTTTTAGCATTCACCACCCGTGCTTTCAGAGTACTACATGTAAAAGCAAACAGGTTACAGAAAAAAGATTTTAGTGAAATAACATTTGTTTTATGGGTTGGTTAGGTATTGGTTTAGTTGTTTACTGTGTTGAATTGTGATTTTGGCAACTCCTTGTGGCTAAATTGTGGTGTACAGGCAACTCTTTCTATTTTGTGTTAGTGCCTTCCATTAAATTACAAAATACACCTAGAATGAGTCTTCGCCATACAGGATCTCTCCTAGGCCTGGTGAAGTGGTGATCCACCTGCCGTGGAAGGTTGGACATGAGGGATGGATCACTGCATGACATTAGAGATCCCTGTATACAAATCATGTGGATGTCCACAGAAGCACATTCAAATGTTGTAGGACTAGATGGACTACAGGAGTATGGCCTGGGGCCTGCAAGATGGTGGTGATGAGATGTTTAGTCTAATTTGGACAGTCTTCCTAGCTGAGAAATATGTGTACCCCAGTGCAAGACAGCAAATACATAAATGGAAAGCAGGATCTATTTTTAAAATGCGTTTTATTATTGTAATGGATAGCAAGATGTTATCTGTGATGACGGAGTAAAGATATTATGAAAATGCCACCTTTGCAGGTTTGTTGAGTATAACATAAATGCAATAAACTTGTTTCGTTAAAAAAAAAAAAAATCGTTTGACACAGAGCATTAGAGAAAGGTCGTCAAATGAGGAGGGAGACGAAACAGCAACACACAGAGAACCCAAAAATGGGAAAGATTCTGCAGGAGTGAGATAAAGAGAAATGACGCATGTTGTGGTGAAAGAACGAGGCATGAGATGGACCCAGAGTGGGCGCCGTGGTACAAGGCGGCTCCTAGGAGCCAGCAATGTATCTATTTAGTTATAAATTAAGCACTGTATAGTCCTACGTAAGAATTGAGCATGTACATGTTCTTGCCATTGCAACATGCCGCACGGAAGCCGTGGCCCCTTCCAGTTAGGACGCAGACATCCTGCAGGCCGGTGCCTTATTGTCAGGTCTGCAGCTTTCCCAAACGTAATAAAATGCCCAACTGCTCTAAACTTGTAACCTCATTGGCATCCTGGTCTGCCAGGGTCGGAATGTCCTTATACATCAGGATTAGAAGGTAAACTAATGGTAAAAGTGAAATGCCATGGGGCCAATATTTCATCGGTGCTTCCCCGAGTCTCTTTTCACCGTGAAATATAGTGCTCAGATTACGATTGATAACGCCGCATTAGTGCCCCGGGGGAAGATTTGGCTCCGCGCCTGTAAGTGTTATAGAATATCGTCTGCGACACCGAGGATGAAAAATCAGCTCTTGCTTTCGCAGAGAGAATGAGCCCGTTTTAAAGAACTTAATTTTTCGGCAAGTAAACCGTAGCCCGGGTGCGAGCAGAATACATAAACCCTGCCACAGCTGCAAATAGCCGGCGTCTGCTGACAGCTTTTCAAAGATTGGGATGATTGGAAGCGCCTGTCCCGATGAGATAACCTCTTCGAAGCAAATCACATTTTTTTTTTTTTTACAACAGCTTGTGCTGAGAGACCGTGTCCATAAAAACACAACCGAAGGGCCCCGTAGATCTGAATGCACGGGTTTATGAAGCCGGATCTCTTGCATGGGCGAGCTGGACCCAGGCCCCCTAGATTGGAGGGGCTCACACGCAGCTGGCCTCCCGCGCTGCCTCGAATAACGTTTATACGCCAGGCCACCGGTTCATTGCATCCAGGTTTCTATAAAATTGTGTTTTCTTTGCTCTACTTAGCCCCCCCGCCAATGACCTTTTCCCACTGCCCTTTATTCCCCCGTCTCCTCCCATGAACTCTCCCCCACGGTTTAGCAACCGGATAGCGGATTAAGGTAAGGGGCGATTGTGTGCTCAGTGACCACTGCTAGGAGGTGCGCAGCCAGGACAGTCACCATGAGCACATAAGGACCGCCCACCAGGCCCACTAATGGGAGGGGGCGGATGGTGAAGCGGTGGAGGAAGAGAATCAGAGAGGGCACCAAATGTAGTTCCGCCCGGGTCACTCTATAACGAAAGGGCGGCCGAGCCCTTCCCGACCTCCGAGTAAGTAGCGCCACCATGCAGATGTGCAGCAAAAGTTCCCGCTCTGGCCTTTCCCCCCAGCCACACTCACAAGGCGTTTGTAACAACTTGAAAAGCCCAGAATATGTGACCCTAAGACATTTTGCAGAGTGGCCGCCTTTTTTCATTACAGTTGTGGTTTGATTGTTGTGTATCAAATGTATTGTTGTTGAGTATGTTTTTTCGCTCCATATAGCATCCGGTTGCCTCTTGAGCATCCTGAACCTACTCTGTATTGTTCAGGGGAGGTTACTAAAGAAGTATTCGAAAAGCCAATTGGTCTCAACTTTGGGACCTGCTGGTTTTGCTAACGGCATTTGCTGATTATGCAAAGCATCGTAAAAAAACATTTTTTTTTTGCCTGTGCTGTGCAGCATCAGCCAGAGGGAAAAAACACAAGACGCGAAGATGCAGCATTGTCATTTTGTAGGAGTGAACATGTATGATGACAAATGGATGCCTACATATCCACCTACTAAAACCAAGTGTCATTTATTCATTTACCACTCTAAGCTGTAAATGAAAAACCTAGACAAAATTGGAGTCAAGTGAACTCATTGTTTAGTAAGGTGGATGGGCGGCAACAATTTGCTGCTGTGCCCTCCAAAGAAATTTAATAATAAAATAATAAAAAACAAAGGACCAACAGGCATATGGAGGAGTGGATGGGGGAAAAGCAATGCAGTGTGTGTGGGGTACAGAATAATACAATATGGCCAGGAGGGGGAAAGCAGCACACAAGTGTGAGAGCAACATGGAGGACAAAAAAGTTGCACACGAGAGAGAGACCAGGCACAACACCAGGGAGAGCAATACAGAGTGCAGGTTGCATATTTTGTCAGGTGGGGGAGAAACACATGAAGAAGAGAGCTGGAAAACACATGCACTCTCATGGAAGGCTTAACCAAAAGAAAAAAGCAGGTCCCTCATAATGATCAATGGAAGAATACAAGTCAGCCAGTCAAAACAATGGTAATGAGGCTATGCTCCAGCAGAGGAAGAAACAGAAGTTGGAAAAGATGAGACAAAACGATCTTGGAAAAAGATAGCAGTAAGCAGTTGACATTAAAGCAGTGGGCAGGCTGTGGTCCCACTGTAAGGTTTTGGTAAGGCCACAATTGATCTTTCACAGTCTGACAGCTTACGATGTCTGGTAGGCACGACCTAATAAATGAAACTGATATCATCCAACATACAACCACACCAGTGGATTGCTTATATATATATTTTTTAAGTCAGAAGGAGGAAGAATGACACTGACTACATTTTCAGGTGAGGCTTCCAGAGTGGTGATTAGCCTCTAGATTCTGAATTCCATTCTTCCACTTGGGCTCTTAACCTGATTGACAGTCTAAAAATAGTCTGGAGTTCATCTTTAACTTGCATATATATGTAGGTGTAAGAGCCAAGATGGTTCTTTTATGTGTTTTTATTTCATTTTTTTTATCACTTACGTTTTTTTATAGCCCAGCGTGATTGTCACTCTTTCACTAGGATGAAAGAAAGTGTTAGCCCTTCCTAGAAGACCAATGCTGGCATCAGATATATTTTAGAAATAGATCTGTTGCCACTCGTGGTCCCTCTGTAAAATAGATTTAGAATTTTTTTAATTGTAAGCAAGCCTGTTGTCTACATTACCAGTGAAGTTTCATATGTGGCCATTCAAGTAAAGGGTGCAATATGCCAGGTTTTCAGTTTGACACTTAGAAACGGTACTTCTGACAGCTTCCAAAAAATGAGGACTCAACCAGGAGGCCCCCATGTTGCTTTGGTCCCAGGCCTCACAATAATTTCTGATAATCCTCCGAACCCAAGTGTGGAAAGGGTGTGTTTGTGGGGGGGGGGGGGGGGGGGGGGGGGGAAATGGGGGGACGAGAGGGGGCGCAGGGTGTGGGCAAATCATGGGGTGTGGGCGTTGTGTGTGGAGGGGAGTTTTGGGGGGGATGGTGTTCACAATGGTGGAAGCACGTGAAGGGGAAGGGGTTAGGTTCAAACAGTGGTGCCTCGGCAAGTCACCCCAACATGACTTTTTCTAGCTACATCGCTCCTTTCCAAGGTCATACTATGCCCCTAGACATCACATGACCATGTCTAGACTGATCATTGCGTTGAACTGGGTAAAGAGCGGATCATACAGAAATGCATTTTGTTTTTGATTTTGGTGCAATGAGAGTGATTCAGTAGTGATTTTCTAAATATCTGCTTGCCAGAACTCTGTTTTTTAAACACAGCCTGACAGCAGTCAAGTCACATGCTAATGAGTATTCAGACATGAATTTGGATCTGTTTTTACGCTTTAGTCAGAAATGAGTAGTCTTTTATCACTCAATAGGTCATCCTCATTTCGTTATGTCTTGGCTGATATTAGCGTGGTCTTTAAGTATGAAAAATAACAGTATTAACTTTTCCTCTGAATGTTTTTGTTGTATGCCGTGTATGAAGGGTAATAACTGACCCTGCCCTGTTATCATAGTTGGTGGGAGTCACTGAAAGAGCAGCATTGACAGCACTTATTTACCAAAATCAAGTGTTGTGTAGTACTGTCTGTATTTTTTTTTATAAGAACTGTAAGGAAATGCCTCTTTTTACATGTTCACACCCACACTTTTGGACTGATGCTGCTGGATTTTCAACTCTGAGAGAGCACCGAGGCCTTCCAACCAGACCTCAGTGCCAGTGATCTAACCCCTTACCAAGTGTATATGTATTTTGAAATGGCTATCACCAATTGTCAAGAACTGACATACTTATAAGTCTGTAGTATATGGTACATGTTAAACAGAGTGTCCATCCAGGGTTGCAGAAATGTTTGTGCCACCCTGTGTGTGACAAAGTACAAAATGGCTCCCAGCCTGCCACTGCAGACCGGAAGAGCAGTGGTCACACTGCTAGTTCGACTTTGCCATTCAAACTAATGGCAAACCCACCACTTCCCTTAACAATATATGAAGTCTCCCCTAAGGCAGTCCTATGGAGCCTTAAGGCAGGGAGCTATATATTATTCAGTGAGCCATATATTTTCATATTTATGTCTTAGCAGCAGCACCTCTAAATTGTCGTTTTGGTGTGGTCTGGCTAGTAGCCCCATTGTCTAAAACAGGGTTATTGCTGACCCCTCAGCCCAGCTAACTTCGGATTGGGACTACCTACTGTTGAATGCTTTACATTAGTTATTAGTTGCTTTGTACAAGCCTAGCTGCACAATGCTATGGCTGTACAGTGTTTAACATCAGATTGTTCAATGAGCCTGACTGCACCCAAGACATATATTTGCATATTCTAAAGTAAGGCAGTGCACCCATAGCATGTAACACACCAAAATCCTTACAAGAGCTTTACATCAAAGAAGCACAATATTGACGAGGAAGGTGAGCAGAAAAAACATGAACCAGAGAGCCTGTGAATGTATTATGCTCACCTCTGCCCTAAAGTGGCATAAACAAAATACAGAGAGATTATAAAGAATGTTTCTTGCACCAGAAAAATGGGATGTCGCTGTGACATATTGCTGAAGGATAACTTATATTCAGTATTTTTAAAAGGGACTTGCTTACTTTGAATTGAATGCATTTTTTTTACCTTCTGTGCAGTCAACTGCTATAGGAGTCAAACAGTAATGGGGGAGCCTAACATAACATGGCCTCTCTTCCATGTCATAAATAATTGAAAAAATCCCTGACTGCCTCCCACCCACACTACCACACTTTGTGTCTGCTCTTGCTTCCAATGCTGTGCTCTGCTCTCCATCGGAACAGAAAGTCTGCACTACTCTGACAGGTCTGCGAGAGCCTGTTTAGAGAGGGGAAAGTCATTTGGGACAGGGGCTTTCTTATTCAACAAGTAAGAAGTTCTCAGGTTCATGGTTCTTCTGTGCCGGTGGGCGTAACCATTACGTCCCCGGCACAGAAGGGGTTAAAAAGGTCCTTCTTCAGCTGTTTTACTGAATTGGATCATGTTTGGGGCAGACCTGATGGGTAAGCCGCTGTTGTTCCAGATCCTTAGTGCATAGGTGGAGAAAGCCTGTTGCTGTGTTTTTAGGCTTTGCCTGTACGCACGCCTGCACGCTGTGCTTGCGAAATCTTTTGTTGATGAGAAAAAAGAAATCTTAAAAGGGGGTTGGAACCTGCCCCTTGCTTATCTGAACGTATTATTGGTCTATTCCAACGTCGCTCTGCTCTGCCTAATTCTCAATGGTCAGCACATCGTCATTTTTATCGTCACTTGTAATTTCCCCACTTTGCTTGCCTGGCCATGCCGTGGCTTGGCACTTCGCCGCAGTACCACTTCCCGTTACTGCCAGTGTAGTTCTGCTAGCTACGCACTTCTGGAGGTACTTCTTTTTTATTTTGCTAGCAGACCGTTTTCCCTCCCCTCCCGGCACTCGAAGAGTCTGGGGGCTTCATGGCTGCTTTGTCTTCATTAATCGGCAGTTAAAGCTCCCTCATGCAGATAGTGGGGGCTGTGCGCGATACCTCTGGCCCAGAGGACTTGTCACACAGCCCCCCACCCTTAACATGTGTTCCATCTTCTTCCTGTTCTTCCTGCACCAATCTGGTGTTTTTTTTGTTGTTTTTTTTTAAGCTTGCACTCTCCCTGCCCTCCCGTTTCCTCCTGCCCCTCCCACTGCTGGTGCTCCCCAATACCTCCCCGTCCTGCTGTTTGTCCTTTTTTAAAATAAAAAAAACAATTTTTGAATAGCACTAACTCAACCCGAAGGTATCAAAGCCCTTTACATGAGCATCAGTTACGGGCCACAAGGACACATTCCTTTTCAGTCACGGTGATTTTGTTTTATTTTACTCTATGCAGAGTGCATGGCTCTCTGCAATCCATTCTCCGGCCCGTGTGTCGTACCCCACCTTCCCTCCTCCCATGCACCTCCTATGTTGCTTAGCTTTCCATTGTGCTGCTTCCAAAATCCTAGGCAATCTAATATCTACTTTTCTACTGTGAAATGTTTTGCTAATACTTGCAAATCTGCACACCCCATCTGCTGGCCAGACAACAATCCATGAAAAGTTTAGTCCTTTTGCAGAGTTGGTGTATCTATGTACTGCAACGTGAGTACAAATGGTAAACCTCTCCAAGCGGACGTGCTTTTGTTGACATCCTCGGGCCGGGATATCCATATCACAAAGGCCCGTGTCCATTCGGTTCTGTGCTTGCTTTTTCTGGTTACATTGGAGGCTCGTGTTTTTTGACAGAAATACAAATGCGTGAAAAGTATCTCTACTTCAGTGGTACATCTTCCACACGCATGTCTTTTTGTTGTGATCTTTACTTGTATTGTCAGGCCTGTTGCTATGTGCCCATATGTTGCACCATGCTACCAGAGGGAAATGTGTACCCACCGGATGCCTTTCTAACCCCGAATGTAGACGTTCCAGTTGTGTCCCGAATGACTCATCCATCCATCCATCCATTCATTCTTCTGATGCCGATAATATGAGCTCATTTGGCCAAGTAATGACAATGCCGTTGGTCACCAGCCTAGGACAATAAACAGGGCGCCTGAAAGCAAGCCCAGTGTAGCGCTTCAGTTTCTGCCATTCCTAAATGCTATAAACCACACGTGTTGCTAGTACCCACACAAATGTCCCTCAATGTGTCAACCTGGCTTTTATGCAAATAAGCAACTTTACAGCTTATTGCATTTATTACTCCTGCCGCCGGCTCCAGAGCAGAGCTTCAGGAAACTAGGAAAGCGGAGCGCCAGCCAGCAAGGAAAGCTTTTATGCCCAAGGCCAGAGAAAACATCATGCCCTCAGTGCTGTAGTAAAAAAAAAAAACATTTAATCTAGTAAGACCCTCAGCCACTCCAGTCTCCCCGAGTTGTGTAAAAAAGCCAGCCTGCTGATAATCGTGATAGTCTGTAAAACAGACTCTCCTAAATGCAGCACTCCAACCTCAAAAATTAACACAGTAAGTGGCGTATGTAGTAGAAGCTGAATGAATGTTCAGCATTTGCACGTTAACAAAACCAATAGATTTTTGGATAATTATAGATTTGCCACATAATCCATCATCTGCCACATAATCTGCAAATTTTAGCAAAACAAAATTTGTTTCTAGCACAGTTAAATTTTTTCCCTAAAAATGCAGTGACACGTATGGCTGTGCAGTAGAAGGCATCTTTCTTTTGCTTATTGCTACATTTACATATTTATCTAATATTTATAATTTTAGAATGCAAAAGAAAAAACTAAGGTGAAACCTATTGGCTTTGCCAATGCTTGTTTAGTTTTACACATCCTTGTGATCTGTTTGATGCAGTTCTGGGACGCGAGCCACCAGAGGTCATGAGTTTTGTCAGATATATTTTGCATGGTGCAGGTTTTGGCTGTTTTGTTAATTATGCAGCTGCTTATGAAGGTGGTTCAGTCTGAGAAGTGGAGCCAGTGGAGTTTCATCAGGATAGGGGTGGTGACCATATTTCTTCAGGCCCTAAATGAAACATGCTGCGGCCTCTAAGATGCCCTTTAATTGCCAGCATTGGGTCTGGGCGGCCAAGGAGCAGAACATTTCTACCATCTATATGTGAGAATATGAGGCTTGAACAGCAGATCTGAGCCTGCTTTTTGAGAAAATGGCTTCACTTTCTTTAGTAGAGAGAGCTGGTACTAGGCCATGTTTCTTTTGTTGACTGTGTGTTGCTTGATGTTGGTGTCAGGGGAAAATTCAAGTTACTTGGCATTTGGTGAAAGTTGGGGTTTAGTCATCCAGGTTCATTTTATTGAGCCAAGCCCAGGCTAGTGCTTGCTTGTCTTTATGGCAAAGAACATGAATTCTGTGTTGGTGGTGTGCTTCATGAGGATGCCGAACATCTACGTATGGATGAGGTACATGCAGCGTGTAAAGCATTGGATGTCTGTTGTGGAGATTTTCAAGTAGAGTTGTGCATCGGTATATTGGTGAATTTTCCTATAAAGACGCCAAAAAAAACATTTATACTAACTTTTCAGTGATCAGAAACGTGACCAAACAGGTAATCTTTAGGGACTCTAGAACATCGCATATTTCTGTTTTGGCCTTTCCTCATCACATCCCCTTTTATTGATAGAAGTTTAATCATCACATCATCTCTGGAACAGGGTGAAAGTTATCAAAGCATGTGTTTGCAAGTTATATGCAAAATGTTTTTCACAAACCTAAACATTTTTTTAAACTATGCAGGGACACACCCAATGCACAAAATTATATTTACAAAACAAAACGAAATTCTTGCAAAGGGCAGTTTGATTTTATGACCTCAGAAAGTGGAGCTCAAGCTCCATTTTCTCCCGGAAGTGTAGTTCTGCCTAATACCATTCTAAAATTGGAGTGTATTAAAAGAATGGATAGAGTGAGATCTAAAAGTCTGCAGTCACACCTTCCCTGTCACAGTGGGTGTTTTCAGCCTCTGCAGCTGTATCCGCATGGTGATTTTGCTGAGGCTTGCTCAGAGAGAATTTGGCCAAAAGTGTTGTTCAAAGAGTGACATCGGTTGGTGTGTTATCAATTTACTGATATCCTCGAGTGACTTCAATAACATATACTGTCAGACGAATTGGTACTTAGGGGGTCATTCTGACCCTGGCGGCCGGTGGCCGCCAGGGCCACCGACCACGGGAGCACCGCCAACAGGCTGGCGGTGCTCCCACGAGCATTCTGACTGCGGCGGTTCAGCCGCGGTCAGAAGCGGCAAGTCGGCGGGCTCCCGCCGACTTACCGCTGCTCGGGGGAATCCTTCATGGCGGCGGAGCGCGCTCCGCCGCCATGAGGATTCTGACAGCCCCTACCGCCATCTTGTTCATGGCGGGAAACCCGCCATGAACAGGATGGTGGTAGGGGGTGCCGCGGGGCCCCTGGGGGCCCCTGCCGTGCCCATGCCAATGGCATGGGCACGGCAGGGGCCCCCGTAAGAGGGCCCCGCAAAGTATTTCAGTGTCTGCCTTGCAGACACTGAAATACGCGACGGGTGCAACTGCACCCGTCGCACCCCTGCAACTACGCCGGCTCAGTTCTGAGCCGGCGTCCTCGTTGCAGG
Organism: Pleurodeles waltl; assembly: GCF_031143425.1. Taxonomy (NCBI): domain Eukaryota; kingdom Metazoa; phylum Chordata; class Amphibia; order Caudata; family Salamandridae; genus Pleurodeles; species Pleurodeles waltl. The sequence goes on along the minus strand of NC_090449.1, from coordinate 675,510,124 downwards.
GGCATTTCCTCTGGGCCGGCGGGCGCTCTTTTGGAGAGCGCCCGCCGGCCCAGAGGAAATGTCTGAATGGCCGCCGCGGTCTTTTGACCGCAGTGCGGTCATTTGGCGGCGGTACTATGGCGGACGGCCTCCGCCGTCCGCCATAGTCAGAATCACCCCCTTAGTCTTTTAGGATCTTGCTTTGATCACAATTTATGTTGCATTTTAATGTTTATGTCCCATGAGGAGTGGGTGGTAAGGACCCACCTGCGAAACCCCCCCCCCCCCCCCCCCCCCCCCTTGAGTTAAATTGGTTGGGTCTCAGTGCTTTTGCTTATTTAACAACAGCACCCGCATTGGGCCTGTGCGATGGTAAAAAAAAACAAAAAAAAAACAAGCATTTGCAATGCAACGTGTCTCGCGTTTGCTCATGTTAGAGCTGATAGCGTTGTAAACTCCTAACCCTACTTTTCACCTATCGGCAAAAGTGCATTTACGTACGTAACCCGAAAAAGTGCAATTAACTATGTAAATCGCTCGACTTCTGCCAAGCGAAATTGCGCTAGTAAATTAGAGAAAAAGTAGTCCATGAGCCGGACAGAAAACAGCGAGCCTCGCATGTTTTCTGTACTTGGACGATGCGCTCGAGGAGGGCTAGCCACCGGAAAAGGCATGAGGTATGTATGCCTTCGACTAATGAAAGCAAGCAGATTTTATTAGGCAAGCCCACGAACCAATGAAAAACACTGACGTGACGTCGACAGGGCTCCGAGCCCTTTTCTAAACCCTAAAGCGTCTCGCTGCGATACGCATGCGCGAGCGCATGCAACACAGGCTTGACCCTAATAAACGTGATGCAAGTGTCGATGCCTCTGTTCCTCTCACGGGGTCACCACTTCAGCAGGCCCTGCGCAATACGACAGCTTTGTCCTATGTATTCCAGGTTCAGATAGCTTTCTTTGGGCCAAAATTAGCACTTAAAATCGCAATATCTATGTAAATATCGCTCGATTTAGATATTTAGCATCATTAACTAACAGTGAAGCTAATGTCATGGGGCTAGCAGACACGTTTCCTCTTTATGGAATTAGAAGTGATATAATTAAATTGCACTTTAGAAGAAAGGCCTCACCTGTTGATCATCAAATTAAATTAACTTAAACAGGCACGTATAATTGGTGTGCTTGTACGTGTGGTCAATCAAACGCAACGTGAGCGTTTCAGAGTGAAATGTTTCACGGAGCTTAATTACTGCTTTGTATGTCTCAATCTAGTCTGATAAGCCTAATAAACAAGTTTCTATGTTTATAAAAGAAAACTGTTGCTGAACGAGGGCATCTGCAATGCGTCAGAGGATGCGCAATAACATAGTCTTCCAAACTGTTCATTCTTACAACTCATTTTATGCAATATGTTTTTTTTTTCCTGAACAGTCTTAAAAGCTCTTTTGTTCAAAATGTCAGTTTCCTGCAATGGCGCTTCCACGCACCACCCATATAACACGAGACATCCTTGCCAATGGCGTGCTCTACATAAATGCCATTGGAGCGTACATTTTCAATTAGACCTCAGATTTTACTCTGGTGGCCTTTCTAAATTATTTTGCACTTTTTATTTTTTATTGTAGGTAACAGTAATCCCTTGTGGCCATAGCTGGAAATTTGGGTAGTGGGAAGAAACGGGATGCGTCTAAGGGTTGGAAGCCAACAGGAGCTCCCTCCTGGAGACACTTGACGTGGTTAAGCGGTGGCCTATTAATGCCAGGCCGTTGTTCTACCAGCTGTGACTGAGGGGACGAGTGAGGTCTATCACATAAACGAATGGTGCTGTGATAACTGAGATGGCAGTAGGTTTGTTTGTCACGGTATGCTGGAATACTTGAGGATGTGTGTGTGCGTGTGTTTGCGAGCTCCTTCACCAGCCAGTACCTCCTGTGTGACGCCTGTGTCTTCACAGAACTGTGAACTCGTATTTGAAATCTCCTTAAGTAAGTTTTCGCGGATCATATTTTGAATGTATAGTAGTAGTCCTGAAATTTAACCTGTAAAGCAGATGTTCTAACTCATCATATCGTAAATGACTGCTGTGAAACAGATGTGTTTTGGTTGATTATGCACTGGTTTACCACACACTTGGAAGAAGTGGATAATTATATTTGATTCTCTGTAAATGTCACTATTTGAGCTCATACCATCACCCCTTGTTCTCCTGTTTTTTGAATCAGTGTATCAGTGAACTGTTTTTAAGAGTACAAGGGGTATTGGACTTATTGTAGAGATCATGTAGGTTTCTGCGAGACTTAAAAATATTTTTTGCTCCAGTGGGTTGAGGGTGTGCTTGGGCTATTTGGATGTTGATCAGCCTAGCTTTAGGCAGTTGAAGTTTTGTTGCAGTAGCAGAATGTGCACTCAGCTGTATCTGGTTGTGACCTATTGCCAGCTACGAATCCTCGAGATGACATTTGGTATGCTGGAAGTGAGCTTGAGCCACTTGGGTCATGTTAATGGGAACTGTGTGAAGGGTTCATTGTGCTCGTCACCCTAGATAGTGACTGCGGGGATAAAGTGGTGTCATCTCCAGATGTTGACCGAGCAATTGGTAGGGGAACAATCTGGAGTCTGAAAGACTGACTCAGGTTCCGATGTGCCCACTTGTGGTGGAGGCAACTTGGTAAAATTTACTCTGTGTCAGCATTATTTAAGTATCAACTGGACATCTCTGTATTATTTTTCAATGATGTCCCAATTCTGGCTTGTTCCACTCTATTATAAGCTCCTTCTTCTCTTAAAACAGACAAACCTAATGTGGGATATTCGTCCTTAATGTCTTAGTCCATTTACAATGTGCAAAAAGCCCACTAACATTTTCATATTACACATATTAAACATGAAGCTCGCTTTTACTGACGTTTCCATCCCAGTTAGCTCAGAATTTGACCTGAAGCAACCCGTTAATTGCGGAGTGTGCTGCAGTTTTTGCAAGGTTGCCATGGTGAGCACAGTTGTTGATGTAAAAATGGGATAACCACAGGTGGGAGACTGGTGTTTACCTGCAGTAAAAAGAGGTGCAAAATTTTGAGTCAGAGACTGACTGGCAGCGGGTGTGCACAGATTGTGTTTTCCGGGAGCCCCGTCCTTGATAAGTGCATATTTTTTGGAATGTGGTTGAGAGGTGATGGAAGTAAACACAAATAAGAAGTTTGCCTCGAGCAGTGATACTTAATATTTTGACGGCTGTGGATCCCCGTTTGATCATTATTGGAATCTGGGTATCCCAAAGGAATCATAATTGAAATCCAGCGACTCCCACTGAGTGGGGATTAATGAAAGCCGATGTCCCTGATTTAAGCAATTTCAATGATTTGAACCTTCAAACAATACAGAAACAAGCCTTCATCAAACATACCGAAATGATTAAACATTTCATTTAATTCACAAATATGCAACAAATCTACATTTTAATGGGAAGGTTGCAGCTTTTTAAATTTAATTTAGGCCACCAATCATCCATGCTATATTCTTTCATGTATTTGCATTGCTCCCACAAATCAATCTGAGGACACCCACTTAATTTGTAGCCTCTGATTTCAAATTCATTCACATCTATGGAACATTTTAAACCGCTCTATTGTACTGCTTTATGTATGCACACTTTATTAATCTGTTAAAATTACTTAATTTTCTAAGCCATTATGGACCCCCTGAGTAAATGTTGAAGACCCCCTAGGTGTCCCCCGACCGCAGGTTGTGAACTGCTGGTCCAGAGGCTTCAAGGCCATATGAATAAGCAAAAGTGCTGACAGACGCCTCCATAAGGAATGACATGTCAGCAATCTGCTTTCAGAAATCCATTTTCTCATTCATATCACAGGTTTCCTTTTATTTCTAAGCACTAAAAATAACCAGTGTTAATATCACGAATTTAAATTGTACTCAATGAACTGAAATCTTTAGGATGGAAGGTGAAGAAACTTGTGACCCAGATTGTTGCATGTTTCAGTGGTCACTGAGCCGTGGCTCCAAATTGTTGAGCGTGTACTATTCATTCCACTGCCAACAGCAGAAAACACGAAATATAATTCTTATGTTTTTAACTGTTTGGCGTGTTTAATTAACCCTGTTGTGGTGGAGAAATCCATTTAATTTTCACTATGACACTCTGTTATACCTTAATAATGTACTGTTAATCCAGCAGCCTACAACACAAGTTGGATCCTCATATGCACCCAACACTCTTTACATTTTCCTAACTTCTTTCTGTTTGGCATCTCGTTTACCGACTCAAGTTGCAGCTGCTAGGCTATTTTTGCCCTACGGATTTCGCTGCAGCACTTCCCTTGTAAAACCAGTTGTTACGCTTTCCCTTGGATCACTTTCCAAATCTTTGAGAATGCCCTCTGGTATTACTTGCCTTGCAGAATGTGCTGCTCCTTATGTTCCTCGAAGGGTCAGCAAGGCCAGGGCTTGGAGGTCGAACCAGGGAGGACACAATGGGTGGTGCATTTCACTAAGGCTCAGTCCCACTGTACGACTTGCGCGGGCGGCTGTGGAATGCGCAGTCCACTTTAATCGAACCCCTTGTGTAGCTTTCTTACTTGGTGATTGCATAGTTCCTTTCCATCAGTAGATATTGGGCCACGCCGCGTATCACACTGCGCGCATGCACAATGTAGATTCAGTTGGTGCAGCAGGCACTGCCACTGAGGCCCAGTGAGTAGTTGACAGTTGGACTTTATAATTCAAACAGCGGCTGGGTGATCCATTTTCTTCCTTGCTCTAGGACCCACAACACACTGGCTACGCTACTGCACAATATCAGTGGATTATTTAAGCTCATTGGATTTTGTAAACTGCATTGTGACGAGCCTTTGGACTATTGCTGTGGCATTGTCTCACCCAGCTGGAAGATAGGACAGTTAATGATTCAGTCCTGTCAGTACACTTATAAAAGAGAGGGATTCCAGTCACTAAGCTTTCAATTTATATTTAAATTCATCCCTCCCGTGTTACTCCCACTCCAGATCGAGGAAACTTTAATCTCAAAGAAGCTGAGGCGGGCTATAGTTCCACAATGTCTGTAGCAACAGTGAGCTGGCATAGGAAATGAGACAGTTTTACGCTGACCGCTGCACCTAAAGGACCAGTTCGACTTCCGCAACTCTCACATGTGCATCATCTTCGCAGCCCGGGCTCAGTCGGCAGCCTCTGCTGCTATGCTACCAGTCTCTCTCTATCAACCCAGGACCTGGGGTTCCTCCCACCCACAAAAATACCCGCCCAGCCCTAATCTAATTACATTCCTAATGCAACATCTGAAGATCTCCCTAATCACTGCCAAAAGCTCTGAGTCTTCTCCTACAAAAGCTCCCAATGTCACTAACCAGCTCTTCCCATCAAAAGCCTGAGCCACTAGAGCCCTCATCCCTTTACTATCTACTGCTGTATCATGTAGGCCTTTAAGCTTCAGATTCTTCCTGCCCAGTGCTTTATTTTGCCAGTGGTTGCATTTTTTTGGACACCAACACATCTTTAGGGAACACAGACTTATGTTAGGTCTGACATGCAGAGAGCTTTAGCTCATTTTATTTAAAAAATCGTAAACAAAAACTACTGTACATACATAGGGTTGGGCCCACTTTATTCATCCATTGGTCTGTTCAGCGGTCATTCCCGTTTTGCTTCTGCCCACAACAGCATGGGGGCCCAATTCAGCCAGCGGTTCTCTAGCAGTGTGAGTGACACCATTTCCACAGATGACGCATGCACATCTGATTGGAAAAAAATGCACTTCAGTGCCTGGTTTGGTATAAAAATATTTCACTTTGCCACTACTTTTTTTCTTACCATTATGTTTCCTTTTTTTTTTTTAATTAGTGTTAAGAATCTTTGCATGTTTAAACTGTTTCCAGGTTAGAGTAACTAGGTCCAAAGGTACCTTCTCTATTTGTCTGTAAGAATCATATATTCTTTTGATGTTAATTAGATATATGAAAATAATTTCTGACTAGTTCTAAGTATACATGACTACCAGGAATTCCACGTTCTGATCTATGAAAATTGTATGCAATGGTTACATTTTTAAAGATTTTTTTTTATTGGCAAGCCTGTGGCTTTTATCTTCAGACAATGGTATGTTTCGCTCTTTTCTTTTTGTTAGATATTCGTTGCATTAAAAAACATAGCTGCTTGTCGAGGCTGGCCTTACTGACTTTGCCAAAATTTGTCCGTTATTGACTCACAGCAGTGGGAAAAAAGGCAGAAAACGGAGCGAGGAAGATAAAGATAGGAAAACAGAAAATTATAGAGAAAGAAGAGGTGAAAAATAATCTGCAAGTTTTAGACTGAGGCAAAGCTCCAGATGCTGGAAACAAGAGGCTCAAAGTGGACTTGAGAGTGAAGTGCACAGTCAAATCGGCAAAACCCCGAGACCCCTGATTGCTTGTCAGCCACCCCTTCTACCCACGACCACAGCCACCATGACTCACCTCGTGGACACGGGGCCAGACTGGAAGCCATAATCAGGACTGACAAAAACCTTCTACCATCTCCAGACTGTGACTAGAAAGGGGCATGTTGACACCTATGGCTGTATCTTGGCGGGCCATTCTGTTCTAAAAGCAGACCCCCAGGCTGCAGCCCACCAGGAAAATGCTTAAATGGCCGAATGGCTAGTCCAGGCCTAAATTGATAGGCAAAACAGGAAGAAGAATAAATGGAAAAAACAGCAATGGAGGAAGGATAATGGAAAGCTCACTATAATGAGCGCAGATGTTTGGCAGAAAGCCGTAGAAACTGGAAGGCGATCTGTAAGACAGTTGGCCTCTGTCCAGGTCACACATCATATGTTGGGTGTCTGCACCTCTTCCCCTCACATACCTTTCAATGCTAAACCAAACTTGTTGGGTTTAAGATTCTCTGAGCTCAACCGTCGTCCTGACTCAAGTGCAGTTGATCAGTTTACTTCAGGTCCTCAAATGTTAGTATGCTCCTCGTATGTAACACTCAACACAGCTCCTCAGCTCCCCTTTGGATGGCTTAAAGGCAGGTTCAATATTTCAGGATTGAAACGCACCTCAAGGCAGAAACTGTGCGGACTGTGCTACCTGCACAGTTTCAAAGCTTACCTCTCCCCCGCCTGTCGAGATGTATAGACTGCATGGACTCTGTTTTCTTCTTTTTCATGCTGCTGGGCCGCCCCTCCATTTCCTACAGGGATAGACATGAACACCGTCCAACTACGGGGTCCTCCTGTTCTATTAGTGGCAAGGACTCAGTCCACTACTAGCCTTAAACAATCTTTTCTGTGGACAATTAAAACCAGGTCTTTTCTGGCTTCAGGGTTCAGAATTTGCTAACTACAGTAAAAGACACTTTAGTCTATTGAATATGACTTTCTCTTTGGGGTGAGGATGGGGAAGTGCAGTGTTATCTATTTTATGTTAATAGATATTTTAATCTGTTTGTATTTATATGGGTTTTTACACTTTATTTGAAATAAATGTATTTAGATGAGGTGGATATGTTTTGCTCAATGAGAGGTGGTATGTGAATTGTGCCCATTATCCTAACAGGATATGCCACTATTTCACACCTGTGAATTGCTGCTACGTGGCATTCAGGTGCTCTTTAGGCATGCCATAATTGTAATTACTAATAGTGCTTCTCTACCTTTGGGGTTAACTGCAATAAAAAAACAAAATACATTGAATGGGCTCTACCATACTCTGTCCCCCACTCCATCGATTCTTTTGTCTACCTAAACACTAGGCCTTGCTATTCTGCTCCCATGGTTTGTTTTCAGACTCCTCTTCCACCCTCCCTTGACAACTACCCTTGCAGGAAGGATATTGTTGAGGGATTGGGGTGGGAGGGAGAGGTGAAGGGCCACCTCTGAATGGGCCATATCAGCAACCTGGTGCTTCAGCAAGCAGTGCATCAACAGGTCTCTACAGACCAGGCCTACTGCCACAGGACGACAGAGCATCACCAATCTCACTTTAGAGAAGTTTAGGCAGGAACGTCTGGCTCAGCAGCCATCTGTAAGGAAACATTTTTTTTTAGACCTTTATGAAAGAAAGGTAGCTAGAGCATGAGCATTACATTTCCATTTAATAAAACTAAATCCACCTGCTCCACCAATGATGATGTTCTCACTTCTTTTACAGTGGGAAAACACAACTTATTGGTAGTCCAGCGGAGCCGATAGAGAATCCAAAATTTCATGCTATTGATCCATCAAGTGCAGAGTTAAACTGAGAGGTGTATTAAACTCCTGAGAAAGTGTTGGAGCAAACTAGACAGATTAGTTAATAAGAGATATGAGCTTAATTTGTCTTTAATTATAGACTGATGGGTATGTTGAATTAGTGTTTCTTCACATGCGTATTGGTACTGATTTACATGCATTTATAGGTATTTGTAGAGCACAGGCCTCACTTCACAATTGTGGAGCACTTCACATAGGAAACTAGAGTTATGATACAGGACCAATTACAATGAGGCAGAATATTCATGGGTGGTTATTCCTATTTTGTAGTAATGTAGTGTTCTCTCAAGAGGTGGATCTTTATTAACTTTCTGACTTGCAACACGGTTGTGACATTGCTGATGTTGTTGGGGGTTGTTGTTTCAGGTCCTGGGAGCACTGGTCAGGGAAGTTCCACCTTCTAGTATTCTTTTTTGCAAATTTTCAATTCTAATATGGTAATGCCCTTGCTTCTAGTGTGCTTCTTTCTGTCCACCTGTATTGTTTGTTTCAGTTCAATAAGGTTTGCATAGGTGTTGTTTCTGGTAGCCTTAAATGTAACGGAGCTGTGCTTGAAGGTGATACTACCATGGAGAAACTTGGTAGTGTGGGAATGGAATGCTGAACCCTTAAAATCTCAGGCGCCCTAAATATCACCTTCAGATATTCCGCTCTACACATTACTGATCTAGCATTAAAAACATGCTCCTCATTTAGCATCATACTTAACATTAGTTTAGCAAATAAAAAAATAGTGACTGGGACCACTCAATAACTGAGCTCTAGATCACTTAAAAAGTTAGATTTTATTACAAAAATCTCAAAATAGGCACTAGAGAGAAATGCAAAATATGCCGTGAAGGCTCAGATATGGAGAACATAGTCAGAAAATCACACAGCATCTCTGATGGAAATGGAAGTCTCTAATGAATGGACAGAGTCCTGTGAGGACAACAAAATGTCTCTAAATTCTAACTGTCAGGTTCAACAGGAATACTGAGAGCATCTCTATGGGAAAAGGAAAGGCTCTAATAAATGGACAAAATCTGGTAGATCAGAGAATGTCTCTGGCTCACCCTCAAAACCGTGGGGGTTTATATATACATTTTATGAATAGGTAACAGCGCCTAATTTGAGCCGGTGGTTTCAGGTGCGGGGTACCGGCACTTATTTGTGAGGGCCACATTTATTTTTCTGCCTCCAGAATTTCCTGCGAGCAAAGGACACATGGGACACATGGGAAAGACGGAAGAAGAGAAATACGAAAAAGCGTTATAAAGAGAGAAAGCAGAAAGCTGCAGGAGTGAGCTGAAGGGGCTAGGAGTGGCTATAAATTGATTAGAGAGGCCCGAGATGGCTTCAGGATTACGCTGCCTCAGTATTCTCTGGTCGCACATACAATTACAGCTGCTGCGAGTTTCGGAGGAGAGCTTTGGGCACCGGCACATTTTTATTTACAAATTAAACACTGATAGGTGATCAGCAAAATCTGAAAATTCAGCATGGCATGACTAGTGATAACACAAACTGAGCAAATCAGAATTTACATTGTCAAAAGTAAACATATAACACTAGCCCATTTCTAAGGAAAGGAAAACTCCAGCACGTTATGCAACAACTTGGTAGTCAGGAGCTGCACAACACGATAGGAAACCTTTTTGCATACACAGATCCACACCCACTGGTGTATGCTAGTAAGCCTACATCAGAAATTCTTGTGGAAGTGTCCTTGGGACTGGAACATTGAGTAAAGAACGTTAGTTTCATTCACAACACATGCTCTCCGAGGAATATAAGCAGTTGCACCAGTGTCCTGTGCTTTGCGAAGACTGTGGGGGAGAGAACACATGCAGGGGGACATTGATTGGGACGGTTATTGAGCAGGAATAAAATAAACAGAACACCAAAACATCATCCATATTAATAAAACGGTGCCTCTGTGAAAATGTCAGACCGCTAAACTACATAAACACACACACACACATTTCTAGACACCTAATGCACATTATTTCAGGTGCAACATTAATAATCCACTAGTTATGACTAAATTCATCATAACAATCATTACTATTAAAAAAACAATTCTTCACCAAAATTGCAAATTTAGTAAAAGCTACCACAATAGTTCTCTCAGTGATGTAGTCAGATGGTTGCCTTTTTTAGGCCTTTTGATAAGATGTGAAGCCACCATGGTGTCTTGGAAACCCTAATGCAAAATGTTGTCTCCACCCAGTTGTGAGAGAACTAAGGCTTAGGCTGTTGTTCTGAAGTTGGTTTCAGGAGGGAGTGTTGGTGCCATGCTGTTTCTTTGCCAGTGTATTCTTTGGTAGAGATTATTGTCAATGGTGAATTCAAGTGATGTTGTGTTGAGTATTTGCTTAGTGAGTAAAGATGCCCTGTTCATTTTGTGGTTTTGTTGTGGTTAGAGAGCAGGAGAAATTCTGCTGTGATTAGATTAAGTTTTAGGTTAGTGCTGAACATTCGATTCCAAATGAATGTGGCTAATGTTTTGAGTTGCTCATTGTCTTGAGCAGTAATGATTACCGGGGTAGAATTTGGTGTCATCAGTGTACTAACGGCTCATAATGCTGCAATCGATGTGCTGAATTGCTCCTGGTTTTCTGCAGTTTTAATGCTTGAATTGAATTGTGTGGGCGAAAGTCAAGTGATTGGCACCCTTTGTGGATTCGTTGTCTTCTTATGGTGGCCAGCCTTAGAAATGTCAAATTAGACTGATCATCTTTGAAGTACAATATTCAATGTGATAGTTCTGACAACATTCGTCTGCAGTGTGAAGCTGACCCAATTCAAATGTAGGATTAGACTTCTGATAGTTGGGAAAGGTTTACTATGTTTGTGTTATTGTTTATGATGGGGTACCTCATGCGATGAGATGCAGCAGGTAGTCCTTAGCTTTGGCCTGGAGAGAATCCTAACTAAATGGTCCTCGGTTCTGGAGAAAATGGTGGCTATTCTGGAGTTTAAATGTAAAATATCTTTTGGTCATTATGATAGGCAGTCCGACCTCTAGATTGCGAGGGGCTGGGTGGTTTGTTAAGTGATGTTCAGCTGAAATACGTATAGAGGGATTGCCTTGCCTGAAGAATTTTTTTATGCTCACTCCAAACGGAATGTGCTGGTGCATTGTAATTTTAATTCTTAGGTGTGTGTTTAATGTTGTCAGCACCAATTCATATTTTTGCAAGACATTTGAAAATTTTGTAAGCTGTGTTTTTTACCTGCCACATCACAAGGCGAAATCCAAACAAAAATACATATTTACTAATTTTGATACGCAACATTAACATTTATGGATAACAATCTTTCATCAACTCTTTTAGCGGTCTCATACTTTATCTGCAACACTAAAAGACAAGTAAAATAAATATGTGCTCTTCCGATGGCAAGCAAACTGAATGCAAATGAGAACAGTGGAAGATGCCATCTTAAGATCTCCCGTTTTGATCTTTAATAGAATACATTCAAAGCCTTCATGAGTGGATGAAAGCAGGCTCCGTGGTGGTTTTAAAGCAGCAGTGTTGCGTCCGTCATTAACATACTGATTGTTACATCTGGCTTGATAGCTGTCTCTATAGTTACTGTCTACTACTCTTTAAAATATACATATGGTGAGTTTAGGCTCTACCAGTAGAGTGTTTTTCGCCCCCCTCATGCTGTTGGCTGTGCATATACTGAAATGCATGACTGACTATTTTGTATCTAATAAGTGTACTGAACATTCGCTCTTTAGATGTTTTCGCTAATAGATGCATTGCACGAAGAATGCTATTAACTTTGTTTTATTTTTAGTCAGTTCTCAAAATGCAAACCTGACCCCATTGGTTTTGCCAGGCATATTCTGTTGTGGAAGTGGTCTGTAGACTGAAATTGTAAAAAGGATAGAATTGTAAATAGATTGATGGCGGCCAGTGGTGATTACTATGAAATACACTTGGTTCATTACCCAGAAATCTTACCTAAGTCCCCTCAAAATAATTTTTATCAGGTAAAGGTGAAATACATCTGAAAAGGTTTTGAGGTTCCATACAGGGAAGTGAGGGTCTCATTTTGCTGAAACTAGGCATTGTGTAGAACGTCCTAAATGTTGGATCTACTTGAGAAACGTACAAAATTGTTCACTCCCTCTGTGTGAGATTGTGTTTTTTCATTGCTGTTGGTTTCCTGTAATTGCTCAGAATACTCATTTCGCGTGGTTCCGAATTTCAGCAGTAGTATATGCTGTTATTTCTGCCTCTTTCAATGAACCGAAAATGCAATTTAGAATCTCAACCAAATGCATAGTTTTCAAGGACTGAGCTGAGTTCGAAAGGCCCTCAATTTTATTATAAGCAAATACTCTTCTGGTGTGCATTGGGAATTTAGACTGCTTTGTTTTGCCGACACGTAAGCGGTTGTCAGTGTGTCTCCATAGCGATGTGTTGGGATTTTCCAACACTGTTATAAACAGAACTTTGCATAGTAAGCTGATAAAACTGATTATACACTACAAGTGTCTCACTTAGAGATATATAAAGCAGAAAGTTAATTGTGAGGTGCGACCACCGCTGCTGTAAACAGGTTGTAAGGTGTAATTAGTTAAGACCAATTATTTTCGCGATTTTTAGCCTAGTAAAAGGCAACGTCTCTAGCCACCTGAAAATTGATTTTAAAAAAGCTGGTACGTTAGGTAGTGCATTCGGTGATCATTGGAGCATTCCCAGTCCTCATATAAGTGGTGAATTGCTTTCACCTTGAGTCACCCTTTACCTCTCTGATTCTAGCCGATGGCACTCCACAACGTAATGCTTTCTTGATGAACTCCAGTCTACTGTACATTACCTCATTGTTGTCTAGGTGATGACATTTCAGCCATTAATGCATTGCTATTATTGAAAAGTGCGACAGAGACATGCCTATGTATTAAGACTCAGAAACCAAGACTTCGAGTAACTTTTGGCAATTTATAGTGCACTGGATCCAGTTGGAAAGAACCATTTATTTAGCAGGTGTCCCTCTTCTGCTTCCGTGTGACCTTGACCATCGAAACTGTCTGTTTTCAGGCTCAACCTCAGTGCAGGCCTAAACTCACCTGATCAGGGCCTGGATACCCTCACAGGTGACAAACAGCGCTCTACAGATTCACCTTAAAAGTGGCAAAGCTTGGAACTCCTTGCCATCCAAGCAATGAAATACACAGGACCAGTTGAAGGTCAGGAAGGAGAGATAACTTTCCTGTTCTGATAAACATCCCTAGAATCTGTATCCTCCGATTCCAGGATTGAACTGGTCACGATCACCACAGCACAGTGTCTCACGATCACCACAGCACAGTGTCTCACGATCACCACAGCACAGTGTCTCACGATCACCACAGCACAGTGTCTCACGATCACCACATGTCGAATCAGGTTGGTGGAATATACCAGCTTGAATGGCCGAGAATTACATTAAACCCCGGCTTAGCCACACAGTGATCCTCTCTTGGGGTCAGTAGCTGTGAAGTCATTAAAAACGGATATCATACTAGCTACTTTAATAAGTGCAGGCTGCAATACAAGCACTTACCTGATTGGGATGGTGCAGTCTATGAAATAAGCACTTAATTGGTCCATAACAAATCTGAACAGTTGCAGATAATGTCATATTATGAGAATGTTATTGTCAACCCACTGAAACTAACTACTTACGACGGGCAGTTAATTGACCAAAGATATCTACTACACATAGCTGCCACTTTGAAGGACTCTAATGTAGTCTAGCCCAGTATGTCCTGACCTTCAAATTTCCATTAATGAATACTAAACACAGGTGTAGAGTTTTATAAGATATCTATGTGTTCAAAGGACGGATGCCGAAGACATCTACTTGTCCTTTTTTTTTTTTTTTTAAATAAAAAAAAAAAAAACATTCTCTTGCCTCTTTCGGTGCCATGTAGTGAGGTGGCAACATATGACAGCATTCTCACTATATTAGAGCTTGGGTAATATTCTCTCCCCTAGTGCCAGGGTTCATGTTATAAGAGTTTGGATTGTAACAGGGCATTGTTTGTGCCACATTTCTGCAAATCTGCACAAAGGGGCTGAAAGTATGTGGGAGGCACTAGTTCCAGTTTTGGGATTCTGTTTTATCGGTGCACACCCACAAACATCCTTATTTAAGGGTATGCACCTACTCCTCCCCAATCACTTCACATTCTGGAAAAGTTTAGAAATTTACTCCTGACAAGGGCGTAGGAGTTGAACTTCCATTGTGGGGAAACATGCAGGATAGGGCAGGTGCAGTCGCAGCAGATTTTTGGATGAGCAGATATACATAGTTACTCTTGCTCATGCAAAGAGGAAACTTGCAGAGGTTTGCTGGGTATACTGTTTTCCAAGAGTTCTTTGATAATCTCTTATGAATTACCAAAGGTTTTACCTCTACACCATTACAAAGTCCTATATATGTTAGTGCACTTTTGAGACCTTCATTAAGAATTGCCCCCCCCCCCCTAATTTATTTTCTTCTTGCCACAATTGTTTCCAGCCTGATTATCTGTTATTAATTCTTTTGTTATGTCGGGCTGTCCGTGAGAGCCGCTAGTGTGACCACTGGACTCTAAATCTGGTTATTCACTGCTAAGACATAGCAGCAGTGGCTATCAGACGCTGTTACCCGTTGTTCCTGTGTTATAAAGGAATGATAGGCTCCTCTGATAGGCCTCTGCTGATTGTCTGAACAGTTTCTTCACCGTCTTAAGTATCGTTTTGATGCATTTTGCTATGCCAGGTCTCGACATACAGAAGACAAAAGCAGTGTCCCATACTAAGGCGTATTTTCATTGAAAACACATTCATTGACACCTTCAAGCAGGGTGTCCAAGTGCTACACAATATGCTGTCTTGAGGTGTGGTGGTCTCCCAGTGCTAATTTGACATTGATAGCCCTTTATTTTCGGTGACCAAGTAGTCTTATCGTTTTTAAGAGTTTCGCGTTTTTCTTATCTCTTTACGTCACATTTTGTGGTATGCGTTAAAGTAGGCTGCTTCTCTTTAAAGGTCAGACACTGCTTACGACGTTTTGGGATGGAAAGTGTTTGGCACTCTTCCGACTGCGCGCCCTAACTGCCGTTCTTAAACTACACAACTTGCTTCGCTGGTACTTTGCACGTAGTAGGCAACCTGGGAAATGGTTTGTGCGGTTTTATTTCTCTACATGGGTACATTCCCGGTGGACCTGTGAACACCGTGGAATGTGTTTTTTTCTTACGGTGGTGCCAGCCATGTCGTACAAGATTAGGGGCTGAGATTTATTAGGCAATTCAGAGTGTGATAACGTTCATCTTCCTCGAGCGCTATATCGAATCTCAGTCGACTCGTATTTTATTCTTGTGCCTTTTTATCATGAAGATATAGATTTCAAAACAGTATCTAAGAAACATTTTTTTTAAAAGCTACAGTAAATTTGAATTTATTTTTCAGGGAAGAAGTAGTCATATATTTTATCCAGATGGTATCTCAAGAAATGAAGCAAGAAACATAGTCACAGGACATTGAGCCTGTCGCCATAGAAACACTAATTTGGAAGAAGTCGACACTCCTGTCGTTTCTCGTAGCGCCCCGCTGCAGTGTGCGCAATCGATCGCGGTGGCAGCAGTGATGGGGAGGTGTTCGTTTGAGGGTTCAACTGACCTCAGAGGTTTCATATGCCCCAGGCTTGTTGTGCCCCCATAACCTTTCCAACAGGTTTTGTTCAAGTACATTGAAGGTAAACGTGCTATCAAATGCCACGTCACTGAGTTACTACCCGGTTTGATTTTTTTATCATCCACGACTTAACGCTGCACAGCAGCAACCTTGGAGATAAGCGTTCCATTTTAGACTTGAATGTGTTTTCAGTTCGAGCAGGAGTCTTTTTTAACCTGGTATGACATATTTGAGGTGCAGTGTGTTTGATCGGCGGTTGCTGCTCCGCAGAGATATCAAGAAAGGAAAGATTCCGGCCATGTTCAGGCTGTCTGGGGGTTGATGCGTACTAAGAGTTGCATAGACCCTAATATTAAAACAGAATCCACAATCCCCACGCCTCCTGGCGTTGTAGTACTAAAAAGGGAGCCTTTTTGGAGCACAGTGTTCCCCTCTCACCACATGGGCCCTGATGCCACTGCACCCGCTGCACTATTGATGGCTAGACCCCTGCTGTCGGGGTCCGTTTTCCCAGTGTCACCTGGAAGACCCAGTTCTGCTGATATTCATAGTTAGTAGTCTCTGCCACCCCCATGATAGACCCTGGCCTCAGATGTCATGCTGCTATACATTCTGAGGTGTTTTACACTGGTATCTCCTCAAGCTTGTCACTTCTGGGTCTGCTGCCGTAGTGTTTATAATCCTTTGAAGGAGCGCTTCATTCTGGATTCTGCAGATACCCTGTCCCGGGGTTACCATACCTTGCTGCATTGTGGTGTGCAAAGTGGACCACAGTCACTCGGCCAGGGCTTTTCAGGCACAGCTGATGCCTATTAAGGAGATTTGGGTTATGTTCAAACGAGTGATGAGTATAATTTTTGTATTCACTGGCCTAAGGCTGGAATACCGCAGCCACGCACTGTTATACGTTAACAGCGTGCGTATGTGTACACTCTCTCTTTTTGAAGTACTGTTTCACTGACGATCCACGTAGGAAGGCTCCCAAATAAAACACTCGCCCCTTGGCAAAGGAGCTCAGTGGGAGGCAAAGATGTTTG
This sequence comes from Pleurodeles waltl, assembly GCF_031143425.1. Lineage (NCBI taxonomy): Eukaryota > Metazoa > Chordata > Amphibia > Caudata > Salamandridae > Pleurodeles > Pleurodeles waltl. The sequence goes on along the minus strand of NC_090449.1, from coordinate 675,493,179 downwards.
TGATTATCAGGAATATGTCCGTGAACAAGAGACATTTCTTTTGAGCCCTGCTGTTACTGCGAATTTTGAAAAAAAAAATATGTTGGGCCTGTGTAACAGAATTATTACATTTCAGTTAGCTAATAATCTGCATAATATAATGGCGGATATTACACCAGCAACATAGTGCGTACTTGTTTTCATGTAATTTGTCATGATCATCGCAATAAAATACAATATTTTTGATCATATTTGCATCCGTTTTTAACAAAACTACTTGCAAACAAGCCTTATTTATCACCAAGATTATAGGTGATTTACAGTATGCTGCTGCTATCATAGTTGGATGGCACAAGGTTGACTGGACAGGGAAGGAAAAGGAGACACCTGGTGTGTTCACTAAAACATATTTTGTCCATATATTTTTATACATATATGTGTGTGTGTGTGTGTGTACATATATTGCCACTGAAAATTAAAAAAAAAAAAAAAAAAAAGGTTAAAGTGACGTTATAGTTGTGGGAAAATGTCAGTTATAACTATATTTTAAACTAAAAACACGCTAATCTGTTTTTTCAGTTTTTTTTTAAACCAGTTTTGGTGTCTTGGCAGCACCATATTTTACGATTTTTCAATTAATTGTTTTGAATGAGCTAAAAGCATCAAACTTCAATGTTGAGTTAATATAGTATTAGTATTCATACTCTTTTACTTTGTACTTAGTCTTCTGGGCACAGGAACTACACAGGCACCACTTCTTAACTGTAATTTGGGAGAGAGGTACATTTCTTTAAATTTAAGGATTAATGGTGGTGAGTCCACAATAGAGGTGTCTGAGAAGCAGGCTCCGACCGCTGAATCTGGGTAAATTTAATTGAGGGACCCTAAGCAAGTCAGTATTGAAAGGTCACAGTGATCTGGTTGGTACAGATCTGGTTGGGAGATGGGATCATTGGTAAGGGGCAGAATGACAGAATTCTATGGATTTGATGATCTCTTGCCATCTCCAGAAGTTAAGTATTCTTGTCAAGTGCTGATGTGATTGGTTTTACAGTTTGAAATTAAATATATATATATAAGCTTTCTTTTGAGCTGTTGCAGTTTAGAATGATTGTCTAGCCTCAGGCCAGTGTTTGATGCATTTTAGGCTTGAGAGAACACTCTAGAAGAAGTGGTCTCTTGGTGAGGAATAACATCTTAATGTCCCATTCCATCTTGATGTAAAATTTGCTACTTTTCATGAGCTTGGAGATTTGAGCATAGGTCTGACCGTATTCAATTCTGAGCAGGTGAAAGTGATTTCCAAGGAAAGTTTGTTCCCACAATCAGTGAATGCGAACTAGTTCTTTATCATTCAGCATAGCGTAGGAGAATGATGGACTTGCAAAGTATGAATTATAGGTGCAGTCAGTTTCTCTGGATTGCTCTTCCTTTGCCACCCAAGTACTAGCTGTGTCCTTTTTGCAGATATCTACAATCTGAAAGTGAATATTGAATGGGAACAGCCAATGGTTGCAGTTAGATTTTTGCAAGTAATCATGACTAGTCAGAACTTTGGGGTACATCACATGCAATCTAGCTGAACGTGGAGATAATTAGTTGATTATAACATGTTGTGGCTGATCTTTTAGGAACCGTGTTTACACACCACTGTTCTCTTTTAGGTTTCCATGCAGCTGTCTAGACAATCAAAGTAAACACAGGACTTAAGCAACCAAGAGTATTCAAAGTGAGAAGTGGTGGAAGAACAGCAGGAGCAAAGGAAAGTACTGAGAATTTTAGATTGTCATGGTTTGTGATGTGTACACATGGGCCTTCCACACTGTTTGTAAGCATCACATGGTTATGTTCATATCATAGCTGCAGTAGAAGAGATTTCCAAACGATGAGACATTGATAAACCACAATTAAAATTGGATGTTTTTCAGCTGGAGGATGGCTAGAAGATACAAAAGAACACAAAATATTGAAAAGAAATAGAAAACATCATGTGAAAGCCCACAAACTCATAGAAAAACTCGAGGTTATCCTTGTAGACTACACAAGATATCACTCAAAAGAGCATGGCACAACAACAGAGATGCCCTCTTACAAATCAGAGAACACCCAAGACAATCCTGATTACTCTGTCTCTCCACCTTTGGCACACTTTCCAATAAAAGCAACAACTGAAATATGTTGGCAGGAGATTCCACATTTAATCAAAGGTGTAGCTATGGCGGCTGATCTTTGCCCCAAAATATAGCCAATATTTATGTCACCAATTTTGAATCTAAATTCATAGACTCTGCACAAAACCTTTTCAGATCGCACATAAAAAAATGGATGTGCTACTTTGATGATGTGGTCATGATATGGGAAGGGGGCCCACAAAATCGCATGATGTTCCTTAACTGGAACAACAACCAAAATGACAACCTCAAATTCACCATTGAACACAACAATGTCAATATGAACGTTCCTGACATCACTATGAAAGCAGAAGACAGCACACTATACATGACTCTATTTACCAAACCAATGTCCAGAAACACACTACTCAAGTATGACTGCCACCACCCACAAGCACTCAGACAATTGTCCATTTGGGGAGTTTCTGTGTCTATGATGGAATTTTTACAAAGACGACGGTTATTTTCTGGAAGCCTACAAACGCATAGAAGAACTGAAATATCGAGGCTGTCCACGTAGACTACCAAAAGATCACTCAAAAAAGCATTATACAACAGAGAGGTCCTCTTACAAATCAGAGAAAGCTCAAGACATCCCTGATTAGTCTGTCTCTCCACCTTTGGCATGCTCTTCGACAAAATAAAATAAAAAAAATTCAAACACTGGAATCTGTTGGCAGGAGGTACCACATTCAGTGAAAAAACAATGTTTGCATTCAAGAGAAACCCCAATCTTAGAGACTGACTTCTAAACGCATATGTTTAACAACTGCCCCAAACTATTCAACAGATCTTTAATTTACCAGCAATTTAGGGTCATTGCAAATTTTATAACTGCATAGCTTGCAGCACAACCAAAATGGTAAAAAGCTTCAACATGAATGGTCTTCAGTTCACCTTAAAACATTTCTCAAATTGCAATGCTACTAACATTATCTATTTCAAAGACGTCCCATGTGACATACCATACATAGGTAAAATTACACAACCAGTGAGAAAATGTATTGTCCAACACCAATCCAGAATACGATGCAAAGTAGAACATGCACCCTTGGTGGAACATATAAAGCAACTCTAAGCAATGAGAGAGGGACATTGCATAGTGGGTCATAGACACTATCAAACACACTGTAAGATTCCCCCAATGTCGATAGTCTGATTACAATAAAATAAAAACTTTGGATTTGGAAAGTAGACAGTGTAATGAAAAGCCTTAACATCTCTTTTGAATGGCAGACGTTACCAGTACTCTAAAAAACATATCCATGATTGATCTGTTATGTATTATGTGATCCAAATGTCACACTGTATACAGCAACATAACCTTACAATTGTTTATCAATCACATGATATACATATGTGTTAAAAATTCCAAATGTTACTCCGTATACGACTATGGAACCTATCCATTGGCTGTCAATCACTTTAATCATGAGATATATGTTCATTCCATACACAGGATGAGATAAATTGCATAATTTGTATTTGCAGTTTTTTGCATTGTTGTGTACAGATGTGCAGAATGGTATCTTGTAAATATCAGCAACATGCTGCTATAAACACTGTTCAGTGACTAATAAGAGCACTTATAATCAACAAATACATTGGTACTTTGTCACACTCTAGCACTTATATATCTCTTATGCTGTAGACTCAGGCACTGCTTTCAGTGGAGCCAAATTTGGTGCACTTCTACACAAGTCCCATGCTCTTATTTCATATAGCTATGCAACACCTCCAAGATGGCGGACCATGGTCAGCTGTCTAGTGGTGCAGCCGTCATATTGACATTCTCCCGCTCACGCAGCCTGTGTGCTAAAACACTGGTCCATCAAACCCACAGGAGTTTATCAGCGCTTCTGTCCAAGTAAGTTTATCAGGATGTGGTCCCCGTGTCAAGATGACATGAAAACCTGGAATTGTTTTTCCCATAAAAAAAATATAACATGTTCGTCAAGTATTTATTTGCACGACTACTTGTTTCTCAGCATTTCAGGAGATTCTTCTTCTTTGAAACGTTTTCTTCAGAAGTGCTGCAGTACTGCTGTAAGAATGATCCACAATGATTTTATTCTAACTTGGCCAGGTCCTCGACAATGCAAATCTCCCAGCAGTTACCAAAGCTGCATTTAACACGCCTTATTCTCCCTGTTTTCATGTGATGTGCTTTCCTTTGTGTTCCTCATAAAATGTGTATGTTTGTGTACAGCTTTTATTTCCAAAGACAAGATTATCGCATATTGGTACATCTGTGGATTTTAGTTCCAAAAAGTAATAGTGGTTCAGGGCTTTTCGCTTTTAAAACAAGCATTTTGCATGTGTGTGTGGACCTGTGGTTAATAATCATAGTAACCTTCCAATTATTTGATCCTTTTCAAGACAAAAAAGTTTAAATAGTGTCATTATCGGAACTACCTTTTTGGCAGGAGAAGCAGGATCTCACTTTGTCTCCTTGGTAGGTCAATGATTGTGGTATTGGGGACCATCCTGTACCTACATGAGTGATGCACATTTATCAGGCCCTTTCAGTGTCTAAGCCCAGATACTTAATGTGGGAATAGCATGCAACCACATTCCACTCTCTTTTAAACAGCAGCCGCTTGCACAATCAAATAGCCAACTGTGACAAAACGAGGGGATGTGAGAATTGTGATACAGTGCAATAAACCTTGTTGGGAGCAGAGTTCAGTCACTGGATGATTCTGTATTCCAGTGTTAGAATATACATTACTTTATGGAAGACTTGTGCATGAAAGTTGATGGTGTTGACCTAAGGCTAATAAGGATCCACTCAACATTAGGTTGAGAGAGGATTCGCTCCCAACATTTCAGTGATTGCAATTACGGTATTCTAGAAATGTGTCACAGGTCATTCTGAGCCACAGTTCCAATCCAGTGCTCCCATTGCATTCCAGACTCCCACTTCCTTTCCAAGGTGCGGCATTTCTTCTTTCTGCCAATTCTCACCATCCAGTTGCTTTATATTTAATCCCCTGAATGATTGGAGAGTACCCTTGACTTTTGTCTTTGAAATGCTACTTCTGCTACTGTTGAAGCACCACATTACATAGTGGTTTGCTTTTGGGTGTAGTCTGTTGTATAGCAGAATCCTGCCTGGATTTGTAGTGATCTTGTGGATCCCATGAAATCCACAATGCCCATTAGGATACAGACAACCTTGCTGATTCCATTCCTCTGGGGGCCGAGTAAGATGTCCACAACATGAACTAGAGTCCCTCCGCAATTGTGGCAGTTGCCAAATGGCCCGTAGAGGCAATTAATCCAGTTCTGACATGTAGCCTGATGCCATAAACTGGTGTTGAGGATGCCCAATGTAGCAAAGGTTGGAGGCGCCAAGAATTTGCTCCTGAGTACGCGTGTGAACTCCCGACACTCAGTGGCTTAGTTATAAATTATCCTCATTCTTCCAAAGTAGAGATGACAAATTTACTACAACTTGCTCCGGATGCCCTAGTTCATAATGCACTGATCAAGCCCTATAGAGACTGGAATGGGTGGGTATGTAGCCTAGTTCAGAATTTAAAATTTTGGCATTGGAAGTCCTAGGCTAATGAGTGTCTGCCTCAGGAGGTATTGACAATCTCCAACTCACATCAGGGTGCCATTCACTGAACGCCATATCAATGTAATTTGAAATTATGTATGGTCTTGAAAGGGAGTTCAGTTACTTTTCTTGTGATTTGGGCACTGCTTACTGTCGTAGTTTGCACTCTTGCTCTGGGCAAGACTGCTGGTTCGAGGATGACAGTAGTTATGTTTGTAGGTGACTATGCCTATCCTACAAGTTGCAACTGTAGTCCCAACCCTTCCGGCTCACTAGCAGTACCTCACCAACAACCCAAACAGTCAAAGGTGATTTGTGGCAGCCTTTACATATGGACTCAGAAGTGTGACATCTCAGGGAGTGTCGTGGTTAAACGGAGATTCCCCCTTTCTCACAGATATATCATGTCTCAACCAAACACAGGCAATAACGAAGATGCAGTAATGTTTCAATATTTTTATTTAATACAATACAGTAAATCGTATAGGCTGCAATGATTAAGATAATGAACAGTGCAAGAGATAGAATTGTAAAAACGAGGGTCATGATTATGAAGACCCCCACCATTTTGTATTAGCATAGAAGGACATAAAGTGTATCATATGTCAGTGTACCCTATCATAATAGGCCTACCCTTCTACATAGAGGAGAGCTGGGTATGTTGAACCTAATCTGCCAATGCCATGTCCCTGGAAGGAGCCCCCAACCCTGGTTACCTTGAATGAGGTTTCAAGCTCAGACTTTGGAAGAACACGAAGTCTGGATCCGCGTCAAGGCGACATGCAGCATCGATATCAGCGATGGTATCTGGTCGGAGTCCCTCTGATTATCTGTCTAAAGTGTGATGTATTTATACAGATCTACTTGGACCCCTGACGTAGGCAGTTCCAAAATAATAGATAACATAGCATGCTTGGGACGGTAATTTCTAATGAGAGCACCTATAGTTTGTTTGTCTTTGTTGCATGAGTTGACGCCATAGCACGGTGACACTGGTAATATAACTAAAGAAAAGATCCTAACTATAAACAAGGCAGCTATCTTAGAAGAATTAATTAAATAAATGGTCTAAGACAGAGCAAGCTAAGTAGGTTAAAAGCCACTAGGTGATAGGGGCACGAGCCTGCAAGCCAAAGGCTAAGCTTACTTCCGTTATCCCATTAAAACAAACTAGGATTCACTACATTACCTTTATCACTTTAAGTTAGCCACAGCCTAGTGCTACAGGCTTTCATTGAGGTTAATATTTCTATTATTTCAGCATATCGAAAAAGGCCTTTTAATTACCATTATTCAAACTATGCACTACTTGCATGTTTTACTTGTGATCAACATGCAAATATGCAGTTTCTTTCCTTCAGTTTTCCTTTTATAATAGCTATTTTGAAATGGGAAAGGAACTGAGAAGTGACCAGTATTATATCTTGCAATATTTTACACGTTTTGAACAGTCTTCACTAAAGGTATTAAACTTTCTATGAAGACCAGAAACTATGCAGCGCCATGCTTGTTTTCTTCATGTATCTTAACTCTGTTGCTCGGACTCCGTTTATTTAGTGTTATGGAGAATCATACAACTGTTATTTTGTTTTATGGCCATTACTTAATCTAAGATCACACTTACGTTTAATAAAGAATGTACAACTAAATTATTCCTTGCTCACCAATGAGTTGGTCAGACATTCCCATGATAAATGTGGTTTCATACTGTACTTATCCTTTTCATTTGTATCTACATTTATTTATAACGTGTCTGACCTATATGCATTTAAAATAATCATTTGTTAGGCTGATTGTCTCACTGTCTGTCTGAGAGGCTTAACAAGCATAGACTACACTACAGCTTTCCTAGATAAATACTTATTCAGTTATGTCATATGGGAGTTCAAGGATGTGGAATTCCTATCTCCCGACACCCAGGACATATTGTTTGGGGTCAAGTGCAACAAGTTTTCAAGTTTATTTTGGCCTTGGGACAAGTAGGCCCAACCCCCGCAGCACAAACCCTTTGGCTGCCAGTTTACAGAAAAGGGAACTGTCTGCAGTTGAGGTTATATATGTGTCTGGAGCTGGAGAAAACAGTAAGCAATAGTTCTGGGGCTGGAATGCCTTTGAGTTTGCAAACCCGCTAACCTGCATGTTTTAAGGATTTTCACCAGCTCTTCTCTAATCTTTTCCCTTAATGAGAAAGTTGGAAACTCACTCCTGACAAGGGTAGAAGTTCTTGCAGGGTTGGGAAGAAAGTGGTTGGAGGGAAAGTGAACTTGTAAACGCTCAATAGATTTTCCCATGAATAAATCTACACATGCATATTTGCTTGTGCTAAAATACAGTTCACAAATATTTTCTTGGAGTATTATTTCCTGTTCTACTTCTGTAAGTTCTTGTGAATTCATGAAAGCCTCTATGGGTGCACTTCTGTGACTTTCTTTAAGAATCGGGTCCCTAATTAGGTCTGGCGCTAACAATGACATTTTGTTTTTCATAAACTTTTAATTCTCTCTCTATCTGGTGGTTTTACTGTGAGTAATCACATTCTGCCCTTCCACAAGGAGCATACTGGCAAACAAACTAGTTTTGTTCAGTGCTAGGAACCACTGTGCAATCAGTGGTGTAACAAAACTGGATGGTGCCCCCTGCAAAGAACATGGAGGGACCCCCCCTCCAGACTCACTCCGGGCAGGTTCTGTGCTGAGTGGGCCCTGTGGAGGGGGCTGCAGGGCCTTTCTTAAGCCACTGGTGGCAATGTGCACTTTTTGAGACCAAAACATTTTTTTCCTTTTTGCCAGTGTTTGTTACAATGGTGAGGACCTGACAGCTCCCCCAAAAATAAAGTGTTACAAAAGCTATGTCAAAACAAGACAGGCATTGGCAAAACCAAAAGACTCACAAAAAAGGTCAGATCAGTTGGCTTTGCCAATGCTTGTTTATTTTCATGTTTCACATAATCCTTCCTGGATTGCTGTAGCACGTTCTTTGCAAAGCTGAGAACACTGCTGTTGCATCACAAGGATTAGAAGCCACATAGTGTCTAATTCTAAAATAAAATGTGTAGTAGTTTTTTTTAAATAGGTTTATTGTTTTTCTAAGTCATACAAGTAATACCCTTGCAGAGTGCACATATGCATTTGTTCACATACATATAACATATGGGACAGCGACCAGCATCCTATTGCAACAGTTCTTGCATCTGTCAAAGCGGTCAATATCAAACTGACTTTCTACTGTTGATGAACATCTTACTGCATATTTGCTGAAGTCCTACCCTTTATTAAAATAAATAAAATGTAAGTGAACCGTTCAGTTGTATTAACTGAACAGATGTCAGTTCTACCTTGCAGGAGTGTAATGCACACTCCTTTGGCACAGGTTGGAGGGATGGGTTGTGTTATACACCACTGCTACCTTGTCCTTTAACCTGCAGTCCGTGACCTTTCCAAAATATATTGTAAAAGTATTCAGGTTAGATGTTGTTTTCAGCGGGCATGAAGTACTGATAGAAATGTTTGTAGCTCTTCAGTTTGTTTCAGACACAGTATTGAATGAAGGTGGAGGTGATATACTTGAATTTGGACCTCCTCCTCCTCCTTCTTCTTGTTGGGCGAGCCACTGAAATCTTGCCTGGCTCTGCTCGAAGCCCTGTTGGAACCTCGGGCCCATAACGAGCCGAGCTTTCACGTGACTTTAGCCTGCCTCCCTTCCTGTACCGTAGATGTGGCAAAGGCCTGAGCAGTCGACTTTGGAACTCGAGTCTTGGAATGGCTTTGATTCGAGGCAAATACTTATAAACGAAGAATGTGTATAGTAAACGGTGCTCATCTAGAATGCTCCAATATCTTAGGCTCAAGTTTGTGGTATACTTAAAAAAAAAAAATGCACTAAGGTAAAAGGAAAGACAAATTTACTAGCTGATTTATGAAAGGGAAACCATAAAACCTGGATAAATTGCAACTTCCCGGCTTAAATTGTGTGGTCTTAAACAAATAGCTTATTTCACCAAAATTATTTTTTTCTTCATTATCACGCATAAAGACACTTTCAAATATGAGTTCAGACTAATTTGTAAACAAAACTACCACTTTTAATAAGTACTTCTCAGTGCAGTGCTATTATATACCCTATTAATGTCAACGTTTCCATATGTTAAGGAAATACATTTTTTAATTTTGACTAGACTTTATTATATTATGCGTGATATTTGTTGTATGTTTTACATAGCAGGTATATTCAGGGCTCGGCCCGTGCACGGGTTCCAAGATCAGAGCAGACCCTTTGCTCGGCGCTCTCTTTTGATTCGTTGGCTCGCCCATCTCTAGGTCTCCATTCCCTGTCCCCCCATCTGCACCTGTACCTCGGTCCCTCCTCTGCAGCTGTTTTCCTCACAAACGCACCAGTTCATTCCTTTTGAACTTAGGCGTGGCTGACCTGTGAAATATGTTAGGAAAGTGCTGTCCCAAAGGCACTGTTGCAGAGTAGGGGGGTGGACATGCCCGTACATTGTCTGCTGTTTCCTTACATCAGTAAAGGAACCTGATTGAATGGGCCCCACCCCCGTCACTCTGGAAACCATTGGGAGAGCCATTCTCCATCCAGTCGGAAGACTCGCCCAGAACATCCCATCCCGGATCATTAGCGCAGCCTCCTTGCAGAGATTCCCCGATGCGTGTTTCCACAGTAACTGGCTGTGCTGAAAACTCGTCCTCACTCGTGGGATCGCAGGCCTCGGATGGCGGCTACCTTGCGTCACCCCGGATCTATAAGAATGCACCAGGGTCATACCTTTGAGCGCACGGCTCTTTGATCCAGTGTGCTGTTAGTACATTTAAAGCATCGTGCATGCCCACAGGTAGTACACCAGCAGGCATCGAAAGGCTTAACTGCATTTGAAAAATGTACTTTCTTTTTTTCCTTACTCTTTATCATGCCGCAGCAGTGCGGGTTGTGTGCAGAAGGGCTCTGCAGGCAATGCTTTTGGCCGGTGTCTGTTCTTGCTGTGTCAGATGACTGCAACAAAGGCCTGGTGAGTACGTGTGTGCTTCTTAAAGAAAATACTACACAGGGTCCTGCCGGCAAGCGCTCTTCAGTTAATGCTCTACGAATACAGTTCGACACCAATCACCACACTTCGATAGAATTAGTGTTTTAGGCACCAGGTATTTATCAATTTTCAATTCAGTTGGCACAATGTGTTTTTCAGCTCTCTTTAGTAGCTTTCAATTCTTTCTTCACCCAAAGTAGCGTTTTTAAACCCGGGAGAAAGTATTTGTATTTGTGCAGAGGGCCAAGGCCCTTCTTGGAAGCCCGCTGGCGATGATGCTGATTGGCACCTGCGGAATACCAGGCCTGCTTAGTCTTGATTCCACCTCATGCACTTTTATTCCACTTTTTCGAATCACTCTCTGTTTATTTTTCAGCCCTGCTGTCTCCCTTTGTAGCTGTTTTACTATATTTATTTTCTCCCCTCTTGCGGCCTTTTCTTCAATAATTCATCGTTCCTAAAAATGAGTACCGCATTCACCACCTGCAATCTCGAACACAAATCTAGCGCCGTTTAGTTCATTCTTCTTTCTGAGAGCCTGTAATGCTTTCGTCTTCAGTTTGTGTAATCACCTGTTTTCTTCATGTCTTAAGTTAAGAGTGCCATTTTCTTTAACTGTGTCTGCACTTTTTGTTTGCTTTTTTTCCGACGTTCACTGTTTTTTTTCTGGTGAAATATTACTTATTGGTTGCAAGACCAGTTTCCATGTGGTGGTGAACGAGCTAACATGCAAATCTTCTGGTTTCTATACAAGCGGGAAAATAGGGCAAACGTGCTTTTTCTAACTCATCGAATTTGCAGGAAATAATTTTCTTCTTTTTCATCCTTCTTTTCATTTCACTTTTTTTTTATATATTTACCGATCAAGTGGAAGTAAATATGACTGTTAAATTTGGCATTTTTCCATAGTTGTCCTGCATGTATACAGTTTCCTAATATGTGTGTGTTTGCTTCGGACTAATGTACACATTAGGCAGCAGCACTGGCCTTAATGTTAAAAATAATTACCCATTCTGGCTACCCCTTTTCCTTTCTGGCAAATTGTTTTAACTTCTTGATACGTGTATATAAGAATAAAAGGAGTCCTCCTTTTATTCGGCAATATCCCTCATAGCCTCTGTTCAGTCCAGTTCACAGTGCTCTCACTCATAAGTACCAGTTTTGGATTAGCATCCTTTGAATGAACGTTTGAAGTGTATGTCCTGATAGGTTTGTCCTTTTAATAATATAAGTATCTTCGGGCAGTCGGTGGTGCTGCTGCTTTTTTGTACTTTGTAAGAACAAGAGGTCTATTGTCTTGTGCAGTGGCGTAAGTGAGAGCTTTATTAATAACTAATGCATTGCTGATATGTATGGAGAATTTGTCATTCGTATGGCTAAGTTGATAGGAACTTAACTGAGTATATTGGGAGGAACAACGTTGGATAAGAAGAGTCTTTGGTAATTCTTCAAACGACCGCTTAGCGTAACCAATAATAAGAATAGGCAGGGTGGTGCAAAAACTCTTCTGCACTAAGTAAAGTGTTATTTTAATGTTTTCTTTCCATTACCCAAAATGTCAACCCGACTACCTTCGTAGTTCTAGGGATACCCTGGTGTCATCGTAGTTGGTACCGTAGAGGCGGCATCTACTGTGTCCTTGAATCGAACATGATGACACAGGCTACATGAGAATGAAGGAGGCACTAGAGTGGATGGAGTGCCGGAGGTTGTGGAGGTTGGTGCTGTGAGCAAAGTGCCAACGTGGAGGGATGCTTAATGTGAACCCATTGCAAGTCTTTATCGATAATCGGGCTGATTCTTAGTGGATCCTAACATGGCCTCCTGCAGATATACAAATTGGACAACAATTCTTCAATTACATCACTTAATATTAACAGGAAGTCACTGCTTAACCACACTATATGGTAATAAATCAGAATGTGCGATGCTGTCCATAAATAACTTTCTTAAGGGTTTTTGGAATCATGCAGTCATTGCATAGAGATTTGAAAGGGGCTCTATGGTTTGTGGGTAATAATGAAAGCACCGCTAGAATGTGCCTGTACGGTGGGTGATGGATCTATACGTTTCTGAGTGGAAGTTTCAAATTTCGAATTTGGTGAACATTTATGAAAATAGGGTGGCCAATTCTTTGTTGCCCACTAATTGTCACAAATTAAATATTTCAATTGCCCATAGTGCTACAGTTAAGCTGAACATGTTAAGATGGAACTGTAGCCATTTATTTACATTTTACATTTTTTAGCCATCACAAGTGCTTTTGTAGGCCGGGTAACTCTAAACATCCCTGAAACCTCTTACCCAGAAATTATAATTCTGGGGTGATTTTTTTTTTTAGGAGAAACCAGGAAGCGCATTCTTAGAGATTAAAAAGCTCCAATCACAAAGCCACTTGCTTTCACGCTGGTCAAGGCTGGACTTCTTGTTTGAGGAATATAAACATAAGCTGTGGAAAGACTCCACTGCCCCTGTAGCTACAGCACCAGGACAGAAGAATAGATGTATCCATGTCAGAGCTGCACCATTGTTGGAAAGGGGCTGTACACACTTAGCAGGATTCCGACGGTTACCAGGAAAGAGGTCTCACCTGCCTGCAAGGACCATCGTGCACCAGAAAAGAGGTTACACCAGCCTGCATACAGCATGTGCCAGAACAGGGAAGGAGTTGTATCTTTTTGACAGGAGCCCACCCATAGAAGCCGCATCAGCCTGCAAGGTGCTCATACATTACCCGAATCGCAGTTGCACCAGCTTGCTATGAGCTCATCCTTAAACAGCAAAGAGGCTGCAGTCGTAAGTAAACAATTGCTGCTTGAAGACGATGGTGGCAAGTGGCCCTGTGACTGGATCTTATAAAGCGTTTTCTTGCAAAGGCCAAACATGAAAGGCCCTGTGAAGGTTTCTGTAGGTGGCCAATCCAAACAACCATTACATCTCCTTACATTTATTTTGAATGCCTACATTTGAGTATATCAGAAGTTTGGAGTTGTCATGGATTTTGTTGGTAGTGCAGAGAGAGAGAGATTTTCTTCTGGGGCTAGTCTTTGATTTAGCATATGTGAGAATATCAGAAAATAAAAAACTCAAAAATATGGATTTTTTAAAGAAAAAGATTAACTTTTTTGCCCTTGGCAAGTAATGGGTACTTTTTCTTCATGGCTATTCTTATGTAGTGAAGAAAGATGAGTCTGGAAGCCTCGGTTAGCTTCGAGGGGCAGAGAGGGATGAAGGTTAAACAGTGGATTTTTAAGAAAACAAGAAATTATTTTAACGCTTCTCATTCCTTATAGATGAGCACTGAGTAAGACCTTTGTCCCAAAGTAAAGTAAAATTAATGGATTTGAATTAAGAAAGTCTACACTATGCTCTAGAGTCTATTACAGCGATTGTGTTTGTAAACATTTGTGTGAATATCGTGCTTGTGAACGGTGCCGAATGACAGACCTGGAAACTGAAGCCCTGCGTTTATCCACAGATGAGGTACAGCACAGACAGTGGCAGTACAGACTTCCTCACATTTCCCTGCCAGTGCGTCTCAACTCATCTTTCCAAGGACAACCTCCAGTGGGTGAGAGGGTTGTTCAGTTTCTTCTTTGTTGAAATGTGTTTGTTGGTGGTACATGTCCGTTGTAAAAAGTGTGCACAGGTTTTGTATCTTGATAGAGTGTCAGATAGGTGGAGCATCGCTCCGATGACCATATGGTTGTTTGGTTCTCTGTTAACTACTACGTAGAAAGTTGCCGGTTGTGGTGGTGGACGTGACTCAAGCATTTCACCTGCATATGGGTGATACTGTCCACCTCCTAGTTCTACTCAACCCCCTTAGCTGTCAAGCAGTCATGGGTTTTCTAAGTTTTCCTAGACCTACAGGTCAACAGACCCGTGCCTCTGCAACTCTACCAGTGGTACAGTTTGTAATTATAGCCTTATCTTACAAACTGTTTTCTAAATAAAACTGAAAAGCCACCCTCAAGCTATAAGCCACAAGCCACAAGTCAGGCAGTTAATACAAAACTGGATTAATTTGCATTTACAAATTATTAATGTTCTTAAAGAATTGTAAGGCACGTAACCTTGAAAATTATGTAATCCACCGGCTTGGGCCATCAAGTTGGGGGAAATAGAAAATGCATTGTTACCTTCCCTGTGAATTGGATGCAGTCTGCTAATTAACCTCTATATGCATGTTTGTAACATATTTTCGTATTTGCATGCTTCTGTCTTTGTGAATTCTCCCAGCACAATGTACTATTGTAATATGATTAAACTATGTGCAAAGTCCTGCTCCTTCTCAAGGTAAGTGGCGGAGCTATTCAGTAGCAGCAAATTTAAGTTTGGCATTTACCTTAGATTAACTTTTATTTTTAAATATGTTGTCTTAACAACGCAAGCTCTACCCAGCTGGGTTTTAGAGCTATGTTGACTATAGGTGTGAACAACACAGAAATCAACCAATGACTTTCTTTTTGTCATAGGCTATAGGAATAGAAGTGTTGTATTGCAAACCTTAGTAGCTGTGGATGTTGCAGTTCAGTTCTCATTAAACTATGTGATCAGTCATTTCAAATGTTTTGCAGAAAATGGGTGCCATTTTTTACGGTAAGAAAGAATTGATTTTTTTTCTCAGTGGGCAGGCAACAGGGTGTTGCCAAAGTGTTCTCTAAACCTATGTTGGTACTAAGTGAATTCACTTGTGCTGGCAGTCCGGACTTCACTTAGGCTCTGTGTGATCTGGTGTATGCCCACCTCATGCCATTGGGACGGAGTAAGAGACCCTGCTTTGATCATCACAAGCTCGTGGGAAAGGAGTAGGAGGCCGGCAAGGGAGTGGGATACGAGTGGGACACCCCGCTATCTTGATGACCTGTCAGCAGGACAGGAGAGGGAGACCCCGCTGGCTTCATCACAAGACAGTGGGACAGGAGTTTGATACCTCATTGCCTATGGCCCACACTGTGTATCCTACAGGTCCTCAGTCATCTCTTGACATCCTTGGACAGATGGATACAAATTCACTAGGGGATAGCCACCAATCCTCCAGTGTGAACTTCTTCCCCAGAGCCAGCTAAGATTAATCAGCCCTAAACGAAAATATTTTGATAAATAGGGAAAGACTTTGGCCTGGATTATAGCCTGGGAGCAATGGAAAATCCTCTAATTGTCTGTATTACTGAATTTGGAGGAGAATCATCTTGAGGAATTTCCTCCAAACAGACTTTATGGTCGAGGGAATTCTGCCAGCGGATTCACTTTTGAATTTACCACTTTCTCCACATATTGGAAGATTTTCTGTTACTGACCTACTCTTAACCAGCTCTTGGGTCTAAATGAGAGGAATTAGCAGATCAGATTAGCACCATGAAGTGCTGGAAAAAAAAGAGTTCAGCTGATCCTCCTTTCATCCTTCTGGTGGTGGCCGCGCTGCATTTGCTTCTGTTCCCCATGTGAAGTATTGACCCATTTTCCTCCACCTGTTGCAGAATATTGTTTTGAATGTTCACTCTCGCGCTGTGGGTTTGTTTACTCATTGTTTTAAAGAAAACAATACGAATTACTTTAAGACCTTAACTGAAGTGCAGGCCTTTTACCCTCGTGCCCTCGTGTACCCTTTTTCAGCCCTGTCTCTTTGCATGTATCCAGTGCAGTAAGTCCTTACCTTTGAAACGCATCATGGTAAGTGTGTTGCATGTTTTAGGCATTCCTCAACTCAAGACTTTTGTGCTTTAACTCACTGGCAGTCAGGAAACATGCTGAAATTGATGCTCTGTATCAGCCTCTGTCTATACTGAATGTGAAGCATTTTAAGTATGTACATGTGTAGAGCTACGATAGGTCCAGTACACTGGGGCCCAGAGCCCTGAGGGTCCCATGGAACCCTTATAAGGCTATATTTTACTTCCCCAGCAGCAAGAGATGGGGCAGTTTTCCTTACTTGCGCTTTAACTCAGTTGTAGTCAGGAAACATGCTGAAATTGTTGCTCAGTGTCAGCCATTGCCAATACTGAAATGTGAAGTATTTTTAGGTATGTATAGGGGGATAGCTACGATATGTGTAGCAGGTGCACACCACTGGGGCCCAGATCCCTGAAGGCCATTGTACCCTTATAAGGCGCTATTTTACTTCCCCAACAGCAAGCATTGGGGCCATTTTCCTTGATTGCAACAGGGCCTCTGGCATACTTGCTACGCTACTGAGAGTTTGTATGGGAAAATCAACAATGTATCTAGCTCCTACCGTCAGTGGCTTTGAATTGGACGCTTCTGTCGATTGATCAAACAATCAAGGTCTTTCAGACTAGTTCGCACATTGCTGTCAGGCTATCTTCTGTGTTTTTGATTCTTATTTATTCAACAGTAATGCAAATTTGCTAATGATAATACTATATTTCGCCACTGATTCATGAAGTAGTAAAGTTTGGTATTCATTTAAAAATAATAGTGGTTGATAAATGTTTGAAAAACCACTAAAAATGATGTTGTCAAAGATTTCTTGAATGTTGCACCCCCAAGCAAAATCCTAATACCGTAATTCACACTGACCCATAACTAAAGAACTAATGTTGAAAATGCATGTGCCCAAAAATGAAAATATGGCTTTGCATGAATGGTGAATCCTATGCGTTGATTAGTGGAATGTTATTGTGATACAGGAGGGTTGTGTTCTCAAGGTTAATATCACACCAAAGAGTGCTAATAATGCAGACATGAGTTGTGTTGTCGAGGCAAAGCCATCTTAGTTGTTAATTGAAAAAGCAACCAAGTGTGAGTCGTCTGCTGAATTTGCTTTTCATGAACAGCAGAGTGCTCTCAGCGTTTTTCTGCTAGACTCTCTTCAAAGAAGAAATGTAACTCCTATATACATATATGTAACTCATATATATATTTGTGCCAGCTAGTCCATTCAAACTGATGTGTGGTATATATTTATATATATATTTTCAGGCTTAGAATGCCACATTAATTATGAAACCGGAAGTAACTCTGGGTAGTTCCCAAATTTTAGGTAGAGAGCTACTCCTTTGTATGGAACACTGTACAACACCGCTGGCACTTTAAACAGCTCACCGCAAATTTCTGTTTTTCCAGTAGCTTTTTTTCTCCGCTTAAAAATGAGACTTTTGATATGAGCAGTTTTACAGTGTAGATTGTGTTGTAGAGTTCCATATTAACGTGCTGCTCTCCACCTAAAACGTGGGAATTATTCAGTTTTTTTACACATTCATACACACACACACTCTCCAGCTGTACGTAAGTTTTCCCAAAGAACACACACTACCATGTCTAGGAGCGTGAAAGACAAGACATCTCTATCCAATGATGTACAACAATCTTGCAGGTATTCCAGCATAACGCAGTTCAACCCACCCTGGCTCTTTATCACATAGTAATAACTGATGGTTAGTTGCTTTTAAACGTAAGAGCTCCTAAGCAGAAAGAAAAAAACTGTATGTGGACTTTGGTATTGGTGAAACCAAATACTGTGCAATGATAACGGTGTATATTTATGTGATAAGCTTTAGGCATAAAGAACTTTATAACAAGTGTACAATGGTGGATAAGGACGAGTGACCACTAAGAACATGCACACACAAGCAATTAATTATGGTGGTTGTGGTCACAGCACCAATTTAAAACATACAAATTGTACATTTGAGCAGCTTGGATAATTGGTAGTTGACTTATACCGGAGTGAAAATAATTGCATGCATGTACCACCTGGCAGTGTATTTCACTGAGTTTTTAAGTCAACTGTACTGAATGCTCCTTGTTTGTTTGCAAAGTATTTGGTTTCACCGATTCTAAAGTCAACTTAGAGTCTTTACTTTCTGTTTCGGAACTCTTACATTTAAACGCAACTGACCATCTCTAATTAGCATGTGATCAAGCCCCAGTGCGTGGTTGAAACATGTGATTTTGGACTGCTTGCCAATAATAAAAGATTGTTGTACATCATCGGATGGAGTTGGATAGTCTTTCATGCTCCTTGATGTGAGAGTGTGTCCCCTTTGGAAATATTAAACAGTTGATGCCAGTAATATGAGCCCCGACCTGTGAGGCAGGGCATTCTCTGCATCACAGTGTGGAGAGGTGTGATATATCTACTTGTGTGGTTCTAGTTAAAACCCAGTTTCCATAGACAGAGTGTTTTATGTTTTGCCTATAACTTTGGCGCCACTTTAAGAAACTTCACAACATTTTTAAAACTTTTACTTTGGTCAGTTCAGCTGCTGTCTTGGGAGTTTTGGGGTGATCCATCAAGCAGGGGCTGAGAAAAAGGGGGGCCCAAAAAGCATTTTCCCCATTCATTTTTCCATTGGGTTTTTAGACACGCCTACAGCCTAAACTGCTGAACAGAATTAAACCAAATTTGGCAGAAAGCTAGATCAGTACTGTTCCCCAGATTACGCTTTTTGTGGTTTGGTGTATATACGTTCAGTAGTTTTGGAATAATTTAAGGCCAAAAAATATAGATATATAGAGGATCGCAGATCCGGACCTGCGGATCTGGGTTCCGGATCTGCGACTCCAGGGGAAATGCAAGGCCTTGATTGGCTGGCCGTAACCTAACAGAAAAGTTACGGCTGCCATTTTGTTTGTCGCATCTGCTCAAGGTGGGAAACGTATAGTGCAAAAACATAAGGGGTCAGGATACAGATATCCTGACCCCATAGACATATAGGGGGTCTCTTAGGGACCCCTTGTGGGCAACAAATTGCCCAATTATTTTTTCCCCATCAGATCAGTAGATCCATGGGTGGATCCACAGAACTGTGAATCCCCTGGTGGGTCCGTATTTCAAGAGAAAAATTGAAGGGGAAAAAAAACACTCGCTGCATCCAACCTCATGCTGCCTGTCTGCAGCTTGGGTTTGGGTGCATGCAGGAGGGTTGGCTGCTGTTTACACCTGTGCGTTCTTAAAAAAAAAAACACATGGAAATTAACTGAAAAAAGCAAAGGTTACAGGGACGTTATAATTGGGTTCTGAATTTCCTCGCACAAAACCATAGACATTCAGCAGTTATGGGTAACTAGAGTAACTATAACTTGTGCCCTAAGATAATTATAACTTGCACCTTCGCAATGCATAGCTAATTACTCCACATATTACATAATTGATGACACCTTCTATGGCATCATTGATATTATTACTGCTGCATTTGTAATAAAATTATTGATGAGAAAACTGTACATGGGGGGGGACAAGTTATAGTTACCTTGCGGAATGAGTTATAATTACTTGAGTTAACCATAACTATACCTGCTTGTTGCCATGCTTTGTGCAAGAAATTCAGAACCTAACTATAACGTCCCTGTAACCTTTGTTTTTTTTCAGTGACGATATACATATATATGTATCCACACACATACACTTTCTAAGCTATTTTAGCACTGAATACATACTTTGGAAAATGTTTAATGTCCAATCTAATCTTAGCTCCTAGATCTTTTACTTTGACCAAGCTAGTCCCAAGAAATCGTCCCCTTCTTGTGATGATGCGCCGCCTACTCTGGTTGGAAGTCTTTGAGTGTTGTTAAAACCTTTTGAGCTGCCACATGCCTAGAGTAATTACTGAAAATCATCCTGGAATTTGGTGGACTCATAATGTCCAGATATATTAAGCCATCCGCGTGACCTCCAGAGACCAAGAGTGCCCGTGTTTTCCAAACAGGACAGTGTGGGCGGCATTTGTTAAGGCCTAAACTGCAGGCTGCCTAATGTGCTGTACTAGCCTAAATCATGGTGGCTGGATGTCTCCGTCCCATCGAAACACCTCATTTTTAGGCCATGGTTTCCATTTACTAAGTCAGTGCTTTGTGTGAGCTGGGGGTCTTACTTTGAGTAAGCCGTTCCACTCAAACTAATGTGCATGATGGAAATGATGTGTAAAGGGAAAGCCCAGCATTGGGAAGGTGCAGTTGAAGCATCACAGACAGGTTAAGTCACCATTCCTTTCCCAGTAGAAGCTGCCAGTGAACTGACTTCGGTGCGAAGTATGGGGAAGTAGCTGGGAAACGCACAGCTTTGCAGCGCTACATTTAACTCATGGACAACTACTTTGCACAGCCAACTTGTAGCACTTTTGTGATAGCGGCGACTAGGCCACTGCTGTGTTACCATTCGCCTTATACTGTTAGACAATGATTGGGGTGGCGGGGGGGGGGGGGGGGGGGGGGATAAGGGTGATTGCAGCACCTGCCTTACCGTACCAGAAAGTAATACCTGGAAATAAAACGCCCCGACAGTTTAGTTCACAGCTGTGCAAAGAATGTTGTTATCCAGACCACTGCTGATCTTTGTCTAGAAGAGGGAATCAGCGCATTATCGAGTTTCTATAATTATTCTATAGACGTCTTCAGGTATGTCAGCTGTAAAGCACTTCACAGATGGTAGATCACCGCCCATCCATTATTTATGACCTCCTCTCGGTAATGGACTTGGACCACTAAAAGGGAAGATGGAAAGTACTGCGAAGCATCCCTCCGAGATGTCGAATAAAGCTCCCTGGTTCTGTTTATCTATGCGCCGATATTTTTTTTCTTTCTGCAGAACATTTTGCTTCAGACAGATTCCGATTATAGATTCCTTTGCGTTTGTTGCTGGTGGTTTTTTTTTCGCCTCTCCTCGCATCCGCTTCCCTAATGCATTTTCTTGTTCTGAGAGACTGGCACATATTTATTAGTGTGGGTGCGGAGGGCTTTTCTGGGAATATCAGCAGGTGCACACAGCATGCACGCTGGTGCGTCAGCCGAGGGCATTCTAGTTACTCAGCAACCAATCGGGTCTCTGTGTCTTGCGCGTGGTTTCCTTTTAGTTTGAAACGATTGCTTGTATTTCTGTAGCAGAACCATCTGCTTTTTAAAACAATGATTTTGCTTTGGTAGCACATCATAACTTTTTTTTTGTTTTAGAAGGGCCGTGCCCCTGCTTTGCAAAGGTCACTTGCATCCTGCGCTTGGCCCTTTGGCCCAGGGGACATCAGTTAAAGAGCCTGAGCAGTTAGTTACAAGTAACATTTACACACCCAGATCAATGCTTATCCTCCCTGGTAGAGGTTTTTCAGCTTTTCTAAACACATCAGCGATATTCAAAACTAGCCTGCATTTAGCAGTTACTGCCGTTTTGGCCACTTCCCAGGACCTCATGAATGATTTCCATGTATAACATTCATTCAGAAAGTTGTTTCTGCCTCTGCCCGATACAGAATACTGTGTCCAACTGACTGGGATGTTGCAAATCTACGGCTTTCTTGGTCATTTGTTCATTCCCAGAAGTTACACACTTATTTTGGGAGTTTAGCAAAGTTCTATATGCAGTTTTTCTTGCAAGCGTGGGTTAGCAGTGGGGCAGCTGCAGCAGTGTAGGGTTGGAGTCCATTCAGCAAAGGGGAGACCCCAAACCGTTGCTCTTTGCGAAACAAGTTAAATTATAGGCGTCATTTTAAAAGTTTAGTTTTCAGGTTCTTTCCAATGCTCATGTAATTTGCTTCTTACCCAAGACTGGGCTCAGAACTCTTACAATTTTTTCCATTATTTCTCCCGTTTGATAGCTCAGTGGGGGATCAGTTGAGGAGGTGATGATTGTCAGGTTGTGCGTGGACCACAGAAGGTGCCAATTTCTCAAGGTACTGTCTGCCCCACCAGGCAATCTTTGCACACAGTGCAGAGAATCTTGATTCTAATTGTCACCACTCTACTGGGAACAGGTAAGCGTTTTCAAGGAAGGTTTGATGTGGGCTGTCCTTCATAGGAGGAGGAAGGTACAGCTGCTCAGTGAGCTGTAGAACACAATTAGATCTTTTTCTTTGCTCTCATTCAGAGGTTTGCCATCCTCTTGCTCACCTGTATCCGTATCGGTGCAACATAAAATACTGTTTTTCTTGGAAGCAAATTCAAGCCACATTTGCCTTCCTGAGCTGTGCTTATCACTCGGATAAAATGAACTGGCTGACTGATCCATTCATTAACTTCACACAAAAAAAACAAGAATAGAATGAAGAAGTTTCTTCCGGCCTTGAGAACATCCACAACCAAAGTACATTTTGTGGCTACAACTCTTGCTATAGAACACCACAAAGCAATAGGTAAAAAGGTCAACTCTGCTTACAAAAATAATTCCAAAACGCAAAAATGTGCCCCCAAAATGTACCTCCATTGACTAGTCACTCAGTATGCTTTTTTCCAGTCCCTTTAGCTGCTAAACCATTTCATCCAATCAGCTGTGCGTTTTCTCCCTCCTAAGAAAAAATACAATTGGATCGTCATTCAACAGGAGCCCAAGGCCCCCAGCAGTTGACTGGCTAACCAATGACTCACATATTTGAAATCACATCCATATCTTCTGTCTCAGCTTAGAAATATCTTGGGCAACCCTACCCCTGATCTTTGAGCTGCAAGGGTAGGCCAGCGAAGAAAATGTGCACAATTTAACTCTTTAGTTTGAGATAGATTGAGAAACACATACTCAGGTTTGCAAATGCTGAAACTATTTGGGCTAGATTAGCAAAGGTTCTGGAAGGGTGTTGGACACGTGATGAGGGAAAACAGGATAAATTTTAAGTTTGACTTACAAATAACTGTGGGACAGTCTTTGCCCTGGTTTCTTTTCTTGAAAAAGTCCTATAGTATTTGCCCGCTAAAGTGCTTATTTCATCATCAGGCAATTTAATGGTTCGGTTTCATTCCAGACTGACCTATCAGTGTCTTCCCACTATTCAGACGTTTAAAATGTGTTTGCTTTATTGTGTTTCGTTACCTTGAGAGAGAATGTAGCAAGGCATATGTATTCCTTACACTCACACTTTTTTGAGAATTCATCAAAGGAGTTTAGAGATTTGCTCATCTGAGGCAAGCACTTGATAATCAGCTTCTAACAGTAATTTGCCGCTTTTGTGTTAGTGTTGTGGGTTACTTTGCAACATTTCCAGAGTCTGGAAATTATTAAATCTGTATGATGCACTACAGGGTTGAGTTGAGACACTCATTCAAGCTTGTCTTCTAGTACTCCTAAACCATGAATTAAGCTTTATATGTGGTAGACCACAAGGACCTACAATACTGTGCTGTGAAGAGATCTGAGTGGTGGGATTCCACCTCCTGGCGAGAAAATACTGCTACTAAAACGAAGAGGTTTATTTTATTTGAGTCCTTCCTCGATTCAAGTCAGTCTGTCATTGTATTAGTCCGCCCTCAACAAGATCATAAAAAATGCCACCTCCTCTGCCTCCTTTATATCTCTCACCTACTTTGACAATGCACTGCGCCACACTATATCGTCAGCATGTAAGCTTGATAAGTGGAGCCTCCGTAGTTCTTGCAAAACATGGATGGCATGAGCTTTATCATACTTATTCACGCCGGAAACAGAACTATTGTTTCTCAAATACAGCACTTGTCCTTGTCTTCCTTTCCTCCCATGAGCAGTCTTCTATATCAGACTTCAAAGGCTAAACCTGAGCCTAATCCCTGTATGTGGTTGGTCGACAAATCAGTCATCCAACGAGACAAAACTCACCTTTCGCCAAGCCTCTGAGTAACACAGAAATAACATAAACCACTATGTCCTTGGACGTTCAGTTTGGTAAGCTAAAATCTACTCTGTTTCTCCAGGAAGTTCTTCATCTCCATTGTGATGAGTAATTTTCAATTTAGGGAATAACTACCCCAGGGGAAACCACTAAGTTTCAAGAAAGATCAAATATGAAGCTGCTCTCACCCGCTTGATGCCACTTCTTCAGCCAAGAAGCAGCTTGCAGTCCTTAACTATGTATGTTCTTCATGCTTCCATACTTTAATTTTATGGTAATTTCCTAGTTCCTCAAGTGCCTTGGTTCTTCTGACAATAGTTATGTTACCTCTTAACGAAATATGATTCTGCATCATATTTTTCCCATCATATGACATAAGAGCGGTTTACTCCCCTCATTTCCGTGATGTACACCTCTGTTGTTCCCTCCTCACTACGTTTTTCAAGTTCATCATCTCTAGTCTGGTTTTTGATTTGTCGTGACTTGCTTCTGTTCAAATAATGATCACATTAGATTGTACTTGCCCATCAACACACCACTCTCCCCAGTCTGGTGCTTCAGAGATATTTGCCTGCATTTCAGAAGTTTGTACAATGTAGAAATTATTGCCTTACAAATAAATTTGGTCCGATAGTCACGTAAACTATATGAAAACAGTAATTTCACTCAGCTGCTTTTGGCCATGATGCATTGACATTCATAGAGGTTCAACATCTCTATGCTAGTGGGTTGCAAGTCAGCACCTTATACAAGGTGGCTCAAAGAAATGTGTTCTTTAAAGGCTTTAACTGCACTCGTTCTTAGGAATAAACCAAATTGTTAAATGTGATTTGTTTTCATTACTATTTAGCGCATTAAACCTTAAAAGTTACTTTTCGTGAAACTCGGCATGTTAAAGTATCATGCTGGTCTTTTCAGTATTTCCTGTGATTTAGCTGTGCTCAAGTCTAGCTACTGGGAAAGTGAAATATCTCATTGTACGGGATATTGTGCAAAACATACCTTTGAAACCCTTTCCTCACAGTCACTGCTGTGAAAGCAGCGAGGAAAGGGGGCACGAATGGGGTTCCTTTCTGGTGTAATAACAATTGGACAAATAATTCCTGCAAGTCTTTCGGTGTTATGGGATTGCCACTAATGTGCGATGTACTGGGAAGGGAGTGGCATCCTTATGGGAAAGTACATTGAAATGGACATTAAATGTATATATGTTACAAATATAACACCGCCGAGCTGGAATACTTTCTTGCACCAAAAACCCTAAAGGGGGTAGTGAACAGCACTCTTTTGGTGGGTACCTGAAGTGGTCCCTGTGTCATGCTGGCACAAAGTACATAACACATATTGTTTGTTGTATCTTGTGGTCCACAGGTGTTTTTTCCTTTGAATAGATCTGTACCCAGACACATTCTCTCGCTCACACACACACACTCTACTACCATTCAGCCAGTGGAACATTCAACCCATTGAAGAAGGACTAAACGCTTCAGAGTACTTTGCATGCTCACTCCTACCCAACATTTAACCTAATGACATGCCAAATAGTTATATCACCATTAGGTGTATTTTCTTCACCAGCAAACAAATGTCAGAATTTGACTGTTTGTCTATTTCCTAAAAACTGCGATCGGTTCTTTTATCCATGAACAGGTGTAAAGGTTTTGTATGGTACTCCAGTTCAATTTTCAAGAGTTGCAATGTGGTATATCCTGACATCAAATGTTGTTTAAGTCTTGCCTAATTGTACACTTGGTTGCTGGTTTCAAACCATGTCCTTTTCCCATTAATATTGCTTCTCTATGTTATATCCTTTGTCACAAAGGAGTGGCCTGTCAGTCTAAGGACGTGGGTTGCATATTCCAAGCAAAGGGGCTTGAATACGATATCTGTTGGGCTTTGCATCCCCTCCGGTATGTCTGCCTCTTCTTCCATTCGACTTCTAATGCTGAAAGCATGTGGACCTTTGGTTGTAAAGATTTGATCTTCATACTTCTAGTCAGTCTGTTCGGTTTCACTGCCCCTTTACTGATCAACTTTATTACCCTTCTTGAAAGATGGCACTCAAAAAGTGTGCCAGCCGAGGACTCCAGTGGGAGCACAAGAAGCAATGCATGTCATAGTATGATTGAGCCATCTCAGGTTCTGTTGTCAGGATCATAACATTTCCCTTTGCCTACCCATAATTCAGTTTGAAATATCTAGAGTGTTGGAGAAAGCAGATATGCTTTTTAATCATGCTGTGATTGGAGTGGGTAGTCGCAGCAGACCAGCTTAAGCCCTTGTACTAGTAGTGAGGTGCCTGGTATTCTTGGTTTTTAATAGCATTGGTTGAACCGGTTTTGCTGTTAACAACGAATGCTAGAAAAGTTCACCAGTCTACAATAACATTGTTGTGATGGCAAGGGCCAGTCTTGCATCCCTTTAAGCCAGTGTTCTGCGTGATGGATTTGTATGCTGAAGGTCACTTCTTTGGTCAAGTGTTGGAAACATGCAGGATTTTTCCTACGTTGGTGGGTATGTGCCAGGCTCCAACCAGAGCTACCCATTTAGCAGTTTAAAACTTTAGCTAATGAGATGAGGGTTCTCAGCCATTTTAGTCACATATGCTAAACCAGTATTGGTTATGATCATGCACTTTGAGCAAGCTAATGGAAATAGTTCTTTACGAGGACCACTGTTCATAGGAAACCGTTTAGAAATGCTGTTTTCCTCAATAATTCAGTAAGTGCAGATGGTGCAGTCACCTAGCCTATATTCTATGCATGCCAGACGCAAGCTTATCCAAGGGCATCTCCCACGATTAAACTGTGCTGGAGTAGTTTTAGAAAATACTTGAATGTCTCGAGAAGAACTCTATCAAGGCTGTTGGAGAATTGTCAGCATTGGTTGTAGAAGGCTTCTCACTTTCATGTCCCTCACTGCACCTTACTACTGTCTCTTTTTTACTGAGCAGATGGGGTGCCTGGTTGACAAGTGCCAGAGTTACATCACTTGCCGCTTAATATAAATTGATTGGCAGCCTTTCATGCAAGTAAGCATTACATATTGCTTTTTGCCTGCCAGTACGATATGCTTGTGACCTGCTATGCAGGCACGAGTGTATCATACTGACAGGCTCTCCTTTATCATCAAGTACTTTTAGCTTTCATAAGCACATCCATGTCATGAATTCTCCTCGGCACCTTAGCTAGTTCAGCTTGTCAGTCTCTGCTGCTGTTGTCTTTTATTTTCTGCACAAGGCTTGAAAGCTCAAGATGTTACTGGTGGTGTGCTCCCTCTCTGTGGTTTGGACTTGACACAGCAAAGTAATTTAAGTTGTTGCCAGTGGTTCTGCTGGACAGACCAGAAGTGGCCTTTACCTCAACCTGATTTAGCTCAAGAGAAGTGAACTGAGGTTCTCTGTGTGTGGATTGAAGGCTTCACCAGGTCCCACAGTTTTAAATGGCCTCCTTCCTTTCAACTAAACTCTCAATGAGGTGACGAAAAAGTTTGAACGAAGCAAAATAAGTTTCACAGCCTCTTGGCTAACGCTCCTGATGTAAAAATCCTTTATGACCCCGCTCTTTCCCAAATTGATTTTGAGCCGCCATGTGTGACTGTGGGATCACCGGACCTTGTGCAGTGAGTGACAGCATTGCCTATTCCTCGGCTTTTTCTGATTTGCTACTTCTGCTGGGTTCGGCATGGCGCCTGTCACTACCTCCATCATTCAGATCTAAAATTACACACTCGAAACTGATCAAGATGCGTTCCTTGTGAATCAAGCAAGGCTGCCTTCACCCTTCAGGTTTTTTACACAGGCAATGTGGAACAGTCAGTTTTGGAGGCTTTACACTAGTATAATAAATCCCTGGTTATGCTAATGTAACGTGACACAGGCAAGGAACTGAACTCTTATTCTGATATAAAATAAGAAATCAGCGTCACTACGGTGTTAATATCTGCTGCACCATCCCAACATCGCACTGTAGTCATGAAAGGGTAGTTTCAAGCTAGTGTAAGACGCAAAGGCCAGTGAATGGGTCACATTCTAATCTGACCCGAAGTGGGAAGGGAGTGTTGTTCTCAGGCCAGCATAACACTGAGGAATCATGGGAGAGCCGACAAAGGCGAACTGATAAAGGGGAGTAACACCACAATCCAGGTAACAAAGTGAAGGCACAGACAGGCTCAGAGACCGAGAGAGTAAAAAAATGAAGTGATAACAGAACGGTCAATATTTTTTTTGGGGGGGGGGGGGGGGTCGTTATTTATAAAATCAAACCAGATAAAATTCGGAAGCCAGTGAGAACTTAGAAACGCAAATGCACAAAGGTTCAAAAAGAGCACGAGACACCTGGAGAGCGCGATAGGTGGGGAGTAATCCAAAATATGTGCACAGCATACAAAAGAGCAACTCCAGTCACAGTGACTCTGACTAGATCTGTAAAATATGTCTAAGCCTTTTTCATGAAATGTGCATACGTCGTATGTTTGCAGTATGAACAGCAAATATTTATGTTTAGCAAAACTGCTAATGCTGAAATATAAATCATTGATAGCCAAGTGTGAACGTGTTATTTCCAGGAAACAACAGTGAAAGAATAATGCACGACCAGATGAAGGAGGAAGGGATTGGCTTTACTGCAGTCATGTAAAGGGAAAGACTGGGATTGGCGCTCCTCCAGTGACACATCGTGGGCTGGACAGGCTACTGTATCATTTACCAGTGTGACGTGAAGTTTAGGGATGGATTTCTTGGATACAAGTTACCAGGACATATTAAAGACTGAAACTATTCCTACCTTTTATTCTCGTGCTGTCTCTGGTTTAAAAAAAAAAAAGTTGACCTATCAGTGCAATTTAAAATGAATGTCTCCTACTTGTGATCTTTAAAAATAGTTTATTATTAAACCGAATTCCTATGTATGAAGTTATCCTGTACATATTACCCATCAAATTGAAATACAAAAGATTAATTCTCTTCTTGATCATCCACATTCATTGCGTTTTATTTTTATTTACAGCTAAATTATTCACATTCCATTATTCACTCAACTTGTCTAACTGCCTCGGTAGGCTTTCAATCGAGAACTGCCCTTTCATCAGCATAAAACAAAAAATTGCCTTTCTCAAATATTTAGTGGGTGAAACTTTAGCAAACAATAGGATTTGGGATAAATCGTATAAGATCATGGAAACAATGTGGCTATTATCAACTGTAGTTGACTTTTGCTATTCTTGTACCATTGATGTTAATAAAAAAAATAAGACTACCAACTCGCCCCATCATACTACCATTCTGTTTCCAATCTTCCCTTTTTTAAGATACTTAAAGAGTATTTTCTTTAATCTTAACCATTGTTAACCTGCCTACTGACTAGCTTCTCATCCCTCTCCAATTTGAACTCAGAGTACATCACTCCATGAAGACCACTCTTATTCATTTCTTTAACATCTGTTCCTCACAATTCTCTATTTTGTTTGTCTGATAGAGACTTCTAGTTGCAGATTCCTCACCTTTGAATTCCCCCCAGGTGTAAGACTGGATACAGAGAATTTTGTGAGCAGTTCCCCTGTGCGCCATCAGGTGGCGTAGATCAGCTCTGTATCCGTTATCGGCCGCGCCGGATATGACAACCTGGTTCATCTATAGGTGCCACCCGTCACGCCGGCATCAGTTCTTTTCTTTCTGCGACAGGAAACGCTGATTTGAAGAGAACTACCCCTCAGTCATTTTTGACCATCTGTTTTCAACTTTTTGTTAATGATTTTTTTTGAGGTTTCACTCCTAGTGCATTGAGGATTTCATCGAGGAAGACCAGGTTCAAACGCTGCGGTGTCTTTGGTGCCTGGAGTGCGACCACAACCCAAAGTCATGCTCCATCTCACAGGGCATGCATCCAAAAGCTTTGAGGGAGCAGTCCCTAAAGCTGATGGCGGCCCAACGCTTGACTCCACGCAAGTTGGGATCTCGGTCGAGAGGAAGGTCCCAGGATCAGTCTTGGAGCCCTCCATCATGATCTTCCTACTCCAAGTCCTCTGAGCGATCGGATAAGTCAAGGTACAAGAAGAAATCTTAGAAGACGAATCGATCTTCAACTTCCCCTCTCTGTCGGCTGTTGAGACGAGGCACTGTCGACGTTCTGGGCTTGCGCTGTGGAGCCTGTGCCTCGGCTGACTCCATGCCTTCCGAGGTTCCAGGAACCAGAGAGACCCGTGCCCAACTCAGTTTTATGAGGCCATGCGCTTCATTTTTGGGCAGTCCAACACAGATGGAGCGCCTTCAGGCACTAGGGAGTCCCTTTCAAGTTCCATGCTGTCGGCTTCAGTCTCGGCGCTGAGGGTACCGAAGGATCTAGTCCTGGATCCAGACAGACGTTGGTAGTACCACTCGGTCTTTCCCAGATGCTAGTCCCGACGCTAGCGCTTCTGTTGCTGTCCTCTCCCATTGGCGGCGCCCTCCCCATTGTAATCCCTGACTCTGACACAAAGCTGAATGGGTGTCATACAATGCTGATTCCGACGCCGGCAGGAGCCTTGCCTCCTAGGTCGCATCTGGAGCCCCCTTCTCATGGGCTAGGTTATGGGGAAGAATGGGAAGGGTCGTTGGACTCTTTTGAATACCATCTTCAGGAAGAACAATCTATGGACTGACATACTGACTTGAATGAAGCCAGCGGACTAGATACTTCTCCAGATACTGGCATGATTTCTCCCCCTACCGTGGCTATGGAGGAGGGAGCTTTCTACTTTGTGGTGGTAAGGAGGGCAGCTGAGGTCCTGGACCTTGAGTTGCCTTTGATAGCCATGAGAACTAATCTACTGACAGAGGTGCTACAACCAGGAGCATCCACCTCAGAACCCATGCTCCACTCTGATGAGGCCCTCAGGAATGTACTACTGAGTACCTGGTCCAAACCCAGCACAAGTGCTCCTGTGAAAAGGACAATTGCCGTCCACCATCGCCCCTCTTCAGTGGACCCAAGTTTTCTGACGCAACACCTCACACCAGAGAGACTGCTTATCCAAGCCTTTGCATCCCAGGGCATGCTCCCTGCCGTACCCCAGGATACAGAATCCAAAAGATTGGACACACTTGGGAAGAAAGTGTTTTCTTCCACCAGCCTTGCATTGCGGTCCGTGAACACCACATGCCTTTTGGGTTCTTATTCCCACATGCTGTGGGATACTGTTGCACAAGTGCTGTCACAGGTCTGAAAGTGGCCCGGGCTGTACTCACTCAGTCTGCTGCCAGTGAGAGAGACGCAGCAAAGTTCATAGTCCTTTATGGACTGGACATGGCCATCTCGCTTAGCAGAACGGCTTCATCATGAGCCACCATGTCTGGCTGAGGACATCTGGCTTTTTGGGGGATGTCCGGGTTACCTTGATAAACATGGCGTTTATGCCACACGTCTCTTCAGAGACTAGGCAGACTAGGCGCAAGAGCACTTCAAGGATTCTCTGACTATGGCCAGTACTTTGGGCCTCACAGCTGCCCCTTTTGGTGACCACAGAAGGGGCCTCCAACTGCACCTATTCCTGGCCAGCCGACGTGCCTCACATGCTGCCCAGCCTCTGGCTGAGGGCGCAGGATCCACCAACCTCGTGGCTCAGGTGACCAACAGTCTACACAATCTGCCGGCCCCCCCCTCTGCAGCAGCCTCTAAGACTTCCTAGTCTGACTCTCTCCCACCTAAGGCCAGTTGGAGGCAGG
This sequence comes from Pleurodeles waltl, assembly GCF_031143425.1. Lineage (NCBI taxonomy): Eukaryota > Metazoa > Chordata > Amphibia > Caudata > Salamandridae > Pleurodeles > Pleurodeles waltl. The sequence continues at coordinate 675,461,198 of NC_090449.1, read as the reverse complement.
ATTCGCCATCACCTGCTCCGCTGGCAATCCATCAAATCAGTGAGGTGCGTTTTGCAGATAGTCCAAAAGGGCTACTTCCTTCCCTTCGAGACTACCCCTCCATCCATGCCACTATTCTACGATCGGATCACGGAGGATCACTTGTGTTTTCTCCACAAGGAAGTTATGGCTCCCTTGGCCAAGGGAGTCATAGAGAGGGTTCCTGTGCCAGAAGTACATGGTTGTTGCTATTCCTGCTACTTTCTGGTACCCAAAAAGGACAAAGGCCTCTGCCCTATCCTAAACCTTTGGTCCTTCAATCTCTTCTTCAAGAAGCAGAAGTTCAGGATGCTCTCTCTGGCTCAGGTTCTATCTGTCCTGGACCCATGAGACTGGATGGTAGCGTTGGACTTGCAAGATGCTTATTTTCATATCCCCGTCCTGCCTGCCCATAGACGTTACTTGCAGTTCACTGAAGCCACAAGTACTTTAAGTTCACTGTGCAACTCTTTGGCCTTACCAGTGCCCTCCAGGTGTACACCAAGGTGATGTCGCAGCTCTTCTGCACAGATCAGGGGCTTAAGTCTTCCCCTATCTCGATGATTGGCTGTTGAAGGCAGGAGCACCCCAGGCTGTTGTCTCATCTCCAGACTATGGCGGTCCTCCTGCATTCACTGGGGTTCACTATCAATGTGCCAAAGTCACACCTGACTCCCTCTCAGACGCTCTATCTCATCAAAGCTGTTCTGGACAAAGTGCAGTTTTGAGCATATCCTTCTCAGTGGTGAGTACTGGATATTCAGGCTATGATACAGATGTGTCAGCCTTTGTCCTGGATTTCGGTGAGAATGACTCTGAGGCTGCTGGGCCTCATGGTCTCCTGCATCCTGCTGGTGACCGATGCCAGGTGGCATATGTTAGCTGTGCAGTGGTACCCTAAGTTCCAGTGGGCGCAGCAGCATGGGAATCTGTCCAACAAGGTCCAGATCTTAGAGGGAATTGTGCAAGATCTGCAGTGATGGTTAACTAACCACAACTGGCTCAGAGGCAACTCCTTCTCCTTTCCCTAACCAGATATGACAGAAGGGGAAGATGCGTCACTCCTGGGATGGGGCGGCCATCTGACAGATGTGGAGATCAGAGGCATCTGCTCTCCGGTGGAATCCGCACTACATCAACCTGTTGGAGTTCCATGCGATCCGGCTAGCATTGAAGGCATTTCTTCCCTCTATCAAGGGAAAGATTGTGCAGGTTTTCAAGAACAGTACCACCGCAGTGTGACACTGCAACAAGCAGGGTGGGGTCGTAGACCCTTTGTCAAGAAACTGTGCATCTGGATGTGGCTGCAACAGCAGGGCATAACCCTGGTGGTTCCACAACTGGTGGCATCCCTGAAAGCCAAAGCAGACAAACTCTGATGCAGCAGCAGGGGAGGGGTTCTTCACCCTAACCTGTCCATTCTCTGCCTTCTTGCGTGGAATTTGACTGGTGACCGTTGACAGCTTTTGGCCTTTCTCCCGGAGCCTGTAACGTAATGTTGGCAGCCAGGCGTCCCTCCACCAAAACGATATCCCCCTGTCATTGGAAGAAATTTGTGGCATGGTGCACAGAGAAGTTGGTTGACCCCATTTCTGCCCCTCTCTCTGAGGTTCTGTTGGTTATCCTTTCCTTGACCTTGCAGAGCTCTGCTGTGGGCACACTCAAAGGTTATTTGTCTGCTATTTCTGCTTTTTTAAGGTTGTCTGATCAACCTTCTTTGTTGGTTCCTCAAAGGTCTTACACACCCCTTTTCTCCAACCCCATTCATTTTGCCCCAGTGGGATCTGAATTTTGTTTTGACACTTTTGATGTGTACTCCTTTTGAGTGTCTGCACAGTTGCCCTCTCAGGCTTCTCACTTTGAAAACAGCTTTCCTTGTGACCATTACATCTGCCTACGGAGTGAGTGAGCTGCAGGCATTGTCATCTAATCTGTCCTAACTTTCCATCTATCCTGACAAAGTGGTGCTTCACACTACGGCCTCCTTTCTGCCATAAGTGGTTATGTCCTTTCATGTAGGCCAACCCATCACATTGCCTACTGTTTACCCACCCCCACTTCCTTCCAAGGAAAAGGAGAGACACCACCACCTGGACTCAGAAAGTGCATTGGTATGCTACCTTGATCGTACAAAAGACTTCCGGGTGTATGATCAACTTTTTGTCAGTTATGTGGGTGCAAAGAAAGGTCAGGCAGAGCAGAAGCAGACAATCTCCCGATGGGCAGTTCTTTGTATTAAGATCTGCTATGAACTGGCCAAGAAGCAACCTCCTGAGGATATGCCTGCTCATTCTACCCGAGCTAAAGCTGTGACCACTGCATTAGCATGCAGAGTTCGAGTCCTTGACATCTGTCAGACGGCAGTGTGGATATCTCTGCACACGTTTACCAAACACTAAAGTTTGGACAGTCAGGTCTGTAGCGACAGCCACCTCCCCATTCAGTCCTGCAAGACTTTCTAGTTTGATCTTGGTTTGCAGACCCATCTCAGGAGATGGTATTGCTTAGGTATCTATTTAAAAGTAAGAAACCTGCAGCTAGAAGTCTCTAGCCGATGAACAAGTTAATTACCATCCCGAACACTTTATCTGGTAGAGACAATATCTAGGTGCGGATTGTTTACCCACCCAACCATCCTCCCTTGCTGCAAACTGACTTCTACAGGGAGGGACTTCCCTTTCCGAGTTTTAGTTTTGATGCACCAGCAGTCAGTTTCTTAATGGCTCTGCGCTTCTGGCGTGGAAAGTCATGAAAAGAAACTCACGTCAGCATGCCGGTGTGGTGCCTATATAGGAACCATGACATATATAGAGCGGATGATTCCAACGATGGATGAGGAGCTGATCAACACCACCTGATGGCACGCAAGGGTACTGCTCACAAACAACTCTAGATCCAGTCTGATGCCTGTGGAAAATTTAAAGGTAAGGAATCTGAAACTACATTTTGTCTCTATCAAATAAGGCGTTCCTAAAGTAATTAATTTGTTCATTAATTTTATTGATTTATTCAGGTCTTTATATGGCTCTCCTCCTGTTTGGTTGTTAGCTTTCATTTCAGATTCATCTTTCTCTTCCTCCTTCCTTGCCTATGAGATACTTACAAATATCCATGAAGGCTCAGCCTTTAGGGTACTTTCTTTTTAAACTGTCCCCTTTTGAGGATAATCTCATCTGCTTGTCTTATCGCTCTCACCTCTGAACCATGGCTAGAGTATCTCAATATCTAACTGCATTCTGGCATTGAGTGACAATCATTTCACTAAGACTTCTTTTTTAACATCTTTATATTGCATTTCGTGCAACAACAGATAGGTCCATACAGGTGTGCCATACATTCTTGACCAAATACCATATTATACCATCAATACTTTTGATAGTTGCACATAATTAACAATCTTTGCATGTATTACCCATTCCTTGCTTTGTCTCATTGGACTGACGCACAACTGTTAACCATACAACCGCAGAGACATAGGTAGGTGGGTTAATGTACATCTATAGGCAAGTGGGTATTGAGGCTATTGATAATGTTACAGGTATTCAGACACTGTGTATTTATGTGGGGTTAGGTGATGGGCAGTGCCCTATGGTCCATGGGTTCCCGTTGTTGAATCCATGTAGTGATATATTTTTTGGTAGGAGAGGGGACTAGGTTCACCTTCAGTGGGATTTTGGGGTAGTTCGTTGTCAATTGCACTCTTTTAAAATTAAAAGTCATTTCCTAAGATGCTAGAACAGTGCTCATTCTGCCCCTTCCTAGAGCCTTTCTGTAGAGAGGGCTGTCTTTCAATACCAGCCAAATGTGCAAACCTCTTTCTCAGTCTTGTATATCCCAGATCCTCAGGGGACCAACAAGCCCCCCCCACTGTACATCTCTTGGCTACCACTAGGGCTGATTCAAGGATCCTTCTACCCAGTTTCTTTCTCTTAGGCCACGGTAGAAGTCCAGGAATGCATATTTCTGTCTCAAAAGCGTAATTCACCTTACAGTTTGGTCTAGTCTTCCCACTACCTTTTCCCAATATCAAGTAATGTTTGGGCATGTCTGCGTTCTAAGACAGAAAACACCCTCTGGAATGTCACATGAAGTGCAATTCAATATCACATTGGAAAGTATTTTGGACTCTTTCATTGAAGTCAGAAAAAAATGTAACTGTTGCATTGATTAAAAAAAAAATCTGTTCCTAGAGATGTACTGTGTGTGTAAAAGGGGCTGAGTCCCAGTTACCCTTAATACATTCCAAAACTAGGTCTCTCTCCGTGTCCTGCAGGTCTGTGGGATTAGATTTGTATTCAGTGAGTAGTACTTTTAATAAAAGTCACTATATTTCCTCTAGTTCCCAGCATGGATAATTATAAAATACTAAACATAGGTGGCTCAATCCTGACTTTACCCCCTAAAATCATGTGCAAGCACCCTACTACTGTGCTGTATTGAAGGAAGTGCCCCACTGAGAAACCCTTAATTTCCTGATAGTTCAAGAACCATCACCAGGGTACAAGCCTCAACAAGGTCGCTTAATGTCAGTATGCTATAGTAAGTCCACTACGGAAAGTCGCTGCTACTCCCACCACGTAGTGCAGCATCAGAACAATCCAGGCATATGCTTTTGCATAATGTTGTCTACATAAAAATCTTAACTTGCAGTATTTGAAGACAAAGTAGGCGTGGGAACCTTTAATGCATCTATTTGGGTGCTAGCATTTGAGTCATGATTCAAGGTCATCGGAGTTCTGCTTTCACAAGCTGCAGTTCGTCTAAAGTTGAGTCCCCAAACCACTTAAATACCCTTTGCATCTTTGCTATAAAATAAATAAAAAAAAACAGAGTTTGTAGTCTGAGACGCTCCAACCCTTTCTCTCTTAGTCAAAGCTTGTTAGTTTGTAGTGGCACTCTGTCATTGCTGTATAGTAAAGACAGTAATTGGGTACTTAGCTTTATACAACCTCTTAAAGTTATTAATAAAGACAAGTTAGCAAAATTATATGAGAAACACAGCAGGGCCACCATTTTTAGGTAAAGTGTAAGCATACGACCTATTGTATACTTCTTCTGTGGGCTTCCAGCTATTTGATTTGTTAGTTTGGTCATTTAAAAAATCCTTGCTTGCTAGTGGTCAGTCATGCCTCTTTGTTCCTCCTTTTTCTGTGTGGGAGCAGGGGCCCACTACTGTATAATTATCCTTTGTCCTGTTTATCTAGAATGAAGGGGACTTTTTTTAAACTTTGTTTCCTGCTCCTGTCCATGGAAGCTTCCCTTTTAATTTGCAGAGCATTCTTATTCTGAGCTTGCTTAGGTGTAAGCAAGGCTATAAATCAGGCTTTTATCATGGTTACATGTGGTCTTTGTGGCCTCTCTACACCCTCTCTCAGCTGCCTGGCCTCTGCCCTTCCTTGGCATGTATTTCCTTTACCAGCTCTACCAGAGCTCCGCAATCCTTAGAGACAGTGCCAGCTTCTGCTTTATGCTGGGATCCCACGCACTGCTCTATCAGTGCACCTCAGTTTACACACTCCAGGCCCTCAGCCGTGCCAGTGCCAGGAACCCCATACACGCTGTCAACCAGAGCACCTCAGTTCTTACAGTTAGTACACTGCTGCTCCCGTACTGGGAACTCGGGCACAGCTCCATCAGTGCACCTCAGTTCTACTCTGGTGTGGTCACTTCCTTTCCTATATTGGGACCCGCCCACATACAGTTCCATTACAGCAGCTCAATTCTAATATTCATTCCCACTGCCAAGCCATTAATGGACCTTAAAGAGTAAAACAGAGCTCAGCCAGTGCACCTCAAGTCTAACATCCAACGCCACTGTTGATGAGGACCACCCCAGCTCGGCCAGAATCCATCAATTCTTGTGCACATTTCTTCTTAGTACTGAGGCTCACACACACGCCCTTCAGGACTTCTCGCTTCTGTGGTTCAGAGGCAAGGCCACTCCCATGCTGGGCCTCACTTGCAGCTTCACCAGGGCTCCTCCAGGCTAACACTCTGCAACACTGGCACGCCAATACAAGGTTCCACACATACCTCCATTAACATACCTCACTTCTGACCTTGAGTGCCCATCACTATTCCAGTACTGCAGCCCACATACAATTTTTGTCAGTGCACCTCAACCCTAACCTACAGTGCCACATTATTCCAATACCAGGAATTACACAGTGCTCCCTTTCTTATTCCTCACCTTCTGCATTTCTGTTATTCCAGCACTGTGTGGGACACAGCTCTGTCTATACCCCCAATCCTGTTCTGAACTGCCCCAATATTGCTGTATGCGGTGTCGCATACAATTCTATTGATACACCTCCTGCTGTTCTGCAGTGCCCCTTGTTCCACACTCTGACTTCTATTTGAGGGCGTATGGGAGCCAATTAAATCTATTCTTAGCTGTCATCTTTATTTGGGAGGGTCTGTTTAACTTATCTCACTCTGTTCATTCCTTTACTCTCAATATTTTCTTTCTCCCCCACTTTTCTCTTTCCAGCTCTTAAAATCCACATGTTAACAGTTTTGCTTTTTATTTCAACTGTTTATTTCCAGACCTCTCCCTTTTTTTTATTTCCCTCTTCCTCTTGATATTTCCTTTTTCAAACTTGCAAAATCTTGGTTATTTCTTTCCTTGTTTCGTCCGTCTCTTTTTTTTCTTCATCAGGGGTTCATTCATTCACTATTTTTTTCTCTCCCCTTCATTCTTTCTTTTTTTTATTTGCTCTTTCCTTTGACTTGATATGCATCCTTTCACTTTTTGTTAAGATCTTTCTTCCTTCCTCTCTCCGTTGTTTTTCTTATCTTTATCTGCCAATTCACATTTTACTATAACTCCCTCTTTTTCACGTCTTTATGTGGAAGCCACAAGTTACTTGTCAGGACCCGAAGTGTCAAAGTGGTTTTCCTATTCTGTATCTCTGGGAAATGTGGCAGTACACACACACCCTGGTTCTTTCGCTGCTTGCTTGTCTCACCATCTCTTTTTTCTCTAATGTTAATTTTTTCTTTCAAACTTCTTACAATATTTTTTCCTCTTTATCTTTCGTTCGCTAGCTTCTTTTCCTTTTTTCTTTTGTGTCACACGTTTGCTCGATTTATTCTTAGTTGCGTTTTCATTTTCTCGTTATTTCTTTCCCTTCTTTCTTTATTTCTGTGCAACCCCTTCTCTCGCTTCCTTTTGTCTGTTGTATTCCTTTCGCTTTTCTTTTTCTGCCCCATCTGCGTTCTCTCCTGAGGCCTAGCAATCAATGGAGCAAAAGGTGCGTTGGCACCGAGACCCAGAGACTTATTGACCTCACTCAACTGTAATTACTGCTCTGTTTTCCTACCAAAATTCCAGTCAACCATTTTCCTTTCGTAGTCCAAGGCCCATGACACTGTTACTAGGCCAGTTGTCCTCTCCTTCTTTACTCCTGACCCCCTCTTTCCTTTCACCTTCTAATCCGTCCCAAATGATATTTTTGTTATGGTGTTCTGAGCATTACACTCTAATGCCAAAAGTTTATTTCTGATAAAGGTTCATATGGTAATTGTATATGTTTTAAGATAGAGTGAGAAGGTAAATGGAAGTGCTTTAGTTAAATGCTGGGCCACTGAAATTATATGGGAGGAAAAGACAAAATTATTAGGCATGGTTGACCAATTTGTGTGGGAAGAAAAGTCTAATTATGAATTTACGATGCCAATATCTCGAACTCCGCGAAAATGCAAGACCTTTTGCATTACAAATGCTTGTTGATAATGCTGTCCTAACTGTATTCATATCGGGGAGTGTTTTACAAAAAGTTATGCTGTTAATAGACTTTCATGTTCTGCCCACATTACTCTCTGTTACATCTGCAGCCCAATTTCTTGATTGGTCTAGATTCCCACGTGGGAGTTGGCACACCCACAGAGATTTGGAGAGGGGTGGAGGGGGATAGCCATCACTGCGCAAGCCTTATCAGAAATGCGCAGGACTTTGATAATTTAACTCACAACCCTGACATACTGCCAGTCTACTCAACTGCGTATATCACCCAGTTAGAACCAGTAGTGGTGTCTAAGACATCATCCTCATGAAGGGAAATATGTGCCATAGCCGATATAGTTATTTCATTTTCCTTGCCAATAGCCCGCAATACTTTTGCCAGTGGCTCCATTACTATTGCAGGTTGTTGAGCAGATAGTAGGCACCATACACCAAGCAACCGTCTTGGACCAGTATGTGTAGTAACACCTAGGCGGCTGGCAAATACTCATTTGATTTTGATCAGTTTGACTCTGACGTTTTAGGAGGGTTTTCTGACGTATATCTACTTGATAGGTTTGAGAGGACCCATTTGCAGTCAACATCAAATGAGCAACACTAGCATATTTTACTCAGTGCTAGTGCATAATAGAGATTTCCCGTCACCTAGTTTGACCTTACTGTCTGCTGTGTAAGCTGTATCTTCAACTCAGGGAAACCCGTCTTTCAGCTCTGGCATGGCAGATGAGTGTTGACTATATGCTCCAACATCTTGGAATGGTAGGTAATCTCACCGATAACCAGTTAATCTCAATGCCACAGGATGTCATGCGTCCTCTAATTGATGCTGTTTAGTGTGAAGTCAGCCCACATCTGCCCCTCCCAGTAACTTGACGTGAAAGTGCAGTGCCACTTGTCATCACCACACATACTCATGAGTTTATTGTATCATGACATAGACACACATAGGATTTGGAGGCTATGACTGTCAATCTTTGTTAATTAATAAAACACATCAAGCTAACTAACTGTACAACATACTGTGTGGGTCATTTCATAGAAATGGTTTGTACAAAGATCTGGTTTGTGAAGAAGAGTTGCAAAGACTGCATGCACATCTTACCGGCATGGCCTGCGCACTAAGTAGATACTACCTGCACACGTAATGTCTCCCTTTGGGAATGTGCAGCTGGTGAGAGGGGATTGGTTTATTGTTGAGGCATGTTGGAAATGGGCAACAGCCTAGGAGATTAAAACTGCCAGCGTGACAAAAGCATAGAGAGTTCTTAGTCATACATCCATTTATTTTTAGTTTCAGGCAACTAACAAATAAAACAAGCATTTGCAATGCAGTAGGTCTCGCATTTGCAAGAGTTGGAGCTATTGGGGTTGTAAAGGCATAATTGAACTTTTTTTGCCACATAAATTGGTAAACCCTGCCATTCACGCAGCACTCAACCAACCCTTTGCAGCCAGTCCACTGTGCATCCGGTTTGCTATTGGCTAGGAAGAGATAGCTGAGCAGTGTTGTTGTCATCAGGCAATTAAAAATAACAACACAAACCAATGGACATCAAACAACAAATGGGTAAAGAAACACGTTTTAAAAACCATCAGTAACCATTTGGAAATACTACAAGGGAGGCACCACATAACGATTAATATGGAGGTTTCAGGGAAGCGTATAAATGACAGGGTAATTGAGGTAGTTTGTAACAGTACAACACAGACTAAGACGTGTGTGCAATGTTTGTTGAAGGCTCTTCTTGTACGCCGCCTGACATTCCTTAAATTTGTCTACCTGTCACCCCAACATATTTAGTTATTCGGGCAAATCGTTCATCCACACTGAATTCTGAGCAAACTGATCGTTCCAGTCCGCAGCTTCCTTGTAATAATCATGCATGCTAGGAGTTGTAGTTTTAACTCCCTTTACTGAACAACCTAAAGTAATGCACCAGATGCCTGTGATTAGTTGGCGCACAGAGTTTGTTCCTGATGACGTCGAAGGGAAGACTGAGCCCTCCTCGAATAACTGGCGACCAACCATTCCGTGCACTGTTGCCGTAGGGCTGCATAGTCAAAGCAGTGACCACCAGAGAGAAAGAGAGCGACTGAGCCACCTTCCAAAGTTAGTGACTGGAGAGCAGCATGAGGAGTCCTCCTGCAGCACTGCAGCTTAAGCGCTACCAACAAGCAATGACATGACGAGGTAGTGAGGAGGGGCAGACATTAGGAAACTCAGGGACGAGCAGGAGGTGTTGAGGGATGGCAGCGCAAGCTTATTCAAAACACCATGGCCGCCATGAGCGTGTTGGAGAGACACTAAAGAAACAAGCAGCAATGTGGGAGGGGTGGTGGGGACGGGCAGACACGAACAGGAAACACAGGGATGGGCTGGAGGTGCTGGGGGACAGCAGTGCCAGCCGATTCAAAGCACCATGGCTGCCATGAGGATGAGCGCAAAAGAGAGACAAGAAAAAAAATAGTTTGCTCACAGTAAAACACATTTACAATCTTGCAATAATCCATGTAACAGGATCAGTCTGCAAGGCCGTAACAAAACTGCCCCAAGGAGGAACAGACATAAAGCATTTGCCAATTATATCCAGGGATTTCTGAAAGGCAAGCCCACAAACAAGTGAAAGTGATGGGCGTGAGATGGACATGGTTAAAGGCCACAGAATACTTATAACGGGTCAAAAAGGTCTTGCGCGTTTGACCTAAAACAAAGCGGTAAGAGTTTTGGCCATTGCACATGACCAAACATATAATCTCCTATCAAATCAGATTCTAAAGCCAACTGTGTATTAATAGGACGTGAACAGGCCCTTTCGACATACAGCAACACATTGGTATGCTGAAGTCCTGCTTAGCTTGTTACATAGGAGGATTCATTGCCCACAACTTTGTGCTTTGGAGACGTTGAAAGATTTATATCACCTCTAGAGCCAAGAAGCATAGGACAAGTGCCCAAATATAATGAGGGAATGATTGGTGAGGTTATTGATTAACACATGCAGAAACCAATCTTAGAATAAAGAAGCATGGGAAAGAAAACAAAATTGCATCTGAGTTTGACTGTTTTCTGAAACTGCACTAGTATCAATCTGGTGTGTATTTGTCTTTTAAAAGTCTGCAAGACATATATTTGTATGTTTTTTTCCTCGATTCCGAAATTGCTTGTGGCAGAGTGACTTTATTATGAGGTTTGGTCCACGGGCAAAGCCAGGGCTATACTTTGACTTTATTCGGGGGTGACAGCCTGAAAAATTTGTGTAAGCCATTAAAATGAGAAGCAAACAACCCTACAGTAATATTATTACAGGCCTCCACTTATTAAAACCTGCTCTTGCAGGGTTTCCTCAATGCTTTACACAAACGGTTGCCTGACTGAAGACAGCAATTAAATGAACCCTTGCATCAGAACAATGTTGATGATATCAAGGACCATATAAACAATTAGCTTCCCTCAGGAGGCCGAGAGGCATTCATTTGCTATCATTAGCACTAAAGTACTAGGAAGCTTCATGTTCTGGTGTTATTTATGAAGTATCAAAAAGACAGGCCCAACAAATTGTAGCAAAATCTTACTTGTGGAGCATCATAGGGAAAAGGCTTGCAGGAGGCATATTAATATAAGATTTCTGGAGGAAACCACTATGTGTTGTACCATAAACATTGTCTATTAAGGCCTCCCAATGTTGGTGTGTGAAAATTAGCCTAATAATAAGTCACACAAGTTAAGCTGAACTTCAAGTACTAGAAACCCAGTAGGTCACTGAGGGTGTCTATTCCTGTTTTTTCAACATTACAGAGCCACTTCATCTGAATTGTCACTCCTACAAGAAGATTAAGAGTTGAAATACCGTAGTCCAAAGTTTGCTACATAGAGAATGGAAATGGGCATCCATTGTCTTTTCCTAGACTGTCCATCTCAAGTATGGACATGGACTCTGGGACATTTTGGTCCAAAGATCCATCCTTTGTGTCACTCCTACCTTTTTTTTTTTTTTTTTTAGATCAAGGCAAATATTCCAACATGTATACATTTGTCTCTCTTTAAGGGAGGCAAATTTTACTTAAGAGGATCCCCAAGTGCTTAAACCTTCTAGCCCCAAATGACAAACAGAAATTCTAAGCTTGCTCTTCTTTTGGAGTTCACGGAATTATATTTTAGTCCATAGGTATGTGGTAGCAAACGTTTGCCAATCTATTTGGAGCTAGGAAGTTGATCTTAATGGAAAAAACAAGTGTGCAATTTGGTCGAACAGTCACACTGATGACAGTGTTCATTGAATGCCAATGATCAGAGTAGTGGTGTTTCCTTTCATGAGAGTTTCACAATATCACGGTGATTGATTGAATTGCTTGTCTTCATTTAGAGCATTCATCTTTGTGGCCTTCTGGCTTGCAGTCAGAAGTAGGCAGAATCTGTTTAGGTCGCAGCTGTCTGATTTGGAACAGACATCTTGGCGACTTTCAGAAAGTTGACCAAGGAGTGCATTCCACACTTTGATTACCATTGGCTTTGTGGTTTGTAACTTACACTTTCTGGCTTTCCATTTGCTGCCTTTGTTTTAGGCTCTCCAGGTTCCGTTTGTCCCGCCCGTTGCCTAAAGCATGTTTTCTCTATTCTTCCCCAAAATTGCTTTCTGTTAGCAGGCCTTTAAATCTTATTCTGTGTCACATTTGCTGTACATTCAAAGTCCGAGGTCAAATGTCAGGCGCTATCTTCTAATGGCTCTTGCTTACTTTTCTTTCTCTGCCTTCAAAGTGAGAGGACTTATGTGGCAATCTGGCTGGATACTAGGGGTAGGAAAGAGTTTTTCTAGGACACAACAACATTTAAATGAACTGCGTAAGTATCGCACAGTATGTCAGAATATTTAACGCACAAATGAAGTGATTTTTTTCTTACTTCTGAGGAGCCTTGGAAACAAATACTTTAATATGATCAAAACGAATTATTAAACTAGGTGATGCAGTTACAACATATTTTCGTCTGTGCACAGTATAGTTTAATTAGTAAAAGTAAAACTGTATGTCTGTGCAAATATAATAAGAAATGTAAATTGAAAATGTGTTGTCTGTAATGGCAGTGTGCTACCACACCACGAATGCTCCATTTTACAGCTCACCGCAACACTCCACACAACTACTTCAATCTGCTCCACTCCACTTTACATCACTCCATGCCACTGCACTCTGCACAACTCTACTGTACTGCACTGTACGCCACTGCAGGCTATGCCTCTCTACACTGTACCACTCTACGCTATGCCAATGCACTCTTCGCCACTTTACTTTACACCACTGCAGTCTACACCACTCCAGTCTAGGCCACACCTATCTGTTCTGCACAACTCCACTCTAAGCCACTATACTCTATGCTACTCTGAAACACTGCACCCTGCGCCACTGCACTCTACACCAGTGGTTCCCAACCTTTTGACTTCTGTGGACCCCCACTTTATCATTAATGGATCCCAGGACCCCCACTGAATCATCATTGGAATCCGGGACCCCCATTGAGTCATTACTGAAATCATGGTACCCAATTTGTCAATATTTGTTAATATTTTTAATTTTCTAAGCAGTCGCGGACCCCCTGAGAAGGCTTTGCGGACCCCCAGGGGTCCCCGAACCACAGGTTGGGAACCACTGCTCTACACCATTACACTCTGTGCCAATACACTTTACTCTGTAAGCCCCAGCTCTATGCTCCTGCACTCTACACCAATTCACTGTATACCACCGTAATCTACTCTATGTCACTACACTCTATACCATTTTACTTTACACTATTACACTCTGTCACTCTACACAACTGCACTTTTCCCTGCACCATTCCTCTCTACGCCACTTCTCCCTACTTGGAACAATCTACTCTATGCCACTCTACTCTTAACCACTGCACTCTACACAAGTGCACTGTAGTCTGCATCACTGTACTCTGCACCACTGCTCCCTAAGTGACTAATCCACTGCACTCTGAAACTGTACTCTGCAACACTACACTCTCCACCACTGAACTCTATGCACTCTACTCTGCCACTGCACTATACTCTACTCTGCACTCTGCCACTCCTCTTTGCATCACTCAACTCTATGCCACTTTACGCCACTATAGTCTATGCCACTGCACCCTACGCCAATGCACACTATGCCACTCTAAGCAACTACATTATGTGTCACTCTACTTGGTGTCATTCTACTTGGCATCTCTATACTCTGCGCCACTGCACTCTAATGTGCACCACTCTAATACACACAACTGAATGCTATGCTACCTCACTCTATGCCACTGGAATCTACAACACTACACCAGTTCACTCTATTCTATGCTACTGCAGTGTATGCCACTCTGTGCAACTCCACACTGTGCCACTCCACTTCACAACCCTCTACAACGCTCTCCTCTATTGCCCAAACTTATAGCTGTGCTGAACCGCAGTCAAACTGGTGAGCAACATGGCTAAAAAGACATTGACAGGTACAAAGTTCTTGCATAGGCAAGACCTATTTGCTTTGCCAATGCTTGTTTTTAAGAAAGCTTTCCTCATTTTGAAGTTCTTTAAACCTGTTCCTTGCACAGCACACATATAGAATGCCTTGATGAGTGTTAGGAAAACTGTTAGGGCAGAAGCCAATTAAAGGAATACAAGAGCCCCTAATTTGGGCCACTCACCTTCCTGTACTCAGCATTTGCTTTGACTGTCATTTGCAAAATAAATATTCATATCAAAGAGAATACAGCCTTTATTTTGAGTTATTCTGTCCATAGCTTGTTAGAGCATTGCTTCTTTACCTGCAGTGAATGGTGAGAAAATGCTATTTCAGCAGCCTGCTAAGGTTTCTGCCAGATGCATGTAGTCTGAGAGACAGTCTGTCTTCACTAATCTTAAATCATTGTTAGCATCTATATTCTCCTTGTGAAAGGAGAAGCATCGTTTGGTGTTCATGCAATTTGTCTGTCTTGCTTGGATTGGAATTCAGATAAAAATGATGTGCGAAGGCAGTGCCTGCTGAGAGGGCTAGCATGAACTCTGGTTTAAATTAGCAGGGGTCAGGCATTCTAGACCTACGAGGCCGCAAACCTATCTTTTTGTGTTCTATCCATGTTTGTTTGCTTTATTTTCCTTTAATTTTTGTCTCAAGTGTCATATGTGAATCCATACAACATGGTTTACAAAACCACCGTTACATAAACAATACATGGAATCTATGTTGGGAACATGATTATATCATGAATTTGCCATCATGAAAGAACCCACTTTGATGAAACCTCAAGAATATAAATTCGGTTAACTTTGCATGGTCTCTTGTAAAGTAAGGTCTATAGCTAATTCTTTTAGAAAGAAAATGCATTTTAAATACTCTTGTCCATACTAACCCAAATCCTAAATTGTGAGTCCTCAACCTTTTCTATAATGAGTTTAGTTCTGATCAGGGAAAATTACCTAGAGTCCAGAGCTACTGACACATTTTGTCACTGTACAAGTATTGACCACATCTGTTAGCAATACACTAGTAACCACCCATACATTTTAGGTGGGGTTACCAGCATAAATGCCACGAATGTCCTTATCAGTGGGCTAATGAAATAACATCTGAAGCAGCACCCACCGTCTGTCACAAGGAACACAGTAATGAGTCTCCCCAACTCAGCTTAAATTACTGTTCCCCTCTTAGCTTTAAATAGATTTTGGAAATGTACTTGTTTATTTTTTTACAGCATAAGTTTCTCAACATAAACATTTTCCCTATCAAATGCCTCTTTCATTTTGGGCAAACAAACCTAATTTTCCAAATTTCTTTTATAAAATAAACCTAATTTTAGCCTCCAGAATACTAGGTTTAAATTTTAGTAAATACACACCCTCTAAACAACAGCTTGTCATTCTCATCAAGTATTCATGTACATAATCTGATTCAAATGCAGAGGCTTTACAATCACATGCCATGGATGCTCACCATAATGCCAAGGATGCTTGCAATATGCCAATAATGTTCACTTCATTGTATCAGAAGCACCACCCAACGTGCCTCGGCAGGATACAATAACGGTCAGAATTCTCAAAAAATGTCAGTCGTGGCCATTATTATGTGAGTGACGGCTACCATTATGTCAGGTGTGGCACAAAAAACAGGTCACTTATGCTCTTAGTGATTTCTGCCAGTATGCACAACTAACCAAGAAAGCCCAAAGTATGTCAAGGATGACCATTATTTTGCTAGGAATGAACACAGTTGTGCCAGAGATAATCCCAGTATGATGAGAAGCAACATATATGTTTAGTGGTTCTTGGGACCAGGCATAGCTGCCATGAAGTAGCACTGTTATCAGGGAGAAACGCAATGCCAAACACACATACACATAAAAGTATGCACAAAGATGCATGCCAGTGAGGCTCAGAACAGGATCTCAGCTGTGGATCCAACCCTTGCCTTCTTCAGTTCTTGGGGATATCATGCACCAAGCTCATACACTTTCTCTCTGGATCCAGCTCTGACGTTTGCTGTCTCTCTTCTTTCTTCTCCCACTGTTCACACACACACAGTGTTAGACGGACAGTGGAACCTAAAACATTGGTCCCTCACTTATCCTAAACTCCACCCATTTCTGAACCCTATAAGCTCTTTTTAATGCCTATACCACACACATCACTGACTCCTTATAACCCCTGACCACACCGAAACCCTAGAAAACTCTCACTGCCCTTAAACACCACCCATGACCTTACAGACCACTCACCACCCCTAAACTCTACGAGTCCCTCAACCTTAAAAACCCTTTCTACATCTAAACTCTACCCATTCCTCAGTCCTTAAAACCCCTCCCCACCCAAAACTGCACCCAATCCTGAACCCTGAAAACTCAACCTACCCATGAACACACCTCACACCCCTAAACCCCACCCATCCCTGAACCCGAAAAACCCCTCACCTCCCCTAAATTCCATCCATTCCTGAACCCTAAAAAACACTTTCTGTGCCTGAACTCCACACATTCCTGAGTCTTAAAAAATCCTCATTACTCCTAAACATTACCCATCCATGAAAGTAAAAACTCCTTGTGAGTCTACCCAGGTTTGTCATTTTGGACTTTTCATTAAAATGATCTTTCTTTTCTAAATGATTTCTTTAATTTTTGATTTATTTGTCTTTCCTTAAAAATATATTTCCTTAAAATTGGTTTTGCATGATTTGGTTTCCTCCAGTATGGTTTCTCAGTTTTCCTTTTTCCATTAATTCACAAATATCATATTCTTGAAGTTGTTGCCCATCAGGCAATTGAAGCACATGGGACCCTTTAGCAAACTTGTCTTTGCCATTACAGGAATGGACCAACCATGAGAAAATCAGCCTTGAACCGCCCCCAAAAGAAATAGTGAAGCCCAAGCTACTAGTCCACAATCTGTCCAAATGTTAACACTAGCAACCATAGCACAGTTTTGGCCTTCGGGGACCTCCTCATTGAGGTGCATTTTGAGTCCTATGCACAGTGAGTTAAGGACTCACTTCTGGGCATACCCCTCTACTTAGGGAATCTCATTAAGACAAAAAAAGCGATGGAAGGGATGCTCTGTTGCGGCCTGTCTGTTGTACCAGCCTGACTCTGCTCATCTAACTCCTTGCTTTTTCAATACCACTGTCAAAACTGATTCTTGCTAAGTGCATGAGGATGCTGAGATGGAGAAGACTGAGTGGATAATCAAGGGACCACTCCATGCGGTTGTGGAGAGGAAAGAGGCCTGCCATTACTGAACTGTGATCCTGCAACTTGTACTTCCTCTTAGCACCAGAGACATAGAAGCAGAGGCACCTGCCTCTGCTTATTTCTGTTGTTTTGGTAATCAGCAAGAGTTATTGTTGCGAGGTGTCATGTATCCAAAACGATGTGACAGAAACATCAGATTTGAGACAGACAGATGCTTGCTGTAGAGCCTTTGTAGGATTCAGACGCGTGTAGATCACAGCCCACACTAACATTCTATTGCCTCAGGGCTCTGGCATTTCAGAGTTCCCTCTACCTGAGTTCCTCATTGGAATGTGGGCTTCATAACGGTCAAGTCTGACACCTTGAATTATGAGCGGCTCTACTTTAAGATGGACTGGCCTTTTGGTCTTCCCCAGGTTTATTCTTAAGACTCATCTTCATGTTCTTGTTTTTCCTCAGTGCCTTGTGCCTACCCAAAAGCCACTAAAACTACTCCAACTGCTTTGATTGGCTGCTTCCCAGATCCTAGTGGTACCAGTTCAATTTCTTCAAGTGTTAGCATCCCAACACAGTTGTTGAGCAAGCCTCCAGTATATCCACTGAGCCTCCTTTCTCAAAAGGGGCCAAGCTTAAGAGACAAAACCTGGTCACTGAAGTGCTTTATTGTAAGAAAAGGTGTAGGTAGTCTCCTCATTCTGGAATATGTATGATATCATTAGTTCCTCCCCCTTCAGAAGGTAAATATTCTCATATTGGACCAAGGCCTAGCAGGTCGAAAACAGCAGCTGGCTGGGTTCACTGGATATGCAGGACACAAGAACGTGCACCTCACCTTCAGGAAAACAGGCAGAACCCCTGTTTCACTGCGGAAAATTAGCACTACTAGTGCATCAGTCTATCCTCCAGCGAGAAAGCACCCTCCCGAGTATTTTTTAGAGCGATTCTGACTCGGTGGCTGCATTGCATGACTTGAGTCTCCATGGATAGCTTTGCCTAAATGATAGCTTGATTGGAGCTTCACTTAGGAAGCTAATAGAATTCTAACCGGCCCCAGGTCTCACAACTGAAAAAGCCCTAACTCCTGGAGACCATCAGCCACTTCTGTATAAAAATTGTGTATAACATTGTATGTTTTAGAACTGTCCGGAGACCATATGATTCTTATATTGTATTGCACAAAAAGTGCTCCATGTAGGTTCACAAGGCACAGCACTGGGGCTAGTTGCTGGGCTGTCCGGAAATGCCAATCCTTGTCCACCTATCTCTGGTTCCAGCTTTGACATGGTGGACTCTTGCTTCCATCCTCTTACTTGGAAACCCTTTGCACCTGCTAACAGAGTTTGGCAGGGAGGCTCACTATTGGGACTACTCCAAAAGTACTACTTTTTGCAGATCTGATTTCCATCTTTATGTAAACACGTTGAATAAAAAGCTGTCTTTTTGCCCTTAAATATCTTCCTTCTATTGGTCAGATAAACAGTAGTGATGGTCCTCAAGGTTGTAATCATCTTTTATCTAAGTAAGTAACATGTCTTCAATCCCTGCAGCTATGACAACTGTGGTAGTCTGTCTTCAGTCTGGGCATGTTATCTTCCATATTGTGGAAGCAACCACCATAAAGTGGAGATATTGGGTAACTGTCTTCAGTACCTCAAAAGGTGGGAATGTGGTCAAAATGCAACTGGCTTCATGCATGTTTTTGCAGCCCACCAGAACTTTAGCCACGAGTATTTCATCCCGTTGGTGGACAGAGCCTTATCCCTCAGACCCTTTTGATTCTGAGAAAATGTCTCCAGGGCTGCACCACGTACCCTTCATTTTGGTGTGTCCAGTTTGACCCGCACGGTCTGGCCATTGAACATCTTGCATCTTCTTTAGAGGGAGCACATCCACCCCTCCTAGAGGAGCAAAATGTTCTTGGTGTGAATAAGAGCCCTGTAACCCTCCCAGCTGTCACTCAGCTTAACCTTTTCCTTCATGGGGAGCTAGCGTTGCATTCCTTACTTTCAAGAACGTCAATGTTATAGTATAATAGCAAGTGACCAAGGTTCTCTTATTTGCCTTACTAAGAAATATCAGCCTACTGGTTGTATGATGGAACCACGCATGCCGGAACAACATGTAGGAACCACGACCATGTCATTTCCATGCATGCCTTTACCACGAATTTTGTTGTAAAAGCATGCCTAGTAAAGGCATGTGTGGAAACGCATGCGAAACAACATGTGTGGTTCTGTCATGCAGCCCTCTACCTGCCCTGAGGCCCAAAACTACCACCACCCCTAATACCTAACCTACCCCGACCCGCCCTGAGCCCTAAAAAAAAAAAAGAAAACGATCCCAACCCCCCTACTCCCTATGAACTAAACTACCCCAACCCGCCCTGAACCCTAAAAGAAAAAAAAAATATATATATATATACCTTGACCCCTCACCCCTGCCTTATAAAACTAAACTACTACGAGACCCGCACCCGCCCTGAGCCCTAACAAAAAAGCTATTATGACCCCCCACCCAGAGTCCAAAATAAATAAATAAAAAAACTACCCTGATCCCCCACTGCTAAAAACTAAATTATCCCAACACCCTCCACCCACTCTGTGCCCTAAACCCCCCCCCATAAGTAAACTACCCCGACTCCCATCACAAAAAAAAAATAGCCTGACCCCCCCCAACCCTAAGCCCTTAAATGCACAAACTTTCCACTCCGCCCCTTAAAAAAAATATAAATAGCCCACCCGACTCCCTCACACAATCCCTTAATCCACCCCCAAACCCCCTGCCCCACTTACCTCACTGCGTCCTCTGTGTCCTATCCTTAACAATGCATGGCTTTTTCTGTGTCTTAACCAGGCATATGAGTAGTTCAGCACATGCGTGATTAAGGCACAGAAAAAGCCATGCGTTGTACAGGCAAGCGTGGTTACGCTTGCATGGGAAAAATCAGTTTCCTTAAGGATGCGTTGTTAAGGACGTTTCCCCAGCCTACTCAGCGTATAATATTTACTTATTAAACATGAGACCAAATGAGGTGTGCAATTGAACACTTGGAGTATCTACCTGTAAGATCTATCTTGCAGCCATCAATGTAGTAGGTCAGGAGAGACCTCCTCCTCCTCTAATAAGGTCATAGTGCCCTCTTATGTGTCTTTTGCACCTTTATCCTGCTGGGAGCCATGAAGTTAGCTGGGATTTCAAAGTGACCTTGACCAGACTGATGTACAAACCCATTCACCCTTGGCAGCCTGTGACGTGAAGCTGTGTTCTGGAGACTATTGTCACTCTAACTTCCTTCCGGTGCAAAAGTGAGCTTCTGGCCATATGCGGTTATAATACATATGTTTTGTGCCAGCAGGCTAAGGTGGTTTTGAGGACTCTCTCCTACAATAAATTAGGGCATCTTTCGTCCTTTCTTCTTTCTACTCCAGCACTCAGCATCAACTGGTCAAATGATGCATACCTTGATTATCTGTCATGCTTTAGGTTTTAGCTTGACAGAACCAGGGCGCTGCACGCTACAGATTATTTAGTCTTGTATTTGGCACCTGTGCAAGCTTTTGCACACTACCATTGTTAAATGGATTAAGATATTAATTTTGCAGTGCTTCTTTGTGCACAGGCTGATGTTGTACTTTGTGTCCGAGTACACTTCACCAGACCTCAGTGGATTTCTCCAGGCAAAGGTGTGTAAGAGAGATATGCAGGGCAGTTACATGGGATATCCCAAGTGCATCCTGTAAGCACTATATATTTGATGATTCTGCAAAAAGTGTTAGCCAATTTGGTCAGGAGCTCCTGCTGTATATGCCTTCCTCCATGTTTTGAGCAAATGGGGATAGCAATTCTTGGCAGCCAGTTTTTCTGATCTACTTAATGTTTGTAGCCTGTTATGCATGGTTAAAACCATAACTTCTGTGCCAGTTATACAGACCCTGCTAAATCTGTTTAGGGTATATCATCAGTCTTTGAAAATCAATTTGCTTAGTTGAAGAGGATATGCAGTGCCAGACCTAAATCGGATTGACTCGGACAGTGCCCAGGGCGAAAAGAAAAGTGGTGTTTGTTGTGGAGCGGGGGCTTGTTGCAGTGTGATGAGAGGATGGAAGGGGTTGATGGGTGCTAACAATTATGCTAAGGTACATTAAGGGCTGGTTTCAAAGTCTTTAACGGGACCCCATTGAGACCAAGTGGGATGGACGAGCTGCTGTTTGCATGACATTAACTCAGGCAGCTCCCTGCAACGCCGCATGGAATATTGGTGCCCTGGGTCACCCATGCCCTGGGCCAGCCCTGGGGGTAGGCCTGGTGTGTCCTAATCAAGGCCTCCCAGGTCTGTTTTCCATTGCTTTACTTATGTTGGAGTTAAGAATGAAATCTCAATTCATCTGCTGAACACTGTTGGTGGATTCTGCTTGTCAGTCTCATTGAACATCACAACATATGAACGGCCACTGGAATTACGCAGCAGTGTTAGGTCAAATTATACAGCAGTGTTAACTAAGCTATACTGCAGGAAAAGGGGAATTATCGGGATAATGTGGCACATTTTGTGGCAATATCACGTCTTTACTTTGTCATTTTAACATACACTTCTGTCTGGGTAACAGTTGCACCTCATTAGTACCACTAAAAACCCGAATAAAGACATTAACATATGAGAGGTGACTAGTTTGCACAGGGGACACTACTGTTTCGTTACTCTAAATCCGCCATAGCTAGAAGCAATTGTTTTGATGAAGTCTGCTAATAGTGCAACAGATGGTGATGTGGCAAGATACTAATTATGCAGAATGGTGTGTTGCAAGGTTGCATAATTGCAGTAGCCCTGGATATTTTTAGCCATCTTGTATTAAAAACTCCCATTGCGTTGTCCTTTTTACTCCATATTTAGCTGAAAGGACGGGCGAATGAAGTGTATTGGACGGTTTGATCCCACCTAGCTCACATCTTAGTCATTTCTGCCATTATCCCGAATATAAGCGATGATAGTGAATAGTAAGCACCATTGCTTCCAGGGTCTCTCTTTAGAAATTAGTGCATTTTCAGTCTTTTCCTTAGAAAGATCTTAGGTTTTTCGAAGGCTCACTAAATTTGATGACTTAATTCATCGAAAATAACAATTCCTTATTTCCGAACCATGATGCTCGTTCAGATGTAAAGTTTGAGGCTGTCTGAAAAACATTTTGACCCCTCGGCTGAGTTTTCAACTTTATGCATATTTCTAGATAGCATATTCTGTTTAAAATTTATTGTGGTTGCAGCACGTGTTAACCGTAGTTTTCCCTTTATATAATGCTTTTGTTCAAGGGAAACTTATTGCTACCTTTTACCACCTGGAAGTTACAAACTCCTAGGTATGAATCAGATTTTTCTCCCTGAAGAATACTGGTGTAAAAGCAGGTATCTACTCCATCGCAAACAGTTTATTTGTTCAACGGTATACCATCACAATTAAAATTTCCAATACGATCTATGAAAACAGTTAAAATTTTAAAACCATTATTTAATCAAATAGTAAGCCAGTGTCAGGGGAGCGTTAATCTGATTCAATACATAACAACTTTAAACATTCTTTCTCCCAGATGTCAGTATTCATTGAAGATAACTCTATACTACCAAACAGGATTCCACCCAGGAAGAGGCACAGAATCTGCCCTCATCGTCATCTGGGATGACCTAAAAAAACACAGAAGACCGGAACAGTGTCGCTGTACTAATTCTCTTGGACTACTTAGCTACCTTCAACACAGTGGACCATGACACTCTGATTCTCTTAATACAAAGACTCATAGAGGGGACTGCTCTCGACTGGATCACATCCTACCTTCAAAACAGAACATCTGTGCTCCCTCTTTCTCATCCAAACAGTACTTCATAAAAGCAGGGGTCCCTCAAGACTCTTTCGTCTAACCCATGCTTTTTGAAAATCTACATGAAGTCATTACCGACAATATTTGGTGACTTTCAGCTTACATGCTATTTTTATGCAGATGACACACAAATACTCCTTAAACTGGAAATCCCCAAAGACAGTGGAAGCTCAAAAATCTGCAGTTGCCTCAGAGCTGGTGATCAGTGGATGGCATGGAGCCTTCTCAAATTGAATGCTTCCAAAACTGAAATGCTCACATGTAGCAATAGGAAAATGAATAACCCACTTTGTGCCTGGCCTGACTACCTCCTAAGGTATCTAAGGAAGTAAGAATCCTTGGAATTATCATAGACTTCAAGTTATCAGTGAATGTTCAAGTGGACAAATTAGCAAGATCAAGCTTCATTGCTATGAAAACTCTAGGACACAGCGTTCCCACACCTGGGATTTCCACACAAGGTCCAGGCTACTATCTCTCAAAGCGGCCAGGGTATGCCCAGATGTGGGTCCCTTGCTCACTGTGGCACTGGCTAGTCTGGCTGATGAGGGGTGGTACCCCGGAACTAGTACCAGGAAGCTTGTTTCCGGTCCAAGGAGGGCCTGACCTGGCAATTTGGGCTGGACTATTCCCATAGGGAGCAGGGTCAAGACTGATTTGCATGTGGATGGGTCCCAACTGGGATGGCATGGTGAGCAAATGAACAATAGATTTAATCCAGATCTGTGACTGGGGTAAGTGTTAGAAAAGATTCAGGACTCCTTCCATCATTCTTTTGTGTTACTATCTCTTTTGTACTGTCTAAACTGGATTACGCCAATGGCCTCTGCTATGGATCTTCTTTGTCAACTACGAAAATACTACAACAGATTGCGAAATCTACTGCCAGTCTACTTCTACATGTAAAGCTACAAGCCCAACATCTCTCCTGCCTTGAGGGCCCTACATTGGTTACCGGTTGCCAGAACATCCATCCACCTTCAAGCTGCTTTGTATCACTGACAAAGTAATACATGGAACAGGAGCACTTTTCATCAGGAATAAAATCACCAAATGCATTCATCAAAGGAATCCCTGCTCCAGATTGGCACTGCACCTCAAAATCCCACCATACAAGAAAAAAGAATAGCTGGTATGTCTTTCTTTGTTCAAGCAGCAAAACTAAGGAATTTGTAACCCCCAAACATAAGATTCACAGAAAACTATCTTATCTTCAGAAGATTACTCAAGAGTTGGCTCTTTCCTACAACCACAATTCTCAAACACTAATGTATAGCATATCTCTGTAAATTATTTGATTAGTTGGTTATGGGTCTCTGTTTCATGTGTCACAGTATGTAAATATTATCATACCTATTTTATCTACAGGTGCTCCGCTATTGAAATATTTAGAAATATATTTTAAGTTATAAAAATACATAAATAAATTAGCTTAAAGTACAGCAACACTTGAAAATATGAGTGTAGAAAATACAGCTTTAAATCTTGATATATTATCTTTCTTATGCATGTATACCCTTTCTATGTACTTATGTATCTATATATTTGTTACTTTACATCTCCTGTAGAAGAGAAAAAAAAAAACTTTAACTCTCTCCAATGCCCATACTCTGTCTCTCCCTATATCTCTCTCCATTTACCCCCTACATTCACTAACTGAGTCATCCCAAACCTCATTCTAATACAAAGAACTCCAGAATAACCCTTTCTAGACGCTTCTCTCCTCTATCCCTTCTTAGATCACCCCAAACCTCATTTTACAACTATCATCTCCGAAACAACCCTTTTAAAATTCTTCCCTCACATATCCCTTCTTTACTTCTCTTTTTACTCACCCAAACCTCATCTCACTACTATGACATCCCAAATAACACTTTCTAGAGTCTTGCCTCATCTATCCTTTAATTGTCCTATTCAATCCAGCTAACAGACTCACATGCCCACTACTCAAATTAACTCATATTTCCCTATAATAATCCACCACTAATCCCTATTGGGTTTGGAGTAGCGTGCTACTCACCAAAAAGCACTTAAATGCCTTGTCAGGATAGTAAGTGCTATATAAATACAAATACAATTTACAGTTCTTAAGCTGTTGCTTTAAGCATGAAGCATTGACACTAGAAGAGACCTCAGGCCTTTTCTTGCTTTCAGTTGCCCCTACGCTGCCTGTGCTTGTAAGGTGAGATGTTGCTTGCAGGTCATCAGACTGTAGGAGATAAGTAATTGGGTGAGATAGATAAACTCTTGACAAAGTGGCCTGTTCATCGCTTTTTAGCTACCAATATGATTTGAACTGGGAAGATTACTTAAAATATACTGTGTGTACTTTCATTTAATCTCAATGGCGCATATGTATTTGTCTCAGGTAGTTTTTCTTTGCATTGTGAGTAGCAAGGCCAACTTTATAGGTTTGCATTAGTGTTAAGTGACCAATACACTAATGCAATGATTTGCTCATGCATCCAAGATGCTTGGGCCCCCTCTTGTCTCCTCTGCATTAGACTATGCAAAGGCATAAATGGGTGTCTCCTTTATGCATGCCCTCAGCTTCATTCAGGTCAGTAAGCGACAGGAGAATGTCAAGTCTTCTGAGGTGCCAAAGGCACGGTAGTCATATGTTTTACTTTGGCAATTTGCATATATTGCTGCACAAGTCCGTCCTCAATTTTATTATCTTTGAAGTTTTGTATAGCAATGATCCGTGTCACTTTATAGCCATTTAATTTAGTATTGGCGGTGTATGTCATGTAATCAGATAAGTTCCCGATTCAAAGAATCCAGAAACAAGCTACCATACTTCGTTTGAACTGAAGGAGACGCAAGCATGTGATGTCCCTTAATTGGCTCTCACTCCAGCAAAACATCCACTTTAAGGTACTATGCACCACACACAATTCCTTCTGGTATAAAGGATCTCTCTGTGTGTGCAAAATCTGGATTCTCACTACCAACCCGTAAGGAATAGTGCAACAATGGATTATGATGCCTTGAAGGAACTGTATACATTCAAACAAGAAGCTCTCTCAGAGTCCTGGTACTCGTCTGTGGAATGATCTCGACCTTCTTCCTGACACCCACTTAATTTCCTCAGATTTGAGAAACACCTTAACATGTACCTGTTCAGGAAAGCCTTCAACATACCAATAACTGTTTGGGACCCTGCCCTATTCTCTTGGACCCAGCACCTGTATCCAACAATTCATATTGTAGAGCAGATATTTTCCATTCAATAGCATCAGTGGTTGTTTGATCCACCAATGCCTTGTACCTCAGAAACTGTTATGATTGTGACTTATATACCACTGAGAACTGTAAAGTATTATGACTCAGCGTTATACAAAACCTCAAAAAAGAAAACTCCATACTGTGAACTGCTCCACAGAGAATGCGACCAATCTTAATTTCAAGTTGCTGCTTAATATCAGCACATCTTCTAGATTTCTACTGGTACCTTGTTACCCACTTGGCCTGCTTTCTCTCAATACTTAGTACTGATGCTTCACTGGGCTCTCAGTCACTTGCTGTTCATAGATTTTCTTAATATGTATCCTTTTTTATTCCATACCTCTGAATGGTGTACAAAGCCATTCTAGGGCCTTGTTTCTTCAGTTCTTGACTAATTTGTACATGTTGAAAGAGCTGTTTTAGTTCCTCAGTTGGTATAAGACTTTCCAGCACAAAGCTACTAAATACTTCAATCTTTTTTCATTCCCCAATCTGCAGATTAAGGAAAAGGCTGCCTCCACTCTAGACTGAAAATGTTACCTTTTATTCTTTTGGAGTTACAAAAATTGGTGTTTATATCCCTAATTCTGTCTAGTTTAGATTGTTGCAATGCATTATATTTGGGCATTAATCAGAGACCATTAAATGCTGCAAAACTCCGCTTGTTGTCTGATTAAGAAACTGCCAAAGCACCATTCAGCCAAGGCAGCTTTGGCGGATCTTCACTAGCTCCCAGTCAGAATGAGAATAGCATTTAAGGCACTATGGGCCTCATTATGAGTTTGGCGGATGGTTTTGTCCATGCACAGAACTTCCGACGGAGAGGTTGCCGCCATTGTGGCTACCTCCCCTGCCAGGCCCTTTGCGAGTTTCCCGCTAGGTCCGCAGGTGTAAACCTGAGTTTCGATTCGCTGGCCTAGCGGGAAACAGCCTACAGCATTGTCTCCGGCTCGTAATCGAGCCGGCGGCAATGCTGTAGGTTGCAGGGTGCACAGGCACCCTCGCAATGTTCTGACAGTGAACATTGCGATAGTGCTGGCCAGGGGGGGCCCCTGCTCTGCCCATGCCAAATGCATGGGCAGGTCAGGGGCCCTCCTGGGCCCCCTGCACCTGTTCTCCACCAGCCTTTTCATGGCAGTCCTACCGCCATGAAATTGTTGGCGAGAACGTGGTCTTAGTGTCTAGGACAGCACTGCTTGAAGCGCTGCCCTGGCGAAATAGGGCTGCCACAACTTGCAGACTGCCGGCATCTCCGATCCTGGCGGTCAGACCGCGGCATGACTGCTGTGATCGAAATATGGCGCTTGGACAGTGCAGTGGTCCGACTGCTATTGGCGAACGTGGCGGTCATGAGACCGTCAGGTTTGTAATGAGGCCCTATGTTTGGCTCATAAAGCACTCTATGAAAATGGCCTGGAGTACCTTAAAAAGAAATTCAAGTGGTATGTGCCACCAAGACTGCGTTGATCCACCACAGCAAGAACAGTTCAGATTCCTTGGATTAAGAAAGCGACCTGGGGAGATCGTAGTTTCGTTCATATTACTGGTCACCTCTGGAATGGATTACCTTTACACTTAAATGTCACGAAAATTTAGTATGCTTTTGCAAGCAGTTAAAAACCAGAATCCCTATGGTGTCAGCATTTTAATACGTTTTTGGTTGCTGTTGGATATAGTATGTTGCTAGCGCCTAGACGCCCTAGGGCATTCGCGCACTTTATAAACTCAAAATTGGAAAGTAATTTAGCAAGAAAGGTTGTTGTTAATTAGTTTTGAAGGGTGATCACTTCCACAATCGTCTTTTCCAATATGGGCAGCTTTATAAATAGGTATGGCTGAACTAAATGTGTATTCTAAATTCTGCTGCAATAGGTCAGGACCTTTGTGGTACATACACGATTTTGAAGAAGATAAATCACTTACCAAAGTGGGAGAGTGTAAACAAATGTTTCCAAACTATTGTTTTTTTTGTCTTTATTCACCCTCCCTGTCATGGAAATCAATTACAAAACACCTTCAGGTAATTTATATCACAGAGTTGTACATAAGGAAGATTCCACGCCATGCAGTACCTAGTATTATAGCATCAACTCGTTGATCGGATATAATTATGAACAGTAGGGATCACATGAATAACACGCCAGTAACAAAATGTTATTGTCCATTTTAGACATATCGTCATGAGTCCTGTTCAACATTCCTGGTGGTTATTATCAAAACCTTGATAGTCCTACCAAAGGCACCACATCTTTTGAAACCTTTTAGTGCAACCTCACTTGTGTATGCTACTATCTCCCCCATCATACACTTCTCCATACCCTGGCTCCACTTTTTATAAGTTGGTAGTTGGGCTACCCCACAAAGGAGCAAAATCTTGCTTGATCACTACCCTGCCTGTATTGCAAAATATTCTGCCCTTGTTAGTGACCACTTCACCCTTCCAGATCCCCGGCAGCACCATTTGAGGTGTGCATTCGATGTGTATATTCTGTACATTTGAGAA
This sequence comes from Pleurodeles waltl, assembly GCF_031143425.1. NCBI lineage: Eukaryota > Metazoa > Chordata > Amphibia > Caudata > Salamandridae > Pleurodeles > Pleurodeles waltl. The sequence continues at coordinate 675,432,132 of NC_090449.1, read as the reverse complement.
AATCTAATGTGTGTGCGTGTGTGTGTGTAAAACCAAAGTGCTCTTCTTGGCACTAAGCTCGAAAAGGCAGCACAGTTTACAAATGAACGCTGTCCCATGCTCTGCGTAGCTGTTGTAGACAGTTCATCCCGTTGCTTTACAGCTTCTTGCTGTTAATTAACAATTTTCAGAATTCTCTTTTCCAAAATAACGAAAAGCTTTGAAATATTTGGTCCAAATGCATTCAGACCAATAGCTTTAACTTGATTTCACAAAAATATCCATCCCTCTGTCACTGGACAAAATGCTAACTCATTCACTTTGGTACTAGGCTGTGAGTGCCAAATCGTTTCCTAGAGCACACTGTTCAGAGGAAGTGTCTCAGCACTTGTTTACTACAGAGCATCTCTCACTATCTGCTTTCTAGACCATTTTTTTAATTATCCAAAGCCAATATAGTTTCCTTTTTGTATGTGTCTGTCTTAATGAAAGAAGGTGGTTGGGTTGTTTATTTAATGTATGCATCGCATCTTTTTCTAAGTTGTCTCTGGTCTTGCACGCTACATTTGGATTGAGATTACTTAAATAGCTCACACTCCAGAGTAAATTGTCTTTCAGGCTTGCATTGCTTCTCAGAGCAAGCCCTATGTATTTTTTGTTGTTTCAGCTAACCTCTGATAGAAAGGCACACTAAAGACATTTGATATAGACATAGGGTGCTATATATATATTTTCTTTATTCTGAGAAAGGTTTCTTTAAGTGGCATGACACAATACCATCTATTTTTGGAGCTGTTCTTTTGCAAAGCAGGATACATTTAACTGGAGTGCTCAATTCACCACTAACCTGATGATAAATGTGCTGCTGCTTTCCCAGTATTAGCAACAAGAAGGTAATTTAGGCCATAACACTGGAGTGATTTCTATGTATAGTTTTGTTGACTCTCCAAACCAGCGGTTCTTAACCTTTTCACTTTGTGGACCCCCACTGAATCACTACTGAAGGTCGGGTACTCTGACCTAAGCAATTTCTACAAAGTGAACCTCAAAATAATGCACACAAATATAATAACAGATAGTCATCAAACAAATTATGAAATATTTATTTAATTCACAAACAATATGCAGAAATTGAAATGTTAATTTTAAGAAGTAGGCTGGAACTTTTCAAAATATGATTTTCTTTATAAAAGAGAAAACAAAATGCTAGTTTCTAGCACATCACTTAGTGTTTTTCCCCTCGCAATGCAAGCTTTTTTTGTCTGCACATACCAGAGCTTTAGTTGAGCCCAATTCACAAAAAAAGGTTCTGGTTGTCTATTTAGCACCCAATTTCAAAGTCCTTTTATGTTTTACATTGTTATGTGTATAACTGGTACTATTCCTCTAACTTTATTTAACTATGTAAACTGTCACAGACCCCCTGAGTACTTGTCTCGTGCTTCCTGCAGTCTGCAGATCCCAGGTTAAGAACCAGTGCTCTAATCTAAACCAGACCATGTCCTTCTCATTTTGGAGAGAAGGGCGCTGGCCCCAGTGCACACTATATTTTGCCTACATGTATCATTGCAGTACGACAAAGCCTTGCACATGTGGCTTCTAGTACACAACTTGCTCTTTCAAAAAGCAGATACCCACTAAGCAACTCCTTTATTTACAGTTTGGGCGAGATAAATCTATCTAATAATATTTTTCAAACATCTTATGTCACGAGGAGAAATATTTTTTGTATACATTACAGTGCGGTACATTATGTAAGACTTTTAAGATCTTATACTTCTATTGTAAAAAAAAACAAAAATTGATTGAGATACCAGGGCCGTAGCACTCTGAATGCGCCCGATCTCAGAAGCTAAGCAGGGGCGGGCTTAGCTTGTTACTTTCGTATTATATATATAGTTCTGTTAGTACATTAGCATTTAAGAGCATTGTGTGCTAGACTTATATGGTGTGAATCTAACACCTTTTGTATTAATATCTACTTTTTCACATAGTTAATTATAGTGCCTGCATGCATATGCCTGTCTCCAACATCACTATAGTGGCATCGGCCAACACGTTAAGGCTAAAGTTCCAGTTGGTATAGCGTAATTCACGTCATGGGATGTAGGGGGGTCATGTGACGCATCTTCTGACTGAACGCTAAATCATGTGAACAGCTGACTCCCAGTTCATAACGTGCTAGACCTTTTATTTTTTGAAAATTAATTTTAAAAACAAACATAATATCATCAAATTCACCATGTCGTTTTTAACAAATTGTCTTTATACTTTCAATGTATTCGCCCAAAAGAAAAATGTATTGTTAATTATGCTTCTCGTTGTCTAACCTAGTATTAAATAGGCGGAAGCGGCTACACCTCAGATTTCTGCCCCATCCCCAATGCAGTGACACAGAGCCTCGTTCCTAGACCCCGTTCTAACTTATATTGTGGTCTCTTCCGGTTGTTTGAATACGTTTTCCGATTCATAGCTCAACTATCAACCATATTTTGCTCTCTCAAGTAATTTCCCAAGTGCTTTCATATATTGTTTGTTTAATATATCAGCAGTTGTAGCAGCTGATATATTTCTGCTTTATCATTGCACATAGCCACTTCTGAATGCCAGTCCGCCCTCTAGGGTATAGAGTGCCCACGCCAAGCCAGTGCCAACTGCCTCTTGGCTAGCAGCAGTGCTATTGTCGTAAAGCCCTTTTCGGCCAATCGCAGAAGAGTAGTTGGGTTGAGCATTACTCTGTTGTTTGCCATATCCAAAATAATTGTGGTGATCTCGTTGTCGAATTTGAGTTTGGTGGAGTTGGATTCCTCAAAATGGAGGAACCTAGCATGCTGTTCAGCATGTCTCGGGCAGCAATATAATTTGATCAAGTCTATCCACTGTTGTGTCTCAGATTGAAAGAAGCTCTACGTCCGAATTTAAAATGGAGCGGCTTGGTTTGTGGCTCATGGAAATTGTCTGTGTTTGCTGGCAGCGTCATTTCTACTTCACCTCTCAGTTCTTCCCCACATCAATGTACTCCTAGTGGTTTTATTCCCAACACTGTACACTGCAGCCGTAACTTTATTTTAAAAAAAAACAGATCTTACTAACAAAACAGAACTACTACTCTGCCCTTATTGATTCAGCACCAAATACAGCTAAGTATTTAAGACATTTGACAATGTGATAGCACCAGTAATGCAAGAAAATACAATCGAGCTTAACACTCCCTCAGGTTTTTGTCACCAAGATTGACTAAATCTGACTAAAGAGCATTAAAGAAAACGTTCGCATTAAGATACAAAAACATTCCTAAAAACAAGTTAAAATAAAAATAATGTGCCCGTTTTAAGGAGAAAACTTCTCAGGAAATGTTAAGATCATGATCAATACCTAACCCTCTGGACCCCTGCAGAAATCTGTCCTGCACACATCATAAAACAACTAGCCCTTCTCCTTATTATCCATGTGAACTTGTTAAATCAGTCTTTGAATTAAGGGACAAGGAGCAGATTTTGGCTTCGAGGCTTGTGTTGCCGCTTTTGGTCCTGAAAACCAAGGGTCAAATCCCGGCCTCAGTGGTAGACTACACCGTGTGATTCTTGGCATATAACTGAATCTCCCTGTGCCTTAATGTGTGTAGAATGTATTTGTGTATTCTCCACTAAATGTACATGACTGTTGTAGATCATCTTCCGACCCCTCATGTAATATTCAGCACTTTATTGCTTCACAGCTAGTTTGGCACTATATAAATACCAATATATATATATATATATGCAGTACCAACAAATAGCAATTATCAGACCTCTCTCAAATAACCCTCTCTGTCAGCATAAGATCCAAGTAGCTTCCGCCCAATATCCCAACTATCGTAGCTAAGGAAAATACTAGAAGAGGTATCATATGCACAATTGCATACTTTCCTACGGGCAGGCAGTGCACTACCCCTCACCCACAGGTAGGTTTTCGGCAAGAGCATAGTGCAGAACTAGTAGTTACACCAGTACTGGATGACCTGCGGAAGTTAGCAGATCAAGTGGCGGTGGAATGTTATTCCTTTTAGACCTGTCCGCTGGGTTTGATATCACTGATCACTAACTACTATTTGATGGGCTGAAAACTTTGGTTTAGACAACCTTGCCCTGAATTGGCTTGACTTATTTCTCATAGGCCTTTCTAAGTCGGTCACTTACAACTGCAAATAGGTTAAATGAGGTGTAACACAGGTTTCAGTAGTTTAATACTTAACCTTTAACACATGCATGCCACCCCTGGCATCACTTCTGCACAAGGGCATATGGTTTTACATGCATGCTGAAGACATGCAGCGTTTATTCAGATTAAGAACGGGACATCAAATTTCATGCCCTCCTAATCGCATCCAAGAGAAATCACCTAATGCTTTGGCAGTGTACCTGAATGAATGGCTATACATTTTCTTAAATTATAACTATCCAAAACCAAAGTGCTAATTAAAACAAAATGCCATTGAATGTTGGAACCCCACCTGTTAGCCCATTGTGATGCGAGTTACAGCAAAATCTGTCTGAAACCTAGGCATCATAGTATCTTTCACTGAGAGCTCAGATTCCTAAGTTAATTAATGAATTTCTGGAAGATTTTAAGGCTGCAGAAAGTGTTGTGATATATGTCACCAGAATACCACCCCACAGTAGTTATGGCCTTTACTGAAGCTAAGCTACACTATAGTAATGCCCTCTGTCTTAGTCTCCCAAACAAATACCACGTAAAACTCCAGCTAATACAAAACAGCACCTTTCTGCTCTTAACTGTGGCCAAGCTTAGGGACCACATTACCCCCATGATCTGCATTGGTTACCAAAAAAACTAATCCTAAGTACTATTCAAGGCCTTGATATTTGTACAAAGGATTATATGCAATCCTTCCCCACCATTCTTTCCCATAAAAGTTAAGTTGCATTATATACAATGTACTTTGCACTCTGCTGTGTAATTTTTGCTGAAAATCCAATTGAGGGCTACCTTTGGGAACCGGGCTTTTTCGGGAGCAGCATACCCACACGTTACAGATTTTATTAAAATTCTGCTTTCTTAAAAAATGTAGAAGTTGGTAGTCTTTTTTTATTATGCTTATGATAAAGAGATGGTGTAGAGTTTGTTGTGGGTGTCTTCACAAAAAAAAAATAGCAAAAAGACTTCATTCAATACTATATGAAAGCTGGTAATCTCCTTGCTACACATATAGGGCCTCATTAGGATCCTGGTGGTCTTAGGACTGCCAGGGCCACGTTGGCAGTCGAACGCCACCAATGCTAGCACTGTCAGTTTCTCTCCACTGGAGGGGCTGGCAGTCCTAATCTGCCAGGGCAGCGCTGCCCTGGGGATCACGAGTCCCTTCTCCGCTGGCGATTACATGGCGGTAGCCCCTCCATGTAAAGGCTGGCGGAAACGGGGTCCAGGGTGCCTGGTGCTAAAAGGGGGCCTCCTGCACTGCCCATGCCGTTGGCATGGGCAGTGCAGGGCACCCCCTTGCCAATCCAGATAGTGAAAATCGCGACGGATGCTGGTGCACCCTACGCACTACAGCATTGCAGTCATCTCTATTATGAGTCGGTGTCAATGTTGTAGGCTGTTACCGGCTGGGTCAACGGGGAGAAACTCTGTTTCCGCCCGCTTACCCAGCGGGAAACACTTAATGGGGCCCTGCTGGAAAGGGACCACACTGGCGGTAACCTGACAGTTGAAGTTTGGCGGATAGCCTTTTCCGTTCACCAAACTCATAATGACCCCCATAGTGTCAAAGTGACGGTAAGATGCTAAGTTTTTTTCTTCTAATTATTCAAAAAAATCAGGTTCTGCTTCCCCCTACTGAATTTTCAAAACTGTTGGGTTACACTGCCCTGTGAGGTCTTGCATGAACACACATGACTTTCAACCAATAACATAATGATAAAGAGTGAGCGAAAACGTTGAGCTGTCAACTTGCTTCGGGTTTTAATAAATCAGGCTTCTAAAGCAAATTGCAAATATTTCTCCTATTTGCTTTCACTTGATCTTGATTAGCTCAGAATTAATTCAGAAGGGTTCTGGCTCACAATAGCAAACTAAAAAAAAATCTAAGGGACTCCAACAGGTAAAAGTGAGCATCCAAAGACTGGACACAAGAGAAAGGGGTACTGAAAATGAAAGAAGCTGGGGACAATAAAGTGACTAAGCTGTCTCTTAGAAACCCTAAATAACTCTAAATGAAAACTTGCCTCAGTGAACTTCTTAGGTTTGTTAAGCTCTTCTGTCTTAAATACTTGAGTGTCCCTGTGGTCGCAAAGTAATTGACACCATGGTTAGTGCGGCACCCTTATTGCTTCAGCAGTCTTTCAGTTTTCACAAGCTCTGCAGGAAATATATCTGTGACAAACCCTGAACAGCTAACTGATTTGATGGTGCAGAGGACTAATTCATAATCTCTAGGAGTCCATGCTTGACCTTCTGGTATGTCTTGTGTGCTGTTCTCAAACGTTCCCTGCTCTATTCCAGATCCTCAAATCTAATGAGCAGTACCCAAGCTCTGTGATCAGGGTACCAGTGCCTTGCCCTCTGCGACCACTGCATGCTTATCCACACTGGTCACCATTTATAGTCTGTGAACCTTTATGTAATAACTCTGTTTTTGTATAGTGAATGGGATGTTCTATGTTCACGATTCGTTACAGCAGTGTTCTGTGCTCTGAGTTATGATAGGATGTTATAGTTTTTTCATTTGGTCGGTTGTGGCCAACTAACTCACTTGTGTGAATTCAGGGTGGCCGACTGTACCTTGTTGAGGTAAAATAAACTCCAACACAACAATGCCTGTGCGAAGAGTGACTTTAGAGGTGCCATTACAGCAGGCCACTTAAAACGAGAATGCGGTGTAAGGCTCTAGAGGTGATTTTTGGCTGGTGGCGTTGACAGGAGGGTCTGTTCAAATGACCCACCCTTCAAAGATTTGCTAGTGAGTACTTCTGCACAGGGCGCTGAGCATTTTATGTTCACTAGCTGGTCCTTCACAATGTACTAGAATGCAATTCTGTCACAGAGGACTAGCAGAGAAAAATAAAGCCTTACACCTGGCTGCAGGTTGCAAATGGGGTTAGGGGTGTTCCAAGCCTTAGTTTGACAGCTAAGCCATAAATTGTGTACAAAGCTTCATCCTGTCTCATGTGTTCCAGGCCTAGTTTTGGGATGATATGAACTCCCTCTGAGCTACCTGGCAACGCACAGAGCGCAGTGTTCATGCTTGTCCCATAGGAGAAGTTGACTTTGGGCAGTCATAGTGAGGCACTCTTTGTTCAAGCACAAGTCATTGGTGATCAAGACAATCGGTCTCCCATCATGTTTCCCAAACTGTTGATACAGTCTTTTGTGGCGTGGTATCTGGTGAGGATGCACAGATACATTCTGTGCTAATTGATTCTATTGTGCATGTTGGTGCTATGCTCACCTCAATGAATTAACATATCATCTTGGGCAACTTCAGCAGAAGATTCCTCCAAGAAAGAGTGATTTATCAATTGATTAGTTATTATATTGCAGACTTGACTGCTAAGTGATTAGTTGCTGGCATTCTCATCAGTGTACTTGATGTGCTGGGTTCCTTGATTTCTTTTTCTTTTGGTCTACGAGAATTTCTACTTGTAAAACATGGTGCAATCTATCAGACCACCCCCTACTTTACTTGGAATATCCAGGTGATCCTCCCATTTTCTGGAGGAATTGGTTTGATGTGTTTGAAAACTACTTTGGGGAAATTGAGGCTGTAGGATTTAGACCTGAGTGCCAAAAGTAAACACTAAAAGTACAAATCTGTTCTGTTTGGCTCCAAAAAGCAGTTTTTCAAAGACAAAAATCTGTTGAAGGCAGGAAAATTGTTTTAATGAGTTATTAGGAGGACGTTTTGGAGTTTAAGGGGAAGCGTAACCAGGGTAAAATACTTGTGGCAGTGAAGGATTGAAAATTTTTGGCTTATTCCCCTAGAACTTCTTTGGTATGATTCTAAAACCAGTTGTCAAAGAACAATTTCTTATTGTACAGGATAATGATTTGATAGAAGAGCTTGGTTGCGCACTATACAAAGTGTTCTCTGATTGTGCTTGTACAATAAGTAGTTTTAAACATTGCATTAAAGTCAAGGAGGGAATTATGCCCGTCAAGCACATGGGGAGTCCTGTTTAGTCCTTTGCAAATGTGGTATCATCAAACCCATTGAATCTTCTCTCTTGTTGTCTTCTTTGGTGGTGGCTTGTGAACGGAGTGGTTAGTTTAGAGTCTTACTCGTCCTGAGGAGTCGCCACAAAAAGACAAGGTTGGACTCAAATCCTCTCCCTAAAATAAGTGGGATTTTTGGCATGCTTGGTGGGGCAAAGTGGTTTAGCACGCTTGAGCTCCCATCTGCCTATCATAAAGTTGATCCTGATTAACACCAATTCACAGCTTTTGTCTTCCCGTTTCTATTGTATCAATATTGCAGGATGCCATTTGGGCTTACCTCAGCTGGCCCGTGTTTCACAGGATTATGGAGAGGATGTTTAAAGGGGTTGAAGGAGTCTTAGTACATCAAGATGACTTGCTTATTTATGCACGGTCACATTCGGAGCATGCCAGAATTTTGTTTGTGGTTCTTTTGATTCTTCAAAGTATGTAGTAGTGTTAAAGAAAGAGAAGTATGAGTTTCTCAAAGAAGAGGTAGAGAATCTGGTCCATGTGTTGACAAAAGCTAGTGTGCTTCCACCCCCTATGTTAATTGATGCCGTCAAAATTACAATTCCCAATCAGATAACGCAAGATTAAAGTAATTTCTAGGGTTGTGCAAAATTTACTCTAGGTTTTTGTCAGACTGTGCCTCAAAGATATGATTGTTGTTTTAGATATAGTCCAAAGATACTTTATTTCGTTTGGATTGTCAGTATGAGCTTGTATTTGTTTTGATCAAAGATGAATTAGTGCCAGAACACTCAAACAGCATGACTTGTCATTGCCAAGTGGATTCATTGTGAATGCAACCAATGTTGTCCTTACTTATAGGAAGGGTGATATGGAAGCTACTTTGGTTATACTTCATGGTGTCTTAGGAAGTCTGGGCAGCTATTTTCTGTGATAGAAAATGAGTTACTCGTTTGTATATGGGCTGTGGAAACATTGAAAGCATGCCTGTGAGGTAGGAGTGTCACCATAAATGACGGACCACAAACCACTGGTCTGGTACCTTGGTGTGGAGAGTATTGAAAACTACACTCAATGTCTTACCTGCATATTCTCTATGTTGCTGCAGTACCAGCTTGATGTTTACCGTATTGCTGGGGCAAAATGACAGAGCCAGTTACCTGTCCAGATTTCCTGTGCAGGATGAAGGTGATGAGTGGTGCAGAAGAACATGGAAGTTGCTTTTCTGCTGTAGGGGGACATTGGGAAAGCAAGTGCTGTCTCTGAGGATTAGTGGTGGAGGGCACCTGACTCAGATATGCGAGGTGGTTGGATTTGTAAGGATAGGTCGACCAAAAGTAAGAAACTTTCAAGCTTATGTTAAAGTTGCTGATGAGTTTGTCAAAGAAGGGTTGTTGATGAGAAGTGAGAAGGTGGTACCTCCAGAGAAGCTCAGATTAGGTGTCATAAACTGTGCGCATGAGTGACATTTAGGGAGGACTTACACGAGGTGCTTGATTCAGGCTGCTTTTTGATGACCTGTACTTGCTGGCGAGGTTGGAGAATTTATAAGATGTTGTATGGAATGCGCAAGTGGTGAAAAAATTATTTCTGTTCGTATGCCTCCACTGTTTCCCTTTGAGTTGCCTTCCAGCTGTGGATGAAAGTGAGAGTGGGCTTTTTGGGTCAATTCACTGGTCTGGCCCCTCGAACCCATTAAGTGTTAGTGCTGGTAGATTACTAAACGAAGTGGCCCAAAGTGATGTTTTTGAGTTCACCCAACTGCATCCATATAGTTGAGTTTATTAGAGGTGTATTAACTGGAGTCTTTTCCTGAATAGTTGGTGTCTGACAACAGTGTCCAGTTTGTCAGTCCACAATTTAAAGGTTTGCTCAAGTGTGCATGGATCAAGCGTTTCTGCTGTGCACTTTATCATCCCCAAACCATTGGTCTGGTTGAGCGATAAACCCATTGTGGGGAATGTTAATAGAGTGGGCAGTTTTTTTTAACAGGACTGAAGTGCTGAGAACAGAGTGGTAATGTGGTGGTTTTATCAGAGTTCTCCTCATTTTGTGTCAGGGTTGTCTCCTTTTTAGTTATTGAAAGGGAGAAAATCCACATCTAAGGTCTGTTCTGTGTGGATGAATGAATGGGTGGTTGTCTGTTGGCATTGAGGGTCAAGTTGCTGTTGTGAGAAGTAGGATGGAGAATAACTAAACAGAAGTATTTTTTTATGAAAGGAAGAAAGTAAAATATTTGACGGTTACTGTGGGTGATAGCAGAGCATGTCCGTAAGTTGGGGCATGTCGACAAAGGAGCCACCAACTTTGGTGACCAGTGGTGGTTGTGGGCAGTCACTGTTGGAATACTGAAAAAGTTTTGACGGTAATGAAATGTATGGATCCTTATTTCTCTGGTTGATCCACTGAAGCGGGCACAGGTTCTCAGGGTATCCTGGTCCTAGAGAAAATATCATCAGTTGTGGTGATTCTCTCTTCAGTGAAAGTGCTGAGGTGAGCAAGAGCTCTCGGCAGCAAAGGTTGCCTGTTCGGTACAGATAATTTGTTGTTGTTTTTCCATTTCCTTCTTTCTTTTTTTGTGATTTTTATTTTGGATGTTTTTTCAATTCCTTCGGTTCTTTTTGTTTTTTGTTTCTTTGTTGTTGCATTTGTTATGGGAGAAGGCCATGTAGTAACTCTGTTTTACTATGGTGAGTGGAATAATCTGTGTCCAGGATTCTTTGACAATGTTCTAAGAGTTGTTTTGGAATTTTCTTTTTAAAATTTGGTCAGTTCTAGCTAACTCACATCGATGCAGAGATGCATGGCGGCCCGCTGTTCATCCTTGAGTTGAAATAAACTCAAATGCAACTATGCCTGTGTCTTTGTTAGTTTCTGTTGGACACAACACTTTGGCCAGGAGTTGCACTGTAGTCTTAAAGTCTCATCTAATGTTGAAATCTTTTGGGCTTGCTGGTATAGGTTTCTCCCTTCTATCATGTTCTTCTTTACGTACTGCTCCCAACTACGAGGATACATTCAATGTACATAATTCTTGAGGAAGCTGCTTCTGCAGGAAACAAATGCAAAGGTTATTTGTATTAGTCAGACAGTATATATACTAAGTGAGAGAGACATTCTTCTACATGAGATTGGTTCACACACTGAGCATGCTATTATAAGACCTCTTTGCCCTCTGGTCACATAGTCCTGCCCTCCATGTGTTGCCTCTGGTCCAGAGCTCTACTTGACGTGTGGCATTCCTGTGTATTGGAAAAAATAGAAGTGCCGGTACTCTCTAATTAAAAGTATCACGTTTTTCCCCAAGACGTGCAGGTACTCTCCCTCTCAAAATAAAATACTTAGTACCGGGACAGTACCTGCCCATTTAAAGCACTGATTACACCGGGTCTACTCTCCCCCTGATTGCTATGTTTGTGGTCTTGCTGCAGACAGATCCGGCTGTCTGTTCGCATACAACGTTGTATGCCATACGCCACAGAGAAAGTCCTTGCTCAGGGTTGGTTATCTTTCTTTCAGCCTCAGTTGCCTTACTCCTATCATTACTTTTCTCCCTTTATCTGTTTGACCCACCCAGAGGAAGTTTTTGGTTCCGCCATCGATAGATTTGTCATTATTCCTTCTGCAAACTCGGCATTGGAAAACAGAGACACTTTCAAACAGCAGTAGTTTGCTGCATTCCCGTGCTATCTATTGCTTACTAAAAAAGCTATAGTAGAAAGGTGGACGATACAACATCAGTCTTGACAAAACATTTTTTTACAAGCATTGGCAATGCCAATCAGTCCTGTATGTAAGAATACCAAATGGCATTGCCAGTGCTTGTTAATGTCCTTGTCCGAGGCACTATTGCTTATCTAAAATGGGCACTCTCATCTGTTTCTTGTCACTTTAGTACCCATTCAGTGCTTGTCTTGCTAATAGTCTGTGTGCAATTCTCCTGACTTATGTGACACTTGTGCCCTTTTTTGTGTTATTTGATATCATAGTTTGCTCTTGAGTGTCTCTTGTGACATTGGCGCCCACCCTTCACTTTTCTCTGATGTTCAGAGCCGGTGCTTCCCTAAAATTAGTTAAAGCCATCTTGTGCTGTCTTCAAATAACACCTTCTCTATACTATACGTTTCGAAACTTTCAATCAACTACAAACGAGTGCATAAAAGAAATTACTACAAAAGACCCGAAAAAGCACCTTTTTCTCTGAATGCGTAGCGCTCAACGGGCAAAGGAGCATTTTTCTTGGTGCATTGAAAACCTCACATTTAAGCTGGCACTCACTCCCTTTCGTGTTAAAACACACAACATGATTTAGGGTGAATGGCTACGAAAAACAATCCGGTTTCTGTAAACCCTGGTAAATCTTACGGAGACTCCACCAGAGGAATTGTTTTTGAGGAAATTCTGCTGATGGACTATCGTAGGGTTTTCGTATTTTTTTCCAGGAATCGAGACATTTCCCGTTAGCACAGATTTGTAAAGCAAGCACATAATCCTTTGTTGTTGTGAAAATGCGTGTCATCGATGACAGTGGGCAGTCTGCCTCGATGCATCTGGTTCAGAGCTTTACAAGGTGAATAATGTCGCAGGGTTGTTAGTACAACTGGAAGGGAGAAACCGAAGGCTGCCACGCAGACGTTTGAGCCTCCAGTACAGCGACATTTCAGTTGAATCTCGCACAGGAAGAAATCCAAAATGCAGTAGTCTTTATCTTTGCTTAAATATTGATTAAAGTCTTTCACTCTTGGGCTGAAATGTTAATTGTAATGCACTCCCAGAAGACGCCGTTACCTTGATAGCGGGTTTTACACTCCAAAAGTTAAAAACTCGTTGAGAGGGGACATAAACAGCGAGAGGCGTGTTAATCACACCGGCCGGACCGCTGTCAATCATTATTGCATTTCGAGCGGAGCCCGTCCCGTGTTCCGATATTAGCGGCCTGACCTTTTACACTGATCTAAATGGCATCTGACAGCGAATGATTGGGCGATAATTTAGCTCATTACCGCGACGTTGGCTGGAAGAAAGAGGGGCGCCTTCTAGCCAGTGATGAATTTGTTTCTGATATTGATTCGGCCCTTGGTAGGCCCGGCACGCGCGGCGGGCGCTGATTAATGATACGTGGGCTAATCGATGGGGCAGCTTTCTTTTCAGAGACCACGTCAGACTGGGAAAAGTGGCCGATTGGGGAAGTTCGTTGCCTTTTTTCTTCTGGAAGATGAGATGTACTGCCAACAATTAGGATGAAGGCCGAAACATTTATATCGGATAAGTTTTCCTCTTATTTTTTTTTTGTTTTATTATTTTTATTTTTACATTATTTCGCACTGCAAGTTTCAGAGTCAGTCAATAACTATAGGTAAGTGAATTTTGGTTGTTAGGGGTAGGTGGAAAAGTGAGTATGTTCCCTCTTGCAATGTTCGCGAAAGTGGTGCTCAATATGAGACATTGATTTCACCAGTTTGTGAAAATTGTATGGAGGGCATAGAAAAGTAGTGCAAGATACCGACAGCAGAACAGTTTGAGCACAAAATGTGTCATCAGCACACAGGTGTTTTAACATTTCCCACAAAACATGTTCAGTATGAACTTCTCACCCGTGGGTAAAAATGACATCAAAAGGCATATTTGGAATGAAAAGCATTACACAAAACCCATCAAAATGGAATTGCTTGTTTTTTCCCTCGCTTGACAATCTCGCCAGGCCTGATATTTTGACTGAGTTGATAGGTTTTCCCTATCCGTGTACAAGGATGAGACGGTGACATGCTGTCTCTCTCCCGCTGTTAAATGTAGTGCCTTAAACAGGGCTCGAGAGTTCTCACCGTTCACCATTTGTCTGGTTAGTGTGTGCTTATAATTCCCTCGTGGCCAACTGGCGACATCAACCTGGGATTTCAAATGGACACACCAAGCACAGGGACGTTATTTCTTCCATCACTTAACAATTATGTCTCCGTTTTTACAGTTGCCCTCCTTTGATTGCGTTAGGATACATGCTTTAAATATTATTATATGCTAGGGGTTTTGTCTGCAGTTACCTGGGATACATGGATGTCATCATTCCCTTTGAATAAGGTGGATGGGTTGAGTGCTTCCTAGCAATCCATAGGCTCAGGTGTAATATTGTCAACGGAGAGAATGGTGCCTCAGCCCCAGGCGGGCGCACTCTTGTGCTTCTATTGGTTTAGGAAGTCATTCAACGTAACCCTGCCTGTCTCATTGTGTTCCAGTTGTGCCAGGGTTTATTATTAGTGTGTGTGAAGCGAGTGTTCAGGTAATGGCCGGAGGTGGGCTTTTTTTCTGCCTGCATCATGAATTTCTGAAATCTTCTTGCCAGTTACAGCGGGATGTGTCAGTTAGACGAGAAAGAACAAATAAGTGGTTTATATTTGGCCAGCAGGTTCTTGGGGGATCCAGCATTTCTTTTTTGGAGCTCGGCCTCCATTGTGCTTTGATTTCTTTGCAGAGCTTTGAGCATACTTAACAGGCAGTGACGTTCTGCTTCCAGAGTTAAAGGGAACCAGTCTCCTGCGGAAGCCTTCAGTTTTTGGCTTCCATGCCTGGGATAGTTTCACTGTACGAAGTTCTTTAAAGAAACCAAACCGAAGTGGACTCGTAAAGATACTTTGGGCTTGTGCCATCAGCCTCTCCAGGTGAAAATCAAGATGAAGGAGAAAATTCCTGTAGTGGTGCTTGCATCTTTCTCTGAAGAGGCAGAACTGGCTAGATGTACCACAGGAGTGTTGGCGAATCAGATCCATGTACTCTGCAATTCAAGGTAGTAGTCTTTGGCGAGCCACGGGGAATGTAGAAGCTCCGAATAAGGATATGAGTTTACCTTTGTTTCAGATAGTTATTTGCAGCACTGACGACATAGAACATGAAGCGACTGGGATTTGTGGTGTGATGAAGGTAGGGTGCTCACCATGCACCTTCCTTTGACAACTCTGACAGCAAGCATGGTTACTCCTGTGAGGTGAGAAATGTATTTGATTTGCTTGGTTTATCTGTTGTAGTAAGATATTATTTTCTTCACAAAAATCATAAACAGTCTTTCCCACATGGGAATACCTTTGTTTCCAAGTGTGTCAGCAATCTGGGGACGGGTATTCCAAACAGTAACTAGCTCGGTGGCCAGGTTGTTAGTGCCTTTTACTTCTCCAGCATTAAGACAAACAGGAATGTAAAATGATTACCTCCAAACTACCCTTGACTGTGTTATTGAGTGGCAGTACCTGCCAATCGTGAACCAGAGTGCCACATTCAAATCTGCTTTGTCACTTCCGACATAAATTTAAATATTGTTTCAGCATTTTCCATGTAGTGCATTCAGTTGCTTTTTAAGCAACTGAGTGCGGTGTCTTGTCGAGTTCAGGCTGAGTCCTAGATAGTTGATCCTCTGAATTTTGGTTTGTGTGTTTTCGCTATGTAATTATTTGAAATATTCAGTCCCTCCAGTGCCTAGAACCTTCTACCATGCTCTTTCTTGTTTAGGTATCTTCAGCCTAGTCTCGATCCAGGTCGCTTATATCTCACCTTCCTTTTGCAGCTGTGAGGTGGTAGTTTCTTGACTACTTCTGTTGCTCAATGCGTTAGTGTCGATGAGTTTAATGGGGAATGCGTCCACGACGTTGGCACTGAGATGTGAGTGGAGCGAGCTGTTCGTGCAGTATCCAGATGGGTCAAAAAATGTGATGATTGACTACACGAGCCCATCACAGCCCATATGGTGGCTACTGTTATCAGTTCTCCTTAGAGTACCCATACATGCCCTTCACTTAGCTTCACCAGCATGCCAGCTAACTTGCGGCAGCCTGTGTAGTTTACACACAGTACGATTCTGAAAAAAACAACTAAATACGGCAGAGTGCCGAACGTGTGCGAAAATCCGATGGCAGTACTAAGTGCTTTGTCGAGTATGAATTCCAGTCACGTGCCAGGCAGAAGAGAATGAATCAGGTCTCTGGTGGCCAGCACTAAGAGCACATATTCAATTGCAGTGCTTGTATAAAAAAAAGAAAAACAACACTCGAATAACAGATTTAGGAAGCTATGCAGAATATGCCCTGCCAGTGCAGTTTCCTTCAATGGAATTTGTGAACAGTTGCAGGATTGGAAAAACTGACTTTTGGAACAAATTGGATTATTGCTCAAAAACAACTTTCCCGAAGCACTTTGCTTAGTTACGCCTAGGAATTAATGTTTCTAATTAGCTTCACTAATTGCGCTTCTCAAATCTCTTTACAAATTATGTTCATTTGAGCCCCATATTTTCTCTACTAGAAATAAGCTGATTTTGCTAAATCTGTCACTTGATACATTTTCTCGCAAACTCCACCGACCGCTCCCATGTTCCCACACAGGCTGATTCTGTAGAGAGGCAGCTCCTGCTTGCCTCCAAGGCAGTTATTGAGCCTCATTGTGAACCTTGGCTTTCTGTCAGTGCTTTGTGGTGCGTTGCAGGGCAGAAGCATAGTCCCAAGAGCTGGATCTCACCACATGGGAGCATCAAATGCATTATTTGTGAAGGAAAAGTGCTTCATAATATGAGGTATTTCATACTTCACCAAAACCCCGGGTGGAGTCCTTAAATCTAAACCATTCCTCTCGAAGGCAATAGCAATCTTTGAATTTGGAAGAAACTTCAAGACTTGGCTCATGACATTTTCCTGAACTGCTTGCAGGAGTTTATCTGGACCTCTGTCACATTGATACATTATTTGAGTGTAGCGTTTGCGTTATTTTGTAGCTGTATCATTCTGCAAGAAAAGAATAGCTGGCATTTTTACTATTTTCTTTTTGAAGCTTGTAGCTTATTATTGAATAACTTTGGTGTTTGAACTCACACTGCTCTAAATTGGCTTTTGACTTTTGAAGCCTTTTGGCTATTTCTCAGCAGCAAATTTTCAGCCGAGTGCTGCGCTGGTGGACTATCCTACCCCAAGAATTGTGCTAATTCCCCTTCTCCATCACTCCTGGAAAAGAAATCAAGACTGCCATTTTTCGAAGAAGCTTTTCGTTTCCTATTTGTAGCAGTCCTTTGGCTTGAGGGGAGCGCAGACCTGAGCGTATCCAGGCGATCTTCTTCCATCCACCCCCACAAGCTCCCTAATGCCTGAAATTGCAGGACAATCACGAAGGTCTTTGTGAGAGGTTTATTGTGAGAGACTAGGATCGTATGCGGGAAGGAGGCAGAAAGTCAGCAGGGATACGTGTTATCACACCCTCAGCAGCAGAGCACTAAGGGATGAAACAATGATTATTTCCCTCTCACTGCAAGGTAAGTAAGGCATATGTACAATGATATGACAGATGTTATGCCTTCGAGGAAAAATTGAGAAAAACACATTTCCCAACGAAAATTGAAAAAGAATGTGCATGTTGTAGCCCATTGGCCCACACTTTTATTCTTTCAGACTTGGGAACTCCTGTCCTGTGACATGGGAACCATGTGAAACATTGGTTGAAGCCTGATCTTCTGCAAAATGCTAAAGACATTATACTTCCACACGGTTTCAGCCCTTGCCCTGTTAATGCTGCCATGATGCACTTTCGAATCATAGCTGTGTGTCTCCTTGACATCATCCAAAAAAGAATATTCAAGGTGCTTTCCAGCCAATAAGTGACCTACCATGTACTAACCAGCAGAAACAAGCATGGGCAAAGCCAGTCACTCTTGTCTTTTAAAAACAATACAGACCTAATGGCATTGCAAATTATTTGTTGCCAATGCTGTTGTGCATTGGCAAAAATAAAAAAAAATGCTTTGCTGATGCTGAACAGCACTGGCAGAAAGCAAAAAAGTTTGATTTGTACAAGTTTGCGAATCATGGCACTACGATAGCCCAGTGTGATGATAAATGCAAGAATGCAACATGATGCAGTCACCATTTTTTAGGGTTGAGCGTAACGTGCTCTGTCCCTGCTGTAAACTCTCTATGGGCCTGTAATCACGCCCACCGCATGCCCATGCGTTTGGTTGGTTTGTGGGCTTGCCTTTTAAAATTAGCTTGATGTAATTAGTAAAAGGCATGCATACATCATGACTTTTCTGGTGTTTAACCCTCCTAGAGCCCACTGGCAAACTACTGAAAACATGAGGCTCTGTGTTTTCCGTATGGTTTCTGGACTACTTTATCTATTTATTTCCTACGCAGTGTGATCTCGCTGGGCAGTAATCGAGCGCTTTGCGTCACTTCGACCCTGTTACTTGGATAATTGCATTTTTGCCGATAACAGGTTTGACTGCAAGCAAACTTCTGTTTTACTTTTTATTTTCAGTTTATGTGGCAAGAAATGTCCAGATAGGAGTTTACAATGCAAATACCTCTTATTCGAGGAAACGCGAGACCCATTGAATTGCAAATGCTTGTTTTATTTACTGTTGCAATATGCGGGCCACCTATATTGAGGTGGTAAACAGAACATTTAATAAAATCTGCATGAGAGTACATATTATGAAAGGAGCTGTCCAACAGCAAATTGCAGTTGATGGGCCCTCCAATAGTAAATAAATACAATATTTTTAAAAAAGAATGTGACTTACAAGGGCAGCAAAGTAGTGGAGGAGCGAGTCGGGTGCTAAGTCATTGCCTCTGAGTGGCAGAACTTGCTGGAGGAGTTTGCGGTAGGGGAGGATAAAAATAATAATGAAAAAAGAAGACACACGCACTCCATGGAGTGTTGGTAAAAGGAAAAAAAAATAGTTCCCTTAATACAAACAGCATCAAGACTGAGCTCAATTAAAAAAAAAAAAATCCTCAGAGATGGGACAAACAGAGTAGGATGAAAAGCCAATATATATAGACACAGGGAAATGAGATAGACGGGGAAGCCCAACAGTCAATAGCAATGGACTGCATCAGAGTCCATTATATGTATATATTGAATGTATTAGTGACGATATATCTAGGCAGAACCTAGCAAACTCAGGTTTAACCACGTGAAACTATTTTCTTTGTGTATGACGACCACAGTACAGTCTTGAAAAGGATATGCCAGAAAACCGATCACAAGGCATTTGTTGCCCATAGTTTTCTTCGTGGCTAATGTTCTTAGGTACAATACACCAACTATCAAGGACAGATAAACTGGTATTAATGGGGCAGGATAACCATATTTGACTGGACATAATAAAAACTGACCAAAAGGAAATCTTTACTTGGAGGAGACACAACAACCCTCTTAATTCATAACTTCTTTGGCCAAGCACCACCCAGATCCCTTTGGGTACATCACACACACAACAAAACACCTACTACTACACAGCATTGCTGGCACAGCAGTTAACGCTGCTACATCATCACAAACGTAATAAAACACTAGCGATAGGCTGATGTCACACTTAAACACTATGCAGTAGGCCATGCAGCAGACAACACCACACAAAGGCAAACCACAGAACAATGCTTTTGTATCTACTCAAGATGTTGAGCTGAGCTTTGTTACCAGAGACTTAAAAAGCACACCTCCAGATATATTTTACCTGTGCACATTACACCAAAACATCTTAAAAATACCAGGTTTGAACTACTATAAAAACACACCTACGGTAATACCATACTTTAAATAACCCGACCCTGCTAGTTAACACCGACTTAGGGGATACGTCTAGAATAAAGTTGCATCCACGAGATTTACGATGGATCCCACACTTCATAACGGCAACAGAATTCCATGACCCTCCCAATACCAACTTCCTTGGCAAACAACATTGCTCCAAAGTTGGCAATATTTTTATCTTAAGTGACAACAAACACAAAATTCCTGGCACATCACATGAGCTGAACCAAACATACAGAAAGCAGCACTAAATATATACCACCACCAGTGCAGAACAACTACAAAGAAAATGGTAGTTGCTCCAACATCACACTTTACGCTAGCATCGCCAAATGCAGTAGATTTTTCAATATGTAAAACTCCTGGTGACCAGTAACACTACTAAGCACAACCAAATACAACACAATAGAACACTAAACTCACCAACATTATGTTCTTGGCAAAGTCATCTGCGTACTAAAGGTCATACAAAGGGTAGCAACTCATGCATTTTCAGGTAATACTAAAATATAGTACAGGGCACTGTGAATTTCACATCACTGTCCCTCATTGATCTCTGTACCAGCCACATCCTGTCTAAGAGACAATATACTAAGCACAACAACTGTGCCTTCTAGAGTGACTTGCACAGCACATGATTGATCCATGTAGTTACCTACACTGAAGAGGTTGACAGGAAAATGGACCACCTTATTGGCTTTTAGGTAACACAAATTAAAATGTGCTCAAGGTAGCTGAACACTAACCGAGAGAGCCAACACATGGTGATGGCTCCATGTTCATTACCTAATAGCCTACCACCTATCAAAGGCATTCTTCATTCAGCAAACATAGCACAGTACAGACCATACGTGAGCTGCAGTGGCCAGTACCTTCACAATCAAATAATTGTTTTCACACAACAAACGTCTCCAGCACAGGCCACAATGTGCAAGAATACCACAGTGTCTTGCAGAAATGCATGTATCAATGGCAGATGTATCATGTAAAAATACCAGTAATCTAGCATTAAATCATGCCACACAATTTAGTCTTTTTTTATGTGATTGCTTGATATGGTGTGTATGGTGGCCATTACTTTTCTATTGAACATCTAATTAAACAATATGGGCTAACAAAACCCATCATTCTCAACCAGCGAGTCCTTCCTCTGCATGATAAAAGTAAGGCTTTTGCTGTGTAGGTGCAGATGCTAGTGTAAAGAAAATTGACATCCTGCTCCTTGAATTGAAAAAGCCCCCATTCCCTTTGTTTTCCAGGCTCATATTTTTTGAGTGAAGGTACGGGGTGAGGTCACAAATGCTAAAACTGTTAACCAGCAGACGGAGCTAAACCTGCAATGGTCTGGTGGACAGAGCAAAGTGCCTTAACTTAATGAATTAGTAAACTGATAAAGAATGCTAACATGTCAGAACAGGCAATATTTGGTGTTATTGACTAATCCTGTTTCATCGTTCTTACTTAGGTCACTATATGCATTTTATGCCACAAGTAAATGCCAGTGCAGTGATCAAATAATGCTACTGTGACATCCTTTTTGACAATGGTCCTGGTAGATTCTACTAGTAAAGGCAGAACTGGTTTCTGGATGAGAAGCTGCTAATAGAAGACCTTGGCAACGTCACCCATTTGAAAAGCAAAGGCTAGATCTTTTCTCTCTGGTTGATCTCATTTCTCTCAACCCTTAAGAGCTTTGCAGAGCCAGAACGGTTTAGGCCAGACATTCAGATGTGTATTTGTGGCTTAATGCTCTTTTAAAAAATAGAGTTGTGTATATGGGGAGGTGGCAGTAAAGTCCTCACAAATATCTAGGTACCATTTCTGAAGGTGAAAAGTTGTGATTCAAGCGTAAACACCCACTTAGGGCGACACAGATAAGTATACAAAAAGTGATGGATGGAATGCTGAGATGAATCTCAGCCACTAGCAATTTCTCTGGGCTGCATTCCAGTCCACCATTATTTTGCACACCATGCCACATCAGTAGGGTCATGACTGATTTGCAAATGGCTGGTCCAGTGGCATAACAAAGGCCGCAGCGGTGTGGGGGCCCCCAAGTTCCAGGGGGCCCCCTCAGCACAGCATCTGGCCTGAGTCAAGCCAAAGGTGGATGGGGGGCTCCTTGTTCTTTGCACTGGGCCCCCTCCAGTTTCGTTATGCCACTAGGCTGGGTTGGAACAGAGATGGTATGGTGTGCAAAATAATGATGAACTGGGATACAACTGGTGGCTGAGATTAATTCAAGCCCTCCATCCATCACTTTTTATTACTTAAGTTAAAAAATAAAGCATATATTAGTCAGCAACATGAGGAACAACAGACAATTTAGCATCCAAATAAATTCGTAGACAATGGTCCACTGGGAACAGCACAGAACTGGTGGAGAAGGGCCTAGAACTGAAGGTTAAGAAACATGAAATGTGTTTACTCCGAGAGGCTTAATTAGTAGATCAATTTCCCAATAGCAAACTAAGCGAAGTCTGTTATATTGTGGATTATGCCAATGGAGGATAGCAGATTGGGGAGCGGAATCATATAAATTTTGAGAGGTGAAAGGAGGGAGGGGGGTGTACCACAACCAGGCAATGGGCCTAGTATTAGATCTGAAAGGAGGGGGCTACTGAAGATCTGATAGCATTCTGTTGGTAATGAAATTAGCCATTTTTTAATAGTCTACCAAAAATTCTGCCTGACTCTAGTGTGGAAAAGAGGTGTGAATGGTCAATAATATTGAATGCAGCAGATAAGTTAAGCGGACTAGTGTCCCTATTTGATCATTATACACAAGTTTGTCGGTTGTCTAGGATTCCCATTACAACTTCAGTGCTGCATCTGTGTCTGAAACCTACTTGAAATTAATGTAGTATGCTCGTGCCCTCCAATAGATTGAACCTGAAAAAAGCCCTCTTTTCAAGATTTTCAACCAGCTTGGAAGCTAAAGAATATGATTTCCTCCAGCATGTCTACTTTTTAATTTTAGTTTGTGTAGTTAAGGTGAAAACCAAGGATTAGAATGTTTGTTCAGAACTGTCAAACCTTTATTGGAAAAGAACATAGCCAAAGTATCCACTGATGACTGTATGAAAGGAGAGAGAACAATATTAATACCACATTCACTAAAACTCTCCAGAAGAAATTAAAAAAAATTGCTTAAAATGAATAGCAGTGGATGCAGATGAACTGTTTCTCCATTGTCTACTTTGATATGTAGAGTTAAAGATGGAGGCAATATCAGCAGGTAAAGAGGTTAATATCACAGGGAAAATAAAAATGATCAGACTATTTCATAGGAATAAGGCTCCCAATCTTGAGGTTACTAGTTGGAAAAAATGGGTTCCAACAAACATAAAGATGTAAAACATAGAAGATTGTTTAATGCCGCTTAGTGAACTAAAATTTGCCTCAGAAAAGACTATCTGCTTCCTAAATTCATGTCACAAAAAATAATAAAACTTCAAATTGACTAAAAAGTAACAACTGTGAAATTAGTGATGAAATCATCTCAAACGTAATAGCAGTGCAGCAGCTAATACATTCAAGCTATTTAGCCTGGATAGCTGTAGTCTTCTCTGTTCACTGCTGTCACATTGGTTAAACATTTTACTTGGTCAGCATGCTAAACGTCTGGGCTGTGTATTGGGTCTCTATTTAAATGCAGCTTCTTACAAAGCCTGGATACCTCTGCTGCTGTAGGGCCACATTGCTGCTATATTTAAGGGTAGGATCCCAAAACCCAGGAGTTTCCATTTTTAAAATCAAAAGAAAAATGAAGAACTTGCTATTCTCCCAATCATGGAAAAAGCAGGGAGCTCGAGTATTAATATTCTGTAGAACTGATAACTTTGTCAGTATGTTTCTTCATGGTACTCTTCTTCATTTTTAGTTGTGGTAAATTAAATGAGCTCAGTAGAGTTATCATGTCTCTCTCTTTTAAGAGAGGGGCAGTTCTTTTCTGTGTTAGATTGGCTGTTTTCATTTGTAGAGTGTTTGTCTCTGCACAGTTAAGCGCATGGATGCACATTAAGTAGTATGCTCAAGCTCCTCTTATACCCAAGCCTTTTGGGAATTTAGTTACAGCACTACTCAGCCTCTCAGTCACTGCTCAAGTTGCTCCACTCACTGCTTAAATGGCTTAGACATCCTTTGTTCCATTGGACTCACCTAATTACGTTGTCCACTTATGAGAGAACATGTGCCTTATACTTGACATAATTCAAGATTTCAATTCAAACTTATTTAAAAAAAAAAAAGAGTGCGATATTCATAGTAGGCCTACAGAAGAAAGAACCATTTGCAAAATGTTCATGATAAATGCTTTCCGGACAATAACAAATGTCACTTAACTCATTATATTAATAACAGCCTGTATATACATCAATTGATAATCTTTAGTGCTCTGTGTGGTCACTCAAGTGATGCAAGAATGCTTGCACGTATGTAGTAATCCTGGTAGGCATGCAGATTGTTCCAAGTGACGCAGAGAATTTCAAGAAGGTTGCTGAAGCCCATCAGTGTGTAGGCTTTTTTGTATCTAGTTGTATAAATGCTGGTCATATTATTTGCCAGGTTATCCTCATGGAGGGGAGAAAGGCTACGAGCTACTCTGCCATAAAATGTAAGTCTAGAGTGATTAAAAGGTGCGTGGCATAGAAATTGTGGATGAGAAAAAGTCAAAAACTTTGATTTCTGATTGGAAAAGCGTTAAGGGTATTTAAGATCCAGAGCAGTAGACCCTTTGGGGGTGTCACTAGTTGATTACTGAGGTAATTTAAGATAAATGTTACTAATGGAAGGAAGAGGACCTCATATGGCCACTTGATGGCCTCTGGAAGTGGCACGAACTAGCTCAGTGAAAGACACTTGAGGCACCCCGAAGAGATCAGCTATTGACTGGCTGATACTGTATAGTAGCAGTTACTTATTTGTTTGTACCACAGGATACACTACTGTGCCTTGTCTCTTAAACACAAGATTGTTGAACCTTTTTCTCTATAATTGGATATATTTTAAGTAGGACACTGAAAGGAAAGAGTCTTCAACAAATCTTTTAGCCCCTGTTTTGTATTAAGCATCATTACTCCATATGTCTTTTTGAAGGGAATATCTGCCAATTTGATGGTGTTAGATGGACCTTAACTGCAGCCATGGCTGTTCAGTCATGTCATATTTCCACATAAAAGTGAATGTTTCACACATTGGTTCTCCATGTAGCTTTATCCTAAAATATTACATTTGTCTTGAGCCTTCTTTCAGCTTTAGTTCTTGCACTGAACCAGAGCAGAGTCCCTGTCTACATAGGGCTCTGCCCCTGCACAGCATGAGTTTTGTTGATTCATAGATTGTGTTGAGCCTGTTCACAGATAGAGTTCAGCTCTTTTAATATTCTTTAATACAATGTAAAATCTGAACTTCTGTGGGGAATTACATCCCAGTGACCTGTTTCTATTCTGTGGGAGTACCACCGTCCTCTCACCCACATTAGTATCTGACATGGCCTGTCTCTGATAGGGAGTCCGGAGGGAAAGGTTGGAAAGAGGATGAGAGTGGAGATGGAAGGGATTGAGAAAAGATATTGTAGAGAAAGAGAAACAGAGACAAGATGGAGAATAGTGACAGAGAAGAGAGAGAAAGTGTGAGAGAGTAGGGAGGGAAGATAGAAAGGAAAAAAATGAAAGGAGAATGTGACTGAGATGAGAGAGGAGAGAGAAAGTTTGTTTGTGAAACAGGAGGCAGTAGAGTGAATGACATGAACAGGCAGCTAGCAGTGAAACTAGGGCAAATTGTTCTGCACATTTTGCCTATTAATTTTGCTCTGTTTTTCACCAGGTGTCTGACTGTCACCTTGTATGTCGGCAATGTCACTTCTGGTTGTGGGTGATGGAGGTACCAAGAAACACTATGGATACCATCACTTAAGGGTTTTTTTTTTTAATAGACTGAACACTGAGCAGCTGTGAAGGTGTTACACACATTGATATTCACTTGGCAACTATGTTTTAGAATTGTAGAAGGTGGCATAATCACTTTTGTAACTGTTTCATAAGGATATGAAGCATTAACCTTTCGCATATGTTGGTGAGATCGGTCTTTTATTAAGATCACGTTTAAATAAAACACTGACAAACCAATTTTCGTGGCTTCTGTAAAGTGAAACTATTTTTTAGAAGGATCACTAATACAGACCATAGGCACATCATGACATTGGCAGCATCCCTAGCACAAAGAATAGGTACTGTGCATGTGGCAACAAAAGGTGCTGTCAAACACAGGAGGTACAGAAGTACAGCAATTGTTAAAGCTTCCCTGCAGATCAGGTAGAAGGCAAGCATTAGTAGAAACATGTCTCTCTTTTACAGAACAAGAACAGATGGGACAGCGGCAATGCAAACGTTGCTTGCTCATAAAACAGGTGCAACTTAGGTGACAGCAGTGTAAGCCTCCCTTTCTTACAGGACATGTATGTCCTGGGCAGCAGCAATGTAACTTTCACTATATATCTGCCCCTACTGTGCAAGCTATTTTTCCTCACAGAACAGATACTCCTTGACAGCATCATTGTGGTTCCCTTGTTTGCAGTAGGTAGTAGCAGTGAAATCTCAACATCCATTTAGAACATGCACAACATGACAGCTGTAGTGCAAACTATTATCGCTGCCTGAACCTGTAAGGAAGAGGATGAAGGTTACACACAGTTCTTTGGAGCAGGTGGTAAATCCTTTGAAATGGTTATGCTGGTGAAAGTGTGAGTGCTACTGCTGCTCGCACTCTGGTGACATTCTGACAGTAGTTGTGTAAGCACACCCATTTCCTTACAAAGCTGTCAGAGATGCTTCTGGCACTCCTGAAACAGTCACAGCGAGTCCTGCTGTTACCACAACTCCTGCTTGTTCATGTCCTGGAACCTTTGTGCTGTCACGTAGTCTTACTTTCAGTACCTGCATGTCTTAACACTGTTATGTCTCGCAGCTCGTGCCCTTGTCATTGCAAGAAAGTGCTGCTGTACCAATATACTGCCAGCTAATGCTGCTGTGTCTTTGAATACTGCTGTCAATGGATACAACTCATACCAGTGCCCTGCTTCCTTTCCTCAGGCCATCATAAACAATGCTGTCATCCCGTAGTGATCCAGCTGTCAGTCTTTCGGCCATCCCCTCGCCAGGCTTGATTGCCGCAAGCAAACCTTGAGTGAATGGATATGTGAAGAAAAAAGCCTGTGGGGGCAGGTCATCTTCAAAGGTATAGGAGGAGGGATTTAATTCAGTAGCCTCAGGCTTAAGTCATGGTTGCTTCAGCAGACAAAAGATCTAAGCACTCCCCCCAGACTCCTAGCTATACCTTTGATCCTCCTGTGAGACATCATTGGGCATCCATTCAGGTGGAGAAACCTGAGCTCATCACTGGCTGGTGGTGCAGGAGGTGCCAACCAGCTAAAGCTACAGGATCCCAGTGGAAAGGAGTAGCAAGTTCATGTGTATTTGCACACCTTCACACATTCATGCTCTATGCCCAGGTCTCCTTCTGGTTATCCTCAAATCTCTCAATAAAACTCTGCACCCATGTATTGTGCTGTGGATGCTCTCCATAACAAGATATACTGTCATTTGTACACAGCTTCAGCATTATTAACAAGAATGAGTTTCTGGTGGAGCAAGCACACATTTCAGTTTGACATCCATAGCCATCCCTCTTTCATTCAGACAAAAAGATAATGTGACTGAGTGCAAGTTTGGCCTAGACACGTGTCTGTATCTTTTAAGGATGTTTATCCTGCAGCTCACAATGAGAAACTGGCTTTAGTAGTTGTAATTTGCAACATTGGCACTTTATTGTTACAGCAGTGCATAGCCATGTTAAGTAAGCACTGACTGGCCAAAAATACATCACTATTAATACATCACTACATCGTTGAGAAATATGTAAATATTTGTTAAATACCATGTTACACTTCAACTCGTAGTGTATATGCACATACAGAAACCTGATCCTTAAACCACAAGGTGCTACTCCTGTATGATACCTACATTCCACAATAATTTGCATATTGTCTACTCACTGGACAGCATGGGGAACACAGCACAATGCCTTTGGAAAAATATCAAAAGAATAAAAGTATTCAGAAGGATTTCTGAAGGAAAACGCTTGGAGCATTTTCAACCCCTAACCTTTTTTTTTATGTTTTATTACACCAACTGAGAAAGAAGACGTGGTGTAGTGACTAAGGGCCTAATTTAGAGTTTGGCAAGGGGTTACTCCATCACAGTGGTGACGATTTATCCCATCCACCGAAATATAAGTCCTATAGGAATCTTCTATGTCCAAGTATTGGTCAGAGCCCGTGCATCTCCAGAGGGTCCTTAAATTTCATTGATTCTGCCAGACTGCAGATGAGGTTGAAGGAGAGTAGAGCTCTGAATGAGGCCAGATATTAGTTTGTCTCCTGCACTGTTTAGTCCCGAAGGTAGTGGTGCCCTTGGACTCACTCAGTGATGCCCTTTCCCTGTTGTGTAGAATTGCTTAAGCAGACAACAGTGGCCTGTAGCTGGTTCGATGACGGTGGGAAGGGGTGTTCCTGGTGATTGAGTCGGAGAGGCGATCGGCAGAGGGACATTGTGATTTATACTAACGATCACCCTTTCCTCCCCTCTAAGACAGATGAAGCAAGTGGGGCTCTGGGTGCCTTGCGCGTTAGGGACTGTGTGGGTAATGATTCCTGTTACCCCACAAGTGATCCCTGTTTCACCAGAAAAGTGATAGTTTCTTCTTGTCTTACTCATTTCATCTTGACCAGCACAAAGGTTTAAACTTTAACCAGCGTTTTTGTCTGGTTGTGTTACACAAAGTACTCAATCTTAACCAAAAAGATGACAAGCTATTAGTGGAAGAGTAGGTCAGTAAAAAATGGGAAGACTTATTTTTTAATAAATGAATGAGACACCAAAATCTCTTCTTATAGGAGAACAGATTGTTTATAATGGTAGACTTTATTCCAGTAACTCTTAACAATCCACCCAATCAATAATGACCAGAATCCAGCAATACACAAACCCCATCCCCACTACTCCATCCCTACAGATTTGATTAATTTCCATTTTCCTCGAGATTTGTAATTTCAGTGCAGGCCTCATTCCGATATTAGTTTGTGGTTCTCTACCGTACTACTTCCTAGCTGTCTGTCTCTAAATGTGAGGCCCCTGAGGCTGTATCCAGTGGCCTGATACACATATCTGCCTACTTCTACTTTTATGCTTATTTCGGTGTATATTATACCTATACCTGTGTAGGTGTCGACAATTAGAGGTCTCCGAAGCCCTCATAAGTATGTTAACGTGCCTGTAAGGAACAGCATGTTGGGAAGCGTCACAGTATTCGTGTTTTTCGGCGGTGCAGTAGAATTCACCAGTAAAGTGCTGCTATTTTCATAACACACCAAAGACATTTTTTTATCAGACGATTAGACGGGCATGATTCACTCTGCACCATGCACAAGTGTCCTTTCTTATTCCTTAAAAGCTTAAACTCTTCCTTTGAGGTCAGAGACTGGGATGGCATACACTGCCTGTACCTCTGGCACACACAATACATGGAGACATTCATTTTGTACGCCCACACCACTTTGATTATAGTTCTTGTCTTCTTCTCAAAAGAGGCCTATCAAATTTATTTACGACATTTTTATGAAAATGCTTTATTAGGTTTTCTCAAAATAGAGATATTTACAACAACGATGGCTTCCTCATCATTTATTACATCATTTTTATTGCCTTGTTGACAACCTTTTTAAATGAGTTTAGAACATAACTCAGCATGTTTACTAATGTCTCCACTTTAATTATGTATCCTCTGTATCAGGTTCCTACATATTTTCACTTTGCATCGCGAATAACTACAGTTCTCCCAGAGGTACTGCTTTGCATCGATTGATGGCATTGCTCTTCACCAAGCCAATTATGTCATGACTGTTCTTGGGGTATTTCCGTGCTGCCTTTGCTCTTTGCAGTGACCCTTGTTAATGCTTGCCGGGACCTCGGAGCAATGCACACAAGACACGATGAACGGAGGCACTTGTAAAAAATAAAATAAAAAAGTGAGTGTCTTTTCCCACTCCGGACCACCGAGCTGTGCCTTTGGCAGCAGTTGCAGCTTTCTTAAAGGGCAGAGCTTTGTCCCCCCACAAGGAGACCAAATGCTTTGAGTGCTATGGAATGAAAATCTACCCAGTCCTAAGGTGTCGCAGGCCAACATGTTCATATCAAGCTATGGTTTATTCCCATGACATTAACGTGGCCTCTTCGCTCCCTTGCTCCCCAGGTGCTTCCAGGAAGATTCTAAATTTATGTTCAGACTTTGAACGAATGTGGCAAAGCAAACACAAACCCTGGAACCTTTTGGACACCGCTGCCCAGCTCATAAACACCATTCATTACATGCAGTGCAAGTGTCGTTGAAATGTTTGCCACTAAAACGGGGCCACAACATGCTTCTCTGCGTTCATACAGGATTGTAAGAATCCGTTCAGTGCCTTAACACATGAGGCTCTTCAGCTATACAGGGAGTGCAGAATTATTAGGCAAGTTGTATTTTTGAGGATTAATTTTATTATTGAACAACAACCATGTTCTCAATGAACCCAAAAAACTCATTAATATCAAAACTGAATATTTTTGGAAGTAGTTTTTAGTTTGTTTTTAGTTTTAGCTATGTTAGGGGGATATCTGTGTGTGCAGGTGACTATCACTGTGCATAATTATTAGGCAACTTAACAAAAAAATATATATACCCATTTCAATTATTTATCATTACCAGTGAAACCAATATAACATCTCAACATTCACAAATATACATTTCTGACATTCAAAAACAAAACAAAAACAAATCAGTGACCAATATAGCCACCTTTCTTTGCAAGGACACTCAAAAGCCTGCCATCCATGGATTCTGTCAGTGTTTTGATATGTTCACCATCAACATTGCGTGCAGCAGCAACCACAGCCTCCCAGACACTGTTCAGAGAGGTATACTGTTTTCCCTCCTTGTAAATCTCACATTTGATGATGGACCACAGGTTCTCAATGGGGTTCAGATCAGGTGAACAAGGAGGCCATGTCATTAGATTTCCTTCTTTTATACCCTTTCTTGCCAGCCACGCTGTGGAGTACTTGGACGCGTGTGATGGAGCATTGTCCTGCATGAAAATCATGTTTTTCTTGAAGGATGCAGACTTCTTCCTGTACCACTGCTTGAAGAAGGTGTCTTCCAGGAACTGGCAGTAGGACTGGGAGTTGAGCTTGACTCCATCCTCAACCCGAAAAGGCCCTACAAGCTCATATTTGATGATACCAGCCCAAACCAGTACTCCACCTCCACCTTGCTGGCGTCTGAGTCGGACTGGAGCTCTCTGCCCTTTACCAATCCAGCCACGGGCCCATCCATCTGACCCATCAAGACTCACTCTCATTTCATCAGTCCATAAAACCTTAGAAAAATCAGTCTTGAGATATTTCTTGGCCCAGTCTTGACGTTTCAGCTTGTGTGTCTTGTTCAGTGGTGGTCGTCTTTCAGCCTTTCTTACCTTGGCCATGTCTCTGAGTATTGCACACCTTGTGCTTTTGGGCACTCCAGTGATGTTGCAGCTCTGAAATATGGCCAAACTGGTGGCAAGTGGCATCGTGGCAGCTGCACGCTTGACTTTTCTCAGTTCATGGGCAGTTATTTTGCGCCTTGGTTTTTCCACACGCTTCTTGCGACCCTGTTGACTATTTTGAATGAAACGCTTGATTGTTCGATGATCACGCTTCAAAAGCTTTGCAATTTTAAGAGTGCTGCATCCCTCTGCAAGATATCTCACTATTTTTGACTTTTCTGAGCCTGTCAAGTCCTTCTTTTGACCCATTTTGCCAAAGGAAAGGAAGTTGCCTAATAATTATGCACACCTGATATAGGGTGTTGATGTCATTAGACCACACCCCTTCTCATTACAGAGATGCACATCACCTAATATGCTTAATTGGTAGTAGGCTTTCAAGCCTATACAGCTTGGAGTAAGACAACATGCATAAAGAGGATGATGTGGTCAAAATACTCATTTGCCTAATAATTCTGCACTCCCTGTATAAGACGTTTTCATGCTGTTTTTGTCAGCAGAAACATGCCCCCCCAATCCCACCGCTCTGAAGAATCCCCTAGCGGTGTGTGAACTGAAAAAGAAACAACACTTATTATTCCCCTATTAGCCTGGTGGCATTAGGCTGGCATAACTGATTCTCATTCTTAGACTTATATCACTTTATCCAGCCTCACCCCAGGCACGAAAGAGGGAAAGATCCTCCCCCGTCCTTGTAATTGGCAAGCTTGACTATGTTTTCTGAGCAGCTGCCTTCCGCTCACCTACTCTCTCCCCTGTAATTGCCTGGGTGTATCTATGGCTGCCATGAAACCCACCAGCAGGTTTCAGTACGGAAGCGAGTTGTAGAGGTTGTATTAATCCCTCGGCCTTTCTTGTGTATGATGCAATATCATTCCTTTGATACTTGGCGGAGTCCAACATATACATGGACACTTGTAAACCCTGCTTGGCTGCCAACAGGGCTTAAAAGACAGCCTTCTTGCATTTGTTTTCTCCAATATGAATGTTAACTGTTAGGTGGGACCTCATTGTTATCCAATATTGAATGATGCCCAGCTTCTTCGAAAATATGGACTTGTGTAACATGAAGCTGCATTTATAGAAAACCCCCACCCTGTTTGTTAGTGTTCTGTTTGTTTCCTCGTTCTGATTCTACCATAGAGGTGCAAGACAGAATCAGTTCCTAGTGTGATCTTTGCTTCTGGCTTTATTGAAACTTCAGTCGGTCTTTCTATCAGATTTTCATTTAGTACAGTGCGCTCAACACACAAAAAACTGCTTTAAAACAAGATTCCTGGATGGATCTTCTACGTTGTCTCGTTCTTGTACTTACTGGTTGGTTTGCTATAACGAGTGTCTATGTATATTCGGAAAGAGCAAGGCGCTGTTGGTGGTACACTCTTAGTTTGTTCCTAATAGGGTGAAGTGCAGGATGTCTTCTTAGGACATACCACATGCACTTGCAAAGCACTACACTTTCCGTGCTTACTCAACAGGCAGGAATTAGAGAGAGAGCCCTTAAGAATCTCCTTTGTTATTGGCTGAATACTTCTGTTTTTCCCTCCCCCTTTGCTGTTCTCTTGCTGTGAAATCGATCTAAAGGTTATAGGATTAGAATAAAGTTACCTTTATGGTCACCATGTTAATCTGGGTTGTGGCTCAGTAGGTGCTTTGGTTGAAGAGGGATCTGAAACCTGTGTTTGGGAAAGGACATGGACTCACATATGTTTGACTACATGCACTTGTAGAAGCTACCCAAACCTCTTCGTCAACAGGTTTCAGTTGTCATTCCAGTTTATGCAATAAGTTGCAGATGATCAACAAGTGGTGACTAGTAGAGTAGAGGGTCTGCAGACTAGAAGTAACTTATTAGCCAACTAGTTACCGTACCATTAGAGAAACTTCTGAAAGATGTACATTTTTAACCTTCATAAAGTTACCAAGAGATTTGATCAAGCCTTTTATCTCAGTTGAACATTCAAAATAGTGTAATTTATGTTACACTTTCAACAATGTCTGAATGGTTAATACATTTTACAAGCATGTCCTTTGGACGGGCATTAGTGAGTTTAGGGAAGAAAGAAGTATTTCTGGAGCGTCCTAGTATTTAATTAAAATATTAAGATACTGGCCTGAATTTACAATTAATTCACATGAAACAGAAAGTCACTATACTTAAGTGCTGGGAACTATTGAAGATGCAGAAGGACAGTGGAACAGTCTGAAGGTTTCAACAAGTGCTGCTGGTGGTTTTCATGCATACTATAGTGGAGTGTTAAAAGAAAAAAAAAGACTTTTTGGAAGAAGTTGTTCCCTGCAGAATAATTTTATGAGTTAGCAATGTAATCAACATTCGTAAGCACACAGCATCATTCAATGATGTACCATTGGTGGAGACAATATATTGATATAAGAAATCAGAGACAGTGAAAGGTTTAATGGATGCAAAAAAATACAGAACTTTCTATTGTGAGACTGCAGTTGTGGATAAGCTATTAGTAATAAAAAAGCAATTTATTTAAACGTACCTTGTCAGAAATTGGATTACTGGTTGAGGTGAACTGAAACCCTATTCAAGCAGCAACCACAATCTCTGTTAGTCTGAATAAAATATAAGCAAACCCCAAACAAACCTGTGCTTAACCCTTTGGTAGATTGGCATAGAAAAAGTCAGGCTTAGCTTAGAGGCAATTTGTAAAGTACTTATGCAGCACTTACGCAATTTTAGTGTAAGTGCCACTCACGGTATCTGGCCGTGCGAGACCAGGTGAAAGTCACAAATTCAGGCAGACTGCGCCAGAGAGCGGGTCGGATACAGGGTCCAGG
This sequence comes from Pleurodeles waltl, assembly GCF_031143425.1. Taxonomy (NCBI): domain Eukaryota; kingdom Metazoa; phylum Chordata; class Amphibia; order Caudata; family Salamandridae; genus Pleurodeles; species Pleurodeles waltl. The sequence goes on along the minus strand of NC_090449.1, from coordinate 675,397,976 downwards.
TTAGACTCACTGGAAGAGTTACCTTTGAAAGTCAGGTGCGAAGAGTTCCGGTTGTGATGGACGGGGCCGCAAGGAGTAGGGAGACCACCAAAGATGGTCGTCGCTGTGGCAGGAAGAGCAGGCCGAGCATTATGGATGGTTATCACTGTAGTGCAAAGATCCTTTCGGGTGTTGTGGGCCGTCTTTGCTGGAGATTTGCATTTGCAGCCACTATAGGCAGTTGATGCTGTAGTGTGAAGTGCTCATCTTGTGTTGCCGCTTGTCGATGGCAGTTCCTGTAGCGCAAAGAGTCTGGTTTACCTGAACTTCGTGTTTTCACATGGCAAGATCTTGGAAAGAACTGGCCCCTTTGTGATCTAGAAGAGCCTAAAACTTAAGGATTTATCTGTTTCTTGGGGAGGGACTTCGGCTGATACCACCTTTAGGGTCCAGGAGCTGAGGGGCACCTCTTTGGGATCAGAAACTCACTCCGTCAGAGGCCAGCCTGGCTCAGGCAGGTCCAGATGCAGGTCCAGGCAGCAGGTAAGCTGGGAAGATGCAGGGAGGCCTCTGGAGCTTTTTATGCTCATGTAACTCAGAACAGGATGCCATTTAGCTAACAGTTGGTGTCACTTCAGCAACCCTGGCAACAGAGCAGTACAGCAGACCTTCTTCTGTAGTATCCACAGATCCAGAGGTGTACTGAAGAGTTGGGGCTGAGGGCCCAGTATTTATATTTGGTGCCAGCTTTGGAGTAGGAGAGGTTTTTAAAGGGTTCCACCCCCAGAGATGCTTTGAATTTCCTGCCTTCCTGCCCTAGCCCCAGCTTATCTGGGGACACAAAAGACTAGTGTCAAATCAATTCTGATTGTGCTCAGGCAGAGCCTTTGTGTTGTACAAGTGTGTTAGATGACAGCTCCACCCGCTTATCAAGTCAGAGATGGCCCATCCTGCCATCATCTTTTCCCCCTTTGTTCTGAGAACAATACATAAAGACCAACTGTCCGCTTCACCTAGTCATATGACACAGGATGTAGGCACTAGATAGTAAGGATAAGAAAATGCCAATTTTCTAAAAGCGACATTTTCAGAATTGTGACTTACAAGCCTACTTTACCAGTAAGGATGGTTTAAAAAAAACAGTTCTTTAGACAGGAAACTCAATATTCTTATTTTCTCCCAATTGAAAGTTAGCACTTACTAAAAGTTATAAGGCAACCTAATGCTATCCTATGGGAGAGGGAGGCCTTAGAGTAGTGAGAAATTAATTTAAGATTTTTTTAACTACCAGAACATGTAAAAGTTAAAAGTACATGTCTGACTTTTTAATGCAGTGCATACTGCCCTTTGGGCTACTTAGAGCTTTCCCTATGGGGGAATTTTATGCATTTAAAAGGGAGGTGTTAGCCTGACAAAACGTTGTTTGCCAGGTCAAAATGGCAGTTGAAACTGCACACACAGGCTGCAATGGAAGGCAGAAGACATGTTCAAAAGGCTTCGAAGTGGGTCACACAATTAGCGCTGCAGGTCCGCTAGTAGTACTTCATTTAAATGCCCTGGGAACACGCAGTACCACTTTACTAGGGACTTACAAGTAAACTAAATGTGCCAATTGGGCGTGAGACAATGTTACCATCTTTTAGAGAGAGAGCACACATACTTTAGCACTGGTTAACAGTGGTAAAGTGTGCCGAGTACTAAGGCCAGGCAAAACATAGCCAGCAAAAGGTTGGGGGTAACACCACACCAAGGAGGTCAAGTCCAACATACCTTATGACTGAAAGCACTTCTTATGCCCTGATCAGGCTCTTCATTCTTTAATGTGTAGTATCAAGAAATAAGTTGGAGCTTTTTTTCATCCTTTTTTTCTGTATGATTTCACTGATTTGTATGTGAATGCAAGCATCACTATATATTGTTTACGTCCAATACCAGTGGTTCCCAACCTTTTGACTTCTGGGGACCCCCACTTTATTATTACTGGAATCCAGGGACCCCTACTGAGTCATTTCTGAAAGCTGGGGACCTGATCTGTTCATATTCTTTCATTTTCTAAGCAGTCGTGGCCCCCTGAGGATGCTTCGCAGACCCCCAGGGGGCCCAGGACCACAAGTTGGGAACCACTGTCCTATACCATTAAGTAGTGTTTACTTAAAGGATTCATGCATTGTATTAAAATGCATATTGTATTAGTCTTATAGACAAGTCTCTACCTATGAATACTGCATTTAAAACCAAGTTAGTCCACTCCCGCCTGATTTATTGGGGTCATGTGACCCCCCCGCCCCCACTGCTTAGAAGTCAGTCATGCAGCATCACTGAACGGGTTATGGCAGAATGCAGCGTCATCACAGAGGTGCCTAAAAAGTAATTTTAAAGCCTAATTAGGCAGCCATAGCAAGGAACAGCGGGAGGACATTCATTATAAAAAATAAACATTATTGATTCACCTGTAAGATAATTGGGACCCTCTTAAGTCATATGTAATCTTCAAGTTTTATCCATCTTGGATAATTAATATTTTTCACTTTTTTCTGTAAGAAATGTAAACGACCATTAGTTTGTCAGGCAGGCCCCCTTAAATGCAAGAAGATAGCTTGACAATATTCATCAGTATTGGTTTTAATGGTGTCATTTCTAGGGCAGTGCTGCTTAGTCTGGTTAAGCTGTTTTACCACATGCAAGTACAGTGAAAGTTGAGGTAACGTGTAATGCAGTCATTTGGTGTTCATATTTGTATCAGTGTTTATGTGTAGGTGTAATAAGAAGCATCTTGTTACCAGAGTAGCAGGACTATAGAATGCATAGAATTGTAAAGTAATTGTGAACTTAAACAGGGAACATTTGGATTGTACAGTAAATGAAGATCCATTGGCTAATGGAAATTAGCTTTTTTTAAGCCATTTGTGTTCACTATGATGGAGAAAAGCATATGAAATCACATTCTTAAACTGCTCAGTCTTAGTGTGACCTGTTTTACAGGAAGCTTCTGTGGTTTGGTATTTGTATCAGTACCAACACCCTTCGAAAATCATCCAGTAGGAACTGGCTTTCGTACATTATATCGACCGGCACTTAGATAGAGAAAACACTTATGTTGGGGTGCACCACCACCTTGTCCAGGAAATGCAGTTTGCATCACAGTTATATTTTCTGTGTATTATAATTTACATAAAATAATTAAAGTGAAAAATAGGTTTCTACATTTGTGCAGGCACATGCTTGACTGGTTGATGCCAGGCTAATGTTTTTGTGTGTGAAAGTTAAAGTACAATACCAGTACATCATCTGAGCATTATTTCTAAACACGTCACTGGATCCAGTAGATATATACCAATTACACCCTAAACTAGTGACCAAAGGGTGAACCATAAGAGGAATGAAAGAGTGTGGGTGGCATGGACTAAACTCAGGGTCTCGTGCAGGTACTCTTCCGCCGAGCAGCATCCATCTACTTGTGGAAACCGGGCTCAGCAAGGCCCGTGGTCTGAGAGATAATTATATTTTATATGATGGTGCAAAAACCACAGCCATAAAATCGTTCAGATATCTTGAAAAGTAAATGTTTAAAAGGCTGAGGAAATGGCTGTGGAGTATGCTTTATACGAAGCCCTAAATCAATTACAATTTTGCTTAGCAGCTCTTAATAATATGGCGTGTCTCTCGACTGCCTGTTTAAAGATTATTATGAGAAGCGTTTTATTAAATAGAATCAAGTTATTTATTTTTTATAAAAATGAAAGGTACGTTTTTTACAAGGCATTGTTATTATCTGGAGATGTACTCCAGAATTAGATACGTACTCATTGTTAACAGCTCAACTGTCATTATAAATGATAAAAGGCGCTTTATTATCTCTTACAACAAATATTCTTAGTATCACCTCTTTTGATTTTTTTTTTCTTTTTCCGACTACATAATTTTCATTCTGCTTAGGGGATAAAGCATGTACATAAACAGTGATTTATCAGGCATTTGTAGATTAAAGCTCATTTAAACAAAGTGTTATTTAAAGGTTAATGCTAAGTGATTTTTAAAGCTTAAAGGAACATTTATTGAAAGAAACAATTTTGTATCATGTTTCTAAATTAGATCTATGTTGCGAACTAGACTGCAGCACCAGGATCAAACAGTGTTAACCACATATTTATAGCCATACTCTTAATTGTTTTTAGAGGCTAGAAGGGTAATCTGGATTTTAGAGTATGTTGGAAACTTGCTGTAGCTAAAAATGAATTCCTAAAGCTAATTTCTCAGCAGGTATACCAGTATGTTAAATCCAGTGACAGAGAAAATAAATAATGATAAACTAATGATGTTGTAGCAAAACTAAGTAGTAGTTCTTTATGAGGTTCTGTAGCACAAATGAATTCCAAAAACCGGAGAAAACATAGGATGCTTGCTTCATAAATTATAGTGAGTTTTCAGGTGGATGTTTTAATGTTGAAACAATAACCACACAGAGGCAGCCCCTTGTTATAGTGAACTGTTAAAGCATATTTTACTTAGTGTTGTGCTTTACAATGAGGTCAGTAAATCTTTCCACCCAGCATGAAGGAGTGGAGAAATAGCTCTATCGGGATCCTCCAAACAACCACAATTTTAAGTGACAGGATGACCTATGTGGCCACACAAGGAAAACTCCAGTCTGAAATAAGGTTAAGGGTTTATTTCACACTCGGATTCAGTCATGTTGGCAGTTCTCAAAACAAAGTTATAAAGATACAAAATCACCATTGGTTGACCAAGGCGACAGAAAAGATTCAAACAAACTAACATCGAAAGGACTAAGCATTCAACAAAAGCAATATAAAACATAAGAAGGTTAATCTAAGGGGCTGAGTGCTCAAGTGGGGACTGGAGATGGATTGCCACTGATCGAGAGGGGAGTGGTATGTTAAAGTCCATAGTGCAAGATGATTTTCTCATCCATCACCCCCACATGACTCAGAAGGTGTAATTGTCCAAACATAGTCAGTCATGCGACATGAAACTGCAACATCAGCTCATCTGTGTGCGTTGAGACAAATGTATACATAGTCCAGTTCTACAGTTCCTGAATGTACTGTGCTCAAGGTTACTTTCTTAAGCTCACTGTGTGTAAAACTATAGGATATTTGTTACCAAACTAGCATTGCATGGAAATGGAATCTGAAAGAAATGACATGTTAACAAGAATGACTAAATATTTTTCTACATGTCAGAAAACAGGGCCTTGCAGGCCTCACTTAGGCTAAGCAAAGTGAATTACAATGGCACATCTAATAATGCAAATAATGCATATGTAACGTTCAAAATTATAAACTCAACATTAACAGGCTTTATCAGTATTTGTTACAATAGATTTAAAACTAAATAACTGTTAATGCATTGCTTTAAGTAAAGTGCAGAACTGCAATCTTCAACTTTTACTGTAACATTTTAATCATTACTTCTCTGAAATTCATTGTTGTTTCAGTGCAAACTATTAACATCATACAAATTTACATATGGTTGATTTAATTTGTTATACAGGAAGTTTTAGGGCTATACCACCAAACTCTAATTCTCTACTTTGCAGTGAATGTACATTAATGTAACTTTCAGTGCCCAACTTCACAACAAATCTATTAATACTTCAATTAACAAAGTGCAAAGATTTGCACTTATAGGTGATCAATGCGATGTCAGTGGTAGCTATAACATTTCTGCTACATCGAACTAAGGGCTCTGACCTTGAGAGGGTGTGCGCACAGGGACAGTGACCTGAAGTGATGTGAATGTAGCAAAAGTAGAGAAGATGTTATCTCTGGACCCAGACACACACAACCAGACATAACGGGTGCTTACGAGTCCTCATTGAAGCTAGCGGACAGTGGCTTACAGCAAGCAGTGGCACAGCGAGATCAGAAGATGGCTGGAAGTCCAATGTCTGAAGCAAAAATAGAAGCTACAGTTCATAGTGCGCTAAACATAAGAGTGTCAAAATTGTCAATTTCCAGAAATAAATATGCAGTGTAAGACACTCAAGATCAGACAGAAGCAAATTGGATGACCTTGGACAACCTAGACTATGTGGTTGATACAAGAAAAGGCATTTTGAAGCCTGCAAGCAACTGCAAACATAAGGGGACGGTATGCAGCTGCATCTATATTAAAAAAAAAAAACGTAGCTAATTTCTCAACAAGTTTTCTACAGTGTCCACCTTAGTGGCATAGAAAATGTGTAACAATAATAATGTTGTAGCAAATAAATATGAAGTTGCCCCATGCTTAATGACACACTTTTCTTTGGGACAAATGTTGAGATCCCAAAATAATAACACATCCCGGGTCCATATAATGTTCCTGTAAACTTAAAGAAGCACCCCTCAGAATTGCGAAGGAGAAGCTGGTGGTGCTGGTAGTGCCGACCTTCCATATTGCCTCTATCAATGCCCTTTATACTAAATAAACACTGCAGGAGTTCACACAGTAAGGAGAAAGAACTAATAGGGAGTGTCCCTGTACAGGAAGGTGTGAGGAAAGGTTGTGTTCTTGCCTTCCCCCCCTTTAAACTCTTCACCGTACAATGTATTAACAAGCATGCTTAATTGATGTGCCAACCTTAAATGTGGGATACATTCTCCTTCACATGGTCTGCAATGATGTCATAATCCTGAGCAAAACAAAGCACTTAGCTTCTTAGAATGGCTGGAACCTCTCTGCAGAAATAACCAAATCTATATACATTTGCCGAAGTTTAAATGTAAGGCAGTTGATAAACTATGAATCCCAAAGAAAAACCCAAACTTACCTTAAAGCAAACTTTTTTGGAAATTGTCATCAGACAGCACAGGACAATATTAGTCCAAGGAGGATTGACTTCTCAAATGTATTTGCCATATTTGGGCCTTTGCAGTCATAGATGCTCTGCAGGCCTTAAGAAGGCAGACTCTGAAGCCCAGAAAGGGTTTTACATCTAGAGTGACCAGTGGGTTATGGCTTTACCGACCACTGAAAATAGCTTCTTGACTTTCTAGTGTATGCGTAAGGGGTGCTTCCATGGCAGTGCTCTGAGTGTAACTGAATATTATATCAATCAGAGATTAGATCTGAGTGAAGTCTCAGACAACCTGGAACGGGCTGTGTGCAAATCCCAACTCCTTGTTTTATATGGAGGTGATTAGTGATCTCAGAAGGCTTGAGGCCATCAGAACTTGAAAATGATTAGACAAGTCCAGTCAGTGTTCTAAAATCTATGGCTAATAAGCCTATAGGAAAAGAAGAGAACATTGTGAAGACATAAGCATTAGTGAAAGAAGTTTAAGGATCAAAGCATGGTGGTGTCCATGGACACATTTGTAACCAGACAAACTGTGAGGGCCTGTTTTGAGCAAAACCGTGTGAGGGATTTGAAGGATATTTAGCTGCAGTCAGTTGCTGTGTGGCTAAAGGATGCTTTTCACTATAATTTTAATTGAACCAGTTTCAGATACTGGTGATGGTTGGATGCTGGAAGATATTTTCCTTGGAAGAGTGGCAAGCTTGTGTGCAAAAGGTGGTGCTTTGGAAGCAGTAGGGTCACTTCTTTCAAGTTTGCCCATTGTACAGATGCTTAAATAATTTGACTAATACCTGCCTTCAAAACGAAGAGATTTTAGGAAATGATCCTCTTTTTTATGGGATTGCTAGTTTTTACCTAGCACATGCCAAGAAAATGGTGCAAGACTGTGATAACAGGCCTGGCAATAGCACAATTGAGTTATCGTAAAGTGGATTGGATCACCTTACTGGGGCCTACAATTATAGACCCACATTTTTATAGTTTTTTTTTATTGGTAATGTGATTTATACAGTCTATATTTAAGAAATTGTGTGTTTATCTTGATGTTATTTTGTTAATTTCTAATCAGTAAATTTGACCTTATTGAATCGTTTTTTAATCTTGCACCATCCAGAGATAATAGGCATGGTGAGGAAGGCAGCATATGAAACATTTTCATATTCAGCCCTACATTTGTGAGGGGTATTTAGCTAGGTATTAAAAAGACTGCTAGGAAATATTTTTAAATCCATTGGAAAGGTCAGGTCATTGCATGAGCAGGCTGTGGCCCTGTTGAGGATGCTGTGCGGCCTGATTCAGCAGCGTCATTGGGAAAAGCTTATCACGGGGAGACAGGTCCAAAGTGATTTTTGGTATTTGGAAATGAAAGAAAATAAACCTTCTGAGCTCCCTGGTAGTGGGTTAAGTTTTTTTTGTGTACCTAGAAATCGCTTACTCTCTGCCCAGCACCAAAGAGTTGCTCTTTCCTGCACCCTTCTCTGTTTTAAGCAAGATTTATGACCTTCTGGAACTGTTAATATCCCATGTGTTAACTTTTAACAGTCAAGGCTGACCCAGACTGATGCATTTATATCCTTTGCCTTCTTAGAACAGCGGATGAGTCTGTAAGCGGGCGCCCTGCCACAGGATATGTTGTAACCTAATTTTGTGGGGTAGCTGTTAACTGTGTGACTGTGCTGTGTTTCAGGAGCACAGAATGAATCTTGTTTAAGGGCCTGTTTTGGAAGGTGCTCAGTACCATATCTTATGGATTTACTCTTCCAAGGTAGCTGCAAGCGAGCCTTTTGAAAAAGAATACACAATTATAACGAAACATTTTCCTAACCAAAGTTTCTCAGAAATATACTTTAAGGAAATTGAGATAATTTAACTTTTTTTTGTTTGTCTAACTGAGCTTGCATTTCATTTAACTAGCTTTTCTAGTACTCAACTGAGAAACCTTTCCCCTTTCGACCCTTGAAATTCGCAAAGGGTTGTACCTCTCTGGTTTCCCAGGGCGTCCGTTGTTGGTGGATCCTCCAAGTGAAGCTATGCAGGAGCTCTGTTTTAATGTCTACTTCCAGCAGACATAAGGTTAAACTACTCTAGATTTGAAAGAAATCAGGAACACAAGTAAGGTTTCCCTCGTACAAGGAAAACCACAGAAGGGCCCTTTCGTCCTCCTGAGATCGATAGGAGTACCATTGAGTTGGACAATAGTTTTCAACTAACACAGCTTCCAAAGTCCTGACATGTTACAGTATAGTTGTGGTTGCTGTTTTTATTACCAGTGTGTACATCTAAGGCAGAGGTCTTCAAACTGGGGGGGGTGGGGGGCACCAGACTCTGGCCAAAAGAAGCATTATACAGATGATAGGGCTTTGTTTTAAGCAGAAGCATGTAATTGCATTTTTAAAAATGTAACAGTACTTAACTGTAATATTTAAGTCGGTCTGGACATATGTAAACATTGCCATCTTTATAAAATAATTGTAAAAAATTCTGAGGGGCCCCCATTAATTTTCTTTTTCAATCTGGGGTCACAGCATTAAAAAGTTTGGTGACCACTGATCTAAGGTCTTGCACAATGCATTTGCTGCTTCTATACATTCGCAACTTGAGATCAAGCAATGCCTTTGCAAGGCTTCAGTCCAGATCGCCTCCGTGCTGATGCACATTTTACATTCTCTCTACTGATCATTTTGTAGTTACAGCCCAGAGAAGTAAGCAGTATTTCATATCATTACTCAGCGGAGGGAGCCAGTCTGTTTCCTGACTACAGTTTCCTGAGCAGAAATACACCCTGGAGTCTGTCACGATGAAGGGTATCGTCTGGTGTTTCTGGGTCCCGGGTCTGCTCCAGTAAATGTTCTGTTTTGGATGCAAGACTCTCCTCTGTATGATTCACTCTGGCAGATGGACTTGACATCTGTCTGAACTTCTAAGCCGCAGTCGCCTTACTTGCTCACAGTGTTTCATCATCCCATGTGTTTTGCTGCTCTGAAAAAAATCGAAGTTATTACTCATGAAAAGAGGCTCCCCTGAAGGAATTGTTTTAACTGTAACCTTTTGTGATGTTTGCATACTCACTTGACATAAGACAGGACAAAACAGAGACTTTTCCAAGGCACAAACATTCATGAAACATATGTGTAGCTGCTGATGTCGGCAGGCCAAGTAATCCTCCTGGAAGAATCCCAGTGATGAAGGAGCTTATGTCCATGCCTCCTGAAATGGGCATCCTTCAGATATAAACAAACCGATATCAAGAGACTACACTTTTTGGGGGTCTTCTGCCGGAAGCGTGCATGCGTTGTTGCATGGCGGTGTTCTCTTGTGTATAAAAAAAAAAAACTCTAAAAAGAGGCTTTTAGACCACCCATTACTTTCCATTTTTTGACATCATTATCACTCTTCTATGTTGCTTTCTAATTCAGCAACGCTTCCAAGGCGTCACCTCTTCATCACTTCACTTTCTTTGTGTGGCGCATGGACCAAGTACAGATTGATTTTTCTTATGTCCCTCCCTGCTCACTTTGTGATTGAGATACTATTTCTGCTTTTTTATGCATTTTATATGGCATATAAAATGGCACAATTCTGCCCTCTAGTGGTGAAATCTGTTTATTTCAAACAAAAACAATTTTAAACCAAATAATACAGCTATTTATTTGACTCTGTGTATTTTTTTCTTTGCCATGTTGTACAGTTGAGTGGCTGCTGTTCAGCATATTTGGGGGAAAAAAGGTTCTATAAAGTGCATTGACTGCGTCATAGCACTTTTTATTTTTACTTTAAATCATGCTGCACGGCAGCTGTGCTGCTGTACAACATGGGCAAAAAAAATGGCAAAGCCAGTAGATCTTACATGTTGACTTTGCCAGTGCTTTTTATGGGCGAGCGCAAAGCGCTCCGTCCATTCTGTAATCTCTCTTTGGGCTTCAAACCACGCCCCTGTCACCACAGTCACTTACATTGGTTTGTGGGCTTGCCTTTTAAAATCCTCTTGCTTTCATTTGTGAAAGGCATGCATATGTCATGCCTTTTCCAGTGTTTAGCCCACCTACACAGCACCGGTAAACAACTAAAAACTTACGAGGCTTGATGTTTTCAGGCTGGGGTCCGGACTACTTTATCTGTTTATTTTCCACGCAGCATTTTACCTAGAGCGATCGCGCTGTTTTTTTTTTTTTTTCTTTACAACGCTATTAGCTTTAACTCGAGCAAATGCGAGACCCATTGCATTGAAAATGCTTGTTTATTTTGATGACCCAGTTTGAAAGACAAATGGAAAGCCTAAAAGCCCACACAGCCCTCATTTCCAACATTTGTGTTGTGCTGTGTTATCAGCTTTGGTGTAGTGCCCTCATATAACGTCAATAAGGGGTTCTGGTGTCGAAATAAACCACAAGGAAGGCCGTTTATCTAGTGTTTTCAGGGTTACAGAATTTCATTATAGGTTCATTATCCATGGATTCCAATTAAGACTGTTTTATTTAATTACACTTATGTAGCCTTCACATCACAGATGCTCCATATAGTTGTAAGTCACCATGATCACAACAGCAGCATTCCTCACCTTACACTCTTTAGTAACAAATATTGAGACACGCTCCCTGACCGTAAACACAGTACATGCCACATATGAACTAATTGGCTATTAAGGTATCCAGAAGCACTTGCTCACCCCCAGTTCCTTTCCACATACATGCATTTGCTGGGCAATGAGCAACTCTTCTGCGAATTGAGGAGCGAAATGTTGGCCCACTTAAAATGAGTGAGTGATTCTGGGATATTACGCTATAGTATATTCAGTGCCTTCAGAATATGTTTGGTGGATCTTTAGCTATTTCACCTTGTTGCAGAATGCTTGCAATACGAGAATAGTAACTTAAGAAAAAAAAGGCCCTCCAGCAGTAATTTACATGGCCAAGGAGATCTGAGGCGAGAAATGGAGGCCAGTGCCACAAAGAGTGGAAAATATAGATGTGTTCACATAAACTAGCTCCGGAGGGGGCAGTGATTGTGTTAAAGCAAAATGAAATCACCAGAAGAAATAGCAGGTCTGTATTTTTTCATTAATGGGTCTTACTAAAAAAAAAAAAAAAAAAGCTCAATCACTCAGTTATTATGGCACCCAGATATCGAGATGCGAAACCCATATCTGCAGGGCCACTTTTCTATAATATACCTTCATAAGAATGCCACCCCTGTGATACCTACCTTTGGTGTTACCACTTTTTTAAACTTCGTTTTTTTCTACTTTGTCACTGCATCTTGAGCAAATGGTGAATACAAAACCTTTCAGGGTCGTCCCTGTTCAAGTCAAGGGCACTGGAGTTATGTGATTTTGTAGCCACTGCTGTTTTCCCATAGTTATAAATTTGCCACATAATCCATCACCTGCTGCATGATCTTCGGATGTTAACAAACAAATGTTTCCAGCTCAAACAGATCAAAAGTTACTAAAATCGTGCCAGCACGTGTTCACGTGTAGTGGAAGGCCCTTTGCAAAGGTTAACTGGTCATCTTTCAGTTGCTTAATTCTGTATTTGGTTGATAAACTGGTACTTATGGTGTGAAGTCTTTGCTCAGGTAGCATCCCCATGTGTAAAAATAACGAAGTAATACTGTCGAAAACTATGGCATTATGCCGCGCAGTTTGCCTTTTCTTGCCACACAATCTGCCTTTTCTTGCCAAAATAGTCACCCTTGGCGCATAATTTGGTGCCCCCTCGCTGCACAATTGCAGTGGTTGAAGTATACAAGATAATTAAGGTACACAAAATCTGTTTGTTACTAAGTATTCTGGGAGCCATTATATAACCTTTCATGTTATTGATCGTTATATAGCTTTTTCATGCTGATTTTATCATACACATGAACAGTAGCTTAGTTCATGATAATAGTTAACTTATGCCTTTTCCTATAAGTTGCTGAAATGCCATGTGGTGATTTTCACACACCGTTGCAGTCTGTGGGGCCATTTCACTTGCTGGTTTTTGTAGGTCGCCTCAAGGGTTGAATATGACCAAAGATCATATGGAACTTGTAAAATCGGGGGCGCTCTCGTTCATATTTCGTCTGCACAATGCAGATGTAGAATTCTGTTCTTACATTCGCCGCTACAAGAGCAAGCTCACATTGGACATATTAAGGGTTTTTATCATATTCCCAATTTAGTGCGTAAAATGTGTTAAAGCTTGTGAACAAGCAATCATTAAAGAAGCTAACGACAAGAAAACAACCCGAACCCATCGGCAGTTGTTATGGGGAAATGTTGTGACTAGAGGTGGGGATTGTGTTTCGTTAGATGGCCGATCCTACTGCTAGCTGAACTCGGCGAGTCTCTAAGGCTGTTGTCCGCGCAGTGGTGAGATTGCCAGTTGATAAATATGGTGGTTAGTAGTCGGCATTGCAGTGTTTATTTCTGGATAGACACGGACTAACTGGCGGAAGCTCAACCTGTTTGTAATTGGATAAAATAGAAAGCCTTCTCATTCTCATCTCAAGATACTTGAAGTCAAAGATACATGTTTTAGAGCCTATGGATGCAAGAGTAATGAGTTTGAAAGTTGGAGTTTATAGCATGGACAGATGTTCAGTAAGAGATTCCTTATACTTCCAGTGAGCTAGCAATACATGTTCGATTACAGAGTGTGCTTCAGCCAGGAGGTTTGTTACACAATAAGTGTTTTTAGTTTTTTCCAAAGTACACGATGAGAAGAGAGTGAAGGTGTAGAGGTGACATTGCAGTCGAATGATGAAGTAAATTCAGAGGCTACCGTAAGACAGATGGACTTGAGGTGTTATTCGAGATATGGCATAGGAAGTGAGATGCGAGATAAAGAGAGAGAGGGCAGAGCGGTGGTGTACAGAGAAGGGTCAGAGAAAGGTAGAGTTTTGCAAGGTGTTGAGATGGGTGGAAATAGAGAAGTGAGGCTGAGAGAGGTGAAACAGATGGAGAAGAGAGACCAGGAAGTGTGATGGAAACAGAGCAATGAGGTGCAGAGAGAAGGATGAAGTAGAGAAAGGTGAGGCAGCGAGATGGGATAGAGAGGTAGAGCTTTTCCCAGAGACTTAGTTGAGAGTATGGTAAGGGTGCGAGCCAGGGAGATAGAGGTGTAGTAGAGAGGTTTATTTGATAGAGGTGAGGTACAGAGAGCTGTAGTAAGGGCAGACAGGTAATAGAAAAACAGGTATAAAGAGAAAAAGAGAGGGGTGAGATAGAAGAGTTTGGGTACAGTAGGAGAGACACGTGAGACAGAAATATTGGTGAGGCAGAGTTAGGGTGGGATAGGGTGATGGCGACATAGTGGTAAGGACAGAGAATTAGGCAGAGCAGTGGGTAAAGAAGCAAGGTGGAGAGAAGGACGACATTTTAGTGAGTTGTGAGCTAGAGGAAAATGAGGTACAAGGGGATAGAGAAGTGAAGAGAGACATCTGAAGTAGAGAAATGTGAGAGAGAGAGGGAAGACTTGGCGCGGAGGCAAGGTCGACTGGGAGATGGAGTGAAGAGTAAGAAGGAGGGATGTAGACAGAGGTATATAGAAAAATAAGGAAAGATTAAGTTTGGTAGGGAAAGGAATATAATAGAACAAGAGATAATTGAAGATAAGTAGAGAGTTGCGAGGTACGGATCAGTAGCAAGAGACAAGGAAGAGGTAGGCAGAGAGAGATAGAACAATCATTTTCCTACGGAGGAGCCCCAGTAGGTGGAGACTCTGGATATTTTGCCACTTTGGCCACTTAAACCATGCTTTATTAGTGTGGGGGAAAAAGCCGGGGCATAGGGCAGCTGGCAAATACAGGTTCAAGAAAATTAGATTGCCTTGAGAAGGGTTCATATATTGTGTCAAGTCTAATATGCACACTGAACCCACTGAATTCACAGGGTAACAATAGTGGTGAAATAATGCAGCCTGTCCACATGTCTGTTTTCATAAGGCAACTGTGATTAAAACATGGACTGTCCTTTACCAGGAGAGCCTGAGTCTGAGCACCAAATTCCAGATAGTCTATGCTGTGATTTCCATGTTGTGAATATCTCTCAATGGCGGTACTACTGGTTGTGTGTTGTTTTGTTCACTGTTACCACCTTAAATTATTAGAAGAAAATGTTGTTATAGGGATGATTCCCTGTTTAGCCTTCAAAGACGACCCAAATATAATTTCTTGCATTGTTACATTGCCGTGTATTTCATAATATATTTGTAATTAATTTGACATTTTAATGTTTTGCATATGGTTTGTAATAAGAGCCTTGTTTTTGCCATCTGTAGTTATGTGAGCATTAAAGACGTGCAATATTTATATCCTCTTGGATTCAACCTCTGACAGACATCATTTAGCATCTTTATATAAAACACATTTATTTACAGAAATTAAACTAACACAGTTAATAATTAATCCAATGTAAATTGAATATAAAGCATAATATTGTGTAAATATGTTTTCAACTTTTGGTAAACTGCAGAACCAATATGAAACAATGTTTACAGATTATCTTTCCAGTGACAAATAATTTCAAATATATACTCTTTTAATAAACCCTACATTACATCTTACTTTATATCAAATTAACCTTTTCTGTCATTACTGGTTGAAATTATTTTTTCCTGTGATCTTATCTAATGAGCTATGCTGATGCTTCTTAAAAGCACTATGTTCCTTAAAGATTCATTCTCCATACTCTAAGTATTGTTTCCATTTCATATGAAAATGCTTTATTTGACCCATTATTCTGGCTTCAAAGTACGTTTTAAAAGCGATCCACTCATGCTGGATTGTTTAATGCACACTAATATTACCTTTCATTAGGGCAAATACATTTTATCACCTAATAGGTTGTAGCTGCCAATGGGGATTCTTTCTGTTAAATTGGTTGAAAGATCATTATGTCTGCACACGCTTACCATCTTTCTACTTATCAAACTACATTAGAGGTCTACTTTAAGAAATTGCTAAGGGGTGCAATATAGGTCGAAGGTCTAGAGCGATTGAGTGAACACAATTTTAAGTGTTATTTGATGTTAGTTGAGCGATAGCGTCTTTGTTGTGCCATCCAGTCAGAGTGACATTTATTCCATGTCGACATATTGTTTTTTTATGCATTCATTATATTGTGGTAGTTGTCATATGTATCTTCAAGATTGTGTTGTCATCTGAAAACATTGATTAAGATAGCACCTGGATTCCATGGTTTGAGGATTTTAGTTTAAAATCTAACCTTGGCACCTTCTATAGTAGTGTTCAGCTGAGTACATCAGCTCTGATCCTAATGAGTGATTTGAATTTCTTTTGAGAAAAGTGAAGGAAATGGGGCTACTTTTCCAAAGTTGGTGTAAGATGAGTGTTTCTTGCTTTATTCAAGACTTACACTTTACTGTCTTTCTGTTTATTGCAATTAAACATTACTCCAGACAGACAAAACAGTGAGTAAGTAGATCTCATCTTTCCTATAATGATTAATTTAGTTATTAATTTTCTTTGGTATATTTAGTCCCTTTATATGGATGATATCGGTTATCTGATTGAACAGATTAAAATGCTTGAAAGTCAGAGGATGCAAGAAACGGAATCAGCTAGTTCAGAAGAAATTCCTCATGATATTAATATGATGGGAGGTTTGGTTTTCCGTGGCCTCCGTTTTGTTTTTTTGTATTTTTGTTTTTTAACAGTTGTCATCTTTTATTGAGTGAAGTAATCTTCAAAAGTTCCATTGTAAACACTCTGCTCTAAAACAACCTCTAAGGTTGGATGAGATCTTAGATCTAATCCCATCAACCTTGCACCCACAGGTTGGAGAAATGGTTTTAATGTGATGTCTTGAGATGGATAGTTCCGAAATGAAGATGGGGCATCAGTGTAAATTAACATTTAATACACCACTTGAGCTGCTGCAGTACCATAAAGTTGCAAAGATATTTGTATAGCACACACCTCAGATGGTCTGCAGTCACTATTGAAAGATAACTCAGGTGCACTCGGGTACCAAGTTGGTTTCGTCTAGATTTTATTGATTTGATAAGTCCTTCAAAATATATTAAAAAATAAGCACTAGGTTTGATTTTGTACTTTGTTTCTGAAAAGGCTCTGATGCTGTTTATACATAATCCCTCTGGATGTGGGATTTTGAGCAGTTAGGGTGTCTACGCTGCAAGAGAATTAATACTGTAAACTCAGGAATTTTAATGCCTCCTGGATATGAAGGAGACAGGAGCTGCTGCAAAAGTGGATAGGATTACCTCTTGGAACGTTTCCCCTACTGGTTGGCAGAAGGTGAGGAGTCACCAACACCCACAGGCTAGTGTCAGACATAATTGTGGCACCCCTGGGCACCCTCTTCCGAACACCTTTGGATCTGTGGAAGATAGAAAGACTGCACCTGCTATTGAGACCCGTGAATAGAACCTTAACCTCTTAGCTGCTGGGCCTTCTCCCCCCCCCCCCCAAGTGCTGAGCCCTTTTTTGGCTATTTGGGGTAGTTCGCGCTTAGGCCTTCATAACTTTTTGTCCACATAAGCTATCCACGCCAAATTTGCGTCCTTTTTTTCCAACATCCTAAGGATTCTAATGGTACCCAGAGTTTGTGTTTTCCCCTGGAGGAGACCAAGAAATTAGCCAAAATACAGTGAAAATTTCGTTTTTTTCAAAAAAATGGGAAAAAAGGGCTGCTGAAGAAGGCTTGTGTTTTTTTTCCTGAAAATGACATCAACAAAGGGTTTCTGGTGCTACAATCACCATCTTCCCACCTTTCAGGAACGGGCAGACTTGAATCAGGAAACCAAATTTTTCAACACAATTTTGGCATTTTACTGGGACATACCCCATTTTTACTATTTTTGGTGCTTTCAGCCTCCTTCCAGTTAGTGACAGGAATGGGTGTGAAACCAATGCTGGATCCCGGAAAACTAAACATTTCTGGAAAGTAGACAAAATTCTGAATTCAGCAAGGGGTCATTTGTGTAGATCGTACAAGGTTTTCCTACAGACAATAACAGCTGAAATAAAAGAACATTGAAAGTGAGCTGAAAAAAAACAGCCATTTTTCTCTACGTTTTACTCTGTGACGTTTTCCTGCAATGTCAGATTTTTTAAAGCAATATGCCATTATGTGTGCTGGACTCTTCCCGTTGCGAGGATATATAGGGCTTGTAGGTTCATAAAGATCCCTAGGTACCCAGAGCCAATAAATGAGCTGCACCTTGCAATGGGTTTTCATTCTATACCGGGTATACAGCAATTCATTTGCTGAAATATACAGAGTGAAAAATAGGTATCAAGCAAACCTTTGTATTTCCAAAATGGGCATAAGATAAGGTGTTGAGAAGCAGTGGTTATTTGCACATCTCTGACTTCCCGGCTGCCCATACTAGCATGTGAATTACAGGCCATTTCTCAAATAGACGTCTTTTTTACACACTGTCTTACATTTGGAAGGAAAAAATGTAGAGAAAGACAAGGGGCAATAACACTTGTTTTGCTATTCTGTGTTCCCCCAAGTCTCCTGATACAAATGGTACCTCACTTGCGTGGGTAGGCCTAATGCTCGCAACAGGAAATGCAACATGGACACATCACATTTTTACATTGAAATCTGACGTGTTTTTTGCAAAGTGCCTAGCTGTAGATTTTGGCCTCTAGCTCAGCCGGCACCTAGGGAAACCTAGCAAACCTTGACATTTTTTAAAACTAGACACCTAGGGGAATCCAGGATGAGGTGACTTGTGGTGCTCTGACCAGGTTCTGTTACCCAGAATCATTTGCAAACCTCAATATTTGGCTAAAAAAACAAATTTTCCTCACATTTCGGTGACAGAAAGTTCTGGAATCTCAGAGTAGCCACTAATTACCTTCCACCCAGCGTTCCCCCAAGTCTCCCGATTAAATTGATACCTCACTTGCGTGGGTAGACCTAGCGCCCGCGACAGGAAATGCCCCAAAACACAACGTGGACACATCCCATTTTTTGACAGAAAACAGAGGTGTTTTTTGCAAAGTGTCTACCTGTAGATTTTGGCCTCTAGCTCCGCCGGCACCTAGGGAAACCTACCAAACCTGTGCATTTTTGAAAACTAGAGACCTAGGGGAATCCAAGATGGGGTGACTTGTGGGGCTCTGACCAGGTTTTGTTACCCAGAATCCTTTGCAAACCTCAAAATTTGGCTAAAAAAACACATTTTCCTCACATTTTGGTGACCGAAAGTTCTGGAATCTGAGAGGAGCCACAAATTTCCTTCCACCCAGCGTTCCCCCAAGTCTCACGATAAAAATGGTACCTCACTTGTGTGGGTAGGCCTGGTGCCCGCGACAGGAATAGATCACACAACGGTCAATATTGGTCCTTACATGAGGCAGCTGTTGACCCTGGGGTGATCCATTCCCAGGCACTAAGTCTAGGCACTCAAGTGGGGTAGTGTTTTTATCAGGACAGGTGAGGAATCACTGAGTGGTAGGAATTTTGTGGATCCCAGCATATTCCTGTAGTTTGTGTGACAGAAATGCGACAAAAATAGAGTTTTTATTCAACATTTCAGATTTGCAGGGTATTCTGGGTAAGAAAACTTTGGGGAATCCACACAAGTCACACCTCTGTGGACTCCCCCGAATGTCTAGTTTCCAGAAATGTTTGGGTTTAGTGTGTTTCTCTATATGGCCGCCGAACCCAGGATCAAAAACACAGGTGCCTGCCTTACAAAACCAGTTTGTTTTGCAATAGATAATTTTGATGTCTCCACAATACGATTTGGGCGGTGGAATTTGGGGCTGAACTAAATTGGGGAACTCCAAGAGAGCACTCTCTCTCTCTGCTTGCCGCCGCATTCTCCTGCTCTCTGGGTTGGGCTAACCCACTATTACCCAGTTGCACAGACTGCTTGCGAAGGGACAGCAGGACTGTCCTCATCACCTCCCTCATAATTTACTGGAAGAGGAGTTATCGAATGGGACTCCTCCAACTGAAAAATCACTCACAGAGTCTGCGCCATTGTCCTATCCCTCAGATGCTGTCTCAGTATCTGATTTCTCAGTCTCTGATCCTATGTCAGAGCTGTCCTCTATAACCCGAGTGACGGCAGCAGTCATCCATCAAGATGCCATCTCTGCTATTGGCTAAACTGTTGCTCTAAAACACTAGCCTAAGTAGACAGTCACAAAATCGATGGTGTGTGTGAGATACGTGCAACAGTAGAGGCCACCTTACCTGCGCTTCTTCCCTCAATCAGCACGTTCTTTAAAGACACTCAAGAAACACCTTGTCACATACCATTCGTCACAGTCTTTAGCACCTCCTGCGCCCAGTCCAACAATCATTATTGGTGCTCCCACTCCCTCCTCCTCGGATTCCCTCATTAACACCCAGCAAAAGTGCCCTTCATCTCTCCATAGCCGCCCTCCACCCCGCACATACATTTCATTTGTACTATAGCGCAGGTAATGGATGACTTTACTAATGTACTCAGCTAGTTACATAAAATACAGATTTGCTCTTTGCAGTAGGCATATAAACCTTCTGCGCTTCTTTATGGCACTAAAACTGCCACTAGACAAGTCTGACCCTTTTGTAGCAGAAACATAATCACAATACTTACTTGACTTTTTTTATTGCTGCCTAAAAGCTACAGTTGAAAAGCGTCAGTTGAAGTATGTGCATTGCTTTGAAGACGCAAGCTGCAACTGCAAGACAACTGGTGGCAAATCTATATATATATATATATATATATATATATATATATATATCCGATCGCAGCATCCAGGGAAACCACACACGTATTGACAAAAGTGATATGTGATATATATATATATATATATATCTATATATATATATATATATAGATCTATCTATAGATATATCCATGTAGATAGATATATCTACGTAGATAGATAGATATATATATATATATATATATATATTTTTTTTTTTTAGTTGTATGGTTTCCTTGGGGTCCAAAATGGCCCCCAGGGAAACCCTACAACAACTAAAAACAATATTGCCTGCCCCCTGTCCATTTATTCATTTATTTTTTTAAATAAATAAAATTTTGCCCCTGGGGCCACCTACCTTTTTTTGTTTTTTTAAATATGCTCCCAGGGGGGTGGGGGGGCGTTTTCCGAGGGGGCCGACCCCCCCAAGTGAAATTCCTGGTGTCTAGTGGTGTTTCCTGGCCCCCGATCGCAGCACAGCTGTGATCGGGGGCCAGGAAACAGTTTCAGGAAGGCCTCGTAAGAAAGGGGAGACTCTCCCCTTTCTTACGAGGCCTGCCCGAACGTGGGGAAGTCTGTTTGTGGCTGTTTTCCCCTGACGTCACAAAGGGGCGGGTGGGGGGCGGGGGGAGACACGGAAGAGCTTCCGTGTCTCCCAGGGAACAAAAAATAAATAAATAAAAAATCCTCGGGTGCGACGCACCCGAGGATTTATTAACCCCCTCCCTGGTGTCTGCTACTGGTCGTGACCCGCACCAGGTAGGTAGTGCGGGCGTCGTCCATTGGCAGACGCCCACATTAAAAGGGTTAAGGACTGGACCTGTTCCCTCTTGTACCCAGGAGAAAGATGTGAACTCCAAGGGTCAGTTGTCTGATGTCCTATTAAACTACAGGGCCACAAAACTGCAATAAGCCCACTTTCCTGAAGGAGCCCAGCTGACCAGTGTCAACTGGACCTATCCTGGACCCTTCTGGTGGGATCTGCTGCATTGAGACCTAGACCCTCAGCAGTTCTCCCGCCCCACACCCCCCAGTCTTGGACCCTTGTTTGGTTTTATAGTGTACTCCCCTTGTCCCCAAACTGTAAGAAATGGAACATAAAACTTTGACAACGTTGTGCCTAAAGAACCAAGGGAGGCAGGGTTTGCCTTCAAACTTACAGGTTTAGAATTGGCCTCAACATGCCAGCTTGCTCTACTGAAATCTGACTTCTAGAATGGTTTCTAAGTCAGAAGATAAACTTTCCACCAGGACTAACTTGTTTTTTCAACTTTTTTTTTTATACCTGTTTTGGTACTTTGCCTTACACATTTTCTTAAGTTGAACCTGTCTGCTCTGTGGCTTACTTACCATGGACTGAGCTCAGGTTTAAATGACTGAAACTAGATCTAACAAGGGTAGTAACATTACTTGTGGTGGGCTAGCATCCACCCCAATTATTAATCCACTTTCCCATACTTTCTTATTGTCATGGATAGCCTACTTTATCATATCCTTGTAGATTCTTCCATGGAAAGGACATTCTTCTGGAGACAGGTTTTGTAGAACTCTTCATCAAACGTTTTGTAGTACTCTGCAACAAAGCCATCAGTTCCTCGATAAGATATAATATGTATTTCCGCTTCTAAAAGTGTGACCAGAGCTTCCAATCATGTCTTATTCCTTTGGATAATGGATAGGATCATGACGTGGTCACAAGGTATTAGGGGTACAGCATCAAGGTTTTTGAAAATGTTATTTTTCCAGGACTAAAATCACTGGATTCTTAAACAATGCTCTGGTATTTGGGAAGTAAGGCACTCTCTGAAAACAACAGGTCTCAAGTCCTTTGAAAGGTTAAAACATTGGCATTCTTGATATTTGCCCTTAATGTGGATCCGCAGAATTGTGCCAGATTTTTGTTCTGCACGTATAAAAATATTGCCTTGTAGACTAGTCCGTGTGTTCCGAGTTGAAATGAATGAAAGTAATGTCAAGTTTCTGTATGATATAATGCAGTGACCTTTTCATGGTATAGCTTGTATAATTTTAGTAACTCTTTGTAGAACTTTTTTATTGATTGTATAAGAACATCAACCTGCAGTGAGTATTGCGGACAGTTCATAACGCAGATCTCGGGCCGTTGGTAAGAAGATGGCTATGATAATAATAATATGGAAAAATTGCATCCTTGCTTACTTCCTTGAATTTCTTAAATCATAGTGGCAAAATAGTTACCCAGTATTTTCATTGAAGTGGAATGACCCAGTTCACGGTACAAATTCCATGTTACTCTCATTGCAACTAAATGGTTTAGACATGTCTCCATGGGTCCCATACTTTATTATATTTTCTAGGGTATCCCCATCCTCATAAACTTACCTGTGCACAGCCATACACCAATCCTCATCAGATTTCTCTTCATCTGTATTTGATGGATCAGCAGCCCCCACAGGTTGTTACGTCTTGCAGCCATTAGCTCTGTGACATCCAGAAGTTTAAGGTGGAGCATTTCAGTAGCTCTTGGCAAAAGATTTGCAGTTAAGCCCGGCTAAATCAGTAGAGTGCCTGTAATAGAACTATCACTCCTTGCTATGCAACTTGTTTCCTTTGTCTGCTAAACGGTGCGATGCTTTTGGTGAAATCGTGACCAAGAATGCTTAAGCATGGGAGTAATCATAGTAATAGCATATAGCACTGTCCGCTCATAAGGGGCAGCAGTGGCGTATTAGGTACACACGCAACTCTGTTCCACGTGGTCAGACACACTCACACAAGTCAGCATGCACACTCACGCCCATTCACAAGAAGACACACCTACACTCAACAAGCACATACACATGCATACACCCCTTAAGAGTGCACATAGACACACACACCACACATACATGTGTTCAGCATTCATTAAGGACTTTCCTGACATTGGGGTGGGTGTTAGTCTTGGTTGTTTCCTGCAGGCTTCGAGTAAGGAAGGAATGGACGAAAGATCCTGCTGCCTCTTCTCTTTGGCTGACCTTGTCTTGAGTAAGCCATTACGAGGAGGACCTTCCTTTCCTTGTCACAGACTGGGATGGGGTCAGTGAGCTTTGCTGACCCCATCTTAGTGTTGAGCGTCACTGATGGACAGTCGGGCCTGCGCACTTCAGGGTTTAAAACTGAAGCTACCATGTCCGATTACATCAGTGATGCTCTGCCTTGTTATGAGGCGGAGGTTCACAGAAGTCTTTGCAAGGTGGGGCGATCACGCCCTCTGGGCTGTGAAAACTTAAGCCTGGCAAATTTTGGCTCAGGCAGCCAGGCGCCTGCTCAAGCGGATTGCCTGGCTGCCTCACCCAAACATGGAGAATCTGCCAGGCTGACCTTTGCTCTGCCTGCGACACTCTTCATGCATTGGAAAAAGGTGGAGAGGCGGGGCTTAGTATAGTAGTAGCATAGACTAAGCCATGTATGCTGCAGGTTGATCGTATGCACATATTTTGAATAATGTTAGTATTTACCGTTTGTTAGTTGGTGCGGAGCTTTCCTGGAGTTGTTGCACTTTCTAAAATGAGCGGCAACTTTGTGCATCGTCGAGCGTCGTACTGGGAAGAGCTGACTGCATCATCAGAGGAAAAGAGGACGAGTCACGGAGGTGCAGCCAGGGTAGTTTTTATTTGAGTCTCAGACGCCAGGTGAAGGCTTTGAAAGGGACACAGGAGTGAGTATACGAGGTTAGGTGCACAAGTATCGGCAGAGAAGCCATTTCACGTTGGTTTTGGGAGACTTATGTGTAAAAAAGAATTGTATTATGCGGTTTATGATTATACAGTGATATCCTCTTTCACTCAGACTCGTGGATCATTCGAGTCATTGAAACTCCCAGACCCAGGAAGGAATTTGCACGTTTGAAATACCTTATTTGACGGTTAAGGGTGTTGTGTAGCCAGATCTTGCTAAAGCTGCTCCCTGTTAACTTGCAGGAAAGGTCATGGGGCCTGCTAATCCGTTGATGCTTTACAGCGTTATCTTGTTAAAGTGAACAGGTTTACCTGGCTGCAGGGAAGAAAAACCCCGGAAGGCATTGTATCCACATTTTAAAAAACTGATTATAAACCGGAAAATAAGCAGAGTGATAATGATATTTCAGTGGCAAAGAAATCCAACAGCCGTCCTTCCAACTACTACCTGTACTTAAATTATACTTATACATATACATGAAACACAGTCAAGGAAAATGTGAAACACATATAATCAAACATACACAAAGTAACAGTGCAAATCATATAGACGCAACAACATAAATAGCCTGTTGTCAGAATTGTTCTAGTTAAATAAGTTATTAATTCTTTTGCTGCTGAGACGTGATCTACTTGTAGTCCTCACCAGTCAAAATACTCATTTTCTGTTGTAGCGCCTTTATATTCTCTCTGGTCATCATTTATATCCCCTCTGGCTCTTATTTATATCCCATTTGGCCCTTAGTCATAGTCCCTCTGGCCCGTATTCCTATTCCCCCTGGTCCTTATTCTTAGCTCCTCTGGCCCTAGTGCACTAAAAGTGCTAAACACGGACCGTGATCTCTCGCTCTGTGGCTTTTTCAGTGATGACAAGCATCCGAGGAGGCTGTTTCATTGAATATAATTAGGGTTCCCTGTATTATGGTTTTATTTTTTTAATCAATTTTGTCTATACTTATGCATATTTATTTTTTGGTCATTTTATCTGTATTCATCCATATTTTTTCACAAGCAATAGAAGATGCAGCTAGTATTTTCTCACATGTACTTAAATAGACAGTGCACACAGCTGGTATTGGTTTAGATATATTTATATGTACGCCAAATTAGGTAAAAACAATATATTTATTTGAAAATCTTACCTTTGTAGTACAACAGATGTGCAATTCAAGAGACTTTGAGGACATTGAGGTTCTTTCTGGTTTGGTATGGAAATTAAGGCTACTGAAAACCTGTTCAGTATTTGCTGATGATACTGGAATGACCATAAGAGCCAACAAAAGATTACACAGTGTTGAACATTCTTACTTCTGAGAATGCCAGTATGTCATTGCACTGATCTATTTTGTGGAATAGTGTGCGTTAAATATTTGTTGAATTCTTCTTCAGCAACATTCATTATGGCATCAGAACTTCCAACCAACATGAATAAATCTTTGTATTCATTAAAATCCTGAGTAAACTGAATTTATTTGGTCACATGGGTTTCTTCTGACTCCAGCTTCCTCTGAACGTTGGTGATACCAGTGAGAGTTTGAACAATGACATGTAACTTCACATAGATTGGTGGTTTGCATAGTTGGGTTCAATGTTGGATCCAGTGGCTTCTTCATTGTTTACAAAAGCAAGGAAGCAGTGTCATATTTCCACAACAACCGCCCTTGGTTATTTCATTCTCCTGTTGACTTGTCCTTGAGAATAAATGCGTTTTGAGTTTTATGCATACGTAAATACTGCTCCAACCTTTATTACAAAATCATACATGTCCTGATTCTCAGGCTGAGACAAAGCATAGGAAACTCCAGCCTGGATAAGATGATGTGGATCTTTTTCGTGAGTGAAATTAACCCTCTGAACAGTGGGAAAATCATGTACTGCCTTTTTCATGTAGGATGCAGAATCGGAACATATAGCAACGAGGTCATGCCATGATTTAGCAAACTTCTGAAGCTCATTATTTACAATTAAGGCAATTTTAGCAGAAATTACTCATCAGATATAGTGATGTCAACTGAGGCTGATTGACGACCCTTTACTTCATTATCAGTGTAATTTGTGATCAATGTTCCAATTGCTGGCTCACCATGCACCTCTGTGGTTTAGTCAATTGTTATAGAGAAAGGGACATTTGCTACAGCCTGAAGTATGTTTCGAAGCTGTGCTTCAAACACTTCAGGAAGATATTTCTCATATATTTGGCTGGATCTGTACATTGTCCTTGTTGGGGGGCAGAGTTGACCAATCAGGTCTCCAATGGCATATCAGTCTGGTGCAGTGGACCACCACTTTCACACAGAACTTCACAACCTTGTGTGAGGTATCCGCAGCCTCTTTAATATTTTGGCGTGCAGGGGTTGTGCATTGCTCTGTGGTCATTTTCTTAGTATCGGCCTCATTGAGTCGAAAAGAAAGTCTCGCCTGGGTTTTTCTCCTCAGGCCTGCTTTGATATTGTCTGCTGCCCTTTGTTCAATGTCAACAGTTGTTTGAACATGATTGGCTCAGAGAAACTAGTGAAAGCAGGATCGAGGTTATGGGGGCAGGTCAGAAATTAATGCAATACTCTCACTGGAAGAAAATTATTTTGAGCTACTGGAGGGGCATGACGAGGCAACCCTGGCTGGAGCATGGCAGCGCGGCTCAGTTTGTCTGTATTTTTCTATTTCCAAATACAGTCAAATGAAAATTACTTTTTCATCTGTATTTATGTTTAAAAATCTGTTTAAGTGGAAAACCGGGAGCCCTAAATATAATCAGAATAGGAAAAGGGGAGGGGCCTAGCTCTCGAAAGTTCTTTTGACTCTATTTTGACCAACAGTTTCTGGCGTTTAAAAGATATGAAATAAGTTTGAACTGATTTGTTGACATACTTTGTGTAGACTTCAAGAAATGGAAAACCTGGTATGAGGCTAAACATTCTTTATGCACCATGCATGTGGCAGTGAAACAAAGCCGTACATTTAATAACCATGGCTCCCTGAAGTAGCCTAAAGGTGGCATGTTCGTGCAGTATAAAGCATAAAAATAAATGAGTATTGGCAATGCTACAAGATTTCGCATTGACAAGCAGTTGTGATGATTACTTTTTTGTAAAAATTGTGATTACAATCATA
This sequence comes from Pleurodeles waltl, assembly GCF_031143425.1. Taxonomy (NCBI): domain Eukaryota; kingdom Metazoa; phylum Chordata; class Amphibia; order Caudata; family Salamandridae; genus Pleurodeles; species Pleurodeles waltl. The sequence continues at coordinate 675,370,703 of NC_090449.1, read as the reverse complement.
TGTCATAAAAATAATAAAAAGAAAACATGCCGTCACTTAAGTATAGCATATATATATTCCCCCACCAACCCTAGTATTGAAGTGAGAAGATATGGAAATGGTATTTTGAGAAATGATGTCCCTTACAATAAAAGGGATCCAGTGACTGAACCAAGCAGACCCACTGTTTCATGCAGTATGGGGTGGTGGGTGGAAGCAATTAAAAAGACCAGTGGATGAAGAGAGCTGACCCAAAGTGTATAGAACATATTTTATATTTATCATTTTGTTCAATTAGTTGAAGTGGTCTCTATACATTCCAGTGTTGCTACCCAATGTTTCTCTGGAGCTCCTGAAAGATGAATGAATAATGCTACTGAGAAAACCTGTGATTGTTTGGTCTTCTGCATAGAAATTACGACCAGGTTTACATTTTGCCCATTTTTTACTGTGACAAATATCTTTAATAAGCTGCTGTGTGGCCTAAAACATGTAAGCTATAAATCTGTGCTTAGCGTAGTTTGCCACCCATCTGGTATTTTGCTTCTTTCTGTTATTGCATCCAAATATATAACACAACAACTGAAATTACACATAAAACAAGCCAGGACTATTGGCTTTGTCAGTGGTTGTTAGTTGCCTAAGATAAATAAGTACCACAATGGCTTTATTGTATATAATATTGAAAATGCTTCTGAAATGATGAGCAGTGAAGGGTAGTACTGGTGCTGAGTTACAAAAAAAAAAAAAAAATTCATCCTAAGGGTGAGGTCAATAATGGAGAGCCTGATAGGGACCTGTCTTAGCACCTGATTTTTCGAACTGCTGGTGCTGAGCACCGGCAGGACCTGCCCCACTTAAAGGCCTGATTACAATCAGCACTTTCTTTACTTCACCACTTCCAGCTCATGACTACCGATTAGGGCCTCTAAATGGCTATGATATTGTGACGTATTCTTTTGTGGATTCTTAAGGTTTTGTATTAATCCTGTTGTCTTTGCATCAACAACTACGCTCCTGGGAATACCCATTGCTATCCCAGATGGGTTCGTTGCTTTACTAGTAAAGGGTGTGTTAGCTCCACTCCATGGTGGGAGTTTCTCAAATGCCATTTTTGAGCTGGCCTTTAATGTCTTTTATTTTTACTAAACATATATTTTCCTTTAAACACGTTTCCCTTGTAGCGTTCCTTTTCTTTTTCTTCGCTATGTCGGTTGCTGTGTCTAAATGCACAGTGCTCATTGCTGCAGACGTGCAAGCAAGACATTGTTAAATATTTAGTGTGAAACCACCCAAACATACCCTACACACTCCCTAGGCTTGGGCAAGCAAGGATCATAGATGCAGGCATACTTTGATAGTGACAATCCACTGGCATACAATTTACTGGCAATAACCTAAAGAGTTTGTTACATTATGGCTTACAAGCAGCAATAACTACATTTTGCAGATCGTTGCAAATGATGTTGAAAAGAGGTGCTTCTCCATCATGGGACTCGCAAGCAGTTGCACTAATGCGTGAGTGAAAAGCAATGCGTGGTTACCAGTTGACTTAAGCTTGTAGTAATATTTGCAAGAGGCAGTAGTCCACCGGGAAAAAAACTGCCTTAGGTTGCTTTGGTTTCTATGTTATGCAAAAGACTATCTTTAATGTCACTGGTTGGCATGCAGTGCATTCTTGTTAAAAATTCAAGAGGTGGCCACATACCACTTGCCCCACTGCCCACAGCTTATGGAACTGGTCGCAAAACTCAAGTTCTTGTAGTGCTATGCCACAACACCGCCCATGTTCTTCAAATAATTAAGTTTCTACATGTGTCGTCTGATCAATCCACAATCACAGGGAATGGACTGAAAAAATTGACATGCACAGCCTTCATCTGTAAAAAATCAAAGCATTTATCTGCATCCTGTGTTTTAGCTCAGATGCCTCATAGCACGGCGTGTCGATTTCCGTGCCACTGTCCTTAAATGTTCAGCGGCCAAGGCAGTTAATGTTTCACACTGTGCCTAGTCTATTAACTTCGGCTTCTCCAAGGAACTAAAACGGGCTCTTGTTGGCTGTACAAGAGAACAGAATTAGTAGGTCAGTTCCTACTACTGTTGTAATGCCATTGGTTGAGGTTGTTTTAAATCGTGTCTGTTCCTTGACTGAGTCAAGCCTCAACACGACTACATGCAGGGTCCATCTGTCACCGCCTGCTGCACAGACCACTTCTAATGTCTGCCATCAGTAAAGTTGTTAATTACCCCTCCTAGGCTTCGACCATACCTAATCTCCAGGATATTGCATTAATCCTCTTTAGATGAAGGAGGCTGTCATTCTGCTTGCTATAAACAAGTGGTTCAGCCCAGCAGAAGGTTAGTGTGTTTGCTCTGACATACATAACATGATAAAGGACTAGAATATGACTTGAACATTAGATGGCCTTGAAAGTGACCTTATATGGACTATTGAGCTAAATCACTCTTAATAGTATTAGAAAACATACCGTAATCACAGCTGTGTTGTTCAACGAATTTCGAACAGCACTTACTATGGTACAATAAAATACATAAATTAACACACTTGTAAAACGAACAAAAATCACAGGTTCTTATTGAACGTTTCCAGTTGCAAGTCCATTCTTTGCACGTCACATGATAATATACTGAGAAATCTCCTTTGTTTCTCAAGTAAGTGGTTACTTGGAATACCAACAGCAGACAAAACTGTGAGTGTAAAAAACGATCATCCATCAGCACTTTACTTCAAAAATAACATTAATAAAATAGATATCCCAAATCAGTTGACTAATTTGAGATTGTTGCAAAACAATACGAAAATAAACCAAATACAGTGTCAAGAGACAGGTCTGTGAAAATCCCAGAAACATTAGGTGCACCCACAACGATTGTGAAATGGCTACAGGACCGTTTAGAAATAACTGTGTTATGTAAATGTACTTAACTTAACCAACTTTTAGCCATTCCCTGTCGCAGAGTACCCAATTTGAGAGCACCTGTTGGAGCTGAACTAAAACAAGCTACCCTAAAGGAGTCTGCTGTCGTGACTCTGTAAGGTATAGATTACGGGAATACTTTAGACACAATTTTCAAGCCACCAGTATGTTACTAGGAAGAACCTCTGGTAGACGTTAACCGTTCCTGTGTTTGTCATCTTGTGTCATTTATACTAATATTTACCAACACCAAAGCTGTGGGAAACAATATGTAGACCAAAAACTATTTAGAATATCGATCTGGTCATTTTTATGTTTGCATTTCTTGAGGTCTTTTAGTAGGTCTGCAAATGTTAGACTGTGGCAAACGTTCTTCCAAATGTGGTAAATACATATTTAACTGAGAAAAACAAAAGAGCGATGAGTCAAATGTTTGAATTAATTTGAACCTTTGGCAGTCACTCTGGGACTCATTCCAGGCCCCTGTTTGCTTACTCAGTGAGCCACTATAGACCAGAATCAACCAAACGAAAATCCGCCATTGTCTTGTTGTAAATGGAGCATTCCAGGCAAATCTGCAGCGCTGCACTGAAGGTACCATAGGAAGTTGCCATAGTGCACCACTACTAACAGCTTCTACAGGGCCCCAGATGACGTCAAAGGGGAGAAGGATCGCAAATAGCCTCCAGGGAAGTGGTTTTCAAACTTTTTAATGCCCGACCCCCCAGATGGAAAAAAAAAAATCCCCCCCCCCCCCCCCCCCCCCCCCCGATATTTTTTCACAATTATTAAACTAAATTGACAATTTTAAATATGTCTACACTTATTTAAACGTTGCAGGTAAGTTCTGTTACTGTTTTAAAAACGCAATGAATTCTTTTTCTGCTTAAAACGAAGCACTGTTATCTGCATAATAAAACTTTGAGCCAGAGCTTGGCTCCCCAGGGATCACTTGAGGCCCCACTAAGGAGCCTACCCCCCAGTTTGAAGACCCCTGCTCTAGGGGTGCTAGATTGTAACAGAAACTGACCACCTTGTGATTGAAAGGGAGTCTCTGAATGGCTTAACATTGTGCGAGTTGGGCAGTAGAAGGTTATTCCTATTGAAAGGTACTCGGCGCCTGTTCTTGATAAATAACAATAAAAGGGTTAGTTAATTATTTTCGGATTATTTTTAATGCAGCCTCAACTGTTGGCTCTAAACCGTATAGAGAATCAAAATACCCTTCCTAAGCAACCACTTCCATAACACGAGGGGAAACGGTTGACAAATGTTTACTCTACTGCCCATCAGTAATGTATATGGTAGTTTTTGTAGCAAGGCAAAATATCTCAAACCTGTCTGGGACAATTGCTTAAAAGAATACTTGAGTGACATGACATCACTGTAGGAAAATATTTTAAGAAAAATATGGTGGATTTTTCCAGTGAGTCTGGGTATTATCCTGGAGAGAGATGAATTGTGTATCTGGTAATTCATGTGTATCAAGGGTTATGCGGTTAACCGGTCCATAACACGCTTGCTTGAACTTGATGTAAAGCTGCCACCGATAAACACTTATCTTCCAAAGGTTGAAAAGGTTTTTTGCTTGCAGTTTTTTGTTACTGCGGTGTTTTGTTCGGCGTCGGGGAGCCTAGGCTCGGAGGCGGGGAATGCAGAGTCGAGATGACAGTGTGTGCATTAAGGACATAGGCGCAGAAAATACAATTGGCGCTGGTGACAAGTGGCTATTGTTACTATGCCTGTAGAAAGTGATTTTGCTTTCTTATACATTTAAAGAAAAATACATTTTTCGAGACCGAAAACAACCTACGATGTTTATATTCTGAAATGTTCAAAGAAATCCCAAACATGTGGACAATACAGATGTGTAGGAGAGCTCCAACTGTTGGTAGGTGTAGAGGGGGAACATCTCAGTTGTATAATTCTTATCAGAACGTTGTACTGTTCCTGTCAGATCACATATGGCCGCATTGCGTTATTCCACGTTATTTTCACATAATCCCTGCCACCCAGTCCCGGATTAAGGTTCTGAGGACGACTTTATAAAAAGGTTTTGGGAAGCGGCTATGGGCTTCCGGTAGACCATATGCTTCTGAAGGATTATACCTATGGAACCACCTGGCACCGCCGCTAAAACCCGGCCAAGTGATGTGCATGAACGACATAAACGTTTGCGATGAGGGTAGATTGTGTTCAACACCCTGGGCTTCGAAGCCATGTCAGAGTGCATAACACGGTGAGAGGAAGACGATGCACTTTACCGTATTGAACTCCGGTGTGTGTGAACACCTGGCTGACTCTCTACACAGATGCACACCTGTCATGAAAAACACACTATTACACAACATATTATTTCACTAAGATGCGGTACTTTTTTATTTCTGTGAAGCAGATCAGTTATTTTATTTTTGTTTACTAACGACGCTTAAAAAATGATGTTCTAAGTTTTTTGTATTATTTCTTGGTCTGGCAGCATCTCCCAGTGTTCCTTCTTCTGATAGACGGAGAGAATTAGTAAAGTCCCCTGTTTGCCTGGTGCCTGTCCGGAGTAGTACCCACAAAGATGCAAGCCCTAATAGATAATTCTTCTTGACATCCATCGCGCGCAAGCTTTCTATATAATCCACTGTTAATTAACTTAACGAACGCCCAGTTATTTGTGCAAGTCGCGTTTTGTCAGTGTATCGGGAAAGGATCTTTTGAAATTCATCAGATGGGGTGCCTAGCTTCTAGCCGCTGTCCGTTGTTCGGTTGTGGGGTGGGGTGGAGTGAACTGGTGTGGACCGTTCGTTTCTTCATTTATATATTGTGTTAACGACCTGACGCCAGTTCATGGCACCGGCGACTATTAAGCAAACGAAATGCTTTTACTTAAAGCGTTTTATTGATTGGCGTTTTTTGGTTTTTCGACAGGTGACATCACGCAGAAAGGCTATGAAAAGAAAAGATCGAAATTAATTGGAGCCTATTTACCCCAGCCACCAGGTATTTATATATTTTTTGTCGTCTTGTGGGGGACGCAATGGGGGCTTCTCTCTACTTAAGACTCTACTTTTCAGGGTTGCCTTTGTTCGAAAGATACCAGATTAAACTCGTAGCTGAAGTAACTCAGCGACTAAGATGGCGCATTGATTTTCTACTTTCAGGCCATTCATACATAAGTATGCCTGGTATTGATTGATGGGACGGGGCCCGCGCCTTCCTGTAAACCGAGCTATTTTTATATTTGATAAGCCATGTGGTAATTGGAAACGAGACGCTGCTTGCCTCTCTATCGCTGGCCGCCTGGGCACTTGACTTCATTATGTAATTCTGATGTGTACGCTTCTCATACACCAGGCACTGTAGGATATATTTAGTGTCACATTGTCTCCTGCCACAAAGACGCAAATTAACAGTTTTGAAGACAAGTTTATTAGAATCCCAATAGCTTTACAATAAAGCAGACACAGACCAACTCAATCTGTACATAAATATTTACATGATAGAATTTCAAACTACCACCGTGGGTAGGACTAAGCCATTTATATTTACACCCCCCCGGCCCCCCCCCATCTTTTCTTTAAGAAGCATACATCTCCGGGCGTTTGTGTGTTTTTTTCACAGTTCTTTTTAGTGTGAACCATACAAAGTCAACTATGAGATGTCTGTAGGACATAGATACTCTCAAACAATTTCCCTGGGGCCACACGTTATAGTCTGTGGTGAGGCCGAGGGCTGCGTGGGTGCTAGCGGGATGGGAGTGGGGCTTTGTGGGAGGGTAAATGGTGCAGGATCCTTTTTGTTTCTCTTCCTTTACTCCAGTTAGCTTGTAAATAAAAGCTTCTTCATTTATTTAATATATTTCTAAATGTTAGTGCCCGCTGCAATAAACAGCAGCCCGGTGCTGCTGCTAATCCGGGGGCTGCATGTAAATGAAGGTTAGGAAGGCCGCTGGCTGCCACTGGGCAGTGAGTATCACTGCTATAGGACATACTTACAATTACATTCTGTGACCTCCTTATCAGGTAGCATGCCTGATGTTGTAACCCAGTTAGTATTGGTGGTCTTGACTAGCTATTACAGTAAGGACCAACATGGATAGGTGGAGTTACACTCTTGTTTTGAAACAAACAAGGTTTTGGGTGAGGGTAAAGTGTGGGTTCTCCAGAATCCGGCTACTTTTGCTTCACAGTGTTGTTAATAACTGTTTGGTAACAATCTTCTTTTTATCATAGGTTAATGGATTATCCTGTGTGCCAAGTTAGACCATCTTAAAAATATATTTGGATTCTGCTGAGAACTTGTGTATTGGCAATCTGGTGTGATGTGGACTGATGGGGTTGCCTTGTTGACTGGAAGAGGGGTCCTTAATCATTGCTATGAGCAGGATCATACCAGTTTGGTTATTTGGATAGTCTTTTAGGGTTTATCATATTGTATTCTGGACTCTGGAATACATTGTCAACGTCTGTGGCTGATATGCATTTGTTTAAAAAAAAAAAATTAGACTCTGTGGGTATTGTGTTTGGAGTCTTTTTAAGAACTCTCCACTAGTCGATTTGGGATTCCATTAAATTTTGTACTGGAATGGTCTGTATATGGCCTTGCTTGTAAAGATACATATAAAATTAATTTGTGTGAGCAGCGTGGAGAATTTGTGAAGTTAGCTTCAGCTGAACAAGATATTTGTTAGAGAAGAAGTTTTTATTGCAGGATGTTTTTTCAAAAATATTTTTTGTAGAAGTTTATTGTATAGAGAAGGTTCTGGGAGTTCCTTCTTTTAAAAGTTTGCTAGATTTCTAAGGTTGTAGAGTTCTGAGAAAAAATGTGTGAAGTTAGCAGAGATCAAGTGTGCTGACTACATACCACTTAGAACTAAGGACTCTCTTTGGAAATACAGTTATCTTCTTTGGAACTGGAATCTGTTAACTCCGGTTCAAAGTTCAGTCAAGATGAGATTGTGTTTTATAGGATATTCAGAAAGTAAAGCCTGTTTTGAGACACTGCCCTATTGCTAGCTGATGGCTATTTTGAAAGTTTCTGTTGAATTTTCAAACATGAGGTTTAAAATAGTTTAGTGCATGTCTTAAGTAGCTAGAATTTAGCCAAAGAAAGTTATGTGAAAATAAAATTACCATTACAGGTCTAGGATGACACTCTAAGTTGTTGCTGAAATGTTTGCAAATTGGCTCGTTTCATGAATACTACATCTTCAATATTTCGAAACAAATAAGAGACTTGTGCATACCCACTTGACCAAGATATAGGCATCCTGATTTCTCCACTAGAATTTCTTGTCTTCAGCGAGAGGCACCTTAAAGGGCCTGGTGCTATCATCTGTATTGAATGCGTTTTTTATTACCATTTATTTTCTTTCTGAATATGAGGTAGGTTTAATTAAGTGCCCTTATTTCATGTTCAGCAACATTTGTTTCTTTATTGTCACTTTATTTATTTACTATTTAGCTAACACAAGGTCTAGCTGTGCACCTGTCAGCATCGCCCTGTTTCCTCTCTTCTTCCCTCTGTCGGATGTTAGGTGGTCGGGAGTGTAAGGAGACAGGCACACATTTTGCAGTCTTTGCATTGGGGGAATTTTCCTTTAGCTATGGTGATTTTCTGCCTTTTTCTGTGGAGCTATCTTGCTGGTCTCCTATAGAATGGTTAGGCAGCCTCTTAATTTCAGAGTAGTACCTGGGGGTCAGGACTTTGTTTCAGACCAGATTTTCTAAAGAAACCTTGTAAGAGAGCTACTAAGCACCGGACTGGAAGCTCACTGCCGTGTGCTGCAATTTTGCACAGCACTTTCTCACCTTTAACCAATTCTTCCCTTCCTTCATGGAATTTTGATACTATCTATTCTTGGTCCTGGAAGGAAACAGCGGCATCATCACGACAAGCTCTGGCCATTGCATCCCCTTTTGCTCTATAGTAGTGACCACTTCCACTGATAGCGAGAATGGTTTGTACGCATGGTGTGTTTCACCTGGAATTGGTTCCTTCCCAGACAGCCAAATAGGTTTTGTTGTGGTCACCACTTGATGGGTGAGTGACCTCATGTTCTGCTTACTGAGTTTAACTGAATGCCATTAACCAAACTGTTAGATGTTCTTTGCTACACTTGGAAAAATTACTTTACGTTGCTACAAAGTGTGACAAAGTTTATAACAAAGTAAAGCACTTTGCTGAGTATTTGCCAAGGCATTGGATATTCAATTATTGAACTCAGACAATAGTAATAACAAACTTCCAATATCCCAGACCAGTCCCAAAGCCATTTATCATTCAGAACAGTCTGTTATTGACCAATTGGGCATTAAGGCTTTAGACATTGACTCTTCAGCTTCTACTGCACATTTGTGTATGTCAGATTCACTTTTGAAACTGTAAACAAAAAGATGTCTGGGCCTACACGAAAACATTCAATATTCGGCAACTTCTTGTAGAAGTAGTTGAATTGTTGCATTTGGACACCTGGGTGCCACTCAGATGTTTAAGTTTATTCTCAAGAATAAAGATTCCAGGCACAAAGGCTGTCAGGCAGGAATGTTTGCTGGCGCCCCTTTAGTTTGTACTTGGCAGATGTGGGCACTATACTCCACCTAATTAGCAACCAATGGCAGAAATTAGGAAAGCTCTCTTTTCCAGCATTGTGGTATGCAGACTAAATGGACACCTTTCTTTCCCTCAAAACTTTTTTTAGTATTTTGTGCTGCATACAAACTCAGAAGCATCCTACGAATTAAAAAAAAAAAAAAAACGCAGAAAAAATGAGGTGCCAATTCGCCTTAATAATTATTTCTCACATAAGAAGCATATATAAAAGGATGCATTCCTTTTTTTACTAGGAACATAGTGAGAATGCAGGACAACTTTTATACAATAGCTATGTATTCCTAAAAAGATGATCAACAATACTAAATAAACCAAATGCATGGCTTTTTCTCAGGATAGAGAGGAGATTTGGAAGTTAATGCCTTAGAATTAGTATCTCAATATAGATACTTGAGAGTGCCGTTTGGTGGCGAATTCACTTGGTGGCCACATCTGGGTATGCTTTTGAATAACGTGGATTTAATCAGGAAAGCATTTACCGTTCAAAAATATTGTAGACTTTCTGCAGCTGCTACAAACTGCATTTCAAGCTAAAATATCACATCTAATTTATTTAATTTTGGAAGATTCTTCTGGAACTGAATCCTGGATCCTCATAAGTCCAAACTCATGCAAGATGTTCGAACCAAATTTGGTGTAAAGTCTGTTAAGGCCTCGGTGTTGCAAGTTATGTTTTAAATCTGTTTTCCAGGTCTTCATTCTTTTTTTTTAATAAATGTTTAATGTTTTACATGAGCCAGATCCATTCTTGGTTTTTCTTCAACAAATATTAACTTTCCCTTTGCCCTTTGTATTTGTTGAGTTCAAGTTTCTAGATTTTGATCCAGGCACTCCAGTTGTTCCTAAATGCTTTGCGTCTTATCAGAGTAATGAGATTAATTCTATGAAATCACTCAAGTATTTGTTTGAGAGTTTTTTGATTCTTAATTTTCCTTTCCTCCTTATTTCCATCTATCCATTTTCCCCTGCCACAGGCTTAAAAGTATTCTTAGAGGATGTTTGTCCTGAAGATATCTGAGGAAATTCCAGCTTTGATTCAGTTTCAGACCTAATAGAGATTTAAAGCTATGTTGAGTAACACTCAAAGTCAGGGCTTATCCTTGGTGTGACCGTTCATATGAGATTTATTGCTAAATTTCTGGTTCTTATATTTTCTATCACTTCTTTCTTGGTTTCCCCTTAAAGGTTAATATTGTTGCTCTTTAAACACTTGGAAGCAGCAGGAGAACAGTAGTTTATTCATGGCCTGATATTGCAGGGATGCCTTCCTTGGCACTTAAGAAATGCACTAGATTTCAAAAGTTCAACAGAGATTTGCTCTTTTATATTATTTTTTTGATACCACTCTTTTTCACTGCTTGTGAATTTATGAAGGCCTCCAATGGCTTATATCATGGATTTCTCCTCTTTGTTGATTTTATGATTGCTGACAATTGAAGCTAAGTCACAGTTTTTTTCTATGTTCTAATAACTTCCTTGTTGCGGGGGTGAGGGGGAGGAGAGGATATGGCTTTTTCCTTCCAGGGCCTCTGTGCTTAGTCCATCGTTTGATCAAGTCTTTATCACCCTAGTCTTTGTGCCTGGATAGTTTTGAGGTGTTTAGTTGCTTATCCAGTATGTTTTTTTGAGATTGTTTTTGCAGTGGTGTGTCTGCTTTATAAATAGGGAGGTAAGGGGATATCTCAAAGTTCTTTAAGGCATTTTAAACTTTCCGAGCAGAAGCTTCCACTGATTAGGGAATTTAGTGTGTTATCTTTAAGCTACCAGAATTCTATTTTTGCTAACTGAAAGCATCCCCGTCCCCTTCTGGGTTGGGGATTTAGTAGTCTTAGTTCTGCCTCTTGGCATGTTTTGTTTGGGCTAGTGTTCCTTTCTTGAGTTGGTATTGACAGAGGGAGTAGATTTTGATGTTCACTGCCAGCTGACTAAGCAATTTTCTGTCTATTTCAGCTTGTACTTTCTGGATGCATCCATCTTCTGCCTCTTATTATATTATGTCCTTAGTTTCTGACATTAACGTTTTGCAATCCCCACAAACAAAACTTTGTTGTGTGAATTTCCTTCCTGCGTTCTTGCGTTCTTGCTCCAGTGTGACATAGTCGGCCTCCCTTTTTAACCCTTTATCTGTGTCTAATGTCTTCTCTGATGTACAGAGCTCGGTCGTGCAACTTAAATTTGTTCTGGCCCACTTGTTGATTCAAGCGAACATCTAATACATATGCTTCTACTGCCTTACTTTGATTGAGTGTATCGCTTGCCTGAATTTTCACTGAGGAGGCCTGAGAAGTATTTGGTCGCTCAACGTGTTTCACTTTACTTCAGAATTAATCTGCTCCAGCCTCTTGCTGAGGACCTCGGCTGCTCTCTTTTCTTCAGCACGTGTCTTCAGCATTGATGTGAGTGGGGTGGGCAGGCTGGCTAGCTCCTTCTTCCCTTTTGCCGCTGGCAAAGGTTCTACCAGCTGCTGTGATTTCACCATCTTCCTTCCCAGATCTTCCCTGCTGACACCAAAGAGAACCTACCAGCAAATTCCATGGGCTGCCCAGATTAAGTAGCTCTTACAGGGGTTGGGAGGTTGGTAAATCACAAATTCAGTACCTTAACTCTGCATTTATTTTCTCTTTTTTCAAATTTCACATTGTGTCCTTTAATGTTCTGGTTTCATTAGCCGGCAATCATGAATAGTTTTGCCTGTGGTTTACACGCTGCCCACACCACTGGGCAGAGGAGTTTGTCAGCAGAGCTCAAGTGCATCTCTCGGTGGCAATCTTCCTACCGATATAAATAGTCTTACTGAACATCCATAGAATAGTTCATGTTGCTCCAACAACACTGAGTCTGCTTGCTAGCAATATGTATATGCTATGGTCCTCCATACTCAAGGCCACTGGAATTATGCGGCTGGAGAGGGCCAAATTACGTTGCGCAATGCGCACATTTTCTGATGGTATTAGCTCATTATTTTGTCATTTTCAGATCGGAGCCTACCAGACAGCACAGCTGTCTGTTTTGCAAAACATCTTAGGGACTTTCAGAAAGTTGACCTAGGAATGCATTTCACTTGTTGATTACCTTTGGCTTTGTGGTTTGTAACTTACTCTTTCTGGTTTCCATTTGTTGGATTTATTTGCTTTAGGCTCTCCAGGCTCATTTTGCACCACTCTGAGCTACTCTACTCTCTGCACTATATGCCACTCAACTCTACGCCACTGCACTCTATGCCAGTCTTCTCTGCACTATGCCCTCTTCATCACTCAACTCTGCGTCCCACTGCACTCTATTTTGCATTGCTCTAATCTATGCCACTGCATTGTACACCTCTAAATTCAGTGCCACTGGGCTGTGTTCCGCTTTACTCTTCAACACTTTACGCCAATGCACAATATACTTGTCCACTCTACGCCACTCCAATGTATGCCACTCTGCGTGACTTCAGACTTTGCCAATCCAATACACAACACACTCTGCCACTCTACTCTACACAGCTGTACTCCACTCTTCACCATTCAACTCTGCGACATTCCACGCCACTCTCCCACTAACTTTAAGCTATGCTGAACTTTAGCCACGATGGTGAACAACATGGCTTAAACACATTTGCAAAGCCAATAGCTCTTGCATAGGCGAGACATTTTGGCTTTGCCAGTGCTTATTATACGTGTTAACGCTGTCTTGCCTTAGGTTGCACTTCAGTTTAACACCATAACATAGCAGTAAGCAACAGAAAGGTGGCCAGTCAGCTTTGCAAAGGACCATTCACTCAGCAACACACATTGCTGCAATTTCAGTAACATTTGAACTTTTTGAGCTAGGAACCAATTTTTTTGTGTGAAAATCTGCAGATTATGCACAGATGATGGACTACATGGCAAATATGGCAGAGTAAATCTATGAAAAACTCTGCAGCTGCACTCGCATAATTCCAGTGGCCCTGTCCATATTTTAAATAGCTGGTCTTCAAATTTGAACATTCAGCTTGAAAGAAACATTTTAGCTGAAAGAAATGGATTCTTTCTAACATGGGGCTTCTTTGCTGCCATAAAACAGGATTTCTGTGCCCCAGGAAGCTTTCTTGCCAGCACGTGCTTCGCCCTTATGAGGACTTTCTCATGGCTTCAGCTTTAATTGAACCATATCAGGGGCAGGCATACTGCATCGCCTTCCTTGTTTTTAGCGCTTTTGTGTGAGTTACCATAGGGAAGCCTGAAAAACACCAACCTAAGGATCAATATTGCCACGCAGAAAACAGTTAATGATTAGTTAGGTCCTGACCAATCAAAGTTTACTCCTAAACCGACTTAATGCAGTTAAAACATTGGTTCATGTAGTTTTTCCTGTTACAGTCAGGCTCTGACATGAAGGCTGCCGTCAGACCATCTCTGCAGTCAAACCATCTCTCCAGAGAGTTGGACTGGACCTACTGGACCCCATTGTGTCTAATGCCAGTCACTGGGGTTTGAAAACATGATTAGCACATACTCCTCTACAGTCTTCATGATGATACAGTGCCTTGCAAACCTGTACCACCTACTTTGTGAATCATCTGGCTTTAAAGATTAGGGACAACCATGTGATTGAGGACAATAGAGTACCAGTGAACCATAAGCACTATAAGCACTGATATAGGTCATCTGCTTTCAACATTACAATCTCATAATTTCATAGAATAGGCATACTAAAGAGAGGGGCAGAGGCTGTGAGCCAAGGCATACAGGACCCCCCCCCAGCCTAACTCCTGCTACATAGTGTTACTGGAGCCTCGGAAGTATGGAGTGGGGTCAGCCAGCTCCTGGATTTCTCTTGCTCAGCTAAATGAGGAAAAGCAGGTTGGCTGAGTTCAGGAGAACCAGGGGGTGATCTCAGCCTCCTTTCACATCTGTTGCTGTATGTTCAGCAACAACAGCAGCGGGCCCTGCAAATGGCTATAATTGTTGAACATTCACAGCAAGAGCTGTGAAACTAATGCTTCAGAGCTGCGGGTGGGGGTGCAGCAGTGCTTCAATCCCTTGTTGCACACGAGAATTGCAGTGTGCGTAAGCATGGGACCACTACATAAACAGGGGCGGTAATTATCGCTTGACAATACTTTTTTGTGATTTTCTGTTTCAGAGACCATTAATTGGGAAACATTTTGTGGGCTGTATGATTGCATGCTTCCTGTTTAATGCGCTGTGTAGACCAGCATTAGAAACTAGTAAATATTACAATCTGTAGAATTTCTATGAATGTAGTTGGCCCTGAAGAGAGCCTGCTGACCCTGAGTGGCACTTGAGATAGGCGGAAACATGTCGACTATATTGAATAATAGAAGTTAGGGGTCATTGCATACTTTACACATCACATTGTTTTTATCCTAGCCAAAGGACATTATTAATAAACAAGACGTAGGATCCTGACGGCTTTTTTAAGTTGGGCTTAGGTTTTAGTAGGAGCTCCGCTTACAAAAACTGTGTTGAACCCATCCACTCCCACTGGTTGCAGTGATTGTGGATCTAGTGATGAAGCGTACCACTGGTGGTATTAGTGGGTGAAACTCCTACCCATATATCCATGTGATGTAAGGGTCGCACTGTTTTAGTTGGGTGCAGATCCCTTTCCACGTTGGTATTTATTGAGACCAGTGATTTGGAAACTCTTATAACATTTAGAGTATGCTAGATGCGAGGCTCCCCTCTCTTGTGTAAAAGATTGTAGTATTAAAGGGATGCTGAGGGTGGTTCCTTTTTTGATTGCTTCTCTTTCCCTCCTATGTTCTTATATATGGAACAGAGAGAGCAGCAACTCCTTGAAAGCGTTTGGATAACTGTGCCAGGAGTAGAAGTGGTGTGTCATTAAGGAGATTGAAAGCGACTGCATGCCTTTGCATGTTTTATTCCTGGACCTGGTTATTCCGCTTGCTCTTGTGGAATACTTTTATTCACCAAGTCAGATAAAAGGATAGGGAGTAAACAGCTCATGTGATAAAGGAAACTATTAGCCAGTCTTCTTCCTTCATTCTCCATGATTTTTTATTGCTGTCTTCACCTATTAGCTTAAAGGTTGGTGTATTAGATCATCAACTAAAAGGGCATTTTCTGTTTCAGTTCTGCAATGTTAGCAGCTGACTATAGCGTTCTGCTTTCTTCTGTGATTGAGTTGGCATCTAGGTGTGGTGTACTTAATCTTCTCAGTTGTGGTCCTGAATTGGTTTGCTTATTTCCATTGTACACATGATGTACTAAGACACGTCTGGGTGCTTAAGAAAATCATTGAGTCCCAGTGACAGGCAGTCGTAGAGCAAATTCACCAATAAAGCAAAGATGATGTTAATGTTTTCTCAAATGCAAGCTGATTTCTGAGTAGGCGAGTTCCTCACCTAGGATTCGAGCAGCAAGTTGTCTTTGATATGCTCTAACAAATACAGAGGGCTGGATGCTTAGTAGATATGGAACAGCAAGAGCCTCCCAGATGACTCAGCAGTAACTCTTTCAGATAGATCGAGTGGGAGGATGCCCTTGATGTATTTCCTGGTTAGACAGCGAACCTTGGAGAAGACCAGAACTGTGAAGAGGAGCTAATGAAAGGATGTCGGAGACTGTCGCAGAATCTTTAATGTTTGTCATACACTGTATTGAGAATTGACAACAGCGTTCTGCGCGCGCTGCAGAAAGCCGGACAGCACCCCCCTTATAAGGTCTTAGGTTTTTAAATTTGAAGCTCGTGAGAGCTCGATGACTGAATATAAAATAATTGCGAATTGACCTGGCGCTATCAAAGCTGGTGTAATTCATCAGCTGGTCCTCAAACAAAAACTAAAGAATTGAGAATTCATCCTGAAGGCTGATTGCCGAATAATCCCTAGATACACCAGCCTTTGGTCTTTTTTAGTTTCGCATGCAATTTGAATATTCTGTCACGTAAAGCTGTGAATCCTACAGCAAAATAAGCATGGAACATGTTATGTTCACATGAACCAAAGTCCCGGAAGTGCCAGGTAACTTGCCCTTCCCACCCCATCCTGCTGTGCAGTGATTCCTCCCCTGAAAGCTCCTCTACTGAGATTCTTCCCACATTTGCTAATGCATGGATGTTCCCCTAGAGTGATGCCTTTTATCCCCTGATTTATTGGATTTCTAAACTGCAGTTTGTGTTAGGCTTGTGTGTAATTATGCCATTTTATGAAACGCAATGATGTGAAATGGCGGAAAGCATGAAATGGTGTGCACTTTTTTTTTGTAGAGGACTAGTTCGAGCAGTGTGTGTCTCGGGAGAGACATTTCTCTTTCAATCAGGCCTCTTGCCAGTATCCATGGACTTCATTTAGGGGTCGCACTGCTCTTTGCGACCCCTGACCCAGGGGTGGAACAGCGTCAGGCTCCAGCCTCCTTTTCTGCTCATTTTTCATTAAAATAATAGTTATTCATAATCTTTCACTATTAATGTAATAACAAAAGTTGAACAGCAGGATCTGGAACGGAACCTTCACTGCCATTCTAGGTAAGTAAATTAAAATACTTTTCAGTTTATATTATGTGAGTGCATGAGGGAGAATCTGGGAGATAGCGCGTGAGTATGTGTGAGCATGCATTTTAGTATGTGGGATAGTGTGTGTGAAAGTGAGTGAGAGTATTGGTGAGTAAGAGTGAGCAAGAGAGTGCAAAGAAGTCAGTGAGGGTGAGTGAGTGCATGTATTGTGATGTTATGCGGGTTAAGGTCATGTGACATCACTTCCTGTGAAATCATTAATTCAAAGGGTGTATGATTTGACTTCCACTACCCCTGGTATTTTGGTGAATCGACGCCCATGCCAGTATCACTAGTGACATTTGAAGGCGTTTTATACCACCCTGTTCGCTTTCTACTTGAGTTCCCCCGGAGTGCATTTTACATAATTAAACGTATTTTTTCAGACATTTCACGTAATTTCAGGACATGGGGATATTTTGTATTTTCAGACACTCGTTTGTAAACTCCAGTGCTTCGTGCTTTCTGTTGATAATGGAGCCAAAAAAGATTTTATTCAGTGGGCATGTTGATCAATGTTACTCTTTTGTCATATGGCCTAGCTTGGTTGAACAGCAGTAATCAATCTTGTGTGTTGTAGGAATTATTTTGGTCACGTGATTTGTATTTAATTATAGGTTGAATCCTCACTGTACTTGCTTGCTTCTCCGTTGTGTTCACTCCTGTGTGGTGAAAAAAATACCCACTAGTGAGGTCGCTGTCAGCAGTGTGTCGGTCAGTCCAGGGGAGTGCTGTAGGTCACTCAGCAAGTGTGGAGGAACATGCATATATGCATTAGTTAGTTGCATGTTAGCATTTCTTTATTTTGTTAGTTATAGTGGGTGCAATTGTCAAGTGCTTTTTTATATATATATATATATATATATATATATATATATATATATATATATATATATATATATATTATACTGCCTTAAAAGTATTATTCGCCTACACCTGCTAATCGGACTTGTGTTGATACTCCATTGTTTGTATATCATATTTGTGGGGTTTTATATGCATTTTTGTGCACTCAACAATGGAAGCCTGTGTATTTCCCAATCGGCCATTTGGCGGATAAAAATTATGCTAAACACAATTTTAATTATGCTAGTCAGATTTACAAAATTACTGAATTTCGCGTTCTATGCGAAATTTGAGAAATATTTTAGAAATGCGCATTACACAGTTTTACATAACTTTTTTTTAAGTGCATTCACACCTCACGTAAAAAGTCCTGCAAGATTCTAGCAGAGCACCAGTTTGCACAGAAAATGTCTTGCCGTTTTTTCTCAGCCAGTCTTCTGCCAGTGTGTGAGATGCAGGCTCGCTTAAAAAAGACACGATACGATGCTTGCGAACCAGATTTTTCTCCGAAACTGTTAGTTTCTGAAATTTTTATGGAATTTTACAAATTGTTGGGAAAATATTCAATTTCGCATACACGTATAATATGAAAGGGATTCCTGTTTAAAGGGCAGAAATGAATGATGTGTCTACCAGCAGCATTATTTCGTCTCTGAGCTAAGTTGAGCAAAAGCCATTTAGTTTTTGGTATGTACTTACTTCAGCGTTTGTTCTTTTAGTGAATTGGGATTTACACGGACCAGGGAAAGGTCAACACTTCCGATTGCGTAGGTAGTAGAGATGCACGAACGCTTATGGAATTACTATAACTATACATTTCGGTTTTCATATTTTTGCTTTGAATTTTACCGACCTACTGCCACCAGACTACCGCTTTAAATGACAATAAAGAATACCTTTATTTATATTCACTCAACAATGGACATGTTTTAGAAGCAATAAAGGATTATGCCTTCCGTATTACATTTGACCCAATGAGGTCAACACCTATTCGGATCAAGGTTGCAATGTATCTTTTATAATAGAATACCTAGACCAGGCAAAATATACTTCCAGAAAAAATGACTGACGATTAAAATTAGAAGAGAAAAGAGAATCACTCTTTCATGGATGTACTTAATGATACATTCTAGACGTAACTCTAATAGGTATATTTCTTACTCACGACAAAAGATTTTGTGCTCGCAAAACCTGATTTGATATGAGGTGTTGGGAATGCATCTGTTTGGAGCTATAAACTGTGAGACGGAAGTAGGAAGACACTGCATTGTCAATATTTGTATTCTGTGAACACACTTAAGAGTCCCGTTCAAATGAGACAGAGGCATCTAAAACAGATGATCGAGGTTTACATGTATTGCACTGGAGCAATCTAGCCGTTCATGCCCCATTGTGGTGAACACAAGCTCATTTTTTGATGGGCATCATGCTATACATTGCAGTGCTTGGTTGCCACAGTGTTGTATTTGTTATGATACTATGTAGGAGGTGATTTGATGCTGCACGAGTGATGTCTTTAGACGCATTGGTTGAGGTTACTACACAGCACCCATCTAGCCAGAGGGCTCCAGCATGCTGGTTGTGAAAACACCAAAAAAAAGGTATAATCAGAGAAAGCCCAGTAATCCATAATGCAATGTAGCGATCACATCAAATGAATAACATGATGCTAAATTTGGAGAAATGGGTGTTGCTGACGTGAGCAGTGGCCCGGATACTGCCTACTGCTGCACATGTACTCCTAAAGAAGCAAGTAAGAATTGGAAGAGTAATGAAGATTGGCAGACTAAGCAAAGATTACACAATCTTTCACCTACTCCTTAGTAGAAGGAGGCCAATTTGTTTGGCAGGGTTCATAACCCAAGCACCTCTAATGTTTCCAAATGTAGGTAAGCGACAGCCAGTTGAGACTTAGTTGGGTCATAGGTCAGACCTTAGCCAGATTGGCCAGCAATACTTGTTCAAAGTTGGCTAATTCTTGTCACAGGCTGCTTGACTGAAATGTGGGCAGCAGAAGAACAGGAGTTAGAGTAAAGCATTCCGCTTCTCAAAGTAGACGCATGCAAAAAGTTACACCAGCGCCTCAAGACCCTTGTGGATGATTTTTGATTGATTGAAGAAGCAGCTGCGGATGCACTATCTGTTAACAGTGGCAAATCGGTAATAATAACTGATGTATAGGAAGGAAAACTATGTATTGATGAATATAGTGCAAGACCAAAGCTGAAATAAGCACAAACAGCCAGGGAATCGTTTCAACGAAACTGGGTTAAATTCAAGAAGGAAAATCTAGAAAGTTTGAACCCTCATAAAGTAAACAAAAGGATAAATTACTTATGCAGGTAACACTATAAGGGATACTCAAAACCTCCAGCTGAGTTTATTTTTAATATCTAACTAGATTCTATCATACCATAGATTGGGATCTATTTTCAAAAAGGTGTGATAGTTTCAGATTTTACTAATATATTAGTGGCATAGAAGTTAGCACAGGGGAACTTGCAAACCTGCATTTAAAAGCCTAACAGAAAAATTAACATGAAATGTAGAATTGTGCTCGTTTGAATATGGTGGACATTGTGGCCTCCATTAGTATTTTAATATTGTATTTTAACATGAAAGATATTATTCATTTAAATTCAAGTGAACTGCTGACATGAATTAATATTGAAAATATTATTTTTAGAGAAACAGAGATGAAGTATATGGGGACTATTAAATGAATATGAATTAATCATACTTTTATTGATTTGAATGATCCTATTAACGTGAGATACATGTGTGCAGAAAAATAAATGCACGTTTAAATTGTTTCAGACATGAATAACGTTTGCAATGAAATAGTTTGCTTTGCATATTTGACTCAAATTGTAAGGTGTGCATTCGGTTTTATATGTCTTAATTACATTTGAATGTATTTGGGCTTTCTTAACTAGACTAGACCTGAAGATTTATTTTGCAGTAACAAAGGAAAGTTACTGACATATTCTGTTTCCCTTTAACCTGAATGTTATCCTAGGTTGCTGACGTGTTGTTGAATGTCCTATTGTATTAAACACAGGGAATATGTTTTGATAAAATTACAAATGCAACAGTATTTGTTCTGGCTGTCGAACAGGACAGGAAGCCTTATTAGGTTCACATGAGAATTGGTCAAGTCATCCTGTGAGCTGTAAGTAACAACAAACAAATAAGTATTATATTTTGGTGGAACTGTTTGAATTCATCACAATGCATCTTCCTAGAGAAAATCCAGAATAGTTGCAAACCTGATGGGCGTGTGGAATTCTTATTGAATATTGATTCTACTGCGCAAGACGAGCCCACCTGGAGGACCGATCGGAAACCCGTGGGCATTTCTAATTAGGGAGAGACTTTTGAAACTTTTAGTCAGTAGAGTGAGCTAGCTTGCTGATGACCCTTGATGTAGTACTGCTCTCTCTTCTCTTTAATCCATATGACCCTTAGATGCCTTATGAAGAATTAGAGTTATATTTCTAATTGTCCCACTTACTTATGCTGTTCAGCACTAATATGTCCAATCAATTCTGAACTGCTGACCTGCCCTGTCTGCAGCTCGAGTTCTACACTGTGCTTATGCTCCTGTCTTCTGATGCTGTGCAACGGTGAACGCTCTGCCTGACTAAACTTTCCTGTCTGCTGTCCCTTGAGGAGAGGTGTAATCTAAATGTGGTTTCTTGTTTCCTTTTCAGCTTAGATAATTACACCACTGTATATTTATAGTGATTTACCCTAGTTAGATGATTTTTTTCAAATTAGGTTTGCCTTTTCTTTTGTTTTGCCCGCATGTGTGTGTGCCCGTTCCCAACATGCAAGTACAAAATTCGTATTAGGGATAAGGATGTCCCAACCCTGGAAACTAATTGTTATTAACTACATTTTGATGATTTACTGATGTCCCCATCATCTGCTTTGAAATTTGACTTTAATGTGCATATTATAGTCTAGTTAATCTGTGTTATACTTTTGGAGTGTTTATTAATATTGATACTCGGTAGGCTTAATCTCTTTAAACGTTTTGGTCAGCCTATGGTTTTCATATATGTTTATAACTTAGTTTTGCACACCATTTATTTTACATTAACTTTGTGAATGTAATAAAGCTTTGAAACTTTTCCCAGTTTGGAGATTTTTGTATGTTAAGATTGGTTACAGTGTTTAAAAGTGTTTATTTTTTCCATGTTGTTGATCTGTGATAAATGAACCCAATTACCACTCTCCTCACTGAGTTCCAAGATCCAGTCGACTTCTAGTGGTGGGATAAGTTATGGTGTCTCACCAGAGTGCTTGTGGTTTCTAAACCCGAGGTGGGAAGAAGACCTCTGCGGGCTCTCCAGGAAGTCTGAGGCTTGTAACCCTGGTTATGACCACTTAAAAATAGTAAATTGATCGACAAGTAAAAATATTGAATAAATAAAAGGAATGAGTATTCAAAGATAGTTACGGATAGACCTAGTCGTGAGTAGGTGAAAAAGCTAGTCAGCAAAAACTGATAACTGTTCATTTTTTGGAAACAGTTTTATACAACGCGGTGATCTGAACTGCCTTAATTTTACTAAGGCATTTAACATTGTAATAAGGACTAATCATCTACGAACATCGGTGAAATGTTGTGTGTATAAATATTGTAGCACTGTTTTTTGATTGCTGACAGAGAGATGTTAACTGGAGCTTCTTAAGTATGGTAGAAGTTAAGACTGACCACTTCCGGATTGAGGAGCAGACCCTGTGTTATGTTATACTGTCTTCAGGAGGTTGTGAAGCGTTACTGCTAAGGCAGACATCTCAGTAGGGAAATGCTATATGGAAAAGGCAAAATATTTTGATTACTCAGCTCTTAGTAAGCTGACAAACGTACAGGGCCGGCATAAGGGCATATTATCTCTTTCAATGGAAAGGGACTAACCACGCAGTGGAGAGAATTTGATACCTTCAGATTTAAGCAGACAGGTTGCACTGATAATATTGTTTGTCCTCCATCCTTAGCACTTGTACTGTGCATGTAATGAATGGGGTTATTCTGCTTTTCTGTGTTTTTTTTAGGTCTCACCTGCCAGACAGCTTTTAGTTTTCTGGTTATGAAACACCTATTGTGAACTATACCAAGATCTTTTTTTTTGTTACTCATATGCTGGCTTCTTATTCAATGGATTTCCTTCCTCTTTTTGTGTTTGTCGCTCCCCTGTAGCATAGCCTCTGTACCATCCTTTTGATTAATGATTTGTGAGGAACTACTTTTTTCTTTCTCACTAAGCACTCCATGAAGAGTTCATGTGTTTTCGAGCTCTTTCCCTTATTTCCCCCTCCCCCTCCCCCTTTCCTTATTGTTCTCTCCTTTGTTTGCTTCTGCTCACACTGTGTGTTGCTGTCTCCCTTGAGTGCTGCTTCCCTCTCCTGTAACCCTTTTCTTCTGTGGCAGCTTTATTCCCCCCCCTCCTCCCCTCCCCCTGGCTACTCCCTGGTGCCTCCCCAACCAGCTCCTCTGTTGTTATGCATGCTTAAATTTTTTTTTTTTTTTTTTTTACTGATCTATGTAGAATCTTGTGTATGAGTCATAACTCTTGTGCATGCCCTCAGAATGACAACCAAAAGCAACCACCACATCATCACACACTTAATTTTTGCTGATTTTGTACTTCAGTAAGCATGGGCGCAATGTATGTGTCTTCAAGGTGAGACCGGTTGGCCTTACCATTTCTTGCTTAGGGCTGGCATTAGCCAAAGCTTTTGATTTTTTTGTAAAATTATTTATATGCCTCACTTATTATAACCACTTTTAATCAGCCTTCTTTATTAATTGTTCTGAAATTAGTTTTTCTTCCACTGCCTACAGCATCGGTTGTTGGCCAGCCCACTTTGGCCATTGGCTAAATTTGCTGTGATTTTTGGCATTTGCTTCTTTCACAAGGAGCAAATCCACTCATAAAGTAGTACACCAGTGCTGGAAATGTGTTTCTAAGACCTAAGAAATAGTTCTGCTTTTAACCCATTTTTTATTATTATTATTTACAAGGACCAAACAAAAAAGTTCTGATAAAAACCACGACAAAACAGGATAAGTGTTCACCAAGCCAAAAGTCTGGCACCCCACACCTGACCTACTAGTATTTGTCTTTTGGGGTTTCTGATGTAGTTTGGAGGGTTGGGGTGAGGCCATACATCAATGTGAAATGCCCCCAAGCCACCCACTGCCCTTTTCATTTCCCTCCAGGGACCCAGCAGTTTGGGTTCTTTGGTGATCAGTTCCTTGGTTGAGGTGCATTTTTTAAACTTCTAAATTGTCTTTTTCTTTGGCAGGAAGGCATATTTTGTTTTACCCAATAAGATGCCTTTAATGGCAGAGAAGGTATGGAACATGAGAACGTGGAACATGAGAATTTATGAAATATCTGTTCCTCCTTGTCTTCCTAGGGCTATGTATATGGATGGAGCCATGCACTACCGTGTTTGGTACACTTGTTAAGCAGTGGAATTGTATTAAAGCAGGGTTCCCTAACGCTTTCCATAATGGGAGCTACTTCTGGTGAAGGAAAGTTATCCTGAGCTGCTAACAAATGTTAATACCTTACTATATTGACCACATCGTTAACAATACACTAGTAACTACCCAAACATTTCAGGCGAGGTTAGTAGCAGAAAAGTCATGAAGCTTTATCAGTATACGGCGCCTCCACTTGAGTAATAAAATAACACCCAAAGCAGCACACGCTCTCTGACACAAAGCACACAGCCACAACATGTCTTTCCAACTGAGCTTGAATAGGCATTCAACTATTAGCTTTAAATAAACGTGTTTTTTTTCAAATGCAACCTTTTTGTCTTTATCTGTATATCAGTTTCTGAAAGTAAACATTTTCCTATCAAATACTTTCGGCAACCAAACTACATTTTTCAAATATATTTTCTGAACGAAACATAATTTTCCCTTAAAAAAATACCAGGTTTCATTTTAGTAAACACATGGCCTCCAAGCCTAAGCTTGTCATTTTCATAAAGTACTTGAGTGTACAAATGCTTCACATACATAGAATCTGGAACAAATGTCCAGGCTTTACGATCACCTGCTAGGGATGCTCACCATATTTCCAAGGATGCCTACAACAAATCCGGACTGGCTGCATCGGGTTTTTCCCCGGGAGGATGGAAGGATGGGGGGCCGCTTTTGTTACTGGGAAGCCAGTTTTGTAGCAGTGCAGAAGTTTTAAAAGTACTGTAGAGTCCCTTGTGTAAGCAACAGTTTTCAGGCAACAATAAAAGTGCTGAGATAACTCTTGTGATTAATTTACCTGGGGAGTTTTGTCAAGGGCCAGCTTTGACTCATGATTGGTAGCACAGAGGGTTAATATGACTGCTGCAAAGAAGGTGTACCACGCAGATCACAGAATACTATTTTTTGTGCGTAGCTCAGTGGGTTACTGCTTTTGTCACAGAAATCCTTTTATTTTGCGGTTCATAAATTACAATCGTAATTTAGGTTAAAACGTTGTGTTTTTCCCAGTCTTTCATTATCCTAATTTTGCTAATAAGGGGTTGTTTTATTAGAAATACATTCTTATTAGTAAAGTCCACCCGATTACTGTTACGTTCTGAATCCTGAGTTTATGCTTCCCCAGACCAAGCACTCTTAAAAAATGCCTCCCATTATGGATGACATGTGAAACCTGCACCTTGTAGTCATCTTTGTCTTATGTAACATTTTCTATGCACTGATTTACACGTGTAGGATTTATTGTCTTTGTATGTATATGAGGTAAAGTTCCTCAACACCCTACGCTGGTAAGATAGGCACTATAAAACAAATGAAATACATGTGAAAGAAGTGCTATGGAGAGATGAGAGGCACTGTTGGAGAGTGATAGTGAGGGAATCATTGAAGAACCCCAATCAAGATTGCCGTATCCTGGTGCACTGTAAGGTCATGATCTACTTTTCTTTAAAAACAAATACAATTGAATATATTATGAAAAATATGTTGTAGAATGCAAATTTTTCCCCAAATTTTCTTGGGATGAAGAATTCCCCCTCCCCCCTGCAGTGGGCAGGCTCCCTTGCTGTTCAGCATAAGGGGACTTCTCTGACAAAACTTGCCAGGGCTGTCTTGGGTCCAGTCTGGCCCTGGCCTGCAATATATCAGTAATGCTGATATATCATAAGAACCACTGTGTAAAGACCAGGGTGTTAATAAAACATCGTTCATGGCTATTATGTCAGAGGGGGCAAAAATAGCTCAGTTATGCTCACAGTGATTTCTGCTAGTATGCAAGACTAGGAGAGCCCAAAATATGTCAAGGATGTCAGTTATTTTGCCAGGGCCACTGCTTTGCTGAAAATGGGCACAATGTGGTGTTGTTGGCACAAGGCATAGCTTCCAGGAAGTAGCTCTGGCTACTATGGGCACTGTTCTTTCCTGGCCCACTGTTTGCACACAGTGTGTGAAGAGTCGAGCCTACTACAACTTGTCAAATCTATGTGTGATTTTACTAGATTGAGAGTGGATACATATGGTCATGTTACGTACTTCGTAGTCAACCGTGGTGTTTGTGTCTCAGCAGTAAACTTCCATTGGTTCAGTGCTGGTTCTCCGGCGGTCTTGAGATGAGAATTGCTGTCCTCTTTAATGTGCATAAACCTTCTGAATGATGTAATGGGCTGAGCTTCAGTTTGTAGAGTTACGTCAAGGGTGTTGGCGAGCTAGCAGTAGTTGTACAATGTTCAAAATACCATGGCACACCACATCTATTCCTGTAGACTGGTCAGAAATGAAGAGTCAAAAGTAGTGTACGTGCTGGAATTTTAATTCTTCCAAGATTCAGGAAACTGTACAACCAACAGCTAATCCCATGAAAAAAACAGCTGACACGTGTTTCGTCACATTGACTTTCTCAAGGCTGTAAATTAAATACATACCAGAGAATCCAATCACAAAAACAGGATGCACAGAGAGTACGCAATCCAAATAATTAAAATAAAATACTACAAACGCAAGTAGCAAGTAGAGGAACCCATAGTGCGTACAGACGGTGGAGCAAGAAAAAACAAGCTGATCAAATTTAGATGGCATGAAGTGCCACAAGAGAAATACAAGACAAACAGCGGTGAAGGTCAAGAAAATACTCAACATATACAGGTGTGT
Source organism: Pleurodeles waltl (assembly GCF_031143425.1). Taxonomy (NCBI): domain Eukaryota; kingdom Metazoa; phylum Chordata; class Amphibia; order Caudata; family Salamandridae; genus Pleurodeles; species Pleurodeles waltl. The sequence continues at coordinate 675,343,679 of NC_090449.1, read as the reverse complement.
TTTTAAAAAGATGTGTGGAGGGTACACGGTGTTCAGTAATAGATATGATCCGTGCCCATAACTAAGGCCCAAGAAAATAGAACATTAACAGTATTCTCCCTGCAGGAAAGAAAGAAAGCTAAACACATGCCATGAAAGAGAAATAATGTGAAAAAGAGACCAAAATCTGAAAAACAAAACCGAGGGAGAGAATGTAAGTTACATAAGGTATGACATACCTAGATATGTATGTCTCCCAAATACCCAAGAGGGCGCAGAATCCAAAACACACTGCAATCCCAGTGTGCGCAATATGGGGATGTCCAATTGTGATGTATGTCAATATCCGACTGCAATGTATGTCACAGAAGAAGTTATGTATGCGAGACCATGATAAGTCTAGAATGAAGACAGGAAAAAAGAACGAAAAAAAGGGGATGTCAAGAATTTCCATCCAGAAATCAAAAGAACAACAGGACCACAGGTGATAATATAACTTATTCCCTAGTATATGCTGCAGTCAGGCGAAGAAAGCCCAGGTCGAACATCAACACAGTATGTAAAGACGCCACGTCTTTAGGCACAAAAAAACACATATAAGCAAAAGTGGTGTAACAGGACATCTGAACGTAATGCTGGATGCCATAGTTATGTTGTAATGTCAATGAATACAGAATGAACATATAGACTCCCAGCCTCTTATGAGTAGCAACCAATGTGCTGTAATCCTCAATATCTGTATCTAAACAGCCGAAATAAATATCGGCGTATAAAAGTAGATTTGCCCGTCCCCGAGGTCGTGCCGAGTACTAGATCCCGCTCAGTGGAGAAACCAATAAAAACCCATAAGTAACGGATACAAAATCACTGATGACACTCACCGAGTACATGAATATTTTTTCCGCAATAGTAGATAGATGCAAATTGAAGAGCCCGTGTGTGTGCCGCCATGTTGCTATATATGAGCACGTCATAATGGAAATAAACAAGGGACCAACATTAGGGGAATGGTAGCCATCTTTGCGCGTATATGCTCTAGAATGATATGGAAACTATAAAAATGGCCTGTGAAGTCCACCATTTTTGGATTTATACATATATCTCAGGCACTACGATTGGAGGGCAGAAAGAGTCCCCATGATTATAAAGGTTAGAAGTAGGGCTTATTGGAGAATATCACAAGTCATAGCCCAGATAACACAAGTATCCCTCTATATGGATGTGAATGTGCACACACATGCAGAACCCAATGTGAGCAACCCTAGTAATCACTAGTTTAGTAAATCAATCTTCTACTCCCCTTGCTTTCCATGCAGCATTTTGTAATGTAAGTTAATTGTCAAAACACACTTCTGACAACTATGAGATCATCATTGACTGCAGATTGCCTCTACTCTTTCTCGCAGAGGCCTGTATAGTGATGCCTCTCTCCCAGAAATAAGTGTGGTGATATCTAAATCCCACAGCATTCGCTCTAGCAATCTTGACAGGTCACATGATAATAATATATCAACAGATTTCTTAAACTGGTGCTAATGCCCTCTTAAAGTTTTGCCCAAGCTTACTTTTTCAATTTTACTTCTACTCACAATGCTTCACCTATATTTGTCCTCGTTGACTGGTCTCCTAGAAGAGTATCTAACTTTTTAAATATTCGGGCTGATTTCATTCCCCCCAGCACTATCGGCCTCCAAACTACCTAGCCTCTGCAATTTTAACATCTGGGGTGGGCATTTGTTTTAGTGTCAATAAATATCTGCTTGAATTCTGCTCTATTTAGGACTTAAGAAGGTATTTGCATTCCCCATTCATCAGGTAGCTCATTGTTGTCTAATTTGTGCTGCAACTCCTAACTCTCCAGTATGCCTGTCTCCTGGTCTTATTTTGTTTTAACGATTCTTGTTACCTTATGTCTGTTTTCTTAGTCAAGTAACGTAGAGAAACATAATAGAATTCAGAGATTGAGTATTAAAAACCCATCATTTACTTTTAAATATTAATTGCAGATACCTTCTCTCTGTTCCTGCCCAATTCCTCTGGCAAATGTAACTAACTTAAGGATCACTTTTGATTAAAATCTTGCTTGTGTAAGGAAGATAGCCAACATCACAACTTCTTACTTTTACCATAGTAAAATCTTTTAATAAAATATTGCCCTTTGTTCCTTCTGCCTCATTATTTACATTACACCACACTGTTGAGGGATGCCTGCTCTACTATAAAAATGTGCTATATCTTGGTTTGCCTCCGTATCAAATCAAGAAAATTTAGGGAGTGAAAATACTTCTGCCAGACTTTTATTAGGACTATCTTGTCACACAGACATTTTTGGACTGTAGAGGCAACTCCGATGAATAAAGAACCAGACTTAAAAGCATCTATCTTTGGCTGCAACTCTTCCTTCATTCGTAACATGTTTACTTTGTACCAGACTCTGATCTCCATCTTCCAACCATTTGGTGGCACCCAAAATTCAAAATATTCGCTCAAGTTAATGTTCTTTGCCTTACATTGGCACTAAGATATGGAGTACCCTTTCTCTTCAACTAAAATCAGTCTCAGATCATTTATGCCCAGGTTAATGCACATCTTCCGCATCTTTGGCACTTTTTCGGGCTACACTAATTACTGGCAGAAGTCACTTAAGCGTCTATTCACAGAGCTTCCTCCGATCCTGCGGGTGAGATACTGATGCCAATGGTGGATGAGGGAATTTTAAATACCTTGGCATTTATGTCACAAAAGACCTAAAAGTGTTCTATAAGAAAAATCTCAAACAATCCTGGAGACCTTTGAGGTGGACGTACAGCATTGGAGGACCTTGCCACTGTCCCTTCTGGTGCAGGCAGTGATGTTCAAAACGATGACCCTGCCACGCATGATATATGTGCTGCAAAATACCCCATACCTGGTGCCTAATGACTTCTTCAACTAGACAGAGGCTGCCCTCTGATTATTAATCTGAGGCAATAGCCTACTGCTTATCGCCCTCCGGAAACTAACCAAGGTAGTCTACGATGGGGGAATCGGTCTACCAGATCTCCGCAAATACTATTGGGCCACACAGTTAACAGTGGTAAATGATGGGTCTTTGCACCCTGGGATGAACCAGAATTACAGCTGGGGGAACTCTATAGAGCCAAACTAGCACACTCTCCCCGTCCACATTAGATCAGTCACCCAAATATGGAGGGAAGCAACCACCCATCTGGACTGGAGGGGCTGTCTAATGGAGATGACCCCTCTGTGGGGCAACAACGTACCCTCGGAGTTAGGCAGACTACTACAGGGCATTTCACAATGGAAACTGATAGGCATTACCAAGCTGGCAAACGTGTGGAAGGGAGACCCATTACTGGGCCTGACAAAACAATACCAGCTAGCCAGCTATCCAAATTTATAAGTATATCCAACTCAAACATGCCCTGACCTCCCACATAACCAAGAACACGACTATTGAGGAGTCCTCTTCTTTGGAGGACCGTGTCCTGTCAGAACAACTATGCAAATAAGTTATCTCCTCGACATTTAAAAAGCTGCGGCATAATGCCCCAGACACTGCGAGCCCTTGATGCCAAACGGGAGGCAGATGTGTGGAAATTTAACAAAGCTGAAGACCTTGGGGACACCTATAGACATCACCATCAAGTCCGGTTTCAGGCTGATCCAGCTACGCATACTGCACCTCTCCAACTTCACTTGCACAACTCTAAATGTCATAGATAAATGCCCTACAGCGGCTTGCATGAGGGGTTCTGGGAAGGAAGGGACATTCCTTAATGTGTTCTGGGGTTGTCTGCAAACTAAACAGTACTGGGCGTCCACCAGAGACACAGTGCAAACAGTGATGGGGCACGCTGAATTGGACACAGACTAATATTGCATACTCAATATCTGGGAGTTGACCCACCACCTCAGTATAGTAAATTGTTGTTATCCCTTGACCTCGGACCAGTGATGAGAAACATTGCCCAAAAATGAGGAGTGGTGGCACCATCAAATTTCCTGGACTGGCAACATGGTATGGACTGGTGTGTATGCTCGCTGAAAAGGCAATCTACTTAAATGGGGGATGGGATTAGAAATGAAAGGGATGAGACAGACAATGTAGATGAACAGCTTTTGGAGTTTGGGGACTTATCCCAATGCCTATACAACACCACAGGTGTGCCATGCTTGCAGACACCGAAGACTGTCACATATCCTGCTGTTCTATGCCTGCTGCATGTTATTACTGTTTGTTTGCACTATTCCCTAACCAGGAATTTCAGTCAAAAGATGTATTAAAAAAAATCTCTGATCATTTACTATTTAGAAATAATTGAAAGTGCTCCTATATTCTGGCTATTGTCGGAGGTTGTCATACATCCAGGTCATAGTTTTAAAGGTTTTTGCTCATTTTATGAAACAATTAAATATATTGTGAATGGATCTCACATTGAGTGTCTTCAACTCTGTAAAAGTCATGCATCTCAGAATAGCCTCAGTTACTAATTTGGAACAAGCAGAGTTAAGCAATTATAATTTCATATTTTCCCTAGCAGTTTGCAATGCCTAGTCAGCAGAGAATCCGTCTCCCTCAGTGTCTTAGATGACCTACGGTTCAATTTATATTCTAGGGGTGTGTTTGAGGTGCTGGTCCACCAGACTGGTGTGCTGTCATTCACACCACAGTCCATGACATATTGATAAGGATTCTGTGGAATATAGTGGATGTGAGGCTTGAAAGGTGGCGCTGGCTTTGACTTGAATCAGTTCTTTCTCAAAAAGTTAACTTTGTGTATATGGCTGTGGACCAGCAACTGAGGAATTCTCTTGAACGTTGGGGACCGTTCTACATTTGTTGCGTACAGGGGAACGCTTTAGCATTTTCTTAATGCCGATATTTCTCACGTAAGTAATGTCATGTAGCATGTTCTAGTTTTCTAAACTGTGATCCGGTTAACAATGCAACCTGAAATCTTCTGTTGCAGACACATGTTCACAGCATGTAACTTCATGTAGTCCCAGTGTTGTCCCAAACTTTTTTACATTTCATTTGATCAAATGACACATGTGGATGTTAATAGATCCTAGGCTGCAGAACTGGTGGATTGTAATAGGGAATCAAGTTGGGGTCCCGGCTCATGCACCAGGGGATTTCTGAGATCGTATTTAAAAACTAACCAGGAGGCAAAATCACTGAATTAATAGGAAATGTGTGGTTGCAAATGGGAGGGCTGTCTGCATTTAAAAGTATGTTTCTTAAGTCACTTTTTTAGCTGGAAGCAGTTGCGGCTTGTGGTGTTAAAAGGGGTGGGGCGGGACGGCGCTCACAGGGAGAAGCGGGGGGAGGGAGAAAATGTTAATACATTAAAAAAAAAAATTTTAAACGTACCTGAGCGCTGCGTCGTGCCGCACCCCGCTCCTGTACTGGCTGCAGGCAGGCAGAGTCTCCCAGGATTGGCTGGTAGCGCCCAGCCAGGGTGCTCCCAGGCAGACTGGGAGCCCTGTGCGCATGTGTGTTTGGCCGGCCCGAGACGGCCGGCCAAACACACATGCACTCTGGGGGAGTGCTGAGCATGCCCCCTCACACTTGCCACCCCCGTGGCCCCGTCCCTTTACAAGGAAACGATAATAAACACTATTTATGATTACCACCCTCATGGAGGAGCTGCCCCTGACTGGAAGACTGGGTGAAAGCTTTATCCCTCTTGGTTCTCCTACACACATTGTAAGAAGGTCTGTCTTAAGGTAACAGAAGACATCTCCATGTTGGCAATTTACCCTAGTGAACTTTTGTTTTGATCTTGAGTCCAGAAGTCTCACTCAAACAAAGACCCTCCTCAGATGCACCTAAATTGACATCATAGGCCATAGCTGTTGGGATCAGCATCATGTCTCTTAAAATGCCCCACTGCCCTATGTTTTGCCCCACTTCTACTTCTCAAAAAGTGTAAGACTGCAGGTAAACACCAGGCACTTTGTGATGGTCATACAAGCATGTGTAATTTGCTTTTAAACAACTGTATTTTGCGCAACATGTGCTTGTGGGGGTCTGCCTTCTAAGAACTACAGATTTATTAAGCTTGGTTATGGGGTCCTCAGCCATAATGGTGGTGGGCTTGTTTCTCCCCAACTTTGCACAAAATATCACATTCTGTGAAAATTCATTTTCCTTGACCATAGCGCACATCACTAAAAAATGCACATTTACTTTGGCCGACAAATTGATTTCTTTCATCAAAACGTAAGACAGTCTTGTCACTTCTGATCCACAGAGACAAGTGAACCAGTTCTGGTGTGGGCCACTTCTTCTACATGTGGGACTTGTTTCCATCACTCACAGGAGCTTGTACTCGCTTGTTGGTTTTGAGGACGCTGGAGACACATTAGGTTGAGTAATGCCAGTACAGAACCCACAGGCTTATTTCTGGATTCACAGTAACATTATCCAACAACCAATCTGTTAGTTGTTTCTGAAAACAATTTGCTCAGTACAAAATAGTATCCTCTTGCTTTGCCATTTACGACTACTATTTAGGCAGTCTCGTTTACGTTTTCACAGGGAGATAACAAATTAAGCTGTATTTGGCCCAGGTGTCATTAACACCTCTCAGGGCTCAAACGGTGTTGTGCGGCATTAACAACCATAAGTAGTAACAGGATTAATGAACATATGTCTTATTACCTTGAAATTGCTGGCCCGTCACATACTTATAGAGCCCTCGAGGGGCTCTCAGTGTATAGCAATTACCTCGTATTACATATCAAAGTTCCGGGTATAATAAATGTTACACTCTGCAGAAAATTGGCATTTTGCAGAACGAAAAGCAATTGGGAAACATTGCACAACACAACCTTGTCAGGCACATTGCGTTTTTGTGTGCGTGAATGTTTTATCGCTTGTAAGTGTTCTCTTAAATCAGAGTACTTGGTGCATATACAGTTCTGTGGTGTCTAATTGTACATATTTGTGTGAATGTACAGCTGAGTAAATTTTTGTGTTTCATTGCGTTTGAGGTTGTAAGTGGCCTTGTCTGCGTCGATCTACATGAATGTGTGTGGGTATGTGGGTTTACATACAACATTGTATGTGTGAAATCCTCGTGTGTGTGGAAACAGTCCTAGAATTCACATTAACAGCTATTGCACTAAAGTGCTCTACATATGAAATGAGTTTTGCTAACACTCGTACAGCCATTTCTGGTCACAGCCAATTACTGAACTTTTTACTGGCAGGATATCCGCTCTCTGTCACTACCATCCTTGATGCACACAGGGGCCATGCTTTGGAATAAATCCAGACATCCTACTTTATTGTAATGTATGTGCTGCTCATCCACGAACTATATTATCTAATTAAAACTTCAGCGTATTATGCAGACAGTCCCATTAGCGAGATGACCGATCTATATTTGATAGATCTATTTTGGTTCCTGGCTAATTACTCCTCAAGAGTTTTAACCATTTGTCCTAAAGTGACCCTTTTCTCAATGTTGCCCATTGAGTCCCTGTAACAAATGCGCTCATCCTTTTCTCATGCTTGTGTAAAGGTTCATTAAAGCAGTGAAGGCGAATATAAATACTGGACTCTGAAATGGAATGGCTGTAAACAGGGGTCTTAAGTTGTCACATTTCAGGGCCACTCAGAATAACAAGGAAGACTGTAAAGAAAACGTGTCTAAATGGAAACGGAAAACTACCGTGGTTTTTCCCAACAGGAAAGAGGTTTCTTGTTGAGAGTAAATAAAACACAAATTTGCAATGCAATGGGTCTCGCGTTGCTCGAGTTAGAGCTATTAGCGTTTTAAACTCCTAACCGCACTTTTCTTGCCACATAAACTGAAATGTAAAACAGTTTCACAGAAGCGAGCCGAGGGCCGCCATGAGCGCGAAGCAGACACCCAAAAGGAAACAGAAGTTCACTCACAGTGAAACGTAGCTGCAAAAGGGCAATTATCCATGTAATCAGCAAAACTGCAATTATCCATGTAAAAGGGTTGATGTCATGCAAAGTGCTCGATTACTGCCCAGCGAGATCGCGCTGCCTATGAAATAAAAATAAAAAGTAGTACAGAAACCATACAGAAAACATTGAGCCTCGTATGTTTTGGTAGTTGGCCAGTGCGCTTGAGGAGGGCTAAACACCGGAAAAGGCATGATGTGTGCAGGCCTTTCATTAAGGAAATCAAGCAAATTTTAAAAGGCAAGCCCACGAACCAACCAAACTGATGGATGTGGTTAAAAGCCCATAGAGAGTTTACACCAGGGACAGAGTGCTTTGCACCCTCGACCCTAAAAATAGTTAATTGAATACTTTGAAATGTGTGATTTAAAGGTGCTACCCTTAAAATCTTGACATGTTTTGAAGGACACTGGTAAAATATTTTACTTTGTAGTCTTAATGCTATGAGGCTCCTTCAGTAGATCCCATTCTTTGTAACTCTTAACCACGTTCACCTCTACCATGCCTTTTCACACCTCTGAACATTTAATATGACTACAACCTCCGGAGGTTAACCTTTTCTCTACATGTCCTACCTGCGATTAGACTACTCCAACCATAGTGGGTTTAGAACTGTGTTAATCTGACAAACACAACTATGCAGTTCTCGGACACCTACCCATCAGGTTCATACCTGTTACCCTGTCAAACTGAAAGTAGGTAAAAAGTGCAAAAATATGAAGTATTTATTATCACTCAGAAAAATGCAAAAGCTTTGATGAAAATTAATATTTTTTACAACTCTGCCTGTTTCTGAAAGCGTAGTCGAGCTCTGTTGTAGCACATTAAAACTTTAGTTGATTTTTTGGAAGGGAGCACGCACAATCTCTAACAGAACATTTCCCTGTGTTTTAAAAAAAAAAAAAAAAATGTATTGATTTTCAGCCAAGGAAAACCGCAAGCCACTTTCAGAATTCCCATAATATGGAGAAAACGCACACAAATTTAACCTGAATGTCTTTTGTGGAAATAAAGTTATGAAGGTTTAAGAGCAAACTACCCGGGGATTAGAGGTGGGAGACGTCTCATAAATCAAGGAGTTAAATAACTGTCCATGCACTGACAGTGTATGTCAGAACCTCTTTGAGAGGCCCATGGGGCACGCAGGGGTTATTGGGCCTAACCGTGTTGGTTGAGGACTTTTACATTTACCCCTGATGTCCCAGAACTAGACATACTATGGATCTTGAGGAACTGGGCCAAGTACCCTTTCTGTTCTTGATTCTCAGTGGTAGATAAGGCCGACCAGTCCAAGGCCCCCTCGGAGTGGAAAAGTAGATTCAGATTAGTGTACACGACTCACAACTCAGAGTGCACAGCAATGTCAATAAATCAATTTTCAGTCAAATACTTATTTTCATAGTAAAAGGAAGAATTTTATTTCTAAGCATTTGAATAAGTATTACGACACTCATAAGCAATAAAACAATCCCCTTGAGGTCGATGCACTAGTATTTCATTGGCAGATCTTGTCCCACCCACTTCTCGTACTGTGTTCGGGGTTATTTCCCATTTACTGATGGCCGTAAGCAGGGAATGCTCACTGGAAGGCCTTACTCAAGCATCCACTTTGACTCTTAGAAAGTAGTAAGAGGTGTCTTTGGTGCCACAGATCCTATAGCATTGAGTCCCCAGGGGCCTGGTAGTCCTGCAGCAAGACTTACTTCGCCAGCACTGACAAAGAATTCAGCATCTCAGCTGGTGCTGAAACCGTGGTCATTTGCAATGCTCCAGTCCTGCCCGGGCAAGCAGAGTTGCACATGGGATGCGCAGGTTCTCCTGGAGCGTACACGGCTGGCTCCAGCAGCGATTGGAGGTGCTTCTGGTCTTCTGTCTACCAGGTAATTTCAGTGCTTCCCAACAGTGGAGGGGGTGGGGTTGATTCTGGTGCTCCCGATCTAGTGCCAGGGATGTAACAATACACACTTGCCATCCTCATCAGTCTACGGAACAGGTTGGGGGCAGTCCTTAATGTTTGTTTCGTTCCATGAGTCATGGCTTCGCAGCTCTCCAGGCGGCGGCCCAAGCTTTGTAGTTCACATGGCACCGTCAGCCTCTCCTGGCATATGGGGTTGCTGCGGTACCTGAAAACAAGGCACCCATCTCCATAGGGCTGGCAGTCTGTTTATACTACAGTGGCCCCTACTGGTATACCAGGTCGCCGCTAAGACCTGTACAGGTCTTGGCAACTGTCAGTAGCAATACCCTCCACGGCGGCCTCCCCTAGCATAAGGGGTTGCAACAACAGTGCAGTACAGGTTTCACTCTACCCACACTGCATGCAGCCTCTTTTGTCAGACAGGGGTCGCTGACATGAGTCTGTACACGGGCAACAACCCGTTTGGTGCAGCAGCCATCTCTATCCTTGCACCGGGAGTGCTCTTGGCAGCAGCCCCACTGGACCTCACTCCCTCCAACGCTGTTGTGTTTCTCACAGGATATGCTGGTTTTAACAAGCAGGCAGGAGCTCCAGGCTCCAGAGCAGGTGGTCTTGGTTATCCTGGATAATGTCCCCTCACCCAGCAGGGAGACTAGCATGCCTTGGCCCCCAGTCCTGGTTACAGGCAGACGTTTTGCAGAGCTTCCCCTCCTCACACAGCTTGTCTGGCTGCTTTGCAGATGGCAAATTTTTGAGGTCCCAACCTGCCCTTCATATAGTCTATTTCCAGACCTCAAATGTTATTTATAGTCTTTGCCATTTTGTTGGGGCTTTACTTCATTTGAAGAGCTCAATTTTCTTCTCCCTGTTCCTTATGAAAGGCTCTCTGTCACTGCAGCAAAGACTCTGAAGCTGATAGTCCCACAACACAGGCCATGGGGGTGATTAGAGTTGACACTTGGATGTTAGCCTCAGTGATATGTGCATCAAAAGGTTAATCTTGGGCTCCCAACCCCACTCTTTAACTCCCTTGTAAGCCCCTTCTCCTTCCTGAGATGTGTCCAGGTCACTTCCATGTGATCTTCTCACTGAATCAAAGAGCAAGCTTTGAAGTGTACAGGAGGAGTCTCTACCTCCCTTCTCCAGGGTGTCCCACCCACTCACAGGAATGAACCAATACACAAATCTGTGTGAGGTGACTTCTCTACCTCCTCATGTCTTCAACAGGCAGACCTGGGCCTCCCAAAATGGAACCCTGGGTCCTCCATGTACTGTACCAGTACTGGAACACTTGCACTCAGTGTAACATACACAATATACATACAGTCCAGCACTTTTACCTCCACATATTGTCACCGCAGGTGCACTCACATTTAGCACGCACATTTACTCTACATGCACTGCTCAGTACTGTAGCCTTCCAGTATTGTGGCATAGTATGGTGTGCTACATGCAAACACACACACTGCTAGTCATTTATAAAATGGAGGGAAGCGGTGCAATACATGAAAAAATAAATCAAAACTGTGTGTATATTTAGATCAAGAGGCACATGTTTTTCTAGAGATAGGCCCCTAGACAAGAGACTAAAGCTGGCTCAACACTAAAAATTTTTTTATATCTTAAACGTTTAATGTTACACAAAACAAACCTTTGCCACTAAAGTTGGTGGACACAAAAACAGTAAATATGTTTTCATAAAGACAGGTAAATCAGGGCATATATAGCACTGAGGAAGGGGTGACCCTTCATAAGCAGGCAGGAAATAGGCCGGATTGTTAGATATGCCCGGCGTTCATTTTCTCCTGCCAGGATACATTTCTGCATTTGAAAACCTTCATTATAAAGGTGCCAAATAATGTGTTAGACCTAATGATACTGGCCAAGGGATACTTTTGTTTCATAATAGATTGGGAACTATTTAATATATTTGTCTGTTATGATCAAGACGAGATGAGGAGAGATTGGTTATCAAAGTGCTGTCCCTAAGTTAACTATCTTGAGAACCCAGCATGGTTACTTTCTTTTCTAAAAGGCCTAGTTTACCTTGTACTAATTTTGATCGAGGGTTTACAATGGTTGTAACTGTAAAGTTTAACTGAATTGTTGGTCGAACCATCCAAGATTATTTTTAGATGCTTTTCAGTGTTATTTTAGGGATTTTTGGTACCCTGGGTAAGGCATTTTTTGTCCCCCCCACTGTCACAACTATTTTGACTTATATTGCCCATTTTCTGATCATTCAAGCACGTATAATCCCTAACAAAATTGAACAATACATTGCATTTTCAAAAATGTTCACATAAAAATTAATTATGTCTTGGCTATGGCCCCAAAATCGTTAAAATGACACATGTAAGGAAAGCATTGTATTATGTGTTGTGGTTGTGTGACTTCAGCATAGAATACACTTGTTGCCACCTTTGGTGGAGTCAGACTTGTTTGTTAAACTTTCACTCAACCCAGAGTAGCTGTGGTTTTGAATAGTCCGGATTAAACAAGGGAACAAGGAAAAGGCTTTTAGAAGTACCAAAACAATCAAATAAAATGTCATGCAACCTCAAAGAAATGTGACACCAATTTATAGAAAAATACCTTATTTTCATGTCTTTTTAGGCACCAAAGCAAACAAAATTGGCCAGAGAGTTTCAGAGGTAGTTTTTAAGTAAATCGAAAACCACTGCAAAATTCTAACAAGCAATGGTAAACGTGAAGTTTGAGACTGTAAAACATTTAAAGAGTTGTGTTCGGCTTCTCCGACCCGCTGTGGATGACCAACTGGGAAGGCCAAGGGGGTCAGAAATTAATTGTAGGACAGTTACCTCGCCAACAAAGCAGCTTCAAATCTAGTTCCAGGCTCTACGTGCAAACTGACATAGACTTTAATGGAGTGGTCTAGATGCAAGGGATACAAGATGCTGAAGATGGTGTAAGATGATGTACAGTCAACAGGAGGTCTTCCTGGGGTTACTCCTCAGTGCATAGTCTATGTGGGGTGACTTTGGCCATAGTGTTGAAGTCCTCTTTGTTGCAGCAAAAGTCCAGTTGCCATTGGACTAATGGTCTCTGGCCATAGCAAAACCATCAGTTTTCTTTAATGGCGGCTAGTGTCAGTTTTGGGTGACCCAGCTGCACTCCGATGACTCTCCCAAATCAAGCAGACTCTGGTGCAACTTTTGAGTGTTTTGATTTGGTTGCCTGGGCTTTAGGTTTATGGTCAGTGGCGATGAAGCTATAGTGGCTACTGACTGGCCATAACAGACTTCTTTGGATTTTGTTGGCCTTGTGCTGTAACAGGAAGACTCTTGGAGTTCACCTCTTTTGTCTGGGGCTCTGGAGCGAGTTTTCCACGGGTCAGGCACAGTCCTCTCTTTGCTAGGTCAAATATCAGCAGGTGCAGTCCAGCCATTGGTGCAGCCTCTCTTCCCAGTACCATCGAGTGGCAGGGCAGTCCTTCTTCGGTCCACTCTCCAGTACATAAGTGATCTGAGGTCTGTGTGGTAGGGGTGCCATAATTATGCCCAGAAAGTGCCCTATTCTGCCCACTCCCACGATGGCAGAACCCCTCTTTCTGTAAGTGGAGCTTGTTGCACACCTTAGAGTTGTGGCTTTCTGAGGGCTACATGCCCACGGAAAAAAAACCTGGCCTGCAGTCTCTGTTATTTCCTAACAAGTTACATTAAATTTGACTTGGATATCAAGTTGGGTTTAATGTAACAAGTATTTTGATACCTTAATTTATCAACCTTAGTAGTCCCATTCAGACGTTAGACATCTGAGTTGTCAGTGTCTAACCCTGTACTTGCCAATGAGACTACTAAAAGTTCTGTGGTCACAGTGACAATTTGGGGTTTTTACTTTTGGGACTTACAAAAATCCATTTCCTTTTTTTTTTTATTTTACAGCACCCTGCCTTAGGACTCAATAGGAGTGCTGTAGGGGTGACGTATATTAAAAGAGAGGTTTTGGTCTTTGCCATTAGTTTGAATTTCAAAGTCGAGTTATCATTTGAAAACTGCTGTGCTAGTCTCCAGTAGCAGGCTAGGAGACACGTTTTCACATTAAACGTCCAGGCTGGGGCACAATAAGTGCTGCAGCCTTGGTGGGACACTTTAACTTACACAGCCTGGGTATCCGGGGACCATATACTAGGGACTTACAAATAAGTAAAGTTATACCAATTGGGTATAAGCCAATCAAACATATACTTTGTAGGGTCAGAACACTGGCACTCAAGTGTGGTTAGCAAAACCAGCAGCATCACTCAAAAACATTGGTGGTGATCATGCAACATCTTACATGCTAATGCATATTGAAAATGTCATGTGGTTTGAAATTGTATAGAATTTGCGTTAGATCTACCATTCCTGGGGTTGCTTGAGGGGTATCGGTGCATAAATGTAAATATGTAATATTCTAAGAATACATTTGCCAAACTACTCTTTTTTTTTTTTACACAGGGCTAGACCCATCAATGCCTCAAGAACGACGTACACCTGTTACCCCTTCCTCCTCCTCCAGATACCACCGTCGCAGGTCCTCAGGGTCAAGAGATGAACGCTACAGATCAGGTATGCTACACTCAAGACTTTTTACAGGTGCAGATTGGATGGGGTTGTACATTACTGTTGAACTGAAAAACTGCTGAAGTTCATGTTCCTTTAATGCTATGTGGATTTGTATAACCCTTTTAAACAAAAAATTGGCAGACAAGTACCCAAGCAGCATGGATGCCACCACTTTCGTCCCTGGAATAAGAGCATGAGAGCTAGAAGAAATATTTATTTTCGAAGTACATTGAGGATTATTTATTTTGAGGGCAGGGAACCAAACTGGCTTTAAAGTAAATCACTTGCTATCTAGACTAGCAATAAAAGTTGGGGTTAGAGAATATCTGCTATTTCTTCTATCTTTGTCAGTTGATTGTAATATTCAGATTGATTGATAGATTTTAAAGCTTGCTGTAATATTTAATACATCCAAGCGGCCGCCTGAAAAGTGATTGGGATCTTGGCAGAAAGCCACTTCAGAGATTGTGTAAATAAGTGTGATGTGTCTATAATGTTCTTCTACTATTGCTCTAGTCAGTGCATTTTTTGGGTACTGGATTCTTGATCTTTGTTTCTTTCTTCAGCCCAGATAAAGAATAGTGAGGTTGTATTAAAGCCCAATCTCTTGGTGTATGTAACAATTGCATCTCTCATCTATCACATTTACCTAATGCTTTACACTGTGTGTTATCTGAAAATGTTCCTGTGGCTTTAACTATTTCTTGAAAGTTGATTGCACCATGTAGTAGTCCAGATACGTCATAAGTGATTGTCATTTAGGAATGACACGTATAGTTCCTATCAGGATCACCTAAAGTTTTATTTAGGTCGTGTACAGCTTGCCTTCTTTACAGCCGTTGGAGTTGTATTGAAAATGCCACTGGACGCTCAGCCCTCTGTCACTAATTGGATGGGTGCAGGGGACTTTAGCTAGTTATTGTCTGTCTTCTGTAAGACAAGCCTATACAGTCCTGTAGATGGTTAGGGATTCATCCTTCTCAGTAGTGGTGGTAGGACATTTTACCCTGAAGCCCTATCTGGGTGTTTTTAACGATTAGTATCTAGCCAATTCCAGTACATGCAGACTTTAATAGTTATGAAATGGGCACTTAATGCTATTTTCTTCTCTGTGCAAACCTTTGGATCAGTTGTGTATGTACAAACAGTATGTGTGGCTGTGAATCCGCTTTGGTGTTTTAATGGCAGATGACAAAATGACTGGAAGAAATGTTAACCCCTGGAAAGAGTCAATATCCTGAGGCACTCACCATACAGGCGCCAAATAGATCAGGAGTGTCCAACCTTTCCTACAATATAAACTACTTATGTTCAATGAAAATTCTCCCAACTACTGATACTAGAATGTAACAGTTACCACAGCAAGCAAGAATATATTAGTGGCCATCATATGTAAAGATTACCAACAGTGATCACCTCTGTGCATCCAGCACGGTTGCCAGCAGTAATGTAAAAAGAAATGTTTTGTCAATGTGGAATGCCTCTACAGAGGTAACACATAAACAGCCATAGCTGCAATGACCCTATAGCACCACGTTAATGATTTAATAATAAGTCTGTCCAACAAATTATATTTTTATCACTCAAATATATATTGGCAACTGAACAATTTTTCTTCAAACATCAGCGTATGTATACCAACATTAAAAAGCATGTATTGGGGGCAAAAATAGTGTGTATGTCCAGATTTTATGCTATGTCTGTTTGAATGGCACTAATCACCCATAAGGGTGTCCAGGTGGTTGATCATGTGAGTAGGTGAGTGTTCTTTTAGGAGATAGGTGTGTAGATGACTGTCCTTTGAGAGGAACCTCACCTAAGCCCCTGTGCAAGTGCCTGGAGGTACCTAGGTGCTGGAGCAACTGGGACATCTGGTTCACAAATTTACTGGAAAGTCTTATCTCATTAATCCAACATCCCAACGCTTAGGCCAATTGGACCTTTGTTGTTAGGTGAAACTAATTGAGAACTGTATATAAATTAATTATCCATCCCAGTTTCAGTCATTCTCAGTCAATAAAGACAGTTTGAGAGTTCAAAAGCTTTATTAAAATATTTTATTATATGCTTATCTTTATTATGTTAGTATTAATTTCATCACTATGCTATCAAATAATCAATAAGCAGAGTATATGATCAATATGTCATGAGCAATTCAGAAAGCATGTTCCATAAAGGGAAAAAACCCTATTCTAACCGTGATAATGGTTTTAAGGAGGGAGTAGAGCATCAATAAGGTGTCAGAGCCCATAAAGAGTTCTATATCAAGAGGTCAAGCATAAAGCGTTAATCCAATTATCAGAATCAATCAGAGCAGAACTTCCTATAAAGAGAGGTTCGAGAAAAGTCAGTAGTCTCTCAGTCTAACCTATGTAGACTCAGTCAGGGTAAGTGCCAAGTGAGGATGGTTCATCTACCTGCAAAATCTCTGCCGTTCTTACCGCTCTCTGCCACTCTACTATCAAGTACTTTCATAAACATATTGATCTTAAACTTTTGTAACATGTATCTTATTACAGTCTTCAGTCATTCAATCAGCTGGGGAGGTTTCTTGGGAATGGAACATTCCTTCATATCTTCTCTGGGATACAATACCATAGTCGTCAACAATATGTAACCACATTCATCTTTTATCATCCATTGTCCTGATTATTCATGTTGAATTAATTAATTTCGGCCCACAAAAATAAATGTTGCCTATGGGAACACTCTTAGCTAATCTACTAAATAACTAGTCTTATTCATACTATCACTGACTTTTATTGCCGTTAGTATAACACACATTCTGTCTAACACACTATACTTTTGGGTCTGGTTCTTATTTATTCTCTTCAGGAGTTTATATATTGTGTTTAATCTTCTACATTACCTCACTAATGTTCAAGGAGGCCCCTATTCATAACTCTTCAATGCATATTATTTAATCAGAAACATGTGCAAGGTTACATGTTAACGTGTTACTCAAGCTAATACACTTCATTGAAACATATGTCTACGTGAAGGTCAGGAACATTCCATTTTCACTCTCTTGAACTAGGTCAGTTGGCAGTAAATGCAGCTTTCAGCAAGCCAAGCTAAATAAGTGTAACTATGGCTGTTTCATACACATTTTACAGTTTAAATGCATTTGCTTTCTAATGAGGCCTACATGTTGATTCTACTTGTTAACATTTATTGCATTGTTTTCGAAAATGATAAAAATCTGCTCTCTCAGTTTCTCTCCCTTTTGATGGTTACGTTAACCATTACAAAATCCTCCACAATTGAATCATCGTGTTCTTCAATTGAGTCTTTTGTTTTCTTTTCAAACTTTCGGACAATTTACGTGTTATGTACTCTTTGTTAATGTGATCGTTCATTTCTAATTCTCGCATCCTCCTTCTGTTTATCTCCATTGTCTTTCTCTTTTCTAAATAACATTTGATACCCTCATAAAAGCCAAATAAGGTCAAAAAGCAAACACCAAATATTAACAAGGGCAGTAATATTAGTTTGAGGATTCCTCCTAAAGCTAAAAAGTAATTGCCTATAAGAGACACTCCTTTTCCCAGGCTATGTAAAACGTTAGCTGCTTCTAAAGATTCTAATCCAGGTTTTAGGTCTGAAATATTTAGCATGAATTATAAAGAAAAAATTATTCCTCCCATCTGGTAAATAGGAAAACCGAAGCTGAGCGTATCTTGCAGACTCAAAGTTTTTTTGTGAATTTCGTCTCTTAGACACTCAAATTTTTCCTTTCGGTCTCCTAACCAATTTCAGTTTAGGATAAACCATTTTCCTTATGAACTCATCTTCTTCCTCTTTCTAAACATTGTTTGCGTAGGCCTTAACAGGCATCTTGATAAAATCCATCTGCATTGTGTTCAAGGGACTTCCTGATCTTCCTGCATGGCTCAGTATCACTGGTGTTCTTTTTCCAACATTCATCTGTTGGCATGTTACACAACAATTGCACATTTTGTCTGCAAGCATCCTAAACCTGGGATTAAAACTGATCAACCTCACCATTTCATCTCTCCCTAAATATGTGGTACTGTAAAGATATTGCGTCAAGTGGAACAATAAACTGTTTGGCAACAAAGGTCTTCCATCTGCTGAAATGCAAATGTCACTTCTGTTTTTCCCACAATCTGCTCTGATCCATCCCTTCTGGAACATCATCCCGCAACATTTTAACACTTTCCATGTATCAGCAATAGACAACAACATTTGTGGAAACACTGTTACATGTGCAGGCCACAAGTGCACAATGCTGTGCAACTTGGTCAACAAATAGATTCCCTACTGTAACATAGCCATTGTCACTCCTGTGAGCTGCAAATTTTACAACTGCAACTTCTGTTGATAACTGCAAGGCATCAAGAAGTCTTCTCACATGATCCCCATTTTGGATTGGGGTACCTGACGATGTCATGAAACCCCTTTCTGGCAATAACTGTCCAAAGTCAAGAACCGCACATAAGCCATATTGACTGTCTGTAATTATAGTCACTCATTTGGGCTGATAGACTACATGAGTTTGGCAGGGCAATCAGTTCTGCATCTTGTGCCTGGGTAACACCATGAAGCTTCCACAATCTCTTGAATTGTACGGAGAGCGTAAGCTCTCAGACATGAGCCGTCAACAAAGATGACGTAATCGGGGCTAGCCAGTAGTCCATCTTCAATGTCGGATCTTGGTGCATAAATCTGAGACATCTAAACAGTTGTGCTCAATTTCATCATTCTCATCATCACTTCCAGGTAAAAGCAGTAAGGTTGAACGATTTAGCGTTTGACATCTCTTCAGTACTACGTTATCAGCTTTCAGGGTTAGTTGTTCGTACGTAGTTAACCTACTGCTGGCCATGTATTAGGTTTTGGTACAGGTCAGCAAAATCTCCACTGAATGGGGCACTATAACAGTTAAAGGATGTCCCATTACTATGTTTTTACTCCTCTTTATACTGACAACAGCTGCAGCCACTTTAAGGCAACCGGGCAGTCCTGCGGCTACTGGGTCAAAGGTAATTGAAAAATAAGCCACAGGTCTTGCAGGTCTGTGCATTTGAGTAAGCATTGAGAGAACACAGCCCTTCCTCTCACTGCAAAACAAAGTGAACATCTTACTATAATCAGGCATTCATAGTGCAGGGACATGACAGAGACTTTCCCTGAGCTCTAGGAAAGCTTTCAAACACTCATTGTCCCATGGAAGCAGATTAAACATGTTTGTGTGTCAGCCTCAGTAAAAGCTTCACTATTGAGGAATAGTTTGGAATCCACTATCTACAGTACCCAACCATTTCCAAGAACATGCTGACTTCAGTCTGGGTGGGCTCATTCGCAATATAGTCTTGGCTTCCTTGTGACACTTTTCTTGCTCCTTTGTTCGCTATATGTTCCAAATATTGGACCTCTGTCTGGCAGTACTGCAGTTTGTTTGGGGGCACTTTATGTCCGTTTCTAGCAAGATGGTTCAGTAATGCTATAGTATCCTGTTTGCATGTTTCTAGAGTACTCAAGGCCACAAGCAGATCATCAATGTACTGTAGTAGAAATGAGTCACAGGTCATCCGTAGGGACTCAATTTTTCTTAAGAATCTGATTAAAAATAGAAGGGCTCTCTGTTTACCCTTGTGTATCTCGACCACTCGCGGAAACTCTTTCTGGAAACATGAAAGACAATAAGAACTGACTGTGTTCATTCAGTGGTATTGAAAAGAATGCCTGGCAGAGATCCGCATAGCTAAACCATTCTGCAGTACACTGGATCCGAAAAAGAATGATGGCTGGATTCAGTACCATGGGACAACATGGAATAATAATAGTATTAACCTTTGTAAGGTCCTGTATGATCCTGAATTTACCATTGGGTTTCTGCAAGCCCTTTATAGGATAATTACAAAGACTTCCAACAGTTTATCTCAGTATCCCTTTCTTCAACATTTCCTTAATTATTTATGTTATTCCTGCTAGTGTCTCTGGGCTCAGATTGTATGGTGGTGGTCTCGGAAATACTGGATTTGGTTTTAATGTAATGTGGACTGGTTCTACACTTATGATTAGCCCAATGTCGGTCCCCGTAAAGTTCCATACTTCTGGGTCCCAAATCAGGGGCAGTTCTTCCACTGTTCTCACTAGGTACAATCCTACAGGTTCTTGTTAGATTAGTTTAAACTCAAGGTCCTCATCTTGGGTTTGGAGTTCAATACCATCCGGTCTACAGTGAATTTTACAATTTAACTTGCACAATAAATCCCTTCCTAGTAGGTTTACAGGACGTGAATCACCTACTACGAACTTGTGCTTTTCTTCATGTGAACTAATTTGTGCTGTAACTTCTTCTAAAATTGGATTTGTAACCTGTTTGTCTGCAACTCCTACAAGTTGGATATTCTTTCCTGAGAGAGGTAGGTTTGGAACTTCATCTGCTCTAACATTGGAATGGGTACCACCAGTATATTTAAGAGGCGGTACAGTGTGGCCATTCATCTCACCTTCTACAGATGGCCTTTCTGGTCTACCTAAGGACTTCACCAAGTATGTAATATTCCTTCTCCATTAGGGATTGTTATTGGGAATTATCAGAGCCAAATGTCTCATTATCCAACATAGGAAACTGTTGAAATGGGTTCTGATTCTGAAACGGGTTTGTGTTTGCCCTAGGCATCTGGTTTATGTTAAATCTGCTGTTAGCCATTTTCTGGTAAGTCATTGGTGCTTGGGGGACCTGCATCATTGGAACCTGTGCCTGCATTCGCCCTTGTATTTGTTGGGCAGGTTCATTCTGTATTTGCATGTGATTTCCTCCTTGCACTTGAATATTTCCATTTATTCTATCTGGATTCAGCCTAAACTCCCTCTTCCAGTGCCCAATCTTGGTAAAAAAAAAAAAACATAAGGAGCCATTCTCAACATCTACACCAGAATTCTGATCAATCGGAACTCCTCGATCTCTACATTGTCGAGCCTTTATTCCTCAAAAACACCTTACATTTAAGCCTGAAAAGCAATGCCCTGAATCCCATTACAGTACCGTACAGACTGCTGATTCTGAATACTTTTCTCTCCAACATAAACTTCTCCCTAATTTTCCTCTGCTTCTTTTCTCATTCATCACTGCAATCAGAACTTCTCTAGCTCTACCTTGCGGTGCCATCATCCCTCCGAAACACCATGCATTCTAGCCTGAAAACCAATGCTCTGCATCCCATTAGAGTTCCCTACAGGCTACTGATTCTGAATACCTTCCTGCTCCAACATAGACTTCTCTATTAATTTTCCTCTGCTTCATTTCTTGGTTATCGCTACAATATTTTGCATACCTCAGCATCTCATCTAGTGGTCTTGTCTGCCAACAAAGTACACTCTGTTTTCTGTTTCGACTGATCTCAATCCATTAATAAACTCATGTTCGATGGCATCTGTCGCTGTAGATACGCATGTTCTGCAATAGCTCGCCATCTGGTGTTGGGCCGGAGTGTTACAAGTTGTTTTTCTTCGAAGAAGTCTTTCGAGTCACGGGACCGAGTGACTCCTCCTTTTGTCTCCATTGCGCATGGGCGTCGACTCCATCCTCGATTGTTTTTTTTCCGCCATCGGGTTCGGACGTGTTCCTGTCGCTCCGAGTTTCGGAACAGAAAAAATAGTTAATTTCGGAAGATTTTCGTCGGTATTGTTGCGTTCGGGATCGGCATACTTACATTCAACACCGCATCGAAGATCGAAGAGCTCCGGTGCCCTTCGGGGGAATTTTTCGATCCTCCGTCGGGGCCTGGTCGGCCCGACCACGTGCTGAAGAACGCCGATGGAACGGACCCCGTTCCGTTTCTGCCCCAAATGCCACAATAAATACCCCTACACAGACCAACACTTGGTCTGCAACCTGTGCCTGTCACCTGAGCACAGCGAAGACACCTGCGAGGCCTGTCGTGCGTTCCGGTCCCGAAAAACACTCCGAGACCGTCGAGCCAGAAGACTTCAAATGGCGTCCGCACCGACAGCCCGACGGGAGTTCGAGGAACAGGAAGAGGAAGGTACCTTCTCGATCCAAGACTCAGACTCCGAAGGATTCGACGATACACAAACCGTGAGTAAGACGTCGAAAACCACACAAAGAAACATTTACAAGGCCCAGGGGACGCCACTGCCACCAGGCCATGGCTCAACCCATAAAATCGGTGACCGACCGTCGGCACCGAAAAAGGCCCAAACAGTGCCGAGATCGTCCGACTCCGGTCGAGACACCGGCACGCAGCCTTCTCGGGACCGAGAAAGTGCTGGAGACAAGCCTCGACACCGAGATGCCGGTGTGGACACGGCTCGACGCCGAGACAGTGGCACCGAAACAGATCGACGCCGAGAGGTTTCGGCCCCGAAAAGGAAAAAAGTCACCTCGGAGCCGAAAAAACACGCAGACACAGTTTCGACGCCGAAACAAACTGCAAGCGACCCAGCTTCAGGCTCTTATACAGAAGAGCACTCGCTAACCTCCCAAATGCAGAAGCATAGGTTTGAGGAAGAGCTACAAGCAACTGATGCGGACCATACGCAAAAGCGTATCTTCATTCAGCAGGGGACAGGGAAAATAAGCACCCTTCCCCCCATTAGGAGAAAGAGAAGGTTGGAGTTCCAGACGGAACAAACACCACAACCAAAAGTGGTGAAAAGAGTTACACCACCACCCTCTCCTCCGCCCGTGATTAACGTTTCACCAGCACAAACGCCATCACACTCCCCAGCTCACACCACCATGAGCCAGGGTGACCAAGACCAGGACGCATGGGACCTATACGACGCCCCAGTGTCAGATAACAGCCCAGAGGCATACCCTACAAAACCATCTCCACCAGAAGACAGCACCGCGTACTCTCAGGTGGTGGCTAGAGCAGCACAATTTCACAACGTAAGCCTCCACTCAGAACAGGTCGAGGATGATTTCTTGTTCAACACACTCTCCTCCACCCACAGCTCCTACCAAAGCCTGCCTATGCTCCCTGGTATGCTCCGGCACGCAAAAGACATATTTAGGGACCCGGTCAAAAGTAGGGCAATCACACCAAGGGTGGAAAAAAAGTATAAGCCGCCTCCTACAGACCCGGCTTTCATCACAACACAGCTGCCACCAGACTCTGTTGTTGTAGGAGCAGCTAGGAAAAGGGCCAACTCTCACACATCTGGAGATGCACCACCCCCAGATAAAGAAAGCCGCAAGTTTGATGCAGCTGGTAAAAGAGTCGCAGCACAAGCTGCAAACCAGTGGCGCATCGCGAACTCCCAGGCACTACTTGCGCGCTATGACAGAGCCCACTGGGACGAGATGCAACATCTCATTCAACATCTGCCCAAAGACTTCCAAAATAGGGCAAAACAAGTGGTTGAGGAGGGACAGGCCATCTCCAACAACCAGATCCGCTCCTCCATGGACGCTGCAGATACAGCTGCACGGACAATTAATACGTCTGTAACTATCAGAAGGCATGCATGGCTCCGAACGTCTGGATTTAAACCAGAGATTCAACAAGCAGTTCTCAATATGCCTTTTAATGAAAAAGAACTGTTCGGTCCAGAAGTGGACACAGCGATTGAGAAACTCAAAAAAGATACGGACACTGCCAAAGCCATGGGCGCACTCTACTCCCCGCAGAGCAGAGGGAATTACAGCTCATTCCGTAAAACGCCCTTTCGAGGGGGGTTTCGGGGTCAAAGCACACAAGCCAGCACCTCACAAGCCACACCGTCCAGTTACCAAGGACAGTATAGAGGAGGTTTTCGGGGACAATATAGAGGAGGGCAATTCCCTAGAAATAGAGGAAGATTCCAAAGCCCCAAAACCCCTACTACTAAACAGTGACTCACATGTCACTCACCCCCTCCACACAACACCAGTGGGGGGACGAATAGGTCATTATTACAGAGCATGGGAGAAAATCACTACAGACACTTGGGTTCTAGCAATTATCCAACATGGTTACTGCATAGAATTTCTACAGTTCCCTCCAAACATACCACCAAAAGCACAAAATTTAACAACACACCATTCCAATCTCCTAGAGATAGAAGTGCAGGCACTATTGCAAAAGAATGCAATCGAATTAGTGCCAAACACACAAATAAACACAGGAGTTTACTCACTGTACTTTCTGATACCAAAGAAGGACAAAACACTGAGACCAATCCTAGACCTCAGAGTAGTCAACACTTTCATCAAATCAGACCACTTCCACATGGTCACACTACAAGAAGTATTGCCATTGCTAAAGCTGCACGACTACATGGCAACTTTAGACCTCAAGGATGCTTATTTCCATATACCAATTCACCCATCGCACAGGAAATACCTAAGGTTTGTATTCAAAGGAATACATTACCAATTCAAGGTACTGCCTTTCGGATTAACAACCGCACCAAGAGTCTTTACCAAATGTCTAGCGGTAGTCGCTGCACACATCAGAAGGCAGCAAATACATGTGTTCCCATATCTAGACGACTGGCTAATCAAGGCCCATTCGTTAATAGAGTGCTCAAATCACACAAATCATATCATACAAACCCTCTTCAAACTAGGGTTCACCGTCAATTTCACAAAATCCAAGATTCGGCCACGCAAGGTACAACAATACCTGGGAGCCATAATAGACACATCAAAAGGAGTAGCCACTCCAAGTCCACAAAGAATTCAAAATTTCAACACCATCATACAACGCATGTATCCAACACAAAAGATACAAGCAAAGATGGTATTACAACTCCTAGGCATGATGTCATCATGCATAGCCATTGTCCCAAACGCAAGACTGCACATGAGGCCCTTACAACAATGCCTAGCATCACAGTGGTCTCAAGCACAGGGTCACCTTCTAGATCTGGTGTTAATAGACCGCCAAACTTACCTCTCGCTTCTGTGGTGGAACAACATAAATTTAAACAAGGGGCGGCCTTTCCAAGACCCAGTGCCACAATACGTAATAACAACAGATGCTTCCATGACAGGGTGGGGAGCACACCTCGATCAACACAGCATACAAGGACAATGGAACGTACATCAAACAAAACTGCATATCAATCACCTAGAACTTCTTGCAGTTTTTCAAGCACTAAAAGCTTTCCAACCAATAATAGTTCACAAATACATTCTCGTCAAAACAGACAACATGACAACAATGTATTATCTAAACAAGCAGGGAGGGACGCA
Source organism: Pleurodeles waltl (assembly GCF_031143425.1). Classification (NCBI taxonomy): domain Eukaryota; kingdom Metazoa; phylum Chordata; class Amphibia; order Caudata; family Salamandridae; genus Pleurodeles; species Pleurodeles waltl. The sequence continues at coordinate 675,318,090 of NC_090449.1, read as the reverse complement.
CTCCACGCAGTTAAGCATGTTAGCACAAAAAATTTGGCATTGGGCAATTCACAACCAAATTCGCCTAATTGCACAGTTTATACCAGGGATACAAAATCAACTCGCAGACAATCTCTCTCGAGATCACCAACAGGTCCACGAATGGGAAATTCACCCCCAAATACTGAACACTTATTTCAAACTCTGGGGAACACCTCAGATAGACTTGTTTGCGACAAGGGAGAACGCAAAATGCCAAAACTTCGCATCCAGATACCCACACAAACAATCCCAAGGCAATGCCCTATGGATGAACTGGTCAGGGATATTTGCTTACGCTTTTCCTCCTCTCCCTCTCCTTCCTTACCTGGTAAACAAACTCACTCAAAGCAAACTCAAACTCATATTGATAGCACCAACTTGGGCAAGGCAACCCTGGTACACAACGCTGCTAGACCTATCAGTGGTACCCTGCATCAAATTGCCCAACAGGCCAGATCTGTTGACACAGCACAACCAAAAGATCAGACACCCAGATCCAGCATCGCTGAATCTAGCAATCTGGCTCCTGAAATCCTAGAATTCGGGCACTTACAACTTACCCAAGAATGTATGGAAGTCATAAAACAAGCAAGAAGGCCATCCACCAGGCACTGCTATGCAAGTAAATGGAAGAGGTTTGTTTGCTACTGCCATATTAATCAAATACAACCATTACACACAACTCCAGAACATGTAGTGGGTTACTTGCTTCACTTACAAAAATCTAACCTAGCTTTCTCTTCCATTAAGATTCACCTTGCAGCAATATCTGCATACCTGCAGACTACCTATTCAACTTCCCTATATAAAATACCAGTCATTAAAGCATTCATGGAGGGCCTTAGGAGAATTATACCACCAAGAACACTACCTGTTCCTTCATGGAACCTAAATGTTGTCCTAACTAGACTTATGGGTCCACCTTTTGAACCCATGCACTCCTGCGACATACAGTTCCTAACCTGGAAGGTGGCATTTCTCATCGCCATTACTTCCCTGAGAAGAGTAAGCGAGATTCAGGCGTTTACTATACAGGAACCTTTTATACAACTACACAAAAATAAAGTCGTCCTAAGGACCAATCCTAAATTTTTGCCAAAGGTTATTTCACCCTTCCATCTAAATCAAACAGTGGAACTTCCGGTGTTCTTTCCACAGCCAGATACCGTAGCTGAAAGGGCACTACATACATTAGATGTCAAAAGAGCATTAATGTATTACATTGACAGAACAAAGAACATCAGAAAGACTAAACAACTCTTTATTGCATTTCAAAAACCTCATGCAGGAAACCCAATTTCTAAACAAGGTATAGCCAGATGGATAGTTAAATGCATCCAAATCTGCTACCTTAAAGCTAAACGACAGCTGCCCATTACACCAAGGGCACACTCAACCAGAAAGAAAGGTGCTACCATGGCCTTTCTAGGAAACATCCCAATGCAAGAAATATGTAAGGCAGCCACATGGTCTACGCCTCACACATTCACCAAGCACTACTGTGTAGACGTGTTATCCGCACAACAAGCCACAGTAGGTCAAGCTGTATTAAGGACATTATTTCAGACTACTTCCACTCCTACAGGCTGATCCACCGCTTTTGGGGAAATAACTGCTTTCTAGTCTATTGCAGAACATGCGTATCTACAGCGACAGATGCCATCGAACTGAAAATGTCACTTACCCAGTGTACATCTGTTCGTGGCATCAGTCGCAGTAGATTCGCATGTGCCCACCCGCCTCCCCGGGAGCCTGTAGCAGTTTGGAAGTTACCTTCAATTATTTATATATGTATCATCTCAACCTTAAATAAGTGCATACTTAGTCACTCCATTGCATGGGCACTATTACTACAATTCAACTCCTACCTCACCCTCTGCGGGGAAAAACAATCGAGGATGGAGTCGACGCCCATGCGCAATGGAGACAAAAGGAGGAGTCACTCGGTCCCGTGACTCGAAAGACTTCTTCGAAGAAAAACAACTTGTAACACTCCGGCCCAACACCAGATGGCGAGCTATTGCAGAACATGCGAATCTACTGCGACTGATGCCACGAACAGATGTACACTGGGTAAGTGACATTTTCAATCAGCTGGATCCATTGTGACTGACTATGCTGTAAAAAAAATTCCAATCTCTCATAGTATTCATGCTCTGACTTTTGTTGAGCTCTGTTTATCTTTAAATAATTTGGGTCTCTTGGAGGAATCTTGCCTTTCAAATAAGTAATCACCTCATCATACTTTTCCATTACTTCAGGCAATGGTGAATTAGTGTGTAGATCCCTAGTTGGCTGTGCAGTCAGCCAGCATACAGCAGTTTTACACTGTCCACAAATCATTTGAAACCACAATATCAAAAAAGTAATCAAATCTATCCATAGCACTTTAGAAATCTTAAATTTCTCAACCTGTGTATACCAATGCATGGGATGCTCCATTATTTTTGTAAAATTGTTCGTAAATGCAGCAAGATTTCCCCTAGTCCATGGCACATGAAGGTACCCTCCACCTGGTGGTGCTCTCATTTGATAAGCTGAGGCTTCTCATTTATTTGGAGGACCTGGAGGTGGCTTTCCAATTACTTCAGCCTCCTCTTCCTGTTTTGTTAACTTTTCATGTTTCTTTGTCCATTTGCTTTCTAATTTTTTTAAGTCACTCCATCTACGAATGCATTTTACTAATGTAGTAATGTGTAATCACATTCCTGAAAAACGCATTGTCTCAATGTCTTTATCATCTAGCTGTACCCTGAAACATTTCTGCAATAGTTCTCTCTTTGAGAGAGCAGCCCCATACTTGCGTGCTAATTCAGTCAATTTATTATGTGTGGTAGTAGTATGTCTGGTAACATCTTTGAACAAATAAACCAATTATTTTTATTGATACTGGTTCAGGTGTTCGAGATCTAAACACCACCTTATTATTTCCTCAAGTTCCACCTTTAATCTTGAAACATTTAATGGTCTCTCTTTCTCTGTTCCATGTATGATGAGAATCTGATTCTCTGCCTCTCCTGTCCTTCTCCAACAGCAACTTGAGCTATAGTACTTGGGGTATTAGTAATCTAATCAGTTGCTATGCAAACCTCTAATGGCTGTGCTGTAATAACCCTGGTAACAGGTGCTGCTACAGTTACCACTGAAGCAGTAACACCTGGAAGCATCATTGTCAAGACATGATCAACTCGAGTAGACATAGCATTTGTTATTGGCTGCATATTTGTTATTGGCTGCAGGCTGTGTCATTGGTAATAGTCTTTCAGGTGTATTGCATTCAGATCAATAGAGGATGTGTCCACTATCACATTAGAAGCTGGAGTACTCTCCGCATCAGGAGCCACATAAGAAGGTGGATGGGAAACCATTAACTTGTCAAAAATATCATCCCCTGGATTGCATTCAGTGTCTGATTTCTTTTAATCTTTCTCTTTCTTAACTTTTGACTTTTTAGCTTTCTCTGGTTTCTCAATTTCCTCATTAGTAATTGCAGGATATAGTCTATCTCTTCCACATTAGCTTTCCTCCATCTCTGTTGTTGTTCATCTCATTGCACAGCTGCATAATTATCACTATTCTTTTTGCCTCATTCTGGCATTTCTCTCTCTCCCTAGCATTTGCAACCTTCTCCTAAGCGCTTAGTGCTTCATATTGGGTAGGTATCAGAAGTGGCTTAGTTTCATAAAGCTTTTCCCTCAATCTATTGATAATTCTGATCCCAAATATACTGTATTTTGGAAAATTCAAAAGGCTTTTTTTTCAGTGATCTTGCACCATTGATGAAGCCACAAACTTGTGTAACCTTACAATTGTCGTCTTATAATGTGCTGGTGGACCATCGGGAGGCCCCTCTTCACCTTCCCGTACCAGAATTGTCACATCACCTCTCCCCAAACCTTTAAAAGCTTTTATACACTTCCTGTTTTCGAATTAATCAACAATTTTTCAACAGTTCAATCACAAATGTCTTTATTCTGTTCTGTATACATCAGTTCTCAGTAAGCCCTTCTTCGAATTATAGCGGGGTTCTGCATACAGAGTATCCAATCATAGCGTGAAGTTTCATACACCCGGCCAATCTCAGCGCGGCACAAATGACGCAACAACATGCTCCTTGCATCGGTTAACCCTCCTTTACAATTCCTTCGTACACACACAATTCTACAACTCTCTGCACATAAAATAACAGAATTTATCTGCTCCTCTAATCGAAATATTTAGGTTTATTCACCCTATGAGTTTTTACAATCATAAAGAGTTTCCACATGCAAATGTAATCTGGACCAGTGGGAAATCACATAATCAGTGCAGCAACACCTTTGCGCATCAGGTTCAGCCATCACTGATCAATATTAGCACAATCACAACTAATTTTTACAGTCCCTAGCTCAGATGTGCTGTTGACGATACCTTCCGACCTGCACTCAGAAATCTTTTAGCAGAAAAAACATAAAAGTTACTTACCTTCGCTAACGATGTATCTGCTAGAGACATATTCTAGTTGCAGATTCCTTACCTTTGAATTCCCCAGGCATCAGACTGGATCCGGAGATTTTTCTTCGAGCACTACCTCTGCGCGCCGTCAGGTGGCGTCGGTCGACTCCGTGGGCGTTGTTGGCGTAGTGTTCGCCGTGACAACGTAGCGGTCGTATATAGGCGCCACTCCGGCGCACTGGCGTCAGTTTCTTTTCACGACTTTCCACACCAGTAGCACGGAGCCATGAAGAACACTGATAGTGGTGCGCCAAAACTATGGCCCTTACAGGGAAGTTCCTGTCCCTAGAAATCAGTTTGTAGTGCAGGGAGGATGGGCAGGTCGATAAGGAATCTGCAACTAGAATATGTCTCTACCACACATAGATAAATAGACTTTTAGTCGCGGATTCCTTACCTTTGAATAGATACCCGAGCAATACCATCCCCGGTGGTGGGCTGCGACCGAAGATCACACCAAGAAGTCCTGCAGGACTGAACGGCCAAAGTAGCCGTCCCTTCGGACCTGACTGTCCAGGCAGCAGTGTTTGGTAAAAGTGTGCAGAGATGCCCACGTCGCCACCTGACAGATGCCCAGGACTGGAACGCCCCGTGCTAGCACTGTGGTAGCAGCAGTAGCTCTGCTGGAGTGAGCGTGCAAACCTTCAGGAGGTTGCTTTGTAGCCAGAGCTTAGCACATTTTGATGCATAAGCATACCTATCGTGAAATGGTCCTCTTCTGCAACGCTTTCCCCTTCTTTGCACCCACATATCCCACAAATAGTTGATCGTCCTCCCGTAAGTCTTTGGTAGGATCAAGGTAGAACGCCACGCTCTTTTTGGGTCCAGATGGTGGAGTCTCTCCTCTTCATGAGAGGGATGTGGGGGTGCATAAAAGGTAGGCAAGGTGATGGACTGTCTGACATGGAAGGGTGCTTCTACTTTAGGTAGGAAAGAAGCCCTTGTGCGAAGTACCACTTTGTCAAGATGTATGGCCAGGAAATGTGGCTTAGGTGATAGAGCCTGGAACTCACTCTGCGGGCAGAGGTAATGGCAACTAAAAGGACAATCTTGATAGTTAAGAGGCATAAAGGGCAGTTGTGAAGCGGCTCAGATGGGGTACACATAAGGTATGTGAATACCCGGTTTGGATCCTATTGGGACATGATGAAAGGGATATGAGGAAAGAGATGTGTGAGGCCTTTAAGAACCCTCCTAACTATAGGTGATTTAAATAAGGAAGGCTGATCTGGTAACCTCAAGAAACCAGAGATAGCAGAAAGATATCTCTAAAGAGTGCCCAAGGTGGAACCCTGCTGGGCAAGGGAAAGAATAAAGAGAAGGACTTGAGAAAGAGGAGCAGATTGAGGATCGACAAATTTGTCGATGGACCGTGCCACAAATTTCTTCCAACAGGCTTATACAGTTTTGGTTGAGGGATGCCTGGCTGCCAAGATAATGTCACAGACTTCGGGTGGCAGGTCAAAAGATGTCAAATGTCGCCGCTCAATCTCCACGCAAGGAGATGGAGGGTGGACAGGTTCGGATGGAGGACCCCCTCTGCTGCTGTGACAGAAGATCCTCCCAAAAGGGCAGTCTGATTAGAGGAGCTGTGGCCATGCTCATCAACTTGGGATACCAGACTCTTCATGCCCAGTCCGGAGTCACCAGTATTACTTGCCTGATCTTCTTCAGAACTCTGGGCAGAAGTCTTATGGACGGAAAGGCGTACAGGAGGCCTGAATTCCACTTGTGATGAAAAGCGTAGCCGAGTGAGTGCCACCTTGGAAACTCCAACGCGCAAAACAGCTGACATTGCGCATTCTCTGCGGAGGCGAACATGTCTAACCAAGGTTCTCCCTACTGAAGGAAAAGACCTCGCGCTGACTCCGGATGGAGACGCCATTCGTGATCGACCACGCATCGTCGGCTGGGTTAGTCTGCTCTGGCATTCAGGGAGCCCGCCAGGTGTTGAACCACCAGGGAAATGCCCAGATGTTCCAGCCAAGTCCAGAGGCGAAGAGCCTCTTGACAAAGGGTCCACAACCCCACTTCGCCTTGTTTGTTGCAATACCACATGGCGGTTGTGTTGTCTGTGAACACCTGCACTGCTTTCCCCTTGAGAGAGAGAAGAAATGCTTTCAATGCTAGTCGAATTCCTCGGAGCTCCAGATGATTTATATGGAGCCCGGTTTCCACCGGAGACCAGAGGCCTCTGATCTCTGCTTATCCCATATGGCCGCCCCCTCCCAGTAGTGACGCATCTGTCACAACTGTAAGATCTGGTTGGGGAAAGGAGTGGGATCTGCCCTTGACCCAATCCTGATTTGTTAACCACCACTGCAGGTCTCTCGCAGTTCCTTCCGAGATCTGGACCTTATCGGAGAGATTCCCTTGATGCTGCACCAACTAGAACTTCAGGTCCCACTGCAGAGGCCACGTATGCCATCTGGCATTTTGAACCAGCAGGATGCAGGAGGCCATGAGGCCCAGCAGCCTCAGAGTCATTCTCACCGAAATCCAGGACAGAGGCTGAAACATCGGTATCATAGCCCAAATATCCTGAACTTGCTTTTTGGGAGGATATGCCTGAAACTGCACTGTATCCAGAACAGCTCTGATGAAAGAGAGCGTCTGAGAAGGAGTCAGGTGTGACTTCGGCACGTTGATAGTGAACCCCAGCAAATGCAAAAGGTTCGCCGTAGTCTGGAGGTGGGAGACGACTGTCTGGGGCAAGTTCACCTTCAACAGCCAGTCGTCGAGATAGGGGAAGACTGGAACCCCTAACCTGCACAGATGAGCTGCCACTACTACCATCACTTTTGTGAATACTCGAGGGGCAGTGGTAAGGCCAAAGGAGGGCACGGTAAAATGAAAGTGCTCGTGACCTACCGCGAATCATAGGTAACGTCTGTGGGCAGGCAAGACGGGAATATGGAAGTATGCTTCTTGCAAGTCCAACACTACCATCCAGTCTCCGGGGTCCTGGGCAGATAGGAACTGAGCCAGTGTCAACATTTTGAACTTCTCCTTTTTGAGGAAGCAGTTGAGGGACCGAAGATCCAATATAGGACGAAGACCTTTGTCATTTCTCAGCACCAGAAAGTAGCGGGAATAGCGACCACGACCTACTTCTGGCAACGGAACCCTCTCTATAGCTCCTTTGGCAAAAACGGCTTGGACTTCCTTGTGGAGAAGCGCCATATGATCCTCCGATATTTGATTGTATATAGTTGAATGCCTGGAGGACGTGTATCGAAGGGGTGTGAGTAGCCCCTTCGGACAATTTGGAGGCCCCACCTGTCCGAGGTAATGGATTGCTATTAGGGCAGATGATGGCGAATCGTTTTGCCAAATGGTTCCTGGTGTACCTGCGGGCTAGGAAGGTTTGGAGGCATGGGATCCCGTGGCCTCACAGGGGCTATACAGCATGCGTAGGTCGATGGCACGGTTGGGTGCCCCTTCCGTATTCATGAAAGGGGTGAAAGGCAGACTGCTGGGGTCTAGAAGCGGGTGCGAGGTCAAGGGACCTTGCCGTGGCTTGGGAATCCTTAAAGTTCTGAAGCGCCGAGTCTGCCTTGTCTCCGAAGAGATGTGTGCCATCAAAGGGCATGTCCATCAAGTTTTGCTGGACATCCCCTGAAAAGCCAGATGTTCTCGGCCAGACGTGGTATCTCAATGCCACCGTCGATGCAACCGATCTGCCTAGAGAGTCGGTTGTATACAATCCACAACGAATAATGAACTTTCCTGCATCCCTTCCATCAGTTACGGCGGCTTGAGAAAGGATAGTCTGGGTCTCCTCCAGAACTCTAGGCAGCACTTGCGCAACGTATCTCAGAGAGTATGGGAATAGCGGCCCAAAAGGCATGCGGTATTCACGGACCACGGTGCTAGACTGTTGGAAGAAAACAACTTCTTCCCCAAATTATCCAGTCTTTTTGATTCCCTATCCGGGGGTGCAGCAGGGAATGCGCTAGATGAAGAAGAAGCCTGGATGACAAGGCTCTCAGGCGTGTGGTATTGGATGAGGAATTTCGGGTCTGACGGCGCAGGCCTGATGGCAGCAGGCAATCGTCCTATTCACAGGAGCCCCTGTGCTGGGTCTGGACCAAGTACCTAAAAGGACGTCTGTCAGTGTATCATTAAAGTGAAGAAGAGGCTCGGAAGAGGAAGGCCTCTGCTGAAGCATGTTGGTTATGCTATTAGGCCTAACCTCCACAGGAGGTAGCTCAAGGTCTAAGACCTCAGCCGCCCTTCTCACCACCATGGAATAAGAGACTCCCTCTGCCATAGCCACGGTAGGAGAAGAGAGCATACCAGTGTCTAGACCACTGGCATCACCCAAATCCTGCACCCAGTCCATTTGGGGTCAAAATGGTATTCTAAAGGGTCCAGCGTCCCCTCCAACCTCTCCCCGTATCCATACCCACAAGCATAAGGGTCTGGATCAACCCTGGGCACAGGAGAGCCCATAGAGAACGTAATTGGCGTTGAACGACGTCGTTCTGGCTCCAGGTCGTCTGGTATGAGGATGGGATTGACGTTGATTGTGGGCCCAACCGACGTCAGGAGTGTCGACGTCTGACCCGACGCCGGGGAAGGTCACCGTGGGGCGACCGGCGTCTGGACGGATGCGCAATTGGATCGGGAGGTGCCCTCCGGAGCCATGGCCAAAGCAGACAACTTTGAACCCGAGGGGGGCCCCCACCAACTCACCTGTGCCCGAAGGTGCTAAAGGTGGGTCGGTCTGCCCAAAAATGAGGCGCATTGCGTCATAAAATTCCTTGAGCTGGGCAGCGGAGGCCCAGGCTCCCGTGAAGGCGGGAAAGTGTGCGGAGCCGACCAAGATGAAGGCTCCGATGACGGAGGCCTAGAGGGTCAATGATCTTCCCGCGCTGCATCATCCGAGCGATGGGGTGAAGTCGAAGAATGCTTGTCCTTCTTCAACTTCTTTTTGTGACCCAAATATTCCAATGACTTCGAGGATGAAGAGTGGTGGTGACTCCGCGGCGGGTCTGGGACCTTCTTCTCAAACGAAACCCTGAGCGCTGCGGAGTCGAGTGTCTGGCCGCCATGAGCTTTAGGGACCGCTCCCTTAAAGCTTTCGGGTTCATGGCCCGACACTCGGAGCACAACTTCGGGTCGTGATCTCTCTCCAGGCACCAAAGACACATGAGGGGTGGATCCGTCACCGATATAGTTTGGTGACAGGAGACGCAGGGCTTGAATCCAGTCTTGCGGGACATCCCTCGACACATCCACGAACTCGTCAAAAAACTTCGACAAAAGTGTTGACGTAGTCAAAAAGTGACTGAGGTAGCTGTCTCCGGATCTGCGCGTAGACTGGCGTGGAAAGAAAAGAACAGAAACTGACATCAGGGTGGTGCATATATACGATCACAAAGTCATCACAACGAACACAACACCAACGACGCCTGCGGAGTCGACTGCCACCTGACCGCGTGCAGAGGTACTGCTCGAAGAAAAATCTTCTGATCCAGTGTAAGGAGTCTGCAACTAGAAGTCTCTATCAGATATGAACAATTTTTGTTTATCTTAATCTATCCCAGGATTTTAGATTACTTCTGAGTCTGATAATATCTTCAACTTCTTTACAGTAAGCTCTCAACCATCACCAATTCTTTTAACACATAGTAGTTCTCAGAAATCACAACAATTTAGATGCTTGACCCTGTTGATACTCCCCCAAGTCTGCAACGACCTTCGAAACCGCAGTCCGCCAGTGTTCAGGGTCCGGGCTTTAGACATTCCTCTAAATGAGGGCAATTAATAGAGCTCTATTTTCTCCTACCAAAAACTGTCCTCCTGCTACCAACTTGGTGGTAAAAGTGGGACATCTTGTTCACAATAATTTATGTACAGAAAAGTTTTACCATCTTTTGTCGTCAAGCCCAATTGGACCTTTTGTCGTTAGGTGAGATTAACCGAGAGCTGTACATAAATGAATTGATCATCACAGTTTCAATCTTTCTCTCAATCAATCAATCAATCAAAAACATTTTTATAGAGCGCGCTACTCACCCGTGAGGGTCTCAAGGCGCTTGGGGGGGGGTCTAGGGGGAAGGCAGGGAGGGTCACTGTTCGAACAACCATGTCTTGAGGTTCTTTCTGAAGAGCAGGAGATCTTTGGTTTTGCGGAAATTGGTGGGGAGGGAGTTCCAGGTTTTGGGAGCGAGGTAGGAGAAGGACCTGCCTCCTGTGGTGGTGTGTTGGATGTGGGGGACTGTGGCTAGGGCGAGGTCGGCTGATTGGAGTTTGCGTGTGGGAGTGTGGAAGTTCACCCTTTCGTTGAGGTAGGTTGGGCCGGTGTTGTGAAGGAATTTGTGTGCGTGGATGAGGATCTTGAATGTGATTCTTTTGTCTATGGGGAGCCAGTGAAGGGATTTGAAGTGTGGTGAGATTCGTTTGTGGCGGGGGAGGCCATGGACGAGGCGTGCGGCTGTGTTCTGGATTCTCTGGAGTTTGCGATTGAGTTTGAGTGTGGTGCCGGCGTAGAGGGCGTTACCGTAGTCTAGCCTGCTGCTGATGAGTGCACGGGTGACTGTCTTCCTGGTCTCTGGGGGAATCCATTTGAAGGATTTTTTTTTTTTTAGAGTGCAGAGTGTGTGGAAGCAGGAGGAGGTTACAGCATTGATTTGCTGTGTCATGGAGAGGGAGGGGTCCAGGATGATGCTGAGGTTGCGTGCGTGGTTTGCGGGGGTGGGTGCGTGGCCTAGGGCAGTGGGCCACCAGGAGTCGTCCCATGTGGTTTTGTTGGGGCCGAAGATGATGATCTTGGTTTTGTTGGAGTTAAGCTTGAGGTGGTTAGTTGTCATCCAGTTGGCGGTGTCGAGGAGAGCAGCGTGTAGGTTGGTTTTGGCGGTGGTGGGGTTGCAGGTGAGGGAGAGGATGAGTTGGGTGTCATCTGCGTAGGAGAGGATAGTGATTCCGTGTGATCGGAGGATGTTGGCTAGGCGGATCATGTAAATGTTGAAGAGTGTGGGGCTGTCAATAATGAGAGTCTGATGAGAGTGCGGAAGTGTGAAGGCATTTCTTTACATGCTAATCTTTATTAAGACAGTATTAATTTCAGCAATATTCCATCAAATAATAAGCAGAGTAGTTAATATTTCATAAGCAATTCAGAAAGCATGTTTCATAAAGGTAAGCATCTCTATTCTAAGAGTGAGGAGGGAGTGGAACGTCAATAAGGTGTTGGAGCACATAGAGAGTTCTGCTGCTCTCATTGCTCTCTGGTACTCTAATCTAAGTCTTTTTTAAACATATTAATCTTAAACTTTTGCAGCACGTTTCTTCCAAACTTCGGTCATCCAGTCAGCTTGCGAGGTTTCTGGGGAACAGAACACTCCTTCGTCTCTTCTCTGTGATACAATCCCACAATCATTAATAATATGTAACCACATTCGTCTTTTACCATCAAGTGTCCTTATTCACATTGAATTAATCAATTTCTACTTAGAAATTTTTTTTTACCTTTGGGAACACTCCTAACTAATCTACTAAATAGCTAGCCTTATCCATATAACCCACTTCTGTTGTCTGTTAGGATAGCACACATTCTTTCTAACATACCGTAAAACTTTGCGTCTGGTTGTCATCATTTATTCTAAGCAGGGGTTTGCATCTTGTGTTTAAGCTTCTACATTACCTCACTCATGCACAAGATCCCTACTCCTAATTGTACAATGCTTATTGTTTAATGAGCAGCATTTGCAAGATTACTTGTCAGCGTATTACTGAAGTTAATACATTTTATTGAAACACATGCCTATGTGAAGGTCAGGAAAATTACATTTTCACATTCTTGAACTAGGTCAGTTGTAAAAAAAAGAATGTTTAAAAAAATTCAGCAAGTCAAGCTAAATATGTGTAACTCTGGCTGTTTCATACAGAATTTGCAGCTTATATGTATTTGCTTTCTAATGAGGCTTTCATGTTAATTCTACATGTCAACATTTAATTAATTGTTTAGAAAAGTATATGATGTGCTCTCTCATAGGTGTGTCCTCTCACCTGAGAGGACACTCTCCTGCGCACCTACTCAAGCACCTGGATACCGTCACGAGGTGATTAGTGCGTTATACAAATAGACATAACATCAATTCTGAAAATACGCACATTTATGTCGCAAACACATGCTTAATTTTGGTATATATATATATATATATATATATATATATATATATATAATATCAAAAATTCAACTGAGTAAAAGCTTCCCATTCATTTCACTGGGCTGCACATAAGAGAACTACTTATAGATAGCAGGAGAGCTGCCAGTAGCTCGTGAGCTGCTTGTTGGAAAAAGACTGATAAAGGAAGTGCTGTAGTGGGGTTAGAGTAAGTTGAGCCCATCAGTTTGAAATACTGCAGCCTAACCCAAATAAAGGAATGAGTTGTGGCGCCTGCAATTTCTGCCCATCTCAGTAGAAGGATTCTACACTCTACTGTATTAAATGCCCCTAATAGATCTAATGTTCTAGCCCAAGAGCTACAGCCTTATCTGTGCTGAAAATCATTTGTATGTAACTCCAAGTCTGGAGGGTTGTATTGGTGCTTTTCTATGCAAAAAGCCAGACTTTCAATCTGAAAAACGAGGAAATGACTCAAGATAAATTGTAATCCTGTGGTATCTGCTTTAAAAAAAACTTTTAAAAAAGCAGTGTAGCTATTGAATGAAAAGGTGCTGAATTTTTGGTGGTAAAAAGAATCAGGTCCCTTCAAGCAATTGTACGAAACAATAGTACTGTGCAATAGTGTTTGTAGTCATCATTGGTACATTTCTGTAATTGACTTAGATTGGCACGCACTGTATGTAGGCAGTATGTGGTCCGCATGGTGCTTAGTATTCGGGACGTTTGAACTGCAGCTCAAATGAAAGAATCTTGATGAACAGTATATTGTTTTAGGTGTGGTTCACGAGCTGCTTTCACACATTTGCGATAAACACTTAATGCTTGTTTTAAATACATTTTATGGTTACATGTAGTGCGTTTGCACAGCTGACAATCAGCGCCGTGTCATGAGTCCCCTTCAACCAGCCATCAGCAGATAGCATTCTGGGAATTGTAGTTTTACTTTTTCCACTACAAGCAGTGCAGGGTAAGATTGGGGGGGTGTGATGTATTCCGGTGCCCACCGCTATTCTTGAGATGGAACTGGATTCATTCTCCAGTCTCACTGAATCAGCTGTCGCAGTGTGTCAACACCTGGGCACATACAACAGTGCATGTACATATTAACTGGGTGCATTGGGAGGAGTAGTTTGTATGGAAGGGGCTATTGGAAGCTCTTTTTCCACTCCAAATTACCAACAGGCTATAAATAGCTCAATTCATGGACAGTCAGAAATTCCTTTTATTTGAATGGTGTCCTGTCTGGGAGTAATTGTTTGATGTCAGATCGATCCTCCATCGAAACCCAAATCTTGCCGATAGACTTATCCCAACGGACCAAACAAACAAGTACTCAACATGTCACTTCACAGGTCGTCAAGAGATAAACAGCGATAGAAAGTGTTTTTACTTTATCAACCTCTTGATCAGTAGTAGTACACAGGTATATGCAGTTCTTAATTTGAGCTGGTGGGGCCCACTGAGACTCATTTTGGGGGACCAGCACTTAATTTTGTGCATCAGACTTTCACTGGGAGAAACCGAGAGAAAATACACATTGTGGACATAGGAAGTAAGAGAAAGACTGCAGAACTGTCAGAAAGTGGGAATGCATGTCAACTCTGGGTCTGTGTGAATTATTTGGAAATTGTAGGTGTATATGTTTACTTTAATCATAACTATTTATAAAACGAATTGAATTGTTTTGTGGCACTTCCTATGTGTTTATTAGGACATAGTGGAACCCAATCCCTCAGTCAATCAATCAGTGTATTTTTAGAGCGCACTACCACCCGTGAGGGTCACAAGGCGCTGGGCGGGGGCTGCAGCTACTGCTCATATAACCAGGTTTTGAGCCGCTTTCTGAAAGTCCGCAGTTCTTCGGTCTGTCGTAGGGGCAGGGGTAGGGTGTTCCAGGTCTTGGCGGCGAGGTGGGAGAAGGATCTGCCTCCGGTAGTCGCTCTTCGGATGTGGGGGACGTTGGCGAGGGCACGTCGGCTGAGCGGAGTTAGCAGGACGCGGTGTAGAAGGTGAGTCGTCTGTTGAGGTAGGCTGGACCGTGTTGTGGAGCGCCTTGTGTGCGTGGGTGAGAAGCTTGAAGGTTATCCTTTTGTTGACGGCGAGCCAGTGTAGGTCTCTCAGAAGGGGAGTGATGTGGCTGTGGCGGTGGGCATCGAGGATCAGGCGTGCGTAGGCATTTTGTATGCATTGCAGTCGTTTGAGGAGTTTGGCCGGGGCTCCTGTGTAGAGGGCATTTCCGTAGTCAAGTTTGCTGCTGACGAGGGCTTGGGTGGCTGTTCTTCTTGTATCTGTGGGGATCCATCTGTAGATCTTGCGGAGCATGCGGACGGTGTTGAAGCAGGCTGAGAAGACTGCGCTGACTTGCTTGGTCATGGAGAGTGTTGAGTCGAGGATGATGCCCACGTTGCGTGTGTGGTTGGTGGGTGTTGGGGCTGCTCCCAGAGCGGTCGGCCACCAGGAGTCTAAGGATGAGGACCTCCATCTTATCTGAGTTCAACTTCAGTTTGCTGTTCCTCATCCGTTCGGCGACGGCCTTCATTCCTTCATGGAGGTTGGATTTGGCGGTGAGGGGGTCCTTGGTGAGGGAGAGGATCAGTTGGGTGTCGTCGGTGTAGGAGATGATGTTGAGGTTGTGTAGCCAGGCGACGTAGGCGAGCGGCGCCATGTAGACGTTGAAAAGTGTAGGGCTGAGGGACGGACCTTGGGGAACGCCGCAGATGATCTTGGAGGCTTTGAAGCGGAAAGGGGGAGGCGGACACTCTGAGTTCTGCCGGAGAGGAAGGAGGTGGTCCACTCTAGAGCTTTGTCCCGGATCCCTGCGTTGTGGAGGCGTGTTCGTAGGATGCGGTGGCAGACTATGTCGAAGGCGGCCGAGAGGTCCAGGAGAATGAGGGCCGCAGTTTTGCCTTTGTCAAGCACGGCCCAGATGTCGTTGGTGGCGGCGATGAGGGCGGTTTCGGTACTGTGGTTGCTGCGGAACCCTGATTGGGATGGGTCCAGGATGTTGTTTTCTTCAAGGTAGTGGGTCAGTTTGTTGACGATCTTCTTGATGACCTTGGCCGGAAATGGGAGTAGGGAGATGGGACGGAAGTTCTTGAGGTCTCTCTGGTCCGCCATGGGTTTCTTGAAGTAGGGGTTTGATCTCGGCATGCTTCCAGCTCTCGGGGTAGGTCGCGGTCTCGAAGGAGATGTTGACGACTTTGTGGAGGTGGGGTGCGATGGTGGCGCTTGCTTTGTTAAAGATGTGGTGCAGGCATGGGTCTGATGGAGATCCAGAGTGGATGGTGCCCATGGTTTTGATTGTGTCGTCTTAGTTCACGTTGGCCCAGACGAGCTGGGGGTCGTAGTTGAAGGTGTCATGGATGTCTGTGATCTTGTGGTGGAATAAGGCGGCGAGGGAGTTACACAGGTCTTGTGAAGGTGGGATGCCATTTGTGCTGGAGCTGGGGTTGGAGAGTTAATTCACGATGTTGAAGAGCTCCTTGCTGTTGTGTGGGTTGTCGTCCAGGCGATCTTTGAAGGAGGTTTTCTTGGCAGATCTGATGAGGTGATGGTGATTGTGGATGGTGTTTCCATTTACTCATTCTTAGAATGCCAAAAGATAATCAAATGTATACGTGCAGGCTGCATGCAGCTGCTTACAGCTGCTGCATATCATACTAAACTACTTTGTCATGGTTGTATTTTGTGACCCGTGTGTTAATCAGGACCTCTGCAATTAACTTATTAACACAATGTGCTACTTTACGTATAAAGAAAATCTGTGCCATCTCCTTTAGGTACTGCAGAAGCCATATTCTCGGTTTTGGAACTCTTTGTCCTTCCATCTCAATTCTCAGTCTTCACTCTTGGATGTTGGGAATCAGTTAAAAAAGTGGATTTTTACATCTTGGATGTGGTTCTCCTTTTCACCTTTATCAGCAATGGGTTTGTTCTGGTGGTGCGATGAAGCTTAGGTGTAAGTTCCCTAAAGTATTGCTTTAACCTTTGGAGCAATTTTATGATCCATGCCTGGAACCACAAGTCACACAGATTTCTCTGTCAAGTATGTTAAGCATTTCAGAACCATTTGTATAGCGCGAGCCCTGCTGGATACACAGATGCATGTGCTTTTGGTCCCTGCAGTATTTTAAAATGAATTCTGTTGTAAGCAATAAATGAAACCTGAACAACTTTACTAACTTTTTTCCTCGTCATGTTCCTTTTCTTTTAGGACTTAGAAAAAACAGTGCATATCTACTGGTATACTTTTGTTTTATTTACAAAATCGTTAGATAGCTCTGCTAGACCCTGAAGAGTGACAAACACTGTATAACAAAGAATCGCTAAAAGGATAGGACAACTTGTGTCACATCTGCAGGTGGCAGTGAATACACAGTAATATGCTGTAGGCCATAGGGTGACTTCTGTGGGCCTTCCTCGTGACTCACGCCATATGTTTCAGTCCTTCGTTACAACTCCCTGTTTTCTAACCCCACCCCCGTGTGCTGGTTCCTGAGTATTTATGTATTTATTTATTTCCATCTCTGATTAGAGTAGGTATTTTTTAATTGCCATCTTGCAAATTGGTTTGAAGCTTGAAAATGCAGGAGAGGATGAAGGTGACTCATAGCAAGAGACAGGTAGCATACATGTTTATTAAATGCTAACATTTGGGAAATACTTGGGATGCCGGGGGAGAGCGGGTACAAACCAAAGTCTCATAGCCTGAGATTGTTTCCCGGCAAATCTCCACGCAGATAGACAAAGATGCACTCTATTGTTGAAAATGCAGAGACGATATTGTCACTTTCAAGTGTGAGTTAGTTTTGTAATTTGCCTGAGAGTGCGACGTGCCCTGGACGGCCATATGAGCTAGTTGTGACTGATACCAACAGGATTGTTCCTCACTGGCGAGTAAAACGGGTGCGGTAGTGGGAAGCCAAGTGCACACTACTTTGACTCGGAGACTTTCTCGGCTTTTCAGCTGAAGTGTAGTTTTCAACAGCCTATTAATGTAAATACTCAATCAAATGTGAACGCGATTTTTTGTCCTTTTATTTATTGATTACAGACAGCGGTTCTAGATGCTCCGGCTGTTCACAAGCTGCAGTATAAAGTGGGCTGTGAAACCTTGCATCATTAAGTCACTCCTTCTTTCATTTTTGATTTCTCCTTTTTTGTTCAGACGTGCAGCTAATGATGCCTTTAGAACTGTAATGTCCTCTTAGGCAAACACATTACATTTTCTTTGTTCGCTCAAAGGCGGAAAGTCAAGAGTAAGTACTGTGCGATTTGAGCATAATGGTGAAATAACAACATTATCTGCAGCCGGGTCCACCCGCTCTTCTAACTGCCCCCATTACTCCCCGCTTCCGATATCCAGTCAGCACACGATACTATCAAGGAAAAGTATAAGAAATGGCTGTATAATGCCTTTGTGGCCTGCAGTTGGACGGTGTCTGGTAGCACGTCCGGAGAAGGCCCGGCTCCAGGATTCTGGCTACGGGAGAGCCATGAAGATGCATGGGCAGGGGCGTTCTTTCAGGCGGGTGTTACTCCCCCTAATACATTTATTTTCTAGTTAATAGTTGGATATAGGTGCTCTCAGTCTGGTGAGGTGTCTGTTGGATTTCACCTGTTTTTTGTTTTTTGCATGCACAATCTCACACCGCCCCAATCTTACCGCCCAAGCTACACTCCTACACATGGGTGGGCCAAGGAGGTGCTTGAGGGAGCATACAAAAATCAACAAAGTGCCTAAGACACTGTTTTAGCACTAGCAAATATGTCCAATTTTGACATGTCTATAAAGCAAAGTTACACATATTGGCCATTCCCTGTGATTAGACCTTAATATGTACTGGGAGTGTAGACTGTTCCCTGTGCCCATTGGACATAACGGACATAGCTGTAGGCCCAATGGGTAGTGGCAGCAGGGCATCTCTCCTTACTGCCAGCTAGACATAGTCATGGCTAGAGATTACCACAAGCAAGGGTGTTTTATCTACAGGGGATATCTGTAGTGCTTGAGATGTGAATTCCGGAGGTTGCGTGCTATTATAACTAACCATAAGTGGCGCAAAGCCACCAAAATATTGTACTAGGCTACTGCTTATTCTAGTAATATGTTGTTGTGTGTCCGGTGCACATTTTCTAGTATCACAGACATGCATCATAAAATATGCATGTTTGATAACATGTTCTCCAGTTATGGTTTTCAATCTGCTCCGTATCATGGTTGGTTATCATGTAATAAGAGCCCTGCAAACCAGTATATATCAAAGGATGTGCAAATTGAACATTTCGCTGTAGGCAGTGCTTTAAATGGGCCGGTACTGAGTACAGGCTCTTTTTTATTTTGAGAGGGAGAGTACCTGCACTTCCCAAGAAAAACGTAATTCTTTCCATTGGTGAGTACCAGCACTTCCCAGAAACAATCAAGCACTCTGATACAGAGTACCTGCACTTCTGTTTTTCCACTTCAAGCACTGGCTGTAGGGAACTGATTTCCCTGCTGTCACCCAGGATAGTCTTCATCTACCATGCTTCCTGAAGTTCTGTCATGGGACTTCCAACAACATGGAAGGGATATTTGTTGTGGCTAGTTCGTTGCATGCTTGAGATACTGTGTGGTAGCAAGAGTGCTCCCACTGTTAGATAGTTCCTCATTTTTGCTACTTTTTATTTATTTATTTATTTATTTATTTTTAAACTTTGCTAGCTTCACACTTTAGAAAGCGGAGGAAGTTGTAAAAAAAACAAAACATTTGTGAAGCACTACTAACAAAAATGGGAAGAATTCATATGTTGACTTGAAAACTATCTTCTGTGCGCAAAATAGCTACTCAATCACTTTCATTCGCTTTATAAAAATGTTCAGCTGGAGTTAAAGGAACAGTGGTTACCAAGAACACCACTAAACACACCTGAAAGGTCCTTAAATACATATGCTTAAGTTGCTTGGGAAAAAGACACAATAGTGCTATGAATTGTTTGCTAATTAGGAATGATCACCAATACCACACTGCATTACTTCTTGTTTTTTTTCAAGTTTAGTAGTCTGCATTGTTTTAAAGTTAATAATGACTCATTATGTGGATATTTTACAGTGATAGGTGCGTTTTATTTATTGGCCACAAAAAGGTAAAACTCATTTCAGGGTATTTCTGTAATTTTACTTTGACTCTGCCTCCCAATGGGGCTTGCATTCCGTCTTTTATTGCAATTGAGTGTCACAGGATAAACTGTTGTACTATTGTAGAAGGGAGGCTTCAGCTTCTAGCCATGCTGACTTTACACTTATACATAGAAGTCATGCCAAAACAATTTGTGGGCCCTGTTTAAAAAACACATAGTTAAAGTCCCTGGTCAAAAGTTGAGTGTTTAAAGAAACATTTATAGTTGGGTGTTCTTGTTAGGGAATTTTTGAGTATTCGGAGAATATTAATATATTTGGGAAGTGAGCTTGTTAAAGCAATGTGGGCAAGTTAGATTGACTGAACATAAAATAATGTAAAATTAATCTGTTTAGGGTGGGTGGGGGTCTTCTCATTGACATTTGCGAAGAGCTGGTACATGTTGCATGTTATGCATGCTAAGCGAACACATTCATTTAAACATAGTAGCATTTAAACATACTTTGACATGGGTCTTGTTTCTCTCCAAAGAATATGTGAAATAATGCAATTGATGATTGTACACTTGGGTCACTAGCAGTTATAAGAAAGACCATGTGGGATTTGAGGAAAAATCATAAAGGCTCAAAAGAGAATTTTTATAAGTACTTTGATAAAGAGAGATTTTATTACAGTTCGATGTCAGTAAAATGATAGAAGGGCTGAGATGCATTCAGTCACATGCTAGGCACACAAATAACTGAAGTAATCCCTGACACACGATTGGCAGTGTACAAAGCAAACTCTGGGCACCGAAAGCTGTGGCTCTGCTGCTGCCTACTGTATCCTCGTGAGCAAATATAAAAAGCCTGAGACAGGTTTCAGCCGAGGGCAAAAATATGCTTTTGCTTCTGAGCCCCCTCTGAGATGCAGAATATGCCCAATCAATAATGGCAGGTATTTTTGGCCTGCAAGGGCCACAACAGCTACTGTCCTGCCTCTTAAGCAAATGGAAAATGACTTAATTTCTCAAGAATGAAACCCTATTCTGGCGGGCTCTGATGACGCTATTTTATCACATAATCTCAAAATAAAGCCCCTACGCAGATTGGAGGACGGTGTTGTCTTCAAGAATGTAGTGGAAATGTGGCCTGAAGAGATCAGGATTGACAATAAATCAAACAACATAATCATTTAAATAAGCCCACCTGAGACCAGATAAAAGCTAGAAACCATGAATGGTTGTTAAAATCAAAATCATACAGAAAGCAACATATGGTTAATGAGTTAAAGTCATAATAATCTCATATATATAGGGAAGCAGCATTAAGCTTAGTCATATGCAGCATGCAGGTAGTTTTAAGGTCAGGGTTAAGGTAGATATTAGTCTTCTCTCTAAGACTCAATGCTAGCAACTCTGTATCATCACCAAAATAAGCCCCCTTAATGGGAAATTTCACAACAAAAATAATCAGTACGAGGGAGCAAAATGATAAATAGACTCAGCAAATCACAGTACAGAATAAAATGCAACAGTACCTTATACAGTCCCCTAAGTTAATAATTTGTCCCCATTTGCCCTGATGTAAAGGAATGTGATAGTAGAAATCTTGTTACACGTAAAACAATGAGTACTTATGAAATTAATAGATTCACTGAGTTTCAGGGAGGAAGAACTTGAAAAGTAGCGTTTGAGAGGAAAGCTTCCACTACAGCTTACAGAGAAGAAAATCTTATTATGAAAGAATCACAATAAATAATTCATTCAATAATGTTTTGCGTCCACACTTAGGTGTGTGTGGAGATAGTAAGAGGACATACATATTCAGACAAAGAGGTAGTAGTGGTTCTACTGATAAAATCTCCTGAAAGTAACCAATAGTAAATAGGTAAACAAGCAGCAAAATACAAAGTATATGGGCGGTGCTGAATGGTGAATTATGCCCCACTAACAAAAGGCATGACAGTGTATCCAAGGCAGTACTGTGGTCTCCTTTGTTTATAAGAATAAAACCATGGTCCCATTTTGAATTTTAAGATGGAATTAGGGCCCGGTCAGGCCAATTAAAGGAAACACAGTTCTTATGAATATAAGGAATTCATTTCATATGAAAATCATTCATGCTCTGAATATGCATATTTAATAATTAGAAATCTTCTCTAACAGCTCCATAAAGCATTGACCGTGGTCAACAGACACCAGCTGCACTCCCTCGTGATGGCCCTGCCAAACGGAGATTTGAAGGTAGCCCATGATATTGCTAGTCTGCAAGTAAGAAGAGACAAGCACAGACTGGCAAGCACGAAACAGAACTGAAACTCTAAGACTGGTGACTAGATCATGGGTGGGCCATTGGGCTCCACTGGTTGGGGTGTGGGAACAGAGGGTCATGGTCCTCTTGACTCTTCCACTAGAACGTGGCCTACTCCAGTATATGAAGCATTGTATACATTCTGCAGTACAGCTGTACCATGCAATACAGTGCAGCACAGGAAGCTGGGCTCTTCAGCTTACCAGATCTTATTTAAAAACTTGTTGGATATTCCAGGTGGGCAGTGGTATTGCCGTCTTTACATCTTTAGAAAACAGACGATTAAAGGTCCATTGGGGCTATAGGAATCAATCAATCAATCAATATATTTATAGAGGGTGCTACATACCCATCAGGGTTTCAAGGCGCGGGGGGGGCACGCTGCTACTGGTCGAAGAGCCAGGTCTTGAGGAGTCTTCTGAAGGTGAGTAGGTCCTGGGTCTGTCCCAGGTTGGTTGGGAGAGTGTTCCATGTCTTGGCGGAGAGGTAGGAGAAGGATCTGCCGCCGGACGTCTTTCGGTGGATGCGGGGGACGGTGGTGAGTGCGAGATCTGCAGAGCGGAGCTGTTGGTGGGGGTGTAGAAGCTGAGTCTGTTGTTGAGGTAAGCAGGTCCAGTGTTGTGGAGTGCTTTGTGTGCGTGGGTGAGGAGCTTGAATGTGATCCTCTTGTCAACGGGGAGCCAGTGGAGGTCTCTCAGATGGGGTGTGATGTGGTTGCGGTGGGGTACGTTGAGGATTAGTCAGGCGGAGGCGTTTTGGATGCGCTGGAGGCGCCGCAGGTGTTTTGTCGGGATGCCTGTGTAGAGTGCGTTGCCGTAGTCTAGCCTGTTGCTAACGAGGGCCTGTGTCACTGTTTTTCTTGTGTCTGTTGGGATCCACTTTTAGATCATGCAGAGAGTGTTGTAGAAGGAGGAGGAGACTGCGTTGACCTGTTTTGACATGGAGAGGGAGGAGTCGAGGATGAAGCCAGATTGCGTGCGTGGTCAGTCGGTGTTGGTGGGGTTCATAGAGATGTTGGCCACCAGGAGTCGGCCCAGGCAGAGGGGTTGGGTCCGAGGATGAGGACCTCCGTCTTGTCCGAGTTCAGTTTCAGGCGGCTGTTTCTCATCCATTCGGCAATGGCCTGCATTCCCTCGTGGGGGTTGGACTTGGCGGTGTGCGGGTCCTTGGTGAGGGAGAGGATGAGCTGCGTGTCGTCGGCGTAGGAGATGATGTTGAGGTTGTATTGGCGGGCTACTTGAGCGAGGGGTGCCATGTAGATGTTGAATAAAGTTGGGATGAGCCCTGGGGTACGCCGAAGATGAGTTTGGTGGCTTTGGAGCGGAAGGGAGGGAGGCGGACTCTCTGGGTTCTGTTGGAGAGGAAGGATGTAGTCCACTCGAGGGCCTTCTTTTGTATTCCGGCTTCGAAGAGGCGGGTTCTCAGAGTGTGATGGCATACTGTGTCGAAGGCGGCTGATAGGTCCAGGAGAATGAGGGCTGATGTTTCGCCGTTGTCCATTTGGCGTCTGATGTCGTCTGTGGCGGCGAGCAGCGCGGTCTTGGTGCTGTGGTTTTGTCGGAAGCCGGACTGGGAGGGGTCTAGGATGTCGTTAATTTCGAGGTGGCGAGTCAGTTGCGCGTTGACGATTTTCTCGATGACCTTCGCAGGGAACGGGAGCAGGGAGATGGGTCGTAAGTTCTTAAGATCCTGGGGGTCTGTTTGGGCTTCTTAAGGAGTGCGTTGATTTCGGCGTGTTTCCAGCTTTCTGGAAATGTTGCTGTTTCGAAGGAGATGTTGATGACCTTCTGTAGTTGGGAAGCGATGGTTGCGTCTGCTTTGTTGTACACGTGGTGGGGACATGGGTCTGACGGTGATCCGGAGTGGATGGAGTTCATGATCTTGCGTGTCTCAATGTCACTGACGTTGGCCCAAGAGGTTAGGGGATCCGAGCGGGTGGTGTTAGTGGGGGTGGTGTCTGGCGTGGTGGGGGCTGCTGTGGTGTTGAAGCATTGTGAAATCAGTTCATGTAGGCATTCCTCTAGGCATTTTTGTTCTTCTCACATTCTTTCCCTGTATTATTTCAGCAATTCACAGAATGTGTGGTCCTGCAAAACTACACTTTCAGTAAAAAATAATAATATATACAATCCTATTACTAATGTATTTTCAAAGCTGTTTTGCCACATTCATATGACCCACTTTCTTTGAATTTTGAAATGCTTTGGAGTGTAAATGCTCATAAAAATCGGACAAAAATTAATTTAGTCCTTGCTTTTACATGGTGCTTCTTGCCTTGTTTCAGTATTGTTACGTGAGTGCATTATATCACATGAACATGTCCTTTGTAGCACTCTGCAAAGTCATATCAACCTTGACGTTTACCCAAGCACAGCCCTGCTTTTTGTCAGCCGTGACAGTTTTTTATGCTCCAATCTATTTTAGAAGTGAATTGTAAATGACTTGATATGACTCTCATGATCCGTATCAACTCATCTTAAGTGTTAGACACACATTTGTATGTTTACGTGACCACTACATAAGTCAGCACTTTTGTGTAAGTGTCCCCTATTTATTTTTGCATTGAGTCTTTCTAGATTCACATGGTATGTGTTATACCACTGACTGACAGTTGGGCTTGGAAAGCATAGCTTTTTGGAATTGGCCTCCAATCTAAAAATATGAAGGCAGTTCCATTTGCGACCCCACCCCCTCCACAAAGCCTGCAGTATATGGTATAGGACATGGCATTGTGTAAGTGTAAACCGATCACCATCTCGCTTTCATGATTAGAACAAATTTTTTATTTTCTTAGTTATCACTTTGCTTCAGTAATAATAGAAAATGTGGACAACAGCATGGTGAGGTATGATGGAAGACACTGAGGTATGATGAATCCTTTGTCATAAGCTTTTTCTTTCTTCAAATAGCCATTGTTTAAATAAGCGCAAAAGTCACCCGACTGTCTAACATGCTTAGCTTTTCCTCTCAAAAGTGATTCACCATGTGTCCTATGGCTTTTCTAATGAGCTATATTTCATCTCCTGTGTGCAACTGCAGGCTAGTCTGCCGGGAAATTGCTTTGGGGCCATTCAGTTCAGGTGGTTGTTTGGTAATTTGTGGCCAACTCAATCTTTAGGGAAACGCCCCAACTCTTGTACTTTTGGCTCTAAAATGGCTATTACCACTTTTCTATTGGTATTAATGTCTGACATCTGCGAAGGGATCCTAATCCTGGGAAACAGCGATCCCCTCTCTCTCTTAGTCCTCTGCATAAAATGTATTGCTATGAATCAGTCTCCAGCTGAAGGCCCACTATGCTACTCTTTCAATACAATGGCAGCTCTTGTGCACAGCCACCTCCTTTCTGCTGGTCTTCCTGTACCATCACAGTTAGGCTCAAAGTCTCCCCATACATTGGGTTTTTGAGATCTGGAGTCTGCTTGCTCTCTTCTATTCTTCCTCTCACATTTGGTTTCCGTGAGCCCAGGTTTTGTCACATCAGCGTCTCCTCTTCCTCTGTTAATGTTGTACCGATGCCCTACGGCCACCACATGCTCCTTCCCCCTTTCAACCTGGCTGTTAATTTCAACATGGTAATCAAGACTTTACTTTTGTTGTTGTTGTTTTGTTTACAGTATTTGATTGTGGAAATGTTGCTGCAACTGGCTCACAGAACCATGTGCAAAACCATATCAAGTATGGCTTCAGTTATACAGAAAAGTAAAAATATTTTATAACACAGTGGACACAATCCATCATCAAAGAATGCATTCTACAAGCCATATTCAAATACCCCCCTTAGTATACAATTAAGCTATCAACTGCCTTAAAAAGGGCCTTAAATAAATAAGGGAAGTGTACTGTTTGTGAATGGATACGTAAGGTTTTGGAACGCTTTTTAACAGAAGTTGATTCATTGAAATGATTGCCATTTAAGTTGACAGATGCACATAGCTGTGCGCAGGCTCAGAAATGAGTGTAACAACCAGGTCTTTGCACAAAAGCAATGAAATTGATGATAATCAATAACTAAAACAACTACAAAGAGATAAGGGGAACCCGGAGGGTTAATGGTCCAGTGTATACCCTCCGATGAAAGTTATTATATAATGAAATACACTGTTCCAAGGATAGAAAGAAAAGACAGGGTGAACACTAAGGAGTCCTAATTGTTAGGAGCAAGGGTCCTCACACACCTAATGGGTGTCATGCTTCATCATCGGACGGGCTCCTCGTCAGACCGGCGCTGCAATGTCTGACGGGCACCCCCCGTAGGGGGGCTCTCTGCTGGAGATCTTTTATCGATGATGCCGCTAATGCCCCACAAGTAAGTGAGGGAAGAAATAGAAAGGGGAGAAGAGATTAAGGACTAAAATTGGCTCAGGGCCCCTACTAAATATTATTTTTATTTCTGTATGGGGTGATGGCCAAGATTAAAAATATATCCAGAGAGTGAGGTAGAGGTAATGCTCATCCACTCTATTAGTACTAAATGTGGAAAAGAGGAAGGGATCAGGAACTACCCGACCCACCTTCAATTAGGGTCAACATGTTTCGCGTCTATGTGGTTCACATGGATCCTGTGACGCTTCTTCAGGACCTAATGTTTTTCTAAGCTTCTCCAACTTAAGACTAAGTAGACTCTTACAAACTATCACTGACAGTCAAAAAAGTATCGCCAGTCACTTACGAAAGTCCAACCTGATCCGAACTTTCTGTTCTTAACGGTCACCCTGCAAAGGTATAAAAGGTATCAACAAATAGGTAATGAACTCCATACCCTTGTTGTGTTAAACAAAACAGTGAATATGTGACAAACTGTGTGACACAAAGTGGAGATGTGGGTGGTAGCACACTCATGCTGAATAAATAACAAAGGCTTACCCTCCCGAGTCGGGACAGGGCTTCATGGGATCACGCAGACCAATAGCCAGGCTTATGATACACTCTAACCGTTTGATAGACAAAACAGCGAGAGAACAGACAATTGTATTTTAATACCAGTAAAACAATCAGAATTTATACAGGGAAAAAGTTGCCCATTATATCCTGAAATAGTATGTAACAGGTTAGCAATAAACAAGATGGAGTAGGCAAACTCACAAGGCACCCAGATAACTCATCCCACATAATATTGCTACTACCAGTTCTAATCAGGTAAAACAGTGTCTATACAGCAGTATTCTCAACAATATCCCCTACATCAAGAGGAGCTTGGAGTCCATCCTTTCCGAGAGGTACTCAGCCGGGCAACAAGAAAAAATAAAAATAAAATGAAATCCGTACGTAGGGGCGTTTCGAGTTTATAGCGGCACCCTCTACAAGTAAAACAACTGAACGCGCAGGCTTGGAATCGGAGCCTGTCGCGTTGTTGCTATTTGGTGTTTATACAAGTCTGAAAAAAAATACGAGTACCGTCCCCGCAAGTGCGGAGGTACTCGTATCTTTTTTCAGACTTGTATAAACACAAAATAGCAACAACGCGACAGGCTCCGATTCCGCGACAGGAAATGACCCAAAATGCAGCGTGGACACTTCACATTTTTTCACAGAAAACAGAGGGGTTTTTTTGCAAAGTACCTACCTGTAGATTTTGGCCTCTAGATCAGCCGGTCCCAGGGGGGGCAGAAATGGCCTAAAATAAATTTGCGCCCCCCCTGGCGCCTAGAGGTTTCTGCCCCCCCCCCCCCAAGGGGGGCAGATCTGCCTAATAACAATAAACCCCCTGGGGAGTGACCCTTGCCTACGGGGTCGCTCCCCTTGCGTGAAATTGGTGCAAAAAAAAGAAATCCCCGATGCCTAGTTGTTTCTGACCTAAAATCGGCCGATCTGCCCCCAAAGGGGACAAAAATGGCCTAAATACAATTTGCCCCTCCAGGGGAGCGACCCTTGCCTAAGGGGTCGCTCCCCATCTGTAAAACAACAACAACAACAAAAATCCCCGGTGCCTAGTGGTTTCTGTCCCCCTTGGGGGCAGATCGGCCTAATTAAAATAGGCTGATCTGCCCCCCAGGGGGGGCAGAAATAGCCTAAAATAAATTTGCCCCCCAGGGGAACGACCCTTGCATAAGGGGTCGCTCCCCTTGCGTGAAATTTGCGAGAAAAAAACCAAACTCCCTGGTGTCTAGTGGTTTCTGTCCCCCTTGGGGGCATATTGGCCTCATAAAAATAGGCCAAAATGGCCTAAATATAATTTATAAACATTTTTTTTATCCCTGGTGCCTAGAGGTTTCTGCCCCCGGGGGGGGGGGCAGAAAAGGCCTTTTAAAAAAATGCCCCCCCCTGGGAGCGACCCTTGCCCAAGGGGTCGCTCCCCTTACGTGAAATTCGCGAAAAAATAAAATAACTCCCTGGTGTCTAGTGGTTTCTGTCCCCCTTGGGGGCAGATTGGCCTCATAAAAATAGGCCAATCTGCCCCCAAAGGGGGCAGAAATAGCCTAAATATAATTTGCCCCTAAATATAATTTGCTCCCCACCTCAAAACTATAAAACAAAAGAAAAACAAAAAAAAAAGAAAACTCCCTGGTGCCTAAAGGATTCGGCCCCCCCCCCCGGGGGCAGATCGGTCTAATTATAGGCCGATCTGCCTCCAGGGGGGGCAGAAAAGGCCTTTAAAAAAAATGCCCCCCCCGGGAGCGACCCTTGCCCAAGGGGTCGCTCCCTAATGCCAGTTTCATTTAAAAAAAAAAAAAAATCCCTGGTGTCTAGTGGGCGTTTTGGCAGCCGGATTGCTTGCAATCCGGCTGCCAAAACGCTGAGAGAGACTTCAAAGGGAAGGAAATAACTTTCCTTCCCTTTGAAGTCTCTCGGCCTCCTCCATGTGATCGGAAGAGAAATGCTTTCTCTTTTCTCTTCCGATCGCACTGGAAGCTGAGCTTCCAGCGCGATGGGAGGAGGCCTTCTGGTAAACAGCGCGCGCTTGCGCGCTGATGTCACGTCGGGGGTGGAAGGGGAAGGTCTTCCCCTTCCATCCCTGCCTTGGGGGGGAAACCCACAGATGGAGCACTAGCGCTCCCTCTGGGCTCTGTGCCCAGGACGTAATGGTTACGTCTTGGGCACACAAGCACTGTGCTGCAGGACGTAACCATTACGTCCACGGCACAGAAGGGGGTAATGTAGAGATATACATGTTTCTGTTTGTTAAACCTTATCTATTGCTTATTCTGGAGCACCAGATATGCCAAAACCCTACAATTACAAATGGATGACTAATTAATGTTAGGAAAACCTCTAACAATGACATTTATATTTGTTAAAAAAAAACATTAAAAGTGTAATTCTCCTCTACAGTGATCAAAAATGTGAATACCGTGCTCATGTGACGCCTTTGATGTAACTAACCCATGGTGCTAAAGTCACTGGGTTTGTGTTTATTATGCTAATACTGCAGCATTAGAAGAATAAAGGGAGATTCAAGGGAAGGAGCTAGCAGAAGCATGCAGTTCAGTGCAAGCACTTGAATAGAGGTTGAAGGAAGCACCCAGCCAGCCAGTACCATCAGGTGAGTCATGAATATTCCACTGGGGTGAGTCAAGACTTGAGTGACCAAGTCTCAGGCCTGGCCAACAGCTGCTCGAAGAAAGCCAGTGTTAGAAAGGGGTGCGCTGTCAAAACAAGGCTCTAAAAAGTGCTGTTGTGTAAATATGTACTTAGTGCTACACAAGCTTTTGTTATATCCATTATTTCAGAGGTAGGAAGGTGAGGGGGTCTAATTCCTTTTTTTAGAGTGAGGATAAGACTGAGTTCTAGATCAAATGCAAGACAAAGAAGTTGACGACCAGGAGGAAATGTTTGTGTGCTAACAAAGCCCATTTTATCTTGTGAACGTATTATTCACCTGTTAGTGCTCTCTTGTGCCCTCATGGTCTCTGGATTCCAGGAGATATGCAGGTAAAGTCAGCTTTTGCTTTATCCAAGAGTAAAAGATATGTCAAGAATCCAAACCACATTCGGTTTAGGTGACTGATATAATATTACTTTTATTTAAAACTGTTTAAAAATAATTTACAGACCTTATTTCACTTATAGTACCTCATTACCTAAAACACGCATTTTGGATACCTTTGATAATAGCTAGTGGTTTTCAGGCTGTCTTTGACTTAAGTGCTAGATCAGTTTTTAGGTCTAAAGCATTTTAATTTATGCAGATGCAACAGAGCATGGGCAAGGTGCATTGGAGAATCCAATAGACCTCGAAGGCGAGACTTATTGGCTTTACACTATGCTTGTTATTGACACCTTCATTAAAGTGAGTTCATTGATCAACCAAGTTTTGTTTAATAGGCATTTGATTCAGCCATTTCAGCTTGAGAAATTGTCAGTAACACTATTTGCTTTTCAGTAAGGGCCTGCAAGTTATTCCAGATACAGGTTTTCAGACCCAGAAAGGACACAGGCGGCAGGCCTGTCCAGGAAAGTACCAGGCCCTTTTCCACATGTTTTGTCCTTTTTCAATACACAAATTCTTTCTACTTTTAGGACTGGGGTTACCAGGTGTGAGTCGGCACTTGGTCAACTCTGATTCAACAAGGATGGTATCCACACAGAATTACCACTTCACTTAACACTCACGCTCATTAATGTCTCTCCTCCCTGTGAGCAGCCTGCTAACATCCTGGCTTCAGTTTCCAGTGGTGTGCAAAGGAATCTTGACAGTTTGTATAATTGTTCATGAGAGTGCGTCTATGCACCCGATTTCTTCACTAAATAATTGGTACAGCTCCACAGTTAGGACCATGATCCTGGGATCCATTTCATGAATTTCTTGAAGAGGGCTGCTGGTGACACTTTAAGCAAGAACTACTGGAGTATCTTCAAAGTTCTATGGTCTCTAAAAGATTCCGGTGAGGCTTTGTAGCCCTCCCTTCGTTACCAGCTCTTTGTTTAGTTTCCTGTTTAGAAAAAACAAATTCATAAGCAACTTCGCCATTTTTTCATATAGTGCATGCAGCCATTGATGTGTTCGGGAGTATTGCACCTTATTTTAACCATAGCTACACATGCGCCTTAATAAGAAAACCAACTGTAAACAGATTTTTAGAACATATTTTTGTTATTTTGGAGAATTGAAATTTTAGTAAGTGATTGCAGTCAGTACAAGGTTGTATTCTTGCTAACATTTAATATGTTTTTTAAAAGTTTATTATGATAGACTTGAAAAGGAACAGCCGACACGTGTTTCGCGCCTTGTTGTGTATGTACCTGGAGCTTTCTCAAGGCTCTCCCAATATTCAAGAGAAAATGCTCTTTATATGATTGTTATGCAGAAGATCAAGGATACTAGGGATGGAACCCGAGATGCACAACTGTCGTTCTGACCATAATCAGCCTTTTGTGATCGATTGATCCTTGATCTTCTGCATGTGTCGGCTGTTCCTTTTCGAGTGTGTCATAATAAACTTTTAACTGAGCTTATGGATTTGACTCAAAGCATTAATATACAAACATCATGATTGTATGATGCATCAAATATAAATTTTGGATTTATGGCGGGCCTACCAATCTCTTTCTCAGTCTTACAGATCTATTTTCTATCTGTGATATTTTTTTTATGTCAGGCTGGTTTTAACTGGTACTTGAGTTTTTCACAGTATAGACTATGGCTATGCAAACACAAAAACTTTTCTAGTCCAAGCTCCACTCATTTGACGGCAATGGGAAAACACATACATACTGAACATACATATAGAGAGGGAGCGTTGGGGTTGGGGGAGTGAGCTAGGTGCAAGGTTTACATCGGCACAAGACTCCAAACAAGCTCAGAAACCCTAGTTAATGAATGTCCAGTGGGATACTTGCTTTCGTGAAAAAAGTAGTATTTATATATGAACACAACGTGAATATGGCACACCACAATAATATACACAATCATACCCTGCTCCAGGGCAACAGCCCTCTCTTCATCTTGTCCCCCACCTAGCATTCAAGTGTTTTGAACAGCTACACACAGGGTAATGGCCTCTCTGGGTCACAACACTGCACAGGGAGACTGCCCTCTTCAGCTGTAGCATTGCACCGGAGAGATGGCCCTTACTCTTTACCTTACCCCCACCTGGCATACGGTGGTCTCAAACAATGGCACACAGGGTGACAGCACCTCTAGTTCATAGCACTGCAGAGGGTGACTGCCCTCTTCAGCCCCAGCAATGCACCAGGGTGATGGCCCTCAATGTTCTCTGCGGCCCTCACCTGGCATACATAAACCGTGTACAACAGCACTGGAAGATGCCTGATCAGTGCAGTGGTCAAGAGGTGGCCCGGAATCTCACATTCTGCTTCTGGGACCCAATTAACAGGATCCCAATTTGGCCTCAAGGCACTTTCCTCCTCCTTACTGGGGACACTGGTCTTGGCAGGCAGGCAAATGCTTTTGCTTGAGGCTCCAGGGAAAGTGGAGTCCCCTCACCTAGGAGGGAGACAAGCAGATCTTGGTCCACGGTCCTGGTCGACCTTCATCATGCTGCTGCATACCTACATGTTTTGTTGGGGGGGTGGGGGGGATACAGACTTTCCTTTTTATAATCAGTTTCCAGACAGAGATATGATTTAGTGTCTTACTCTGGGAAGTTTGTGTTGTGAGTGTTGTCCACTTTGAATTCCCCACTTTTCTGTCCAGTCCTTTGTCGAGTAAGCAGTCTGTCACAGCAGGAGCAACTCCAGCCTTGATAACCCCACACCACATGCCATGGGAGTGACCAGAGGACCACACTTATATGGCGGTCCTTACTGATATATGCCCAAAAGGTTATAAAGGCCCACAGCCTTACACTTTGATTCCCTTATCAGCCCCATTTCCTTCCCGAGATTTACCCAGTCCCCACTGATCAGTGACCTTTTCAGACTTAAGGAACACTTTTGAAGTGCACAGGAGAGCCTGGCTCTCCCTTTCTCCATTGTGTGTGTCCCACCCATTTCTCAGAAATGTAGGCAATCCACCAATCTCTCTGAGCTGGCTCGTCCACCTCCACATGCCTTTCCAAAGCCCTGGGCTTCCAGTACTGAACCCAAGGGCCTCCATGTACAATATGCATGCACATGTGCATTACAGCAAGCACATGTGCAATCACATGCCCGCTACACAGCACTATGTACTAGCATGATGTAGGCCTAGGGCGAGATAGGTACTTAGCAGGGGAACTCTACATAAGAGGGCCAGTAGGCCCGAAGCCAGTGACGCAGCTAAAAAGGCCTGTTCATTTCTATTGCTCATTATTACAAAAACGGTATGCTGCCACCTCCGCAGTCTTGCTACATAATTCTCTGTAAGAGCAGTAGGCCTTTAGCACGATCAGGGTAATGCTTTGTGCACCCTTCCTGGTCTAACAAGGCCTATCTGTGAGATAGGCCAAGGTCATTCACACAGAAACACACAATCCCTGTTCTACCATGATGAAAAATTGGTACCCATGATCCCGATATAGCTGCAGCTGGGCACTGGGGCAGAGGTGCATGTCCATTACCATGCAGGTGAATTTTCCGTCCCAATACAGCAGTTTTCCTAATGTAGTATTTTAAACAATGTCTTTTGGGTGTGACATTTATTTTATTATTATCCATGAAAGAGACTAGAATAAATACCCATCAAACCAAGTACCCAAGTTGCAGGCAGCAGAACATAACATTGTCATTTAAACACTTAACATATATTTTAGGAGTGCACGCAAAATAAAAAGCTGGTTAAAGTTAATATAAATATCAATAAAAAATTCACTCAGAACCACCTTTGCTATTAAGGAGAAAGGAACTGTTTTAGGTGTATGTGAAATACGCGACTGGCTTGTGCAGCCACTCGAAGCGCGTCAGTGGGTAAAGTGGACTAAATGGTTAATCCATTGTATCTTGTAGGCTGTGATGGGGGAACCAAATGTGAGTGAATATTTAAGAGACCAGTGGATGCAGCCCGCTAGCCAGAAGCCCCCTGTGTGTATTATGTATGATTTTTTGGGAGTTAAAATAGTATGGTAAGACAACCTAAAGGCCACACTCAAAAACTAGCCTGTGGACACAATTCGACATGGAGGGATAGTGTCTCATATTACGTTATTCTTCTGGCAGCAGCTTTTCCTCATGTGGCCAGTTCCCACTGCAGCTCATTTGCTGGGGGGGAGGAGGGGGGGCTTTTTTCAGATCACTTGGCTCAGAGTGATCATAATTACCCCGTTTTGGCACTGCTGTGATTAGCTCTAAAACTTCCTTCCGGTGTTACACCAAAGCCGCCTCTTATGCTCGGCTTGGGACCTCCTGGCACAGCTGTTTTTCCCATTGCTCAGTATGACTGCTTCATTGTTACGTGGCTACACCATGGGTATCTCTCTGGAAATACTGAACCTGTGAATGTAGTACAAGCCACTATAATGTTCTAGAATAAATACATTCTCAGTGTGGTGCTAGGGGATGTGTTTTTAGTCACACTTTTCCCAAACCGATTGGGCATCTATACACCAACAGTACAAGTTAAATCTTGCTTGGCAAGGAAGGAGTGCAGAACCTGAAATATTGTCGTAATTCAATAGGTCAACATCTACAATTGGGCAACACTTGACATTGTTTTAAAGACCACATCTTAGCAGAAAGAACTCCACAGATGGGAGAATATAGTCACATTATCACTTGGCGTCTTATTTTGTTACAGTGCCAACAACCTGTGACTGCAGAACCTCTCCTTTCATCTGCATAAGGTCAGTGATGTAGATGAGGCGTGCCAAAGGTCTCTTCCACCGCAGGTTTAAACCTGAGGTAGGGTTACATTGCATTCGTTTCCTCTAGTCGGTACTGGCAGTGGATATATCAGATAGTGGGACAAAGCGTTGGCTATGTACATACAAAAGAGCAGCTCAAGCCCTGACTAGACAGAATCTTCATTCCACTTTGGAACTAGAATATGTCTTGGGCACAATTGTGCCCGTTGGTATGGGCATTCTTACTGTTTTATGACCAGGCTTAGATAGTGGATGTAACTTACGTGGACTCTCATCTGTACAGCACCACTGAAAATTTAGTGTTGACATTTGCATGCAAGCATGAACTATTTGCATAAACTTTAACGGATCCATCAAATTAGGATCCATTGTGGGAGAAGTATAGACCAGAACACTCTGCATGCTGAATTTCCCATCTCAGGTGTAAAAGGAGAGCCCTAGATTTCTGGGACTGACATGCCTTGTGGTGGTACTCCGTCGGATTTCATTTGTTATACGTGAGGGCAGTTCTTTACGTTTTTTTGTGTTGTTTCTCTGCCCTGTCGAGTTTATCTAAACATCTTGCGCTTTGAATTTGAGTGTGCCATCTATTGGCACAGTGCAAGCTTTCGTGACATGCAGTATAAGCTCCTAGAACATTCTCTAACCGCAACATGTCAAATACGATGCTGGCCCTTCCAACAAAGTGCAGCTTAATATCGTGGAGGAGTGAAGCCAGAATCCGAGAGGCAGTTTGGCCTAAACCTTCAATGGATTTCAAGTTTTCCACTTGTAATAGTACACTTGAGCAGAGGAGAGAGGTAGGAGCACGTTTGTGCCAGGTGTTAGGCCTCTGGCTTTTTCTCCATTTCCATTAATGAAACTGTTGTCACAGCAGTTCTAGATGACTTGTCATGAGAGAGAAGAAATCCTTTTTGCAGTTTTCTGCTACCTCAGGAAATCATTAAGGTGTATCAATCCATCAGGTCAGCTCTTTCACAAATGCGCGGGGTACGGCATACTTGGTCTGTTCATCTTCATATTTAAAACCTTACTTTAGGCCTCCCAAAATGACACTCTGAAACTCCCGTCATTCCAGCTCTGAACGCTGAAAAAAATCCACCTAATCAACCCTAGAGCAAAACCGTCCTACTTTATAATCCGTTTCCTCCAGTGCGCCGTGCATAACAGCACATCTACGAAAAAAGTTGTGATAATTTGTTTTGCTATGGTATGCTCATTTGTGTGGTGTTTCTTGTGTGGGCCTATCTATCGTTCATTTGGATGCAGGATGCACAAAATGATCCCGGGGTTCTTGTTGATTGTAGGCAAGGGGATTGGTTGATGTTGTTCGGTTGTGCTTGCTGTTGCTTAGTAACTATTGATAGTGGCCATCTATGGTAGAACCGACTAATCCTTAATCAATTGCATCTTATTGCTCTGTGCTTATGGATGTGTGTGACAGAGTGTTGCCTTTTTGGGATATATGGTTATCCAATGCCCCTTCCTTTGCAGTGGCGTCTACACTTTACAGCAAGGAGACATGGTCGCCCAGTATGGACTTCAAGTGTCCTCTGGTGACAGCGACCCAATTGGGTCCACTCACCTCTCTCCTTCAATAGCACACCTGCTCCCACCGTAGGTCTGTATCCCAGCACTAAGGACGCATAATGAGCTATATATATGCAGTGCCAAGTTGGCATACAGTAACCTAGTCTCCCTAAGAACATAACACTGATGTTTCGTTTTCTATGGGACTTTAGTCTCTCATTTATTACAGGAGTTTTGTAACATGCTTATATATCATATTCTAGTTACTTTCAATCACTGATTAAACAGTTTTCTAGGTGTCAGTATATTTCTTTTGAGTGTAAAACTCCAGGAATACTTGTAGAGTTATTTCATTAGTAAACCACTTTAGGAGGGATCAGAGATATATGGCAGGGCTAGAATGGGTTGCTTAATGGCTCTGATGGCCATATTTAACCTCCTCTGCCAGTTGAAGAATCAGAAGTGGGTCTTCTGATTGGTCTTCGTTAATTGATACAAGTAGGTTGACGTATGGTACGGAATAACGACTGTGCATACAGTTGTGGTCAGATGTTCATGGTAATTTCTTATCATTCTAAAAGACGTTTAGCTCTCTGTCTCACAAGCTGGAGTTAGTTTTTATGCAGAAATTTTCGATTTCAGCATTATGTAGAATGTAAATGTCTTTTGCAAAGAATTTGAACATTTTCTGCTTTTGTGTCTACAGATGTACATACGGAAGCAGTTCAAGCAGCACTTGCAAAACATAAAGAGAGGAAGATGGCTGTGCCTATGCCTTCCAAACGGCGGTCTTTAGTGGTGCAAACCTCGATGGATGCCTACACACCCCCAGGTGAGCATAAAAGTGTGTTATCCTTCTTTATTTCTAAATTATATCTGTTGTGCCAGTGGTCATTTCATTCAGCTAAATACTGTATTCATTTCACCATCACATTTCCCATCGTGGTCAGCTTCTTTTATGAAAAAAAATAACTTTAACATTTGCAATAGATTTTGAAAGTGAGATAATATCATAAATGACCAGATTGTAAAGCCTAGGGTTTTGAATTGTATTCTACTCAGGGTGAAAACCTGCACAATTTACACTTAGGAAGGTAGGCAGAATAATCATTAATTGAAAATATATCCAACCTCGCCTATCTACAGCTACCAGTAGAGGGAAATCTGGAGCAGTTGTCTAGTGCTGGGAGACCTGCTCCCCCTCTCCATTGCAGCGAGACAGGAGACAGTCTGGATGGGTTATGCCCCCCGCAGCCTCTTTATTTGGGCTTGTGTAATTGGGGCTAACAGCAGGTCCTTCTCCGTAAGAACTAGGAGAGAGGCCTGAAGAGAGCGAATACAATCTGAAGAAAGACAGACTGTTGCAAAGTAGTGAGACAGGCAACCTGAAAGAAGGGAAGAACAGTCTCAAAGTGTGTTGGAAAACTCATGGAGTTAAGGTTGTCGAAAGGTCATTTATTTATACACGAAACAGTTTTTTTTTTTTTAAATGGTAGTGAAATTCCACAAGAAGGAGGAGCAGAGACAGGGTGAATGTGGAACAGAGGAAAAAACAAAACAGGGGTAGTACAAAATGAGATGGGAGAGGGAAATGATCGAGGAGAATATCCAAAGAAGGGTGAGGGAGAGTCCCAACAAAACAACCTGGTTGAAAAATACATTTTGATTGTGCACCAGCCCCAGAAAATGCTGTTTTACTCAACTAAAAATACATCTTACATTAACAATAGGAAACCAGTAAAGTTCTGGGGTATGGTCTTAATTTTTTAAAATTCATCAGACATGGCTGTTCCAGAGAAAAAACAAGATGTGACATTATATTCCGTAGAAACCTTGCAATGTTAAGACAAGGGTTGGCTTAAGATACAAGAGGTCAAGCATGTGACAGACTGGAAAAATGGCAGAAGTCTTGAGTAGCAAATGATGCGGTTATTTTTTTCAGAAGCTACTTCCAGGTGTAGTTTAGGAGTAAAAAATAGTTATTTTTAAAGTAGTAGTAAGTTTTTGTGGGCTGTTTGTGCTGACAGCTAGTTAACCAAAGGTTTTGTGAAGTTTTATATATATTAAAGAATGTTTGCATTTACATGACATTAACGCACACGCACACTAATGCTAAATGTATAGAGAAATTGTGTTTATTCACATTTAGTTTGACTGTGGGTAATGTAGGCCTGAATTTTAAAATTTCTGTTTTCCATCGTGTTTTGTGACGTAAACATTTTATTTCTGGGTAAGGTGGAGTTCTTATTTTGGAAACCAATTTTTATTTTCCTTTCTATAATATATGAAGAAATGTTTTCTTTTCTTTGTGATTATCGAGCAATGTTTTAATGAATAGCACACTCAAAAGACACCTGCAGAGTACAGACTGGTCCAAGTACACTATCTTGTTTCAGATAGTGTACGTTTGAAGGGCGCAGAGAGAAGCTTGTAGTGTGAGAAAACCATAAAAGTCCATCGAGTACGTAATATTATCATTTTGCTTCAACCTGATTGGACTGTCTCATGAGAACGGCGTCTAGGCGTTTAGAGTTTGTGTGTTTTTATATTAGATAAGAGAAGAATGGAGCAGGAAAGAGTAGGGCTATCGTAGAGTGCTTTTTCAGAGAAAGGGGTTGACTGTCCTTTTTCCTTCCATTTGAGTGGATCTCATTCTGGTTCGTCCTCTGTCTAATAAGATTTGATTTAACCGATGTACATGTTAATTGAAGCATATATATTCTTCTTAGTTTGATGTTAACCTGATTTCTGCTTTCTGTAAACCATTAACTTTTAATAAACCTTCATGCTTTGAAAATATAAAATGCACTCTATTCTTTTTTGTGGAGCCTAATGTTCTTCACACATTATTGAATGTATTGGTTTGTTGACCATGGTCGGGAGGGGGATACGGGCACACCTAAATCCTTAGTGTATTAACACAGCCCCCGGTCCATCGATGGAAGTGCTTTATGGTTCTTGATTTTATCACTTAAAAAAGCGCTAATAGGTGTATGCACCTTATGAATTTGACAATTACTACTATAACTTTTCCTGGAGAACAATTCACTAATGTATTTCAGTAACCCTGCAGCCTGTCTGAAAATTCTGATTCATTTTTTCACTTACTCATTATTTGCTAGTACACAACATCTAAGGATTCCCTAATTTGATCCCTGGATGCTTCTTGGTTTTCTTCAATAATGTCATAGGTTTTTTGCCAAAGCATCCATATGTACTGCTGCAGTACTGTTAGTTGGCACTTTTGTGCTATAATCGTTCCATTTAGCTGCTTACTACTGCACAACTTCCATTTATCTTTCCTCCTTATTCACGACTTCTCATACCTTTAGAGATTTTATGCTAATGGCAAATAATGAATGGCTTAAATTGTCTGTAAGATCATTCAGTGAATTGGATGCTCATGAGTGAGAAAAGCACGTGACCTGTAGGTCACCGGTTTTAAACTGGGCTGTACCAACTCACTATTTCATTCATTTGTTTGACAGACTGATCCTAATTAGACAGGGTAATAGCAACACCTGTAATTTGCAGAAGATGCAAAACTGTGGTAGCACATGCTAGAAGAAATTAGACTAGTTATTGTTCAAATGTACATGTAATAAATGCTTGTAGGAAAGTATTGTGTCTTCATCCCCATGTACTGGGACTCCAGTGCTTTTGCATATGAACTTTATAAATACACACTTTGTAATTACTGTTTCTTTGTAAAATCAGTTAATAGTGTTTGCAGTGTTATATTTACTATAGATCAGCTCTGAGTGTACTTTGGTGTTCTTTGCAACTTTTTAAATGGGAAGACAAAAAGTGGTTATTTAAATTAATTCTGTTTATGTTCAGTTTATCAGAGAATTATGTTGATGGAAGGTGAATGCAGTATGGATAGGTAGGAACATGGGATTATCATGAGTTGGGCATCCAAGAGCCTAATTAACTGAGTACAGCAATTGAACTGATCTATGTGACACCTATATGCCACTGATAGATAGGAGGCTTCAGATTTAGATTCTGCCTACGCCAGCTCATGTAGTATACTTAAACAATTCCTGCTACAAAAAAGACGTGTAGGTGGTTTTACTAATTTTACCCAGTTGAATGTGATGCTGTTTGACAATAAGAAACTATTTTTTTGTGTCAGAGATTCCGTTGCATGTTTGTTTGTTGTATTTCCAATCTTGGCCCCTTTTGGAGCTGTGGTGGCACTGTGGGATATAACCAGTCTCTTCTGCTGGCCGTCGTGCTGCTGAGTCGCTACATGAAGAGGTCGAAAATGCCTTCCTTATGTGGCACATGTCATTTAATGCAGCCTTAGTTCTCTCTCCGCTGAATTCTGGTGGGTTCCTCCAATAGATGTCCCGTGTTTTAGTCTCGGACAGATAATACATTTCACATTTCCTGGCATCTCCTCCTCCTCTGTTCCTATGTTTTGTTTCTTATTGATCCATGATGCTGCTGAGAAAATGGTCACCAACCTGGAAAGAGCATAGCCTCATCATAACAACAAGAGAGATAGGCCTCTCTCATCCACTGGTCATGAATGTGCAGATACTAGACATCTGTAGAAATTTTATTGCATTATCATCCTCTGACATGGCATGCAAATTGAAGCAAGATCCTTGCAAGTCTTTTTACAATAAATAGCAGTGAAAATCCATAAGGATGTGATCATTTGTATGCTCTCGGAGCAAACCTAGTCAGTCACTTGAAGGCTTTGATAAGTCGACACAATAGGATTTAAGACTTGGGTTCTTCAGCCAGGAGAAAGGTCTTGGATTGGAGCGAGGAAACAAGGCGGGCGCTGCTCTGAACGCTCGTAGCAAGATTGAGCTGCACTGAGCGAGCAAGCCTGGTGCAAAGCGTGTAGGTCTGCTGGAGATGACGGTTAAAGAGGTGTGCTTTCAGCCGAATCCACCTGTATTCGCCCGCACCACCCACAGTGCTCCAAAACTCCTGCAGCACTGGCTGCTTTTTCGCCCAGGCCGCTTCTCTTTGCCTGGGTGTTTTTGGTCGCTGGGGGGTGGGGGAGGGTATATATGTATATATATATATATATATATATATATAATAATTACCTCGAAACATGGCTCAGTAATAGAAGGAAGTCATCTATACACCAGCTTAAGATGAAGTCAAAAGTGCAATCAACTATATACGCTTTATGCAGACTCATTGGAAAATTATGCAGACCAAACTACACGCGCAATAGCCTGATTCAGCTGGAGTTTGGCCTTGTACCTCAAAAATATGAATGCCTGAGCACACAAGCAAAATACTATCAGGTCTTCAAAGCCCCAGCAAGATCAATGAAGGATGTGCTCAAAACTAGATATGAAGTAAAGGCGAATCCCACGATTAGCCATATTTAAAAGGCCGTGGTGGACCTAAAACTGGCAACTGAAAAATGGTCAGGGGAAAGTTTAAACTGTGCTGCCACAAACAACGTCAAAGAACAAGTTTACCAATTGTCGGGGAAGAGGACTTGACCAGACACAAAGGCCATAAAAGGCAGTCAGTCCTAAGGACGTCCTATGAGGCAAACATACAGCCATCCTTACACCAAGCCCTGGGAAGGAAATGCCTTTCAGTTGGGCCAGGCCGGTGCCCCTGCCAATAAAAGAGCTGAATCTAGGGTGGACATTTTTTAGCAAACGTAGTAAAATGTAGGCTCTGCAAGTAGAGAGAGGAGTCCCAAGTGAACCTGGTATGCTGTTGCCCAGCCTTGCTACAACAGCCGCGCAAGTTACTAAAACCAGTGCTCCTGTCAATAGCGGTACGGGCATGCGCAGAAGCAGCGTCAGTCCTCTTCTCTAGCACTCCCCCTTAAGACTTGGCCAAAATAGGGGAAATACATGACCGAAGCACGATCTCGGCTGAGTGAATTAAAGGGGTCCAGCGACAATAAAAAAAAAGAAGACTCGCTTGTCCCAGATAGCCGGCAGAAGCAGTCGAAAACTTGCAGACTCTTTTTTTAGTAGCTCATCACTGAGCACTGCACATTGCTGGCAGATTTTTTAAATGGACAATTTGCATATATAATGTAGAACTTTAATGCAGGCATATTGCACAACAAGGAGAATGTGTGAGACATACTAAGAAACTGTAAACCAGGTGTGAGTGTGGTTGGGGGCCACACAGTTTTTTAAAAATATATAGGCGTCTTACACACATTTTTATACATGTTTTGGTATACAAAGCACAGCAGCACTTGTAGAGGACACACAGCTTTAAGCCTATTCGATTTTTGCTTTGTCTTAATAGGTTGGTATACATTTGGGATACCGTAATGATTTTTAAACAGTTCTGTAACAATGACCGAAGTTAGTACAATCAACATGATACAGTTAAAAATGTTTGAACCTGTATGGTGTAAATTCTATCCAGTTTAGCTTAATGTGTTTGCAGGAAATTGGGAAGTTGTAATGATTTTACGTGTTTGTACATATTTGGGAAATTGCTATGATTTTTAGTATTCATGCAATAAAATTGTCATTCATTCATTCATTCACAGTGTGTTCTAGAGGTGTGGAAAGAAAAAGGAGAAGAGATATAGGTAAGAAATTAGAGAGCAACAAGGGATCAAGAGAGGTTTATATTTTAGCAGAGGCAAAACGACTTTGCTGTTTTTCTCTGCAGCACTCTGTCACCATTTCAGGTGGCAATTTATATTTGACAATACTGCTTTCCATCAATGGTGGATACTTGGTTCTTATTCTCATAATAACACCCAGGTTGTAGTTTATCATACCTTTACCTCAAGTGTTACCACTGCTCTACAAATTATCATTGCATTTTCATGGCTTGTCAGATCTTTCCAAGTCTCGTACTACGCACAGATCATTCCACTACTATGTTTATTAGGCCAGATCCACAAATTTTATTTACGCCTGAAAATGTTCCTTTGCAATGTAAAACATGTTGGCTGTTCAAGTATAGTGCTAGCGCGCCTGGTCCTAAGTAAGTAAACTTACAAGGGGACGCGTATAGGCCGATGAACCTTTTGGATCGCATGGAGTATCCTAGCTATGTAGTAATTGATGATCATCAAAAATCATGTACA
This sequence comes from Pleurodeles waltl, assembly GCF_031143425.1. Taxonomy (NCBI): domain Eukaryota; kingdom Metazoa; phylum Chordata; class Amphibia; order Caudata; family Salamandridae; genus Pleurodeles; species Pleurodeles waltl. Next base: position 675,274,761 of record NC_090449.1, on the reverse strand, counting down.
AATCAATAATCAATAAGCAAAACACTAATCATCAATCGTTTCATGAATGACCACAACTCAGTTATACATTTTATCAATTTTATTTCCCTATTTGTTACAATACTAAGACAAAAGGTTAATTCAGACTTTATTCAATCAGCTCAGAATTAGTTCATTAATGACCACCAATAACATAATCTAATCATAACTTGAGAAAACATATGCTCGATTGCTTCAGCATAAGCCAACAAAGATGAATATAACAGCATTTTTAGGAGAGTTCAGCAATCAGTTCGTCAATCATTTGTCACTGTCAACGTCACCCAAAGGAACCTTACCTAACCCAAATTAGCATTAGCATGTGGGACTTCATGCAAAAACTATTTAGAACACAAATTTAGAAAACTTCTAGCCAAAAGAAAAACGTATTCAAACAGCGCAGTTGGTACCTAGAAAGAAAGGCACAAAGTTAACAGTCACATTGTCATAGCTACCTATCCCCAGAATGGATCAGCAACAAAGTCATACTTCATCTTCAGGTCATCAATCGATCAGCAACGCATCAGGCTCTCAAGACCATGAGCCCAATGACAGACTCTCAAATCGCGTCTTCTGACATCATCAATTCACCCCTCGCATCTAAAGATTTTTCCCTTTGTCTTTACTTTTTATTAAGGTTTTCCAGTCCATCCCCCTAATTCCTAATTGGTCAGTCAATCACCAGTTATTACCCTAACCAATAACTTTAATTTTTCAAATCAATGAACTCTAATATAACACCGTTCTCAGTTCGTTGATTGGTTCACTGTACGATGTCCTCATCATCCGACTCATCAGGTATAGAAAATGTTGCATCTTCTTCTCCAGTCAGTGCTTCTATTATTCAAGTCCTGGGAAAGTACATTGAGTCTGTCTTACACCAAAATTGTTACATACTCTAGTCCCTCATCTCCTGTCTGTCTGTACATTGCAGAAAATGCTAGCTAAGCAGATTTTATTAACATATGCAGTTCCTGGACAGTTCAACGCACCAACTTCTCTGTAGCGCACTAGAAATTCAGCTTCTGCATGAGGCCTGGTAACTAGGCCACAACTTCGGCTAAGTTAACTCTACAATATAGTGAAAAACATAGGTTATGCATCTTAATACGACATATTACTACGTTATTACTCTTTTCCATTATTTCACACATTTTTTATCATTTTATTACAAGTTCGTATTAACTGGCTGTCACTGTCCGTGGGCACATTTTCAAGCGTGCACATAAATTTCCCTACATTTTATTTTCTTGTTAATCAAAACACATAAACATTCATTAATAATTTCTAATTAGCATGTCTGCCTCAGCAATAGTGAATGTACCTTGACTGTGCAAACTGCCTGCATATGGTGACCTTGGGAATCAATGTAATGGTTTGAATCTAGATCTTAGACTAATTTTCTCCAAACTGTTAAGACATTTTTGATGTACTTCTAACTACCAGTAACACATAACCATAAACTTAAAGAAAATGGAAATATTACTTATGTCAAGGAATGGAACCAGAGAGAAGAGAAAGGTTAGAGAGATTGTGAAAAAAGGGGAGAAGAGGATTGAGTGTAAAAATACGAAAGCAAGAACAGAGTCAGAAGAAGAAACCATAGAGCTGGCTAGTTTAAGAAAGAAGACAGGTCCAAAGTCGGAAATAGGAGAAAATTAGCAAAGAAAGGCAACTGAACTTGATGTGGCTGGAGTGAGATGATTCAAAAGAGGGAAAAGTTAGTGTGTTGTGCAGCTATTTTAGTGAGCTTTTATGGGCACGTTATTTTAGCAATGTTCCTTCTGCTTGTGCCCTTTAGCCTAATAATAGTTCATTTTAATTTCTGAGCAGAAGCTTCATTCTGCGGTGATGTTTTATTTTCCTTTATCTCATACACTTTTAGCCTAGAAACTGTTTTCATTCTTCTAGTAGGGCATTCTCCTTCTGTACTCTGCTCAAGGCTGTACTCAGTATTGTCAGTACAAAGTAGGAAGACCACAATCTTTGCCAGTTCAAAGGAAATGTAAGTGTTCTTACGTTAGGACAGTTTTCTCAGACGCCAGCTGTTTTATTATAAAGCATCCCTCTGCCCCCTATACGTTAGAGGTAGAGTTCCAGCCAGAAAATTGACTCTGCTTGCTGTCGCTTCATAGCTGTCTGCTGAGACTTGATGTATTTATTGCCTACGTGAGAGAGGACTCCATATCCGCTTATGGGGGATGGTGTCTTCTGAGGGAACCTGAAGGGCAAGTTAAGGCTAACACTGCTGTGCTCTAGTAGTACCTTAGTGGCATAGGTACGAATTCGAACCCATAGAATTGTGACACTGGTGGGACTTTACTTATGTTTCACTTTCCTTGTCACCATATTGCTATTGCTAACGCGTCCCTTTATGATAATTTATTACACATCAGGACTCGTTTTAGGCCAATGAATCTTTTGACCCAGTTGAGAGACACCTTAGGACGAGATAGCCAATCAATATGTCAATCAATACGTCAATAATGTCATTAATATTTATTACAACAATACATTTCACTTTAGTCAAAGTCATTAATCAATTCAAAATGCTCCCATGACCTTACAGTCATGAATAACCACACCAGTTTAGTAGAATGTTATGAGTGTTATTCCCTATTGTTTACAATTCTAAAAGCAGGTGCGTCAGTCTCAAAACCAAGAAACATAATAGCATAGTCACGATATGGCAACTTTGGTAAGATTTCATTAAGGAAAGAATCACAAACATCAAAACATAACACGGCGTGAACATAGATCAATTTAGCAGAGTGTCAATAACGCGTCAGTTCAACAAAGCATAGATTCGGTCGTTTGTCTATTTGTGTCAGTTTAGTGAACACCTGTCCTAACCACTGATTAGCATTAGCATGTTGGGCTTCATGCAAAACAATTTAGAACACCAATTTGGAAAACATCTAACTATGGTCTCTGTCAAAAGTAAGCAGTTGGTACCTAGAAAGGAAAAGCAAACAGACAAATCACAAATGCATTGTCATAGTTACCCTCCAAAGTTTAGTTCAGCGCACAAGCTCAGTCTTCGTCCTCAGGACATCAGTCAAATCGCCATCAGTCAGAACTCCGCTCCGGGGCAAAAAGAGGCACTTACCTCATAAAGAGGCAACGTGTAAAATGGGCAAATATAAGGACGAGGATGGTTCTAAGCGAACCAATAAGTCACCAAACAGAGTGACAAAGTTTCTGGATAAAATCAATAGCATTCCCTAACCCACCTAAATGGCTCCCCGTGTCATGAGTTTTTATCCCTTTTTCGTTGTACATTCCCCCAAAACTCTATTGGACATTTGTTATACCCTACTATCTTTAACCTATCAGAAAACACATTAGGTCACCTAACTTTCACCCCATATTATTTTACAAATCTCTCATTGGTTCCCCTATTCGATGTCTTCAGAGGTGGCACGTCCGGTATGATTTCATCTTTCTGTAATTCTTTGCACATCTTTTGGTCAGTAGCTCCATTGTCTTCACCTGTTTGAATGACCTTGTACATTACATTAATCTACACTGTTTCATTTTGTTTTAATATCACCCTACAAGCAATGAAAAAATGCATGGGAACGGATCTAGCATGGTTACATTCGGCTTCTAGTTTTGAAACAAACATGAGGTCGTGTCCTTTTGCGAGTCAGCACACTGCAAGATAGGAAAAATACATTTAATATGAGAGCCAAGCAACTAAGCTTCGGCTCATGCTAACTTAAGGCCTACAAGGATTTCAGCACAAATTCAATAATACAATTATTAATAATTAGCATAAACTTATTCAATATGACAATACATAAAACATTTTAGTCATCATTATTAGTCCACGTATACATTGACGGCCACTCCCCGTGGTCACATTTCAGGTGCACGTTTAAGCAAAATTACTATTACAGTTTCTATGCGGCATTATCACACACTAATTCATAGACAGTTATGTTAATATAGATTATATAATCTATGCTCTCTCACTATTAATATGTTAAATCATCCTAATAATTGCAGTACATGCTATTTTATATAGAACACAGTTGATTCAATAAAACACATTGAACCGATTTGTGCTTCTGTTTGTCTTTGCATGTGTGAGACAAATGCAACTGAGAGAAAAGGTTAGATCTGTTGCACCACGATTTCCCTGAGAAATCAGAATATCATGTGCACAGATGCCACAAATCGCCACCACTTTCAGCTGCTGGTGAGGTACTGCTAGCTAGCCGGAAGGGTTAGGCTGACAGTTGTCACACGGTGTGAAATTGGACTCAGTTCCCCACAACCTGGTGGTACTGCTGCCCAAATCCAGCAGTCTCATTAGTATAATGAGAGCCAACACGACCAAAGCATAGAAAGTTGCTTTTAGATGTAAAAAAGCATAATCATGAAGAGAGACCGACCAGAAAGTGTTGGGGAAAAATGATGACTTTTTGTAGGGGAAAGGCACAGATGATGTTGAGAAGGTAAGGTGGCAAATTGTTTGCACCAATATTCCTTAGTAAAATGAAGGGGTCGTTTTGCAGGCAGAATTAGGAAATGAGACATAGGAATGCTCTGCTGTAGCATAGGTTTTTATTCATCATTGTTCCATCCATGTCAGCTATGGAGCTTGCAGGGTTTTAAAACATATACAACTCTAGTAACACATTTTTCCTGCTCTCTATTTCAGAAGATCAGTAGTACTTCTATTTTTGTGAGTGTCACTTGAGTGTGGGGATACTAGGCACATGTGTTTTCCTTAGTTTTGAATGGTCCCACTGAGCATTACAGCTCCTTCTCAGGGTACTTCTTATCTTTGATTGAAAGCCTCAGCCTACCATGTGTTTCATGATGTAACACAATTGTGTCTGACCACAATCACAAAACATAAAAGTGGGTTACAATCCTCTTCAATTTCTTTCAGAAGGTCCAACTCCCTTTCTAAAATGGGGTGTTGGGGTTTGGAACACTGTATTTTCCTGGTCTTGCATATGCTATCTACCTTCTTCACAGAAGGGCTTGTCACAGGTTCAGCTCAACCATAACCGGGCAGAACTCCAGAGAGCAGAGTCATCCATCAATTCATAGGCATTCTATTTGTTTTGGCTTTCAGCGTGTGATTGCGCCCGACTTAAAATATGACTTTTATTGCTCATGACTCAAGTAAGAGACTGAAGACTATTAGAATTCACACTGTTTGGGAGTACATCTTTAGCACAATGAAAATTGAAATGTAGAGGAATCACAGATTAGGTGAATAAATAACACAATGCACATTTTAACAACAACTTGTGTTAAGGATGTGTCCATACACATTTCAACGACACTTGTCCTAAGAAAAGTCTGGAAAATGTCTGGTCACATATGGCCTCCCACTTCAGATGTTTGCATCATTATTCCTTCGTACCTCTCCCCACCTTTTGGCTCTATTTAAATAAGGTCCCTAGATTGGCTAGTTTCTGGATGATCTCGGTGGTGCCAGTGTCTCAGAGATACTCAAACCTGGCAGGCCCTGAACCGATGCCTACTGGCCGATCTCCCAAAATAATACAGGTTAAAGTTCTGGCTAAGGTTTTGGCTAATCCACTGATAAGGTTTATAACTTAGCTTTATAGTTAGTGTATTTTGGCCTTATGGTCAACAGGCCTAAATTGGCTATCATTCCTTTAATGGGTGAGCCTTGGGCTGTTGAGAGACAGTGGCTTATGCAAGTCCACAGTTTTAAATATATGGGCATGCATATCTCATAGGATCCCCATTGGTGGAAGCTCAATATAATCCTTTACTGCATAAACTGTGCAATTACCAGCAGAATTGAGACACCTTCCCCTTCTATATCCTCAGTAGTACACCGTTGTTCAAAATGATAGCATACAAAATCCCATTCAGTTTCTTTTGCAGTGTGAGTGCTTTATTTTTTTATGTTTTAAGTATTTATTAGTTTTCAGCGAACAGTACAAACCCATAACACTGGTAACCTTGACATAGCAGAGACATAGAACTTACATGGTGACACGACTCCAGTGACATTAGGACATTATACCCAGAACTCTAGGCTCCACAGCTGGCAACATTAAAAGCAGCATAGCATCCACATTATATCATGCACATGGGGGAATGACAGATAATATGGACAGAACCAACATAGAGGACTTGACTGATACTGAGATGCATGTCATCAGTCGCAAGAGAGTACAAAAGCAGGAAAATATGCAGCAAAAGCGACTTATATGGGCTATGGACCGCAGGATGGAGTTGCAAGTAGATATGTGAGAGTGCCAAATATCCCTAGGATTTGTCCAGAGTGTCAGGAGCTCTGCAAAGTGTCAGTTATGCATTACACTAGACAAGATTGTTGATCCAGTCCTTAAATTTGGGTGCCTTCCCTCTACCCAAGCAGCAAGCAATTTTCAAGTAGGGGCCCGAGAGATCTGTAACATGCCCTAATAGGAGAATCAAAGGTGTCAGCACGACCTTGCCTTCCGCCGTGCAAGGGAGCACTGCTTGTACCTCCATCCAGTAAGAGTGTACTTGTCCGCATGCCCCTGCTGAGTGCAGAAAATCAGCTTCATTCAAACTGCATTAGGCACACTGGGTGTATGACCTATGACAAAACTGATGCATCAGGACAGGAGTGTAGTACGCCCTCTGTATGAATGTGTAATGAAAAATCTGAGCCTGCTATTGGCAGATAGGCCGGTCTGAAAGCAGCAGTAATGCCTTTGTTCATCAAAGAGGGTCACTTCCAACTCCTGCTCTAAGTGCTCCCGAGCTCTGCTCGGAGAGCCCAAGGGTTTGGTCTGTGCAGTGTGGTACATAAGGGAGACCAAGTGTTTAGGGCTTAAGACCTAAGGCATGCAATGCAGTGTGGCAAAAGTGGGAGGCTCCTAAGGGAAAATGGGAGTTGCTGCCCAAGCAAGCCTTATCTGCTGAGTTCGAAGCATGCAGAAAAAAGAGTGGAGAATATGTATAGGGATGTTCAAGAACAAAATATACGAATTTTGGAAAGAAAACCATTTTTCTAGGGATATATGCCCGACCTATGATAAAAAAAAAAGGGAGAGCCAATGTGTGATCTGATCTGTGATGGTATTTATTGCCACGCCATAATTGGAATGGAGCACTGTCTCCCTATCGCGAGAGATCCATATCCCCAAATATTTAATTTCCGTAGAGCACAATTGGAGAGGAAATTCTGGGTTGAAAGGTGGTGTAATGGGTATGAGCGTAACAGGAAAAAAATTCTGCCAATTGATATACGTATCGGATAGCCAACCAAAGGAGATGAACCCCCGTACATCAGAATTAAGTCTGATATGAGGATCACAGAGATATGTGCATGCATTAATTTGATCTGAAAAAATTACAGGTGGGCAGGCAAATAGTCAAGGATGTATTTTGCCAACTGCATGCAAGTGATTAATGACGGTGGATTGGACATAGCTAATGGGCAACTTTAGTTTTGAGTCGACCAGCTCGTCACCGTTAACTTTTTGGCCGCAGTGATCACCTAGCAAACAGGCTTGATTTGGATCTATTCATATCAGCCAGTTCATCTTGCCTCCTAAACAGTGATGCAATTCGAAATCCATTCTCTTCTGTTATGAAAGTAGCATTACAAGCATGGCTAAAGGTCCTTATATGGATAGCCCTTAACCTTGTTAAGAGTGTATTATGGTAATATCGTCCTCGCTAGCTTGCTGCAGACTTCTATTCTGTCATTCAAAACGTCTGCACTCCACAGCCAGGCTTGCCATCTAGGAAGTTTGACCACATCACCCCAGTCCTCATGGAGTTATACCAGCTTCTTGCTGAAGATAGAATAAAGTTTAAAGTGGGATGGTTAGCCTATAAAGCAGTCCATTCCAACTCTGTATCCTACATTTCTAGCCTTTACAAATTATTAGGTGGCACAAAAGGTGTTAGAAGCAAAAAATGACCTTCTTTAAAAACCCCAAGTTTCAAAACCACAGACGCACAACATCACTCCTTCTCATGAGCTGCTACCCTTTCATGGAATTCTCTTATGAACCTACTGCGGAACTAAACCCACCCTCTTATCAAGCTGTCAACGTCTAAAGCTGCATCTCTTCAGACTGCATTTAAGCCAAAAGCATTAAATGTCTCTGACTATCTGTGATAATCTCTACTGCTTGTGCTTTCCTTTCCTGGTTCTCCTTTCTCCTTCCCGCTGAATAGGTTGTTCTTTTGGTCTGTCCCCTTCTCTTCATTCAGGATGTGCTAGCAGTACCCCTCTAGTCTACTCAGTCACCCAACTAATCTCCCTACCTTTGCTACCTACCATGCCCTTTTGTTAGCTGCCAACTCTCACCTATTGTCTTTTCACTAGCCTGCCTCTCACTCTGTATTTATTTTCTCCATCCTCTCCATGGTTGCTGGATATGTGCCTCACTCATTCTTTGGTCTAACTATGCTCTCTTACTCAGTTGCTTCCCGTCTGCTCCCTCCTAAGTCATGGACTTCTCCTGGCATTGCCTATGGTCCCTCTCCCTACCCAACTGTTAGAAAGGGGATTCCTGGTTGGCTAGGGTAGATAGCCGCAGCCAGACAGGAACTGCCACTTTAGTCAGGGCAAGAGAGCTGCACACCTGTTAACCCCTGCTCACCCCCTTGATAGCTTTGGCACAAGCAGTCAGGATTATCCCAGTGACAACGTGCAAAGCGTTTGAACAACACACACAATCCAGTGACACAATAAATACACTACAAAAAAACTCCACAACAGTTGTATAAAAATATATTGTATTTCACAAAACAACATCAGACCTAAAATGACACAAATCAGTAAGACTCTGCTACACAAGCAGTTGTTGGATCATTACATAGGTTCCAGTACTTTGCTAAACAAACACTTCTCAGGTCATCATTACTACCATGAATGCACACAGAGTGATACATTCCCATATTGCAAGTACACCCTACCCTCCAACCGCATATCAGGTAGACCGTGAAAGCATGAATGTGCCCCTCCACATGGCTAAAACGGCATATCACATGAATCCGGTCATAAAAAATAATGTAATCACATAATAAGGGTAAAAAGCTTGTGGTGAACTGTCATTTCCCCCAAAATCACCAACACCGCCTTCTACATGAAAGTCAGAGCAGGTCCTTGCTTCCTTTATACCTCCTCCGGCACCAAAGCCTAATCCCCTGTCTCAGGAGCTCCTGTACTCCTACTACTAGAAATGTGGGACTGTAATGGGAGGCGACCCTGATCCTATCGAAAGGGTCGCCACGAAGAACACAGTCCCTAGCAGCTGGGGAGTCATCCTCAATAGTGACCAGCCAACCAACATGGCCCCCGCATCCACAGAAAATTCTACTGTGGGGGTGGGGGGGGACCAAGCCCACCCAGAAGTTGGGCACCATTCACACATAAACAGGGGGAGAGGGAGGGGGCGGCTGCACTGTCCTGTAAGGTGACCGCCCCTCTTCTAGGGAGAATGCATTAGTCTGATGTGAGCCTTCTGGCTCCACTAATGATCCGCCTCTCTCCTGGAAGGCTGTGCGCCCTGGAGGGATGGACTTTATCTCATGTACTGCAGCTACTCCTCCTCAAGGGCACCACGGGCTCCAGGCGGATGAAGCTAAAGCAGCCGTTCGGGCCGCCACAGATTCCTCTGTCTGCCTGTCTGTCCATGTGTCTTCCTCCATCGGTGCGCTTCCACCTCTGACCGGCGCTGATACCTGGCCGAGAGGGCTCTGGGGACACACGCACATCGGCGGCCCCCTCCTCCTGCTTACATAAACTAGGGAGCCAACTCATGCTCCAAGTACCACTCGGGTTGTGGCGGTAAAGACACCTAAGCAGGTGCTTGCTTGATGTGCCCAGGGGGCACCAACGGAGTCACACTCCGTCTGCGCTACGGGGATGCGGCCAGCAACCGCCACAGCTCTCCTTACTCCTCCTGACCTTTCCTTACCAACAAGGGAGGGGCCACATGGGACCTCAGCGCTCCTGCTTTTGCAGGTGGCGCAATCTGTGCTGCAGGCCACTGGTAGCATTTATTTTACAGGCCCCTGGGCATATGGTATACTACTTTACAAATGACTTACAGGTAAATTAAATAAGCCAACAGGTTTAAACCAGTTATACCAAGTTGCAGGGGAGAGAGCATATGCCCTTCAGCACTGATTACCAGTGGTAAAGTGCCCAGACTCCTAAAGCCAACAAAAAGAGGGTCTGAAAAATAGGGGGAGAAAGGCAAAATGTTTGGGGGTAACCCTGCAGCAAGGGCCATTCCCAATGCTAACCCTGCGTTACTGTCTCAAATTCTCTTGCACTTGCCTCTGTGAATTCCTCTGGCCTTTGATTCTTCTACTGACCAACCCCGATGTTATAATCTCATAGTTCTTTCAAACTCTCCCCTCTACTTGTTGTCAGTTCATTTGGTCTCATCTTCTCTCGTACAATCTTCCTTTCTCCCAATTCATTATCTTTCTGGAATTAATTTCTTACATAGAATTCTTTCAGTGCTTGCTGTCAGCTCATCTCAGCTAAGGAAAGACTGATAGTGCTCCAGAATTTCAACCTGCTAGAGCCGAATTTGGCTATGAAACTGTAGAGGAAGGGATATATATCCCAGTTAAACCGCTCCTTTTAATTAGTGTCTCCAGTTGGGAACAGTATTTTGGACCATTGACAATGACAACTGAAAAGAGGTGAAAATGGCTATCCGAAAGTTTGCCATTGTAGCCCATCTACACTGCATAAAAGTTTACTATTTCCAAATTACTCTCCATATGCCTTTGGCAGCTTCATAAGTAATGTAGGAATGTCTGTAAATCTGAGCTTACTGATCCTTGTCTGCAGTTCCAAAGTGTCCTTTTAACCTGGCTCCTCGGGTAGTATTTCTGGGCATGTTGGAGGAGTTGGGAGGCCCTCGAGGCACGTACCCACTCTGTTATCAAACTTGGTTACCTGCCAGCCAAAAGCAACATTGCTCAGTATTGGAAATCGGAGTATCATGCTGCAGGTGCTATTGTGTAGTATTGATTTTTTGCCCACTATTGGAAGAAAAGGTCTGTACATCCATGAGATGCCCAAACATGCAATAAAATCTAGATGACTTGGTGAGACCGTTTCCACAATGTCACTTCTAGACATTTGCATCCACCCTCTACCCTGTTTCCTTAGTGATAACATGCAATATATGGTCATTGAGGCCTTCATAATGATTGTTATTGGCACTGCTACAATTGAATGTTTAGCCGGAGCCTATGGTGCTGACTTGTTGAGTCTCAAAAGCTTTCTCCAGGTGATTTACTGTGAGTGTGGAAATGCATATTCAGCATTTTCTCTCATGACTGCCTTTAATACAGACCTATACCTTATCTCAAAGTATAACTATTAGACATACTTCCTGTACACTCTGCCTGCTTTTACTGTCAAATGTGGAAAAAATTCTCATGCGTACAAAACGCAAGAACCATGGTATTGTTCTTTGTGTCGTTAAAAAAATGTGTTTTAGAAGAACAGATTCTTTAATGAAGCAAAACTATGCCCCTCCAGCTGACTACTTAGTCCTGTCTTACAAAACGCCTCCACCTTCTCCTCACTACTACAACCGTATCTTAATCTTCAGCACTATTTTAGAACTACAGCCTTCCTTGTTGTGCAGGCACGCTATTTTCAGAGCAATGAGGATCTGTCCCAGATCTTATCCAAGGAGTCTGTCCGTGACCAGTAGTTATTTTTATGTGTTATTTTCATGTGGGAACTGTCATGTGCTGAGTTTAGCAAATTATCCTTAATTGGCGGCTCCTGTTTAAACTCTTCTGGAAGCGTTTAATTGAGAGTATTTTGTAGAATCATTCTTTGACTGTATGTACACGTGTCCCCAATCTTAGCTAGTTTTAGCGTAATTAAATAGCTAGTTAATTGGGTTGGTAATCCACTGTATTTCTAATTCTAGTTGGTATCTGTCCTCCTCAACTACATCCCAAGTTAGCAGTCCTGTTCCTTACTATCAGCATAGACGACACAGGTCGAGCAGATCTAAGTAGTCTTATCAACTCGCAAATAATGGTTTGTAAAATATAAGCAGGGCATTGTTGACAATGCACATGCTTCCACAGTCCTCTACTTACTTGTGGCAAAATTGCCTAAACTGAATATATTACAAGTCTTTTTGTATTAAAGTGAAACTCCCTACTGCAGAACTGCATATTCAGGTTTTAGGATAATGGAGAGAAACATATCTTGTTTTTATTATTTTTCCTTTTTTGTTCATAATAGGACTATGTTCATCCAAAAGTTTGATTCATAAGTATCATGGAATGTTATCACACAGTGAGGCTTTTATGCAATGATCATTAAATATGAGCTTTCCTCTTTTATTTTTCTTTCCTTTAAATATTGAATTTGTTGTGATACATGGAGTACTTCCACTTACGTCACTGTGGTTATTCATTACCCATTATCGTATTCCTTTGTCCTTCTTACCCTCGCCCACCCTGTATGAGAAGTTTACGATCTCAGTAGATTTTCAGTTTCTCACTATTTATAGACTTGCTATTATCATCATTCCAAAGAGGTTTTTGTTTTCATACTTAGACTGTTTGTTTACAGGGGGTTAGGAGGATGTATTTTGGTTGCATTATGTTACTGATTTGTATATTGTTATCCTAGAACAAAGTGCTAATAGTATAGTCTTAGTGCACATGTTTTATTGTACCAGGTGTTTGCTGAGTGCAGCCTGTGGTACCTCTTGTCTCCTAATTAGAACATCAGTTCAGGAGTCAAGTTGCTGCATGGCGAATAATCTATTATGTTGCATGGATACTTTACAGGTTTCCTAAGTAGTGATCATAGAAATTTATTTCACTAGTCTGTTGTAATCATGGCTTCGATCTCTGATATTTTCTTTAACATTTTACAAAATATAGATATTTATATTGCACAACAATTTATCAAATTCGGAAGCACAATTTTTTGAAAACTTTCGTATTCATTTTTTGAGTTAATTCTATGACCCAGCAAATTGGCTAATTTAATGTATTGGAAATGTGTAATCCCTAGTCGACTTCACTTTTGCCAGCTAATAAATGTGTTGTCTATTAAAAGATGCTGTGTCTTCCATACACTAGCTTCTTTGATCTGAACTCAGGATCGATCTTCTGAGTAGATTTTTGCAAAATAGATTTTGCCATATTGGGGTTTGTGGATAATGCCAAGTTGATACTCCTTTTCTAAGGAAGATGGACCATATTTCATATATTCCTTTTTGGACCATTATGTTTGCCAACCAAATCAAAGAACAACTGACAGGCAACAGTTAAAGCAAACCTAATATAAATAAGAATTCATCAGAATACATTCTAAATTCTCTTATTGAACATGAATGTATTAAAACAGGCACATAAGAGGTGTTTTATTAAATGTCGAGGAATATAAAATCTACTCCTGGAAAGCCGTTTCTCATGTCAGGATGCTAACAACTAGCTTCACAGTTTCTTGAAGTGAACACAATGTATATGCTCATAACGGTTGAGTACTTTGTAAGGAGTAGCTCTGATTATGAAAACAAAATGTATACATAGTGGACTATGGATGTTAAGTTCCACAAATGGCAAAGTTTAGAGATGGGTGATAGTCAAGATCGAGGTTGAGTCAGAAGGTCGAGGTTAAGTCAGAATATTTCACTATTGCAGGGTTCTATTGCCCAAAGAAAGATAATTAAAATATAGAACACAATTTTGACACAATAGAGAGCTTTCCAGCCCCACATATCATGCGGTACATTTATCTGGTAGACAATCCTTGTCCAAGCAAACTATTAGATGTCAGAATTAACTAAATTTAGCAATAAATCAATGACAGATGAAACTGATGAAAGCAAACTAAGGTCCGATTGATATGTGGTGCATCCAACTAGTCCATCCCCAGGCTTTCTCCCAAATTGATCATGTTCTGATTAGCCAGAATTACAAAAGCAGACACAAGTCTAAAATAGCACAAGGGGCCTATCGGACCTAGTTACTTTTTCAGTATTTGAATATCAGGCCTTAATAAAAGTCATATATATGGATAATGGGCAAAGACCTTTTAAAAACGAAGCTAGTATTTCAGTACTTGACTGTCATGTCGTAATAAAGGTCAGTGATGGGTAATGGGCAAAGACACTTTAATAACTAAAGAATTTTGTGATTCAGAAATGCTCTACAGCTATTCTTATCCTAAGGGACACTTATAAAGAACACACCATGGGCTGAAATTACTAGCTACCCTTGGCAAAACTATGAAAAAGAAATGTAGTGGGTTGAACACATTTCAGTCCCCGCATACAGCCCCTGAATGTATTTTAATTCATACTGAAGCAATACAAATAACATTAAATTCACAGAATGTAGAAACTGATTGAACAAGAAGAGCCTTATAAACAAGCGTGATACAAATGGGAGAGGAAAGCCAGCAAATTCCTGTTGCTGCAAAGTGAAATCAGGAAAGTAAATTAAAAAATCTAGAATATAAAAACACACAAAGTGAAGAAATTGAGAATAGCATCTAAAGCGTAAAACGTATTATTGATCTATTATAAAAACCAATAAAGGGACACAGATCCTGCCATAATGTTGCTTTCCTAGCCAAGATACTTACTAGAAACTAACAGGGGCTAGTAAGTCTGCAGCAACATGGGTTGATAATGGGGAGTGGACCTCATCTTTGTAGTAAATTGTGCCACTCAAAACATAATTCCAGTGGTAGCAGTAATGATTAATGCGAAAATGTGTTTGACAGGGTTCAGGGCCTATGTCTGTAAAGATACTAGAGAAGATGACATAGCCGACGTTTTTAAAAGCCATTTAACACTTTATTCGAACCCAAGGGGCTGCTGTAGTAATAAACAATGAAATTACATCAAACCTCCAGTATCTTAGGAGGCACTCAGTCGAGATGGACATTGAGCCTGGCTCAAAGACTGGCTAATTTTGCTCTGTTTTGAACCCTTGGCAACATTGCTATTTCACCATACTAGCATTAAAAGATTGGGGTGTGGCAACCAAATATATCATGTCTCGAATGACCTGATGATCTATTGTACCAACCCTGAGGAAGTGCTCAAAGCGCTACAACCACTAACTGCTGGCTTCAGTTTAGTATCCAACTATAAGGTGAATCAAACTGAGGGCCTTATTCAGAGTTTGGTGGAAGGGATGCTCCGTCACAACCATGGCAGATATTCCATCCGCTGTATTAGGAAGTGCATTACATCCTGTGGCACTTGTATTACGTGCGTGGGGTATCCTTCATCTTTTGACGGAGCATCCCTTTTGCCTAATTCTAAATAAGGCACTAAAATGGACGGACATTCTGAGAGTTATTTACCAAATAAACACTGTAACAATTGTTTTGAAAACTAAGGCTAAAAATCTGGGGTTTGGGTGGCAAATGGCATTTAACGGGGGTGTACATTCCAAACTATCAACACACATTTCAAGAAGGAGTAAAAGAGCTGAAATAGGTGGGTAATTTACAAATGCATAACAAATAAGCAAAACCCAGTATGTAATGAATCAGTCTAAAAAAATCAATGGGGAAGGGAGTAAATCAGTTAAGAGACGTACAATAGTTTATAAAACTAAAAAAGCGCAAGGGCAGACATGATCTTTATTCAAAAACCCATTTTCAGTACCAGGATACCAGTGGGAAAAAAAATACAGCTTTTTGGATTACATAAGTCATATGTGCAGCCTAAAAGAGCAACGTAATAGGAGTAGCTGTGGCTCAAAGGAAAAGTAATGTAGTGCAGATGATAATATCATGTCACAAAAAGGAAACATCAGTGATCACAGATTGAAAACAATTTAGACATTTCACTAATGCATAGTCTTACCATCCAAATATGGATGACAATGTTTTGTATTTCCACCTCCATGTGAATGCTTTCACCTGCTACAAGATCCTTATCAGGCAAAAAAAAACAATACCAGGTGAAAGATCAACAAGACAACAATGATAAGGGAAACTTTTGAAGTAATATTTAACACACCCAATATACAACTATCTGGGAATATACTGTATTTTGGCTTGCCTGTAATCTTTCCCTCCACCTGATTACTTTTGAAGAGAATTGCAACTTTTCTCACAGGCCCAAATTATAGCAAAAAGACTGTCATGCAAGTGGTCACTGTTATGTTGTAATATACCTCTTCTAGTTACAGAGATGGACAGTGGCCAGAGAACTTAAGTCCCAAGAATTTTGTGATCAGATAAACCTTAATGTATAGGAATGTTTTGCACTTGATAATGGATCTACAAACAAACTATGCTTTGCTGTATCTCCACTTGACTAGAGGCTCAACCACTTTCATGGTTCCTGCATTGAAATATTGTTAATGCTCTGACGTTTGCCATCCTTCTTTTGAAGGACACAAGTATCTTGTAGCCTTGATTAGGTTTTTTTGTTGCCCCACGGAAAGCATATCCTCTAAATCTGACAAAGATTTTTGGAGCCCTATTAGGAACCGATTAACTCCTTGAGAGCATGTTGGACAAAATTGTCATCTTAATATAATTGATATAACCTATAAGTGATAATGATTCTGTTTGAGCAGGGATATATTTCTGGTCCTTTACATCCATTCTTCAACTCTCTGCAGTAGCCCTTTCTTCTTCCTCCACTAGGCCAAGATACTTCCCTCCCTTGACGCTTGCTTCTTGTATCACAGCAATAGATTTACGAGTATCTGATAGCTTTTTGTTTTGAACATTTTTTCTTTTTATTGTTTTTCCCCTTGCTTCATTTGTACTTGCTGCAATTTTGGTTTCATCTTCATGGGCGATGTTTCATTTATCCATATGTAGCAAAAAGGGTTCTGTCCTATGATGATGAAATTTCTTGATGTAAACTTTTTCTGTTTCCAGTATTCCTGTTCTGTCTTCTCTGATATATTTGGGTGAGTTAAAAAACTAAGGTTGGCATACTAAATCTAAAGTGTAGCTATTGGTTACTGGGCTATTTGTTCCATTACTGAGTAAAATACAAACATATCATTACTCTATTGGTTTCTCTCGAACCTGGATCTCTTCTGCAATCTTTAGATTCTTGTCGCCAGGTTTTAAGCCTTGTTTATTTACCCTACCAACCCGTGTAAACATGTTCACTGAGCATGATTCACCAAACGTTCTGAGCAATCCTGTATCTTTTGTCCCCTTCTTTAGTGGTCCAGTATATACATCACAATAATCTCTACCTCCACCATCCCTTACTCTAATGTTATCTTTCTATTACATTTAGTCGTTTGTCAAAAGGGTGCTTCACAATTTGCATCTCGTTGTATGTGTCCCCTCGTTCCTTCTGTTTTCTCCTCTAAAGTTGCTTAAATTTGATGTGAAGGGTTTTTTAATGAAGTCTTGTAGTCCTAGCGATTCATTTTCGTGAGAGGGATCAGTGATAGAGGGGGGAATGAGGTTCTTTCCATTATCTTCCCTTTTGCCAGGCTTCCTTCTGGGTGTTCTCCTTTGTCATACTCATTGTGGTTTGTTTTATCTCGTTCTGCTGGAGGCTAGGTCGTGCTCCTGGAACCTTAGTTACTCTTTGATTATTTTACGTGGTGAATTTTACTCTGTCGTTAACTGGGTTCTTCTTACCTGTTTTTGGTTATTTATAATGGTCTTTTGGTACCCCTAGGGCAGGATAAAACAGATTATCTCAATTGGTATCGCAGTTAGGCCTTTTAGTTGAGTACAGGACTTGCTTTATGTTTTACTTTCTGCCAGAGACCAAGATGGTGGCTGCATGAGGCAGTGCTGCTGATGGAGGGGAGAAACCAACACAACGATTTTCTCATTTTTGCACGGGGAACAGAAAGTTGAACAAAGTATTATTGAATGGAGAAGACCTAAGTGGTTTAATGTTCTGACAGAAAAGTTATAGAATTAATGCTAAAAATATAAAGTACAAGCTTGAACTAGATTTCATTTTGTTTCTTCATCCACTTTTCTCTTTTTACCTTTCCAATACAATCAGTAGAGAGATGGCTCCTCCTCATTATCATTACATAGCACGCTTGTTAAACTTATGGCATACATAATGCTTTCATGCAAATGATGATACCAATAGTATACATAGAAGCATTCAGTTTCAACCACACCTTCTGCTGGCCTGCTGATTAATGTCCTCTGAAATACCATTAGGAAAGGGAAGCAGATACTTGCCCAGAGGTAGGCTTAATAATTGCACCATAGAGGCAGAATCTTGGAGGGGAAAGCAGAAGGAGAGGTGGTGTGGCATACCCCAGATAGAGACAAGATGGAAGTATTCAGATCGGACCCAGATGCCAACACAGTTTCAGGATAGCGAGGAACTGCGAGCAAGACTTTGGTACAAGTCCTAAGACCACAAGTGGGCAATAAAACTGTTCATCCAAAAACACAGGGTTGTAGGTGTTGAAGATCAGGTAAGGATTTAGACCCGATGTCAAGGATTATTTATTGCTGTGCTCATTTAATGATCTTGTTAGTTGTATTGCTTTTCACAGTTGCAAATTAGAACCATACATACTTTAATACATTCATTTGCACACCAGTCACTTAAGGGGAATGCAGATATACTTTAAAATGTTTTTAGTTCATCATTTTTAACAACCCCTCTATTCTTTTTAATGCGTAGATACCTCTTCTGGTTCAGAAGATGAAGGATCCGTACAAGGTGACTCCCAAGGAACGCCGACCTCAAGCCAGGGTAGCATTAACATGGAACACTGGATAAGTCAAGCGATCCATGGCTCTACCACATCCACCACTTCTTCATCTTCAACGCAGAGTGGAGGCAGCGGTGCTGCCCACCGACTAGCTGATGTCATGGCACAGACTCACATAGGTGGGTAATCAGCATCTCTTCTATGTCTATTGCTTTATCTCTTTGTTCTTCTTACTTCGTTGTTTCCTTGTTTTTTTTAATGTACATGGTGAAGCGGTCAGAAATGCACTCAAGGTTTTAGCGTTTGTAATGTCCAGTCAGTTGAAGCCGAGGTTGTATGTGATGCAAGAGGAGTGTCATTAGTGAAGTGTATACATGAGAGCGTCTTCTGTGCTATTAATGTTTCTGACTGAGGCACATACCCAGTGCAGACTTTATTTTATTACAGAAGGTACATGCTACACAGTTATCTCTGCTGTTCCTGGTGTATGATACGAAGCTTACACCTAGTAAAAGTTATTTGCCCATTATCCATATCTGACTTTTATTAAGACCTGATGTTCAAATACTGAAAAATTAACTTGGTCCAATAGGCCCCTTGCGTTGTTTTGGACTTGGGTCTGCTTTCTGAAGCCAGGGTGATTAGCATGAAACGTTAATCAGTTTGCCTGATGACTTACAAAGCCCTTGTTTACAGCCCTAACGCTGTCCTCCGCTAATGTGGTTCACAACAGAAATAAATGAAGACTTGTTTATTTCTCTTCTGTTTGTAGATGATAGATTCTATCAACTTCACAAGTATGCAAATATTGGTCTATTTAGGATTGCAAATAGTAAAGGAGCAATTGCCTTTAAAAATAACGCAGCTTTGCGAAAATTGGTGTCCTTCGTGGGATGTCCAGTCCCATCAGCTTCCCTGGTTTCTCTAGACTGCTTTTAATGCAGCAGTTGATTTTCTTGATACCTTTGCAGCATGGATATAAACCTGTTTGTAGGCCCCTGGTACTTGGTGGTTTGGTGTGGAACAGTCTTGGAAAAACAACCATAAGAAATCATCAAAGGACGTGTCTTTGTCAGACTTTGGTGTGATTATCTGGAATGACAAACCCTTTCAAAATTAACATCATCCTTCCACTGTTGTAACTTAGTTTGTGCTTGCCTTGCTGTTCTTATAAGAAGCAGACCTTTTAGTGTCATCAGAAGACTGTGCTTGCCTTGCTTTCTCCGTAGTTTTAGTACATTAGACATCTTTATTGTATTTGGCAGTTCATGATGGTTATACTTTCTTTTCGACCATTTGTGCTTTGGTGTGCTTTTCTGTTTACCCCTGTGATGTCCTTCCCTTAATTTCACTTCTGTTCTAATTGGGTTTCAATTGCATCTCTGATTTTATTTGGGTTCTTAGTGATACCCTTCTCGGACAGCTTTGGTATTCTCAGGGAGATTTGTTTTTTCTATACATAGGATTTCTGTTAGAAATCTGACGACACTTGAGGTCCATAAGTTGGGCCTTCTTCCACTTAACCTGTTGATGTGTCTACAGCAATTTTTTGTGTATTTTCCACATGCTTATGTTATTACTTTGGAACAAACTTGTAGTAGTGAAGCATCTAGAGGAGTTTCCACCAACAATTAATTCCATGCTCCTCGGGATATCAAAGTAGTGTATTCAATATAGCATTAGTACTCAGTGGAGCAGGCTCTGCCGTAAAACATCTCCCCCTAAATTGTGTTTATAACCAGGAGGGACCAAAAGATGCTAGGCAGCTGGTTGACCTTGGTACTGACCTAATTCAGATTCACACAATGTAATGAGGTAGCTAAATAAAAAGTATGTGCACCTAAATATGCAGGGATTCCTTCACACAGGCTAAGTTAGAAACACAGATATCCCCCTGTGGCTCAGAGCCACCAGTCTGCATACACCAACCGGTGGGATGGAAATCGAAGGAGCATAAGGGTGATTGGGAGGGCATACTTTGGCACTTAACAGATCTATGAGCAACAGGATTGCAGTACACACAGTAAACATGGGTACTCTGGCTCAATGAATGTCACAGAGGCTCCGAAAGGGGTCCTCGACTGGCTCAGCCCTCGAAGGACCAACATAAATGTAGAAGAAGGTTTGAAAAGAGAAGTGCGAATGCTAGCAGGCACGAGAATTGAACAGGAGAAAAGCATGCATATGAGGTGAGGGAGATAAATGAAGGTATATATAGGGGTGGAGTGGAATATGAGGAAACCTGATGCAATACATGTAGAATATCGTTGGAATACCACTGAAAATATATTGCTGATGTGTTCTTGATGGTATGCTGAAGACAATGCACTCCATACACTACTGTTTATAAAGATGCTATTCAATAAAACATGTAAACCAAAAACGGCCTAGAGAATCACTTTGGGAATGTGTGAGATGCTGAGAGAGGACCAGAGCCATGAAATTAGTATTTACAGTCAGTGTTCTGTGTTGGAATTTTTTTTAAAGGAAAGGAATGTTGCGCTTAAGTTTTGAATCTCAAATCTCATCAAGGGCTGTTTTGTTATCTGATGCCACTTTATTGGCTTCTTGCTGAGCTTGGTGTATCCCAGCGCGTTATAGGCGACATGCCCCTGCTTCCCATTGTCATCTAGGTGGAATAGTAAGAGGAGTGGTTTGTATTCAATATGTTGTGTCTCCAGTTTGTTCGAACCATGATTAACTACAGTTATGAGATGGCTAGTGGAATGTGAGACCATTTTAATAGTGATTGAATATCCAATACACATGTACGTTCGTGAGTAGTATTAGTGAGAAGGGAAAGAGAGTTGTAAGGTCTCAGGAGTCTTAAAGTCTTATATTTAAAAGAAAGGGAAAATAATTGTTTGATTTAGCTTAAAGTGTGTTTTAAGGGGTTTATATCTAATAATCAGTTAACAGATGCTTAACGTAAACTTCTTAATGAGGTGCGTTAGCATAACCTACATAAACCTAATTGTTAGATGTAACCAGAAATAGGAGATCAAATGCTGTTGGTTGTATGTGTGTGGATTCTGATTACACCTTCTCAGGAGCCGAAACGGCTAGTAAAGTACTTGTCCTTGACCATTTACTTGTATTAATTTTCTTTTCTACTCCCAAGGCACACTTTTTTGAGCTTTAACTTTTTTACCTTCTGATGTAGGGTTTCATGTAACTGGGGCATGTAATTTATTGTTAATTTATGGGTTTTGTTCCCATCAACTCTGTTTTGGTGCTTGATAGGTCCACATGGTACCTTGACATTAAATTAACTGGCTGCAAAGCTATTATCTAGTGACTTATCAGCCTACAGAGATGAAGTTGTGTATACTATTTGAATCTTCTTTCCGGATGTCCTTAGTGCCTACTTACACCCATTTCCTCCCTCAAACATGTATTTTCAGTGGTAAAACCTACTGTCCTGCTCACTACAAAATAGATCATGCTTGATAGCATAACCGGATATGTAATCCTATGTTTTGTGGTAAAGATTTGTTTGGTGTGCTTTGTGCATTGATAGGCTGCCCCAATCTTACTATGTGTCATAGTGGCTACAGTATCATCTGGCCCCGCCACAGATAAATGCTGTTACTTCAGTGGGGTTGCAGTTTGAAAGAATGATAGTTAAGGAAGAGGAATTCTGTGACACTACCCTTCTCGTATATGTGATATTGTATTCAGTTAGTAACTAGTCAGTAATTTTTCATTGTTTCTTTAATTAAGAGTCAGTAGGCTGTGACAACATCTACTGTAATACTGTGTAGTTAATTTGTTAAAGTGACATCTGCTATTGATTTGAAGGGAGGAGTGTGTTCTTGAATTGTATACTCTATCACAAAGAGGCTTCCGTGCTTTCTAAAAGAGCTGTAAAGGCTGCAAATTGATTGTTCTATGCAGTTCTGTACTTTGTGGTTGAGTAGACCTCTATGGTGTTGCTATTGAGAACATAAGTGGTGAGGCAGACACTCAAGCCAGTTAGGCGAACTTAAAATCCGTGGTGATTTCGGGATTGAAATTCCTTTGAGATACATTGATGCCGGCTGATTTTTTCTAATTCCGTGTTCCCTTATGTGTTGAGGTAGTATACTGCTTTCCTTTAGGATACTTATCAATTAGGCAGTAAGAGGAACCCTCTAAGCACCACTGCCTTTATAAATGATCATAAATAAGAGACACACCGCAAATGGTTCAGGCAAAAGATTGAGGGTTCGCACATCAGTTATAAAAGCTACTTTTAAAATACGTTTTAAGAACAAAAAATGAACTCCCTGGTTGGATGATTTTACCAGATGACAACTTTTCTGATTTCGAGAAAGGAATCCCACTGTTGGACATTGACCTATCTCCATGACCTGTATCAGAGTTATGTGAATGTCATGTCGACCTTGAAATCTGCAAAGAAGTCTATATGTTATTGTCAGAGTTGCCCTTCTGTCTAAAATTCAGAAAAAACGTTTTTATAAGAAAATATATGGGTATGAGAGGTATGTTATATTTAATAAAGCTATTTCACTTACTTGCCCCAAAGAGTCACTCTGGTGCTTTATAGTGAGACATAATGTATTAATCATGTGATTTAGCACTCAGAGGTTTAAGTCAGAGTTAACTTAGCCAGGTGCAGACTTTACAGGCATGATGTTACTGACTAGCTGCTGGTATTTTAGCCTGATGACGTTTTAACTCCTCCTGATTAAGATCTTTATTAGGCTACATCTAGCCAACTCTACACTGCATTGTTTTTATTTTTCGTTTGGAAATGTTCTATATTTATTATTTCTTAGATCAATCCTGTACTTATTACTTATTTGAAAAGATAACTGCAAAATCATATTCAGATCCATTTATAATGAAATTTTGACATCAAAATATTAAATGTGTGCACTTGCTAAATGCCCAGGACCTACAGAATGGAAGAAATGACATTTTTCACAACACTAAGGCCAGTCAGCCATTTAAAATAACTTATGAATTGATCCAGTAATAGACTATTTTTAGGTGGACATACTACACTCCAGTGTTCTACTTCCTGGCTTCCCTGTTGAGTCGGGTAGCTTTTTCACCTGATATCAAAATCTCAACACCCAGAAGTAATCCAGCTGCATATGACAAACGTGGACTGGTCAAGTATTCTGGCATTCCAGATTGTGAGTGGATGCTTCTTCTAACCTCCTCTCCTTTCTAACGCAACCACTTTGTGGGCCACTGGGTTATAAGTAGAATGTCATTGGTGATTACTGAGCAGCATGTAACTAGGTACTGTTAATGTTTTATTTTTAACAGGCATCAAAATACATCAAAGTACAAACTGAACGACACACCTCACTAAATAGATCTAAATGCATTCTAAAAAGGTAACCTATGTATGCACAAATAAAATATATTGATGTTGATTTGTTTTAAAGAAGAGGGAGAGTGGGGGAAAGGAAGATGGGTGGGTGGTCATCAAATATGAGCAATAATTAGTTCCAATAACAAAGTTTATCCATGTAACGTTAAATGTGTACATTGCTCCTTAAAGCTGATAAGAGGCTTTTTCCATAGCATCCAATTTTGTTCTAAGGTACTATCAAGTTTTCTCGTGTGTATTACTTATTTTACAAAGCCATTGATTGCTGTTTTCACAGTCACTAGGTGAAATGAAAGCATCAATCCAGTGTAATAGGGCCAAAGAATGGGATCCTTTAGTGTGATTGTCAATTACAAAGTTAAAATATGTAAGGACATACCTCCTTCCAGAAATAGAGAATCGCAATACTATATCATATAACAAAGAAATCTCAACACTTTGTTACTACTCCACCGCACCCTAAGGCCCAATTTACATATTAACACAGGTGTGCTATATTTTCTCAAAAGTACCTTCTACTGAGTTAAACGTAGAAGGACAACCAAGGGCTCTGAAAGGTTTGTAGTAAGAATATAAAACGTATATGAATTAGTCAGAGAGAGCCCTAAGTTATCAGATAAGAAGCATGTAGTTATGGCATAATTGAAGCTATCTTTCTTCCAAAATATTAGAAGATTTAAAAACACAGATAATTGTTGCCTTGAGAGTAAGTGGGATGGTAGGTTTTCATTATAATCTGTTGGTAGCGCATCAGCATTAACTTAAAATTGGGCAGACTCCGAATTGGGGCAACTTAATTTTCACAAATGTTAATGAATTAGATCAAACTCCACTTGATTTTTCACTTATATCTTTTTACCCAGTTTTCGAATAGGATGGTTTACCATTGTGTCTAAGGATGAACTCATGTCCCAAATAATTTATGGGTGCAATGCTTCATTTCTGCAGCATTGAAAATAGAAAGTCTGTCAGGGCAGAAGGGTGGATTTATATTTTTTTCATTGACCGCAGATGTGACCAAATGCAAAGAAAGCAGATACAGAGAGAACTTTAGTTTATGTGGAGGTTAAGTCTGGGAGTCCACAGCATGATTGCCTGAGAGCAATCGTCAATATATTGTAACGGAATTTAGATTTTTGTTCCCTACTTCCCATAGGAAGACCTTATAAGCACCAGCAAGATAAACCACCAAATAATGGAGTATAACACACAGTATATAAGATCTTTAGAAAGAATCAAATTTCAGGTATATTTGTAATACTGTGATAATAAGTATCAGCCTTAACCAATTGATAACAGTCTAATCTTTGACAGAACTTCTTTGAAATTAACCACAGAGATAGACTGCAAATAACGCACAATGCCTAGATATCTAATACAGCCTCCCTCCCATGTAGTGACCCATTTTTCAATGTAAACTCAATGAGGAAATGCTTGTTCTTTTATGGTATGATTAGTTTGTAACCAGACATGTCTAGATTGACTCAAAAGGGCCAAGCAACCTTTAGATTGTGCCGAATGTAGCAAGGCATTGTCTAATTAGAATGAAATCTTATGTCATGAAGCATTGTAAGTAACAACATGATTCTTTCATTCTTTTACAATGAGATGGCAAAGACCTAAACTACTATGTCAAATAAAAGAAGATTGATTAGAATAACCCAAGTGACAGCCCCTCCTTCCCCCAATTGTAGAGAAGAGTATAGTATAGTAAAATTCAGGTCAGTAAAGGAAGGGAAGGCAGATGTTTTTCTCACAAATAACCTACGCATCCTATCAAAATAATTCTCCCCATCAGTGAAAACAGTTATGATGGGTAGCTCACATGATCCCTTCACATCCATATGTTCAAGAGTTTTGATGTTGGTATGGCTAAACTTCACTATTATTAAACCTATTTGCAAAATCAGAATTAGAGTGAGAATTTTTTTTCCGGATCTAATTGTGAAAATTCTAGCTAAATTGTTTAAAAGAGTTTTTGAAAGTGATATTGTCCGATAATTTAACTTGTGTAACAGATTTTTCCAGTGTTTTTCTAATTAACGTTAAGACAGCTATATTCATTAATCAGGTATGTAATCCTGTAGTGACATACTTGAAAAGACCCTTAAAAAAAATGGATTAAGTGTGCACGAAATGGAGAATAAAATTCATAAGGAAAGCTATACACACCTTCTCTCTCATTAGTAATGCATTTCTTTCAGCATTTATAATTGTAATCTGAAAAATCAAAAGGAATCAGAGTTTTATTTTCTTCCTTATGATGAGTGGCGGCTGTATCATGCACTGTGTTATGTAAGTGATTGTTTTGAAATATAGTTCTTTGCCTGTGCAAACACACTGTTTGTTCTCAAATTGGTCCTTCACTTTTCAGTTGATCCAGTAGCCTTCGTGCATTATTTTGCACAATTATATCTTTGCCATCAGGTATTTTGTCATTTTTGTGTTAAAGCTGTTGCAATACTCAAACCTTGAGCTTAGTGCTTTGCAACCGGAAGGGGCCTACTCCATGAGTTAAAATTGATCCCTTAAACTGATCTATTGATTGGATGAAGTTGCTTTAATGACTGCTCCTCTACTGGTTAGAGCGAAAGCTATTTGTCAGAACGAACCTCTAGGCTAGGTATTCAGGGAATGTTAGGGGTGGTAATGGAGCAAACCTCCTTTAATCTGGTAGACTGTTTTTCCTAAAGAAGTCGAGTTGCCTCTCTTTTTTTAGGAATCCAGCAGAAACAGGCTGACATAATTCCATTTCATGTTTTAGTGTTCATCTGACCACTAGTTAATATCAGTTGGAAGACCTGTTGAGGGGAAGGGTTACATCAGAAGTCATTGGCATAGGATTGGCAATAGAGGTGCTGTACTGAGAATCATTTGTAATTGTGGAATGAGATGATTGGCGACAGAGGAATGTTGAGCTGAACTGTTCAAGCTTGCATAGTATACTTTTGTTTTTAAGGACTGAGTTCTTACCAGACGCCTATTATCTGCAGGCTCCAATACCTGTTGACTGTTTCCAACAAACTCACCTTTGTGGCAATGTCCACATGTTGAAGCCCTTGCAGTGACTTAATCAGGTTATTTAGCAGAGTGTCCTAAAGTCTTACAGCAGAAGCACATAATAGCAAAATATCCACAGAGCCGTTTCCATTTGGTGTTTTTGGTAAAAGACTAAGGGGGTCATTCTAAGTCTGGCGGGCGGCAGAGGCCGCCCGCCAGACTTCCCCCACCAAAATACCGCTCCGCGGTCGAAAGACCGCTGAGGGTATTTTGGGATTTGCCCTGGGCTGGCGGGCGACCGCCAAAAGGCCGCCCGCCAGCCCAGGGCAAATCATCCTTCCCACGAGGACGCCGGCTCAGAATTGAGCCGGCGGAGTGGGAAGGTGCGACGGGTGCAGTGGCGACACTGAAATACAA
Source organism: Pleurodeles waltl (assembly GCF_031143425.1). NCBI lineage: Eukaryota > Metazoa > Chordata > Amphibia > Caudata > Salamandridae > Pleurodeles > Pleurodeles waltl. The sequence goes on along the minus strand of NC_090449.1, from coordinate 675,247,331 downwards.
GGAGGGGCCCTCTTATGGGGGCCCCTGCAGTGCCCATGCCATTGGCATGGGCACTGCAGGGGCCCCCAGGGGCCCCGCGGCACCCCCTACCGCCATCCTGTTCCTGGCGGGAGACCCGCCAGGAACAGGATGGCGGTAGGGGGTGTCAGAATCCCCATGGCGGCGGAGCGCGCTCCGCCGCCATGGAGGATTCGTATGGGCAGTGGAAAACCGGCGGGAGACCGCCGGTTTTCCGCATCTGACCGCGGCCGAACCGCCGTGGTCAGAATGCCCTGCGGGGCACCGCCGGCCTGTCGGCGGTGCTCCCGCTGACCGCCGGGGTCAGAATGACCCCCTAAGTCAGGTTAAGAAACCAGCTTACATATGGATAAAGGTTTCATTAGGTAGGGAACTGCAGAAAGAAGTATTACTGGCCCGTAGACAGAGATTGTAATACTTATGAACAGTCTGTAAATAGGTAATATGGCACAAATTTATAAGAGAATATGGCTAAATGTATGGGTCGTTTGCAAATGGTAAAAGGCTTCTGGCCATGTACCAGCCCTATTTTGCGAGTCAGTAACCTGTTACCAACTCGCAGAATAAGGATTACGACTCGCTATTAGGAAGGGGCATGAATGGGCGTTCTTTACTAATAGCGACCTGCAGGGCCATGTATGATTGTTTTGCGACTGGGAATGTGGTCGCAAAACACTTGCAGTTACCACCAAAGTCAAGTCCCTAAGGGACCTCTTCCCATTTGCGAATGCAAACATTTTTAAGAGCAGGCAGTGGAGAGGGTGTCTGGTGTTGCTGGGTGGAGGGGAGGTTTCTGAGGCCGTTGCTTACCCCCTTCCCCCCCATCACCTCCATGGTGTGAGTGAGTGAGGCTAAGGTGAGGAGCCGGGGCAGCCATGTGGTCTCGGCTCACTTTGCGGCGTGATCTTGAGGAGGAGGTAGGGGAGGTGCCTCAGCCCCATCTCGAGGTCGCCTTATAATGTATCTGGGCCAGATATATTTTCCCCAATGATGATGATCAGCCATGCGCTTCGACGGTGAGGAGCGGGGTCAAGGGTGGAAGCGGCACATGGCTCAACCGGGGTTGCGGAGGAGTGGCCTGGAGTGGCACAACTCACTGCAGCACTTTCCTGTGTGAGATGACGGAGGTCGCCATTCTGGGACACGACATGTGTCTGCACTGAGCCGGTGGGGTGTCTTCTGCAGCGAGCCCACCTGACCCGTGCGTGTCCTGAGTTGGCGCGGCTACGTGGACAGTAAGCAGCCCCCTGTTGTGGATATTCGGGGCTAGACAATTTATCTGCATTATTCTACAGCAGTTGCAGCTCAACAGACCTTAATTTCTGGTTCTTCGAGTAAGGTACAGTGGTGATACATCCTATTATTTCTCAGTGGAGGTGAGATGGGGAGGTATTGGCAGACCACGCCGTCGCAGGGGAACACAATGGAACAATATACTATGCCTATCCCGCTGCTGCAGCGTCAGACTCGTTTGGGGGGTCCGGAGAGGCATTGGGGGTGCCAGCTACTGCGGAGGAGCCCTCACACACTGAACTGTTAGCTGCTATATGGGACACTATAGTGGCCCTGGAGGGGAAAATAGAAACGGTGGCTGTGGAGGTGAACCTTCTTCGAGCTGACCTCCGCAAGGTCTCTGATAAGGTCAAGGTGGCGGAGGGGTCTGTCGTGGACTTGCAGACGGAGGTTGGCACCCTGCGCAAACAGATGGTGCAGGTTACTTCCACTGTTGGGACGTTAGAGGTGAGGTTGGAGGACTCAGAGGGTAGATCTCAACGGAACAACGTGTGCCTCCTTGGATTTCCGGAACGGGCGGAAGGCTCTATGGTGGAAGGTTTTGTTGAGCCATGGATCAGAGATGTATTGCGACCTGAGTGGTTGTCCAAGGTGTTTGTGGTGGAGCGCACACACAGGGCTCTGGTTGCTCCTCCTCGGCCCGGGGCACCACCGAGGGCCATCATTGCATGCCTCCTGAACTATAAAGATAGGGACCGCATCCTGCGGACCACCCGTGAGGTTGATAGGGCTGTCTTTGAAAATTGCAAAAGCTCCATTTACCCGGACTATACGAATAAGGTCCAGACCTCCCGAAAGGGTTTTTTGGAGGTGAAGGCCAAGCTTCATGCCATGAACATCAAATACATGTTATTGTATCCAGCATGTTTGAAGGTGATCTCTGGAGGCAAGTCGCAGTTTTTTGATCATCCTGAGGAGGTCCGGAGATGGTTGGAGATGTGGGACAAGGTTGGCCCGGGTCATTCTGGGCAGTCTGGAGTTGGCTCAGCTCATACTTCTGGAGTGGACGACATGGACTGGAGGAGGTGTGGGGAGGGCCAGATGCAGGTCTCTACGCAGTGATGTGACAACTCTGTCAGCAGAATTGAAATCCAACAGGATGGTACTATGGCGGAGGTGGATCCTGAGCGGGCCATCGAACTTGCTGACTCATCAGATGGGGAGCGGAGATGCTTTCTGTTGATTCTTGAATTTGTTGGCCTTTGGTGGATACTGCTCTTGCGGACCCACCATGGGTCATGAGCTTAGGCTTGATGTGCATGCCTCGCATAGTAGGGAGGAATGGAAATGTTGAGGATGTTGGTTTAAAGGGGCTTTACATGCATCTGTATTTTATGATTGGGGGGGAAATGGTTTTCCTAGACTTTGATTGGTTGGGGAGGTAGGCACTGTGTATACTGTCTTTGGGACGGGGGAGGTCACTTCCACTGTTGTGGTAGAGCTTTTGGGTGTTGGGGTTTGGGCTATTGTCCTGGCAGCATACACAAACATGGATCTACAGTATGTTTTGATGTATCTGTTTTACTGTTTATCCGGGGTGGGCACAGGGGTTTAGGGTTTTCTAGTTCACACAAGAATGCATATGTTTGATGATTACAACAGCAGTGCATTGTTGAGTGTGGGATGTATGGTAGGGACTTGGCAGCTCGACTTTTCAATTTTCTGGACAGTTTGTTGATTTCCTTGGTCTGGGCTGGCTCTCGTTGCAGAGTGGGGTTGTCCACGTTACAAAGGGATATGGAAGATGGAGGCTTGGCACTCCCTAATATTAGACTCTATTATTATGCCGCTCATTTACAACATGCTGCAAAGTGGATGACACTGTCGGATAATTGGAAGAAGCGACTATTCGCTGGCATGTTGTGAGGAGAGGCATTGGTGCATGTATTAATGATGGGTGGTCGGTCGGAGACTGCTATCACCTGTTTGCTTAAAACCTCTGCAGGTGTCTGGGAGCAGGCTGTTAAGAAAGTACTTCGACACGCCACTTTGATAGGGAACTTAAGATTTCGAACCTAGCGCCCTTTAGGAATATGGATACTCTAATGGGGGAGAGGATTCTCACTTAGTTACCCTGTTTTATAGAGCGCTGCATGAGAAACTTGCGGAGTGGAGTGCGCAGGGCCTGGGATCGATATCTGGAGGATCCTCTAGAGGATATGGGCTGGAATACGCCTCTGTCTCTGGTGCGCACGGTTTCTTGTAACTACAGATTTAAGCTGTTGCATTTTAATTTTGTTCATCATGTATATCTTACGCCTGCTCGTCTTAACAAGGTGGACCTGACAAGGGAGACTGGGTGTCCTAGATGTGGGGAGATAGGTGCCTCCTTTCTCCACTTACCTTGGTCCTGTAGGGAGGTGCAGCAATTTTGGTGGGTGGTGGTTCGGAAGTTAGACGGGGTCACTGGTTTGGGGCTCGAAGCAACGCCTTTGAGTTGTCTCCTAGGTCTACTACGGAGACCACGGGATAGGTGCGTCCCACACAGATTTGCACAGCTCACGCTGGCTAAGAGTAGAGTAGCTATAGGCTGGATGGGTACATGGAGCCCATTCTTTCCTAGCTGGACCTGTGATATTCTGAAATGGGGTGTTGCCGAAGAACAAAACATGAGAATGACAAGTAGGGAGGAGTGGGCACTGACTGACATAACGGCTTGGAGTACATTATCAGAATGCTTCGCAGAGGTTGAGGAGTCCAGCTCTGATTGGAGCACTGATGATTGTTGACAGTGGAATGTTATGCTGTGCATACAGGTGACAACAAACCGTGGTGATATGGTTACGCTGCTAACCATTGTATCTGAACAAATTGGTTACATGGGAGCTCCTTGGGAAGGGGAGGTGAGGTATCTACTATTGTAGTGATTGGATATGCTCCATGTTTCTGTCTGTATATGTCATCACTCTCCGTTCAGGAGATCAACAGATATTGTGGTATCTTGCACTGGTGTGCACTGCTTTGTTTTTGTTTTTGTCTTTAATTTGTTTATATTATAAACTCAATAAAATAGAGTTATAAAGAAAAAAAAGGAAAACGGGCTGCATTACAAAATAAAAGATTGCTTTATTAAAAAAGCAGTCACAGATATAGTGGCCTTTCAGCAGGCCACCAGCAGCAAGTCACCAGTCCTGTGATTGTGGCCATTCCCAAATGGATTATGAATTGTGACCTGCCTCATGAATATTAATGAGGGAGGTCTCTTGTGACCCATTTGGGAATCGCAAACAGTGTTAAACACACTATCACACCAGTTTGCAATTTCCTAATAGTGAATCGCAAAAAATCGCTATTAAGAATTCACAAACCTCCAGGTACATACATCTGGCCCTATGATTTGTTTATGCAATGCTTTGCATAATATGTACTGATCTGCTATTTGTTAGAGAACAAAGGAACCGTGTTTGTTTGAGGGAATTTTGCGACCTCACAGTTTTTTAAAATTTGGATCTGGATCAATAAAATTCTGTTAATCAAAATTGACTCATATTGAAGACAATTACTGTTGAATGCGAAATAGGGGAGTCTTGGGGGAAGGGGGTGGTTCATACATTGGCAGATAACCTGAAAGAAGCTGCTGGGTGACCTAATTATGCAGAAATCTAAAGTGTCTGGTAATCATTTTTGAACTGTGCATGTAGTTGCCATTGCTTATGAAATTAAGTGTACACGATGTTACTATTGAATGCAATATGAGTGCCTCTGTTCAAAAACAGATATTCTTATTAATAGAATTGCTCGATTTTCCCTGCTTCGGTGTGAGGCACAAACATTGGCACCAGTTGCATATGAGTAATATCTGTGAACTATGACAGTACATGAGTTTTAGTCTTTTTCGGACAGGGTAAGGTGTTTGAATTTGTATGTGTGTTATTCAAGTTTATCTTACTATTTGTTCCAACCACATGGATTGCAGATTTGCTCCCTATTAACACTAGTGTACGGTGTAGATCTGCCCCCCAATCCCAAGTCTGACAACTTTTTATATTCTCAAACTACCCACGGCTGTAAGCAAAAGAACGCAAAGTTAATCATACAAAGTCACGTGACTTAATTATGAGCCGGCCATGCACATCTCTTGGTTTGTGTGTGCTCTGTTGTTCGAGGAGGCATTTGTAGTTTCTCTTCATGCCCGCACTAAACGTCCTGTGCACAGAGAGCCCTGTAACTTGATCACTGTGTGGGAATCCAGAGAGTGATCTTAGATGACCTGGCAGTTGAGAAGTAATTTGGAATGGCTGGAGAGGAGCAGCTGACTGCACTTGTCATGCCTACTGTACTTGGAGCTATCAATGGCTTATTGACTGCAGAGGAGAATGTGACCTTTGTTTTTGTGCTTCTTTTGCTTTAATTTGAATTCTTAACATTCTTTTTGGTTATTTTTCCTTTCATATGTCCATGTCTAATTGCTTTCATGTGCGCTCTATTTTTATGTAAACAGAAGACGTATACATTTTAGTTAAAGACATGAATTATTGCTTCTAAAAAAACCTAATTTGTTTTGTATGTTTTTTCAGCATATTCGTACAGAACTCTATTGCACTGATGCGTATGAAATGTCGGCATATACATTTGTAGGTTTCACCCCAGTAGGAGTGCTGCGCAGCACTGCTTTCAGATGAGTTATGCTTACGTTCCTAAAAAAAAGGTATTATTTGGGACGTCGCTAGGATAGGGTAAAAAAATACCTTGTTGCTATGCAGTTACTGAAAACCTGTGTGTATGTAAAAGGTAAAATGCCTCCTACCTTGCCATTTAGAAAAGGGAGACAAAAACACAAAAAGGGACATTCCTCTGCTGCCCTGGAGGCTGCTTTGGAGAAAACGGATCTCTCGCCAGAACCATGGTTTCGCAACGCCTCCCCGAGAGCCAGCAGAACCGCCAAGACATCAGCCCCTATTGGCCTTCCTCTCCAAGGTTGTGCGAGGCACCCCTAGCCCCTTTGCAGCGTTCGGGTCTCTTCCCCTTCCCACTTGCTTCTGCTTCTCCTCGTGGCCCTCCTCATTGACCGATTCCCCCAGCACCCCCTCGTCCTTCCCCTTCACCACTACTTCTTGTTTCTTTCCCCTCAAGTGAGGCACTTTTACTTGACCTCTATCCTCAGATACTCCACTTGGATCACCTCTTAAAGCCACTTTGGGTGCTTCAAGCGCCCGTCCCTCTTTGTGCGAGTTCCTTTCAGAGAGCAGCAGCCAGCCATGAGAGGAGAACAAGCATTGGCAAAGCCAATAGGTCTCGACAATGTGCAACCTATTGCCTTTGGCAGTGGGGTGGGGGCAGTGAGCGGAAGTGCGGTAGGGGTGCTGAATGGATGGGCTGATGGGGGCGCAAACGGAAAGTCACAAACAGAGGAATAAACAAGCAGAAAGTCAGAATCAGAGGTCAAGAATCGATCATCAGAAAGGCAGAACAGACAGGAAAGGACCATAAAAACTAGCATAACGGCAGAATTAGAAGTCAAGAAACGAGCAGAGTGGCACAAACAGAAAGGCATTGACGTAACAAAGGCCCCTGCAGTGCAGGGGGCCCCCGAAGTCCAGTGGCCCCCTCAGCACAGTACACTGTGCACGGACGGCCGGCCTGCCTCTGACTGTGTCCATGGGGATGGGGCCCCCACAACTTTCATTACGCCAAAGGCACCACTGTTTTTTGCATCGTTACTGTTCGTAAAGCGAGTTGTGGTGCTGCCATTTAACTATAAGAAACCTGCGCTCACTAAAACGAAAAAGCCAATATGCTGATCTTAAATGCAATTTAAAAAAAACACATATACCTGTTAAGATTTTTTTTGGGCGGTTGGCATCAGCTGGCACACTCACCTGCTTGTTTCATATTATCTTACGTTTTGAGTATTTGTGCAGCGCACAGACTGCCTTCAGTTAGGTCTCATAGCGCTGCCCTTGTAAAAACCATCCCATTCCATTGTTTCCTTTGCTAAGCAGAGTTAGGCACGTGTTACTCTTTATTTGTACATTCAAGGTATAAACTGGGTGCAAAAATACACCCCAGACCGGTGCAAATGTTATCTACATCAAAGTGTTTTATAGGACCGTTTTTCTACCCAGATGTAAAGGACCCCATAAATAGAAAGTGTGGGGAAACATCTGAGCACATGTTTTGGTGCATACAAAGCATTTTTTGCAAATGGTGTCCATTAACCTCAAATGATTGGGTATTGCCTTTACATTTTACACTTTTTGAGAGTCTAACATTCGGAAATTACCTTCAGATTCTGGGCATCATGCAAATTATCGACTAAATTTAGAAATTTGAAGATTGGCAGAAGATTTAGGAAATTCTTCATTTTGTGAAATTTATCTTGAGGCTTTGGATTTTCCGAAAATGCCATGCAGATTTTGGAATATTGTCCTTATGCTTGCACCCTCTGATGCAGAACACAGCACAAGGTTCGTTGTGGGAGGGTGCTAGCGCAGGTGTTTTAATAAAAATGTTAATGACTATTCATGTATTGTGAGTAATGGATATGCATAGAAAATGTAATAACATCAGGAGAAAATAATGCACACATTTGAAAATATGATCACGATGAGTACCCGCCAATGTTCACGAAGTATACTTATTATTATGAAATGTGGAGCATATGTTTGATTAATGTAGTAATATGTCATATTAAGGGTTATTCATTTTGTATTAGCTTTATTAATTGAAGGAGTTAACTTAGCGGAGGTCTTGGCCTAGTTGCATGCCCTCATGTCAAGCTGTATTTATTAAACGTTTAATAAAATGGCTCTTCAGAGAATTAAACTGTGATTTTTCCACTGTGCCGTCTACATGTGCTCGTAGCTAAAAGTCTTTCTCATGAGAACTGATTGCTAGAAGATGCTGTTCTTGCTAAATGTAGCATTATGAGTGTAATGTGTTAGACTGACTTTCTCAGGAGAAAAACAATGGAGACACTGACTGGAGTATAAGCTCCAACAATATTGTTACCTGGCGAGCCGGAGTATAAGGACATTAGAAGAGAAGCCAATCAGCGACGGGAACTGAGTAGTGGTAGAAATCATAGATTTGACGTTTTAGTTTTATTGGATAAAGTGTGAACATGCGATCCCTCGACCAATAGGTACTTGGGAAGTAGTTTTAGGGAATCGTAAATTAGCCGGACTGCACAGAGGGGAAGACAGCCTAATTGCCCATTTTCTTTCTGGCCGGAAGGTCGTTACTTTCTTGAGCATCTTGACAGTAGACATGCTTAATTTTATTGCTTAAAGACTTTGCGTTTTCTGAACTTTGATGCTGAATCCTGATGTCTTGCTGACCGAACTGATGTCCTGGTGACGAAGACTATCTTAGCTTGCCGATCCATTTGAGGAGTGGTATACAAATTACTAAATGTGACTTGCAATGTATGTTTTCTTTTTCTTTCTAGGTACCAACCGCGCTGTTTTGATAGAGCCATAGTTAGATGTTTTCCAAATTTGTGTTTACTAAAATGTTTTGCATGAAGCCCAACATGGTGATGCCTATCTGGTGTTAGTTAAGGATTCTCACTAATGAAAGTCTGCTATTGGGAATAACATTTGATGTCTTTTCTTTGGTGAATCTAAATGTATGTGATATCATTTGCACAATTGTTATTATTAATTTGCATTTTAACTTTAGAATTTGTAGTGGTTCAAGCTTTGATTAGATAGCTTTGGATAGCCAGTGTTGTTTCTGTATGTTTATCCTTTGATTTTGATATGATCTTATGTGATATTAGCATTGTTAATATAGGGAAATAAACATTCTAACTTTTACTAAAGGTGTGGTTATTCATGACTGAAAGGTCATGGTGTGTGACGGTTTCTGACTCAAATTGATTATTCATGTAATTGATTATCGATGTTATTGATTGATTATTGATCTGCATGTACTGGAGTTATGGTGGGAACATCTTAATTGCGAGTCAAAATGTTCATCAACCTATTTGCGTCCCTTTGTAAGTTCACTTATTAAGGTCAGACACGCCAAGAAGGTGCACTGGTCTGAGCTGGAAATGTAGTCTGTCAACGGTCCTGGCAGTGGCTGAGAAAACAGTGCGTTGCACTGACAGCCCGGGTGAGGTTTTGGTGCTGCGTTTTAGCACTAAACAGGGCCCTCTTAATGCATATTTTAAGACCTTTTCCCAGATTTTAATGTTTTTTCTGTGCACATTTTAAAATTTTCCCTCCAGAATTTTTAAAATCCTTACTGCAAAATGACACATTATTTACATGTATTTAGACTGCCTCTGCTGAATGGCACTTGTCTAACAGACCTCCGAAACACCTAAAGGTGAACTAGTTTAACCGAAATTCAGCTGTGCGACTGCTGGTTTTACACCCTTCTGGCAACAGGCGCACTGCTCCAGCAAGCTGTCCCACTAGGTGGCTCTCACTGATGGAGCCCAATGTGTTTCCCTCATGGAGAGCTACATGGCGTTCAAATACGGAGCTCTGAAGTGGTGAAGTGCAGATTTGTTCCTGGCAGGCTTCAAATCTGTAACCCGCTGGTTCAGAAACATCTCGGCAGTACTTGCATTAGGTAATTGCACAACCTCACTGTTGCTGAGCACTGTAAGGTAAGCTGGGAGTGGGCTTTGATTTGCAGGTTTTGAAAGTAAAGTCTTCAAGCTTATTTTCGCTTTTTAGAGAGTCTTATAATGCACACAGTGAGAGAACAGATATTGTTTTCAAAGGGGCATTAACTGCTTATATGGCACATCCCACTAATGAAATTATCTCTTGGTGCTCAAATCATTGCCTTCATTGGTGGTATGTATGTGCGTCAGCTGTAAAGTGCAGGACAGGGTAGGAACAATGCAACTCCGTGTTCGTTGTATCGACCACAGAAGAATGTAAGGATGCTTGCGCCTGTCGCTGTAGGTCACACACCGCGCTCAGCAACAGGTGCACACCGGGGCACAGTCAGAGGAATAAATAAACAAACAGAAAGTCAGAATCAGAGATCAGAATGAAACAAACAGAAAACAGGCAGAGAGACACAAAAAAGAAAGCAGCCATATGAAAAACCGAGCGACAGGAACAATAGTGCTCCTAATGTGCGGCAGGACCATTCAGCTATTTAAAACAAAATGAAAAAGTAGTCCCAAACAGTGGATGAAAACATGGACGCTGCAGACCTTAACAGTAGTTGACTGGTGCTCTCGGAGACACCGGAAAAGGCTTGACATATGTATGCCATTCATGAATGGGGTTCATAGGTCTGGGGGCATGCAGCCATTCCTAGGACTTTTCCATGAGGGCATACCGCACATTGGTCATGGCACCTAGTGGGCAACACATGATAACTGACCTCAAAGGACTGCTCAAATTACTTTGGCCGCCCAAATAATTATGTGAAGTGGGCTACCACCTCTGGCCCAGTATCATAAGGATGCTTTTTCTTCACCCGTGTGCAAACTCCGGCACACTGAGTGCTGTTGGCTGTTAAAGCAAGAGTAGCACAAAGTCACTCGCATGGCAGGTTGACAGCTCTGTGGGCTCCATGAATGATCATATGGTTTATACCCAGTTATCAGGGTTGCATGTCCTAAAATTGAGGCCAAGAATGGTTTATTATGGTGGGAACATTTATATACCAACTATTACCCCTGATAATGTCATGAAGGCTTTTCAGACTGTAACACACTACCCTTTGGGAACCCAGAGTTAGTGATTTAGTCATTCATAAGGATATAGCGACCTGCACACATTATCAACTTCACAGTATCAACTCAACTCCCAACATATGGTCAAGGTAAGCATTTATGGAGAAGCATGGATTTGCTATTCTTACTCCACGGCAACATATCTTGATGATATGTTGGTAGTCAATATTGTGGAGTCGCTAAAACTGCACATTGAGATTAAAACATGGATATCCTGAGAAAAAAAAAAATGGTCTCTCCAAAATACCTTGATGCAACAAGTCTCCTTCCTGGTGTGGATGTCAGTTTCAGGTTTTTAAAAGTAATTTTGCCCTTACAGTCTGTAATCAAAAGACCTACCTAGTTTTTTAAAGGAACTGGCTGGGTGCAAAAACAGGTAATATGCTTGTAGGAGCTGTGGTTCTGCGTATAGTTTTCGACAAATATTATGCTACACATTATCTTGTCCTTGTGTTTTTTTATATTAGTGTCCTCTGAACATTTTGCAATCAGTCAGCATCCATTAGGACATCAAGAATTTCAGAAGTACTCCACAATCCAAATTTAAATGTGCAGTATACATTCTTCATTGATTTTCCATGGAAAAAATGAGAAAGGCGAAAGAAATGAAACACCTGACCTTTGTTTCTGGTGATAGCACTACAAGACTTCACTAGAATATGTTGAAAAAGATGATCATTTGAATAATTTTCTTTATGCTAGCCAATGGAGCTCCTTGACTGTCTCACAGTACCTCCGCTGCCCTTTCACTTCTATGCTACTGTCTTGCTTGACAGCCTGTCAGTCAATTTGAGCGTTCACAGTATCCACTAGCATCTTGTCTTAGTATCATATGATTAAGGGAAAGTATTCTAGCAAAATGTGCAGTTTGGCAGAATGCTTTCATTAGAAAGTTCTCTTTTGGTATGATTAGGGTCTAGCTATCATTAGTGCAATGGGTAGTACTCAGGCCAAGGGGTCTGAAGGCTCCCCGCATCACAGTTATTACTGTCCTTTACTACCGAAAGTGAAGACTGATGCATTACAGCTTGTGATTAATTAATTTACCCATTGCATACGTTACAGAATATAACACCCTTCCTATTGCCCTGGATGTAACCCCATATTTGCTAGCCTTTGAGAATCTAGTTGTGACTGTATCGATAAAACCGGTTTCAACTTTCCTTTTCTTTCAGTGAAACAATGTATTGAGTTTTGTTTTAACTGCTTCTGTGCTGGGGACGTAATGTTTACGTCCCGTGGCACAGTGCTGCTGTGCCGACGACATAACCATTATGTCCCGGCACCAGAGCTTGGAGGGAGCATTATTGCTCCCTCCATGGGCTTCCCCCGCCCCCCATGGCAGGGCTGGAAGGGGAATCGCTTCCCCTTACACCCCCATTTCCCCCTGCGATTGGGCAGCAGAAATGCCCAATAGACACCTGGGAATTTTCTTTTTTCTTCAGACTTACTCATAAGGGGAGCGGCCGCTTGGGCACGGGCCGCTCCCCAGGGGGCCAAATTATTTTTAGGCCGACAGATAATTATATCAGGCCGATCTGCCCTCGGGGGGGGGGCTGGGCAGAAACCTCCTAGACACCATGGATATATATATTTTTTATTTATATATATATTTTTTAATATGTGTGGAGCAACCCCTTATGCAAGCGTCGCTCCCCGAGGGGGGGATTTATTTTAGGCCATTTCTGCCCCCCATGGTGTCAGATCGACCTATTTTTGTTAGGCCAATCTGCCCCTAAGGGGGGCAGAAACCACTAGACTCCAGGTATTTTTATTTTTTTGAGTCAGTTTCACGCAAGGGAAGCAGCGACCCCTTAGGCAAAGGTTGTTCCCCTGGGGGGCAAATTTATTTTAGGCCATTTCTGCTCCCTTTGGGGCAGATCAGCCTATTTTTATTAGGCCGATCCACCCCCAAGGGGGCAGAAACCACTAGGCACTGGAGATTTCTTTTTGGTGCCAATTTCACACAAGGGGAGTGACCCCTTAGGCAAGGGTCGTTCCCCTGGTGGACATAATTATCTTAGGTCATTTCTGCCCCCTTTGGGGGGCAGATCAGCCTATTTTTATTTGTCCGATCTACCCCCAAAGGGGGCAGAAACCACTAGGCACCGGGGATTTTTCTTTTTGCGAAGAAATTCTACTAGATGCCAGGGAATTTAAAAAAAAAAAAATAGCGGGGTGCTGGCTACCAACGATTATGGAGCTGGTTATGCCCCCACCCCAACTGAAGGGGGTAACAGTCTTTCAGCTCTCCCCCACACACCAAAACATCTTATCCCACGGCAAGCAAGAGGACATTTGATTATTTTGGGTTTTGGTTTTACATTTGGGCCATGAGAGCTTGGCTAACTCTCAAAATCGTCCCACTTGGAATGGTGAGGGCTGCACTTTTTGGAGTTTGGGACGCTGCCATGTAGAAAAATCCACAAGACCTAGACACATCTGAAAACTAAACATCTTGATGATTTCAGAGTTGTGTGCTTCACATGCACCCCACACCATTTTCTTACCACAATGCCCTGCAAACCTCCAACTTTGCTGGAAATCACACATTTTTCCCACATTTGTGTGAAGGAACCTTCCGGAATCTGCAGGAATCCAAAAAATTCCTACCACACAACATTGTCTCATCGATACCGATAAAAATTCTGCTGCACTTGTCAGCCCAAAAACGTTTTTTTTCGTACTGCCCTTTTGGAACCACTTTGGTTCCCCCTCAATTTCAACATGTTTTTGGCTCTTCCCTGTCACAGGCACTTGGCTCACCTAATCAAGTGAGGTATCATTTTTACCAGAAGACTGAGGGGAACGTTGGGTGGTAGGAAATTTGTCCCGGTGTGGTGATCCCACACAGAAATGTGGGCAAAATGTGATTTTTTTAAAACTAAATTTGAGATTTGCTGAGGATTCTGGGTAAAAAACATTGGGGGATCCACGCAAGTCAAACCTCCCTGGACTCCCTCGAGTGTCTAGTTTTCAGAAATGTCTGGGTTTGGTGGGTTTCCCTAGATGGCTGCTGAGCCCAGGACCAAAAACGTTGGTCCCTAGCCCCTGCAAAAACAGGTAGTTTTGTATTTGATAATTTTGATGTGTCCAGATAGTGTTTTGGGTCATTTCCTTTCGCGGGCACTAGGCCTTCCCACACAAGTGAGGTACCATTTTTATCGGGATACTTGGGGGAACGCTGGGTGGAAGGAAACTTGTGGCTCCTCTCAGATTCAGGAACTTTCTGTCACCGAAATGTGAGGAAAAAGGTTTTTTTGGCCAAATTTTGAGGTTTGTAAAGGATTCTGGGTAACAGAACCTGGTGAGAGCTGAGCCCCACAATTCACCCCCCATCTTGGATTCCTCTAGGTGTCTAGTTTTAAAAAATGCACAGGTTTGGTAGGTTTCCATAGGTGCCGGCTGAGCTAGAGGCCAAAATCTTCAGCTAGGCACTTTGCAAAAAACATGTCAGATTTCAATGTAAAAATGTGATGTGTCCATATTGCGTTTCCTGTCGCGAGCATTAGGCTTACCCATGCAAGTGAGGTACTATTTTTATTGGGAGACTTGGGGGAACACAGAATAGCAAAACAAGTGTTATTGCCCCTTGCCTTTCTCTAAATTTTTTCCTTCCAAATGTAAGATAGTGTGTAAAAAAGACGTCTATTTGAGAAATGCCCTGTAATTCACATGCTAGTATGGGCACCCAGAATTCAGCGATGTGCAAATAGCCATTGCTTCTCAACACCTTATCTTGTGCCCATTTTGGAAATACAAAGGTTTTCTTGATACCCATTTTTCACTCTTTATATTTCAGCAAATAAATTGCCCAGTATACTATGAAAACCCATTGCAAGGTGCAGCTCCTTTATTGGCTCTGGGTACCTAGGGTTCTTGATGAACCTACAAGCCCTATTTATCTCCACAACCAGAAGAGTCCAGCAGACATAATGGTATATTACTTTAAAAAATTTGACATCTCAGGAAAAAGTTACAGAGTAAAACGTGGAGAAAAATGGCTGTTTTTTTTACCTCAATTTCAATATTCTTTTATTTCAGCTGTTATTTTCTGTAGGAAAACCTTGTAGGGTCTGCACAAATGACCCCTTGCTGAATTCAGAATTGTGTTTATTTTTCAAAAATGTTTAGATTTCCGGGATCCAGCATTGGTTTCACACCCATTTCTGTCACTAACTGGAACGAGGCTGAAACACAAAAAATAGTAAAAATGGGGTATGTCCCAGTAAAATGCCAAAATTGTGTTGAAAAATGTGGTTTTCTGATTCAAGTCTGCCTGTTCCTGAAAGCTGGGAAGATGGTGATTTTAGCACCGTAAACCCTTTGTTGATGCCATTTTCAGGGAAAAAACCACAAGCCTTCTTCTACAGCCCTTTTTTCTCTTTTTTCTATTTCTAAAACAAAATTTTTGCTGCATTTTGGCAAATTTCTTGGTCTCCTCCAGGGGAACCCACAAACTCTGGGTACCTCTAGAATCCCTAGAATGTTGAATAAAAAGGTCTCAAATTTGGCATGGATAACTTATGTGGACAAAAAGTTATGAGGGCCTAAAAGTGAACTGCCCCAAATAGCCAAAAAAGGCTCGGCAAAGGAGGGGGAAAGTCCTGGCAGCGAAGGGGTTAAACAAATTGTACATATAGGAAATAGTCAACTAGTTAAGCCACATTTAGCACACTGCACATCCCTAATGAATAAATAGCATCATCTTCACATACTTTCATCTAAATTGTTTTTTATCTTCATGGTCTAGAGTATATGTGCCACAGCATACCACACAGTAGTGGGAAAATAGATTAGGAGGTAAACAGAGGTTTGATGGAGGTCCTGGGAGGAAGCAGGCCTACAAGCAAGTGGAACCGTCAGTAGAGCACTTTGGGACTGATAGGAAGTGCATCAGCACATGTGTCTTGATGAGATGTGAGGTAGATCTGCAATGGGTTCATTGGGTTGTCCCCTATGCCGCTGATAGAGAAAGAAAGCAAGTGAAAATAGGAGAGTAGAGGGCATGGCGTGGCCTTCCTCATATAGGCCAAAAAATATGTGCACAGAAGCAGAAACAAGTTGAATCTTCACATTGAAGTCAAGGGCATCAGTCCAGCTGCGCCATTACCAGCTATGTACCTATGAGGAGTATATCATGAAGCTGGTAGAGAAAATAATCCTCCCAACCTTGCTAGAGCCACTCAAGAACTCATTACAGTTGGGCTTAGTAAAACTCTCTTTGGCAAAGCCGTAATTAAACCTTTCCTAAAAAAATGTACTCTATCCTCAGCAAGTCAAAAATTACAGACTAATAGCCCTGGTTCTCATAATGGGAAAGATCATGCAAAAATATATAAATCAAAATCTCTGTATTTTCTGGAACATAATGGATTGCTCCATCATATGCAAATGGTCTTTCGATCAGGGTATAGTAGTGAAATGTCCCTATTCACTGTGGTTGAGGAACTAAAAATGAATCTGGATTGTGGAGTCACTTTTGCAGTAATCCTTTTGGATATAAGTGTCACGTTTGACACAGTCTCCCGTGATAAAATACAGCACAGACGAACAGGAGTAAAATGATCAGGATCATCATTTCACTAGCTCTCCTCATTTCTATACCTGAAAGAACCTTTCAGGTATATGAGAAGCCATTTTATGCTTTCCCACTCAAGTGTGTAGTCCCTCAGGGTTCCTTGCCAAGCTTTTAAATTTATATGACAGCCCTTTAGCAGAGATTGTTCTATCATTTGGTTTCTCTGTCATCTCATACACTGGCGATACACAGATTATCTTCTCCCTTACCCAGGATAACCATTGTAACATAGATCAATTAGAGCTATGTTTAAAGGAGGTTGCCTACTTGATGGATCGTTTCTGTGTGAAACTTAATGTTGATAAAACGAAGACGCTGGTGGTTAGTAACCATATGAACCGCTGAACATTGTTTTGCTGGCTGGGATCTTTAAGTAGTCAACCCCAACCTAAACCAACAATTAAAAATCTGGGTGTCTGGATGAATGAAAAACTCACTTTTGAAACCCAAGCCTTTAAACTGGTCTCCATATATTTTGGTATCACAAGGATGCTTAGAAAGATTTTAGACCTTTTCCCACCGCCCTCTCACAAAATAGTGGTGCAGGCTCTGATTCTTTCCTGGTTAGACCATGGAAATTCCCCGTACCTTGGATGCTCGGTTTATGTGTTTAATGAATGGACCACAGGTAACACAGAATACAGTGGTGAGGCTGATACTGAGGTATCAATTGGGATACTGGCTCCCTTTCACTGGCTTCCAGTCAAAGGCAGAATCCAAGTTAAATAGGTATGTATTGTCCACAGTGCCTACCATAAAAAGGCCCTCAAATTTTGTTCCCTTTGATCCACCATTATGTGCCCAAAATATCGTTGAGGTCATCCTCCTAAAGTTAGCCAAATTATCTATAGTTCAGAAAGTTAGGAGTGTAATTCTATCAATCTTCTTCCTTGCGTCAGACTTATGGAATGATTTACCTAGTAGGTTGAGGGTGACTGAGGAGGAAGTTGTGTTTAGGAAACTAATAAAAAAACCTGGCCGTTTGTTAATTAGGACAAAGTAGTGCTATGGTGCTCTATAGCCCTGAGGACCCAGGAGGATAACCCTGAGCTATACAAGTACATTTGAAATGAATTGAAAAGAAAAGGAGACCTGTGGTTACTACCTAGGATACATAGGTTCAAGATGTCTGGATAAGCACATTTTTTCGAATGTATAGTGCTCACTACTACCTCCGGGAACTAGGTGAATGGAAATCATACATGTCGATCAGTTGTTTGAAGAAAAAAGTTGTGGCTTGTGTGACACTGGTTTCTGACTGCGATCTCCGTTATTTGTGGTGGGAAATGGGAAGTGAACTGAATGTAAATGAGAAGACTAGATGGTAAAGCCGTAAGAATTGTACTCTATAGAGTTAAGAATAATGTTGCAGTAAAATCCACTGTCTTGTAAAACCGCAAATTGCAGAATTAAATGGATACCTGCCTGTGGCTATAAGAGCAGACTCAAGGGAAAAGGATCATGATTGCAGATATTGGAGGGAGCAGAATCCCAGTGTATGAGATCATAGGTATACTAGAGTGCAGGAGATAGCTGAAAGTTGGTATTAGGGAAAGAGGGAGGAATAACTGGGGGATTTAAAGCGAGTCTCGTTGTGTATGTCTCAGAGAGCAAACTGCTCTAATTAGAGGAATCCTGACTGCATGTATTTGAAAAAGCAGACAGGAGATGTAAGAGAGAGTTACTGGTTTTAGAAACCGCACATTATGTAATTAAACAGAATGTGACTGTCCATATTCAATGTAACTAACATTGAGTACATGAGTTCATCCTGACTGCTGTTTTGGATACAGCATTATTGCAATTGATCTGCAGGAATCCTGTGGATTTGTTGGAATGCTTACCACAGGATACCGTCTTAATATGAAAGAAAACAGAAGATGTAATTTGGTGATCTCTAGGCAGAAACTTCCCACTGATACCAGTCCTCCTGAAAGAAGGAAACGCAGTCTGATTTCTTGTTTTGCGTTGAGCAGAATTACTGTGAACAGTTTTTCTCAGCAGGGAATCACTAACACAGTTGAGATTGTGAATTTAAGATTTATTTTAAAAAGGCATGCTTTCAGTGCTCTACTGAGAAGCTGCGTCCACTGAGAAAGTGCAACCACCAAAAACCTTATAGATAAAAAGGCGGGGATGGGTCATGGGGTTCTAGGTATGAAGGAAGAATTGAGGACTTTCCAGTGAAAGGCCTTGTGACATATAAAGAGAGTTGAACTTCACCCTTTTTTCCATCTTGGAACGAGTCCCACTGTACCAAGATTGGTGAAGAGTGTTTGTTTCGTAGTCCAGTAAAGATTTTTAAGCCCTCGTCGCTGATCAAGGGAAGGCACATCATCCCGTGACATTAACTGCCCAAACAAAACATACACATCTTGAAGTTCCACAGCTAAATGTGGGGATTCACAAATATCTGTGAGCAGAGCCTGACAATTCAGACCAGACTACAGGGCAAATGTTCAGGGCTCGGCTGACAATCTGGTTCAGAATGCTGCAATGATCTTCACGATAATGGGGCAACTGGTCTGGACGTTTTGTGGAATTCCCTTGTAGTGGTCTCACACACTGACTCCTAATTTGTCTTCCTAGAGCCATGAGAAGGGCTTAGGTCTCATCTCACGCGGGGTGAAGAATAAAAAAAACGATTGCTTTGACCAGCATAGTACGTAAAAGGATTTGAAAAGAAGGCATTGGTTCAGTTGATAAACATTAGCATAAGGCAGCACAGCAGGCTGTTAGAGGACCAATGAGCTGTGATCTCCTGAGATAAAAAAAAGAATATTGCATATGGTCTGCAAGCTACGAGGAATTCACAACCATTCCTGGTTGCTTCTTTGGATGCCACAGCACCCTTAGTTCTTTACACAAAGTTCTCACTGCAGAAAGTTAAAGGTGTTGGTGCAGCATTGTATTGGAAGTATGTAACCCAGAGACATAGTCATACAGGAACTGGCTACACTCTAGTATGACAAAAATCCTTGTGGGCCTGCAGGCCAGTCCTACCATTAGGTACAGGTATAACCCTGGAAACCTTAAAAAAACACTAGGATTGTGCTCATGTTATCAGAAGAAACGTGCTTATCATAGTCCAGGAGAAAAGCCAAAGTGTTAAAATGATTTTGGAAATGATGGATTTCTCCCAGTGTCATTAGGTCATCTGGCTTTCTTTGTCAGCATCACTCAGATACAGTTTAGCAGCTGTGGGCTTTTACTCTTAAGAAACAACATTCAGATGTGTAGTGCTCTTGTTAACCATGTATAAAGCTGAAGTATTTACATTAACCTAATCAGTAAGAGGGAGTCTGTCAAGTATTAGCAGCCGTACTCTCTCAGTTAGCAGGAGTCTAGCTGTCTCGGGCTGCCAGAGCCTCACCCTCTTGGGCAGCCGGAGCCTTGCTCTTTAGAAGCTGAGAAATTACTCCAAATAATATTGCAGTAATGTGCAGCAGTTCTCCTAACATGGGGACTGCATATAACTCAGTAGGACATGGCATACCTTACATCTCATCAAATTGTCGACTCATTTTAGTCTCCATAACAGCGAAGTTTGTGTGCCGGAAAGGAAGCTACATTGTGTCTTCAACAGCTGTAACATAACTGATGTGTATTTTTTAAGCACATATTCACCCCAAAGTCTTTCTCGGCGGTATTGACAAATAGCAAATGTTTATTGTTCTCTGACTTAGTAGGGTTCATTTAATGATTTCAGAAGAATGAAAGGATGAATTGGGCTCACTGGTAGAGGATCCATTAACCACTTGGTCAAACAAATGCCTGACTGAGGAGAATGCTGTAGTGCACTGAGTCATGTAAGGTAGGTCAGTGCTGTTGCAGAAGTACTCTAGCACCAGAATCAAGGCCAATCAAAGCCAAACTGGGGATGGGGTATCTGCCTGTCAGGAGAAATTGGGTGTGAGATTCTTGTTAATGAGGTCTCTGCTATGCCTGGAGCCTTGTGGCTCTTATGCTGTAATTGGTGTTACTGTGCAAATTTTAGGAGACCAGTCACAGCTCCTGCTGTTCTTCCACCAAGTCCATGGTGTCAAGAGATTCCTGGGAAATGGTAAAGAACCTTGCGGCTGGCTGCCAAGGATGGATTTATCTGTGGTGTGGACATTGAATGTTTTGGGTAACCCACCTGACAAGTTGTCTCCCACGAGGAACATTATACAAAAGTGGATGATACAGACTACCCCAAAATCAGAAGGTACCTGCTATGTTCTGGACCCACACTACCACTGAATCATTGGCCATTTGCTAGCTACTAGAGTTTAGGGAAGTGACCATTGAGTTTTGAGAATAGTCAATGCCGGCTCCCTAGAAAACAGTATCATTCAGTCTCTCTGGGAGGTACCCACCCCTTGTGTAATGCAGATTTTGACTGTCTCCAGTTTGCTAGTAGCAGCCAAGAAGCTTTTCCTCGTGACTTTGTAGACAGTCTTTCACCTTAGATCAGAAACATTTACTGAAGTCTCAGTCATCTGTGGTTTGTGCTAGTCCTCTAGGTCAGGCCAGCTCATCTTCTCTCAGGGCAGTTGGGCCACTCTTTGTCTAGGCAGGGCACAGCAACAAATCTTCTCTACTCTCTTGATATTCTCCTAAGCTGCAAGGGGCACAATAAAATGTAATGCCCTGAGCTTGGAATGTTGCCATGCTCTTAGTTGTTTCTGAACAGCTTCTGGATGAAGTCAAAGCAAATGCAGAGTTGATTTACTATGGCTATTCCACAACTGCAATACCCTAACAGAAATCTTGGGCATAATCAGAATATGAGCTTTCTTGAAATTAAATGTTTTCAGCCAACAAGTACATGCAGCACTTTGAAAGACTTTGCCAAGAAAGGTAAGGTGACAAACGGTCAAGGGGGTGTGTATTTGGAAGTGATGGGTTCAACATCTTGAGTGGATTGAGCTAGGAATCTCGTGACTCAAGCTGCCCAAACAACCAAGCCAGTTTCAGTCAGATGCTATTGCGGGGCAGCTCTCCGGTCCGAATGTTGATTGCACCCATAAAACAGACATGGTCAAAACGTGGATGGAATGTCGTAGATGCAGATCATCCAGGCATTGCTTTAAGGACAGGGAAGTTTATTAATATTAACCCTGATTCAGGATGCTATCATGCAATTAACCTAGTAGGAAACATTATTCATTCAACACACAGTGTGCATAGCTTGTACACATGATCAACTGAAGGATCCAGTTATGGAGGTAATAAGGTTTGCATCCCCGCATTACTAACCATCTGCCACCGAGCACCAGTATCCCCAAAGCCTGGTAAGGAGTCTTTAGTCACCCTCCCAAAAGTTGAATGTTTCATGAGTCCCACATAACCTTGTACTCTGATGGAGGAATAATGCCAAATACGGTGATCAGCTTTAGTGTACTTGAAGATGTCGAGTCTACAGTGAAGCTGTTGAGAGAGGTCCACAATATATTATTCAGATGTACGTATTTTTTTTATATCAGTACATGTAAATATATAAACAGGTTGTATGACTGAACCACATATGCCTTTACTCCCTGGTCCTTTACACAACGGCAACACTATCACACATGCCCTTACAACGATCATTTTTACCACAAGTATGCCTTTACCGCGTATACCTTTACACCGAAAATGTAGTTTTACAAACATGTTTGGTAAAGGCGTGGTAAAACTTTGTGTAAGTAGAAAGTGTGTGTGTGTATATATATATATATATATATATAAACAAATATAGATTTATGTATATATAATTCTACACATGTACATAAATAAAAATGTTTATGTATAATCAATAAATTTATATACTTTCATACATACATATATTATACATAAATGTATTGGAAATACGTATATATAGTATATAAACATATATATCTCACCCTAAACCCGAAAAAACCCTTTCCACACAAACCCCATACCCACCCTAAACCCTAAGAAATAACCTTACCATCCCAAAACCCATACCCAACCTAAACAATGCTTACCACTGAAAAACCCATACCCACCCTAAAACCCAAAAATATCTTACCATGCTAAAGCCCATATCCACCCTAAAACCTAAAGTATCCTTACTACCTCAAAGCCCATACCCACCCTAAACCCTAAAAAAACCCATATATATATATATATATGTATTTATATATATGTATATATTTATATATATGTATATATATATATATTCACTAAAAAACAAAGGTTACACAGATTTTATGATTAGTTTCTAAATTTACTCATACAAAACCTTAGTAATTCACCAGTTATAGAGTTATTTCAATGAACTATAACTCGTGCCGTAAGGTATCTATAACTCACATCCCCGACATGCACAGTTTTTTATTAATAATTTTACAACAAATGTTACAGTGATGTTATCAATGATATAAAAGAGGTCATGAGTGCTGTAATATCTGAGGTAATTTTCAGTGCATGGTGAGGGTGCGAGTTAGAGTTATCTTAGGGCACGAGTTATAATTACTTGAGGTAACTCCACGTATAGCCGCTGAATTTCTTTGTTTTTGTGTGTTTGAAATGTGAGCCTAACTATAACGTCCCTGTAACCTCTGTTTGTTTTTTTAAGTTTATATATATGGTTTTGTTTTTTTTTTACTTGTAAAACCTTTACAAAAAATATCATTCATGCCTTTACAACTAAAGTTATTGCAATGCATTCATGGTAAAGGCGTATTCGTTGTAAAGACAAGCGGCCTTGTCTTTAAAAGAAATATATACATATATTTAGCTGAAATAGATGCACATTTTTGTAGTTGATTGTGTTTTGTAGTTGATTTTCTGGAATTGCCGTTTCATGATCGATGGTCTTGGATAGTCTCTTGTTAAAAGGCTCATTATATGAAGGTAAAAGTTTGTAAACAAAAAAAAATCTGTGGTGTTTTTGGTTTGCTTGGGTGGTTTTTGTCTTCTGAATCTAAATCATTTCCTTCTAACAAAACACTTCTCTCGTGCTTTGGATGTTAGGTACGAAACACGGTAACTAAAGGACTGTCAAAAATAGTGCAGGTTCCACAGCATCTACTCTGTCCCTGGTTGTCCTTGAATACGACAAATAGTTCTGTCATAGTGAAATTATACTCTTCATTGTGCATCGACAAGACACAATTATTATAATGGTTTTCTGCCCCTTTCCCTGATTGGATTCAGAAAGAGGATTTCAGCTTTAAGTGGCAGTGTAAGGGGAATTGACTGAACAATAACGGTGAGGGATGAGGACAAATGGAGAACCTGCAATGACAGGAAACGTCTGTTTATTTGCTGACTCTCAAAACAAAATCTTTTTCTTGGAATGATGAGGCATTTCAGTAGATTTTCAGATGGTGCTGATGTACTAATTTGACTTGAAATATAATGCATAATCTGTTTTTCAATTAAAGAAAATGTGTTACAAAAATGCTAATTGGATTTCAGCCATGCGCAAGCGAAATTCAATAGGTAGCAGCAGCATCATCTGTGGGTTTTGCAAAAACTTTAAAGTCTCCTGCTAAAGCAGGTGTACGGCAGTTAAACTCCGATTTATTTTTTTATATATTTTTTTCATAAAGTGCCTCGTCATCTTGGCACTAATGCAGAGTACCCCACATCTCTGAAGTGCTTTCTGCCTAGAATCACACAGTATTTACAGACCTCTCCTCTTGTCCAGCATGGTCTTGATGGGCTCAGAGCACTTTATGCCACCCACCATTACAGTGTGCTGCACCCCATCCTAGCTCTTCAGCAAGCTCCATGTTGTAAAGGAGACTCCACACAAAGGATGTCTTCGTTAGGTGTTTATTAGATAACACGAAACAAGTGTGACCTCCACCACAGCCAGGATGAAATAACAGCCTCCAGTGGAATGTCACAGTTCCTAGGGAACCACGTTCCTATAACAACATACGAGCATTCTAATATACCTAAGCTGCACATTATAACATATCCTCCTCCTTTACATAAAAATATACTCCCCCCCCTTGTGATTTGTAACAACAGTAAATACAAATACAACACAAAAAAAATAGATTGGATAAACATCAGATAGTAATATTAAATATCACTTACAATTTGTACCACTTTAAATGCGGTTATCCCACATAATCTTGCAAGTATGAAGGAGGGCGTCTCAGTCTCTGCTCTCTTGTAGACAAACACTCATCACCACCTGGATTTATGTCAGGAGATTTACCCCCTGATGGTTGAGAAGAAGATATACTGTCCTCTACAAGAACCCTTGATGAAAATGTAGTGCCCTTCTTCATATCCTGTGACGTCTCACACCTGGATCCACCTACTTCCACATTAAACGCTATAGGATTAGACCCAACCTTATTAGAAGAACTCGGGCACTCAACCTCTTTATTAGAACCAACTTCTTTAGTGGAACTCAAGTATTCAGAAATTTCTCCTTCACTCTCACCCAAAACTGATCCCTCACATTCACCCCTCTGTGTGCCAAACTTTGAGTCCTGCGCACCAAACCTAGCCACTCTCCTAAAATTCCACTTTTCACCATTCTCCAACACAACATGCCACCTGCCGATATGCTTAACTTGAAATGGCCCTCAAAATTTGTTTAATCCTCCAACACACCGTCCCGATTTTATCTTCACCCAATCACCAGGAACTATTCTTTTCCCACTATTCCTTTCCCTCTCCTGACTATCCCACTCTACTCCATTACCTTCTAAAAGAGCTTTAATCCAGAACGGAGTCAGCTTGGTACTAGGCTTTGTGCCTCGCATCAACTCGAAAGGCGAATATACTGATGTGTTGTTTGCTGTAGTGCGATAGGCCCACACCAAATCACTCACCACTTTTCCTACACTCAGTCTATTTGCCAAAGCAAGCTGAATGGCACCCTTAACCATCCTATTAGCCCTTTCTACAGTGCTATTTCCCTGGGGATTATAAAGAGCCGTGCGTGCATGTTTTACACCACACTCGTTTAAGAACTGCTTCATACGATCTGAGGTAAGTTGAGTACCATTATCAGTGACGAGACAATCTGGAAAACCCTCCTCACTGAAAATTTCTGATAAAATCTTTATCGTAGAAACTGTTGTCACCTCCGTCATAAACTTAACAACTAACCATTTGGTATTCAAATCAACCAGAACAAACACAAATCTCTGACTGTAACCCACACCTGCCATAGGACCAATAAAATCACCACAAACCGTATGCCAAGCTATGCCTGGATCCCGCATAGTCCCACACACAGTTTGTCTGCTCAACTTCAGCCTTTTCTCACTCTCTATGCACTCAGAACACCTTTCCACCCAGTTTACCACATCATCGTCCATACCTGGCCACCAAAACTCAGCCCTGAGACGTTTCTTTGACATTGTCTGTCCTAAGTGACCTTCATGGGCTATATCAAATAACCTTTTCCTGACCCCTAACGGAGGTATCAACCTTTCTCCCCGTACCAAAACTCCATTGCCCAAAATGGACAACTCGTCCAAGACTTTACCGTATGGCCTAAGAGCTGGGGGTAATGTGCTTTCTCTCCTTCCTCCTTCCACTATCATTTTGACCACCCCCTTCAACACTTCATCCTGTGTCAAAGCTCGCTCCCACTCTTCTTCACTCACCGCACCAAGAGTCCAATGAACTACATCACAGACACTCGCAACTGCACCTTCTCTCTCATGCTTCAACACACCCTCTCCATCAACTACCTCCCAATCTAAAGG
Organism: Pleurodeles waltl; assembly: GCF_031143425.1. Lineage (NCBI taxonomy): Eukaryota > Metazoa > Chordata > Amphibia > Caudata > Salamandridae > Pleurodeles > Pleurodeles waltl. The sequence goes on along the minus strand of NC_090449.1, from coordinate 675,221,113 downwards.
TAACCTTGATAGACAGTCTGCCTGCACATTCTTCCACCCTGGTATGTACTCAAGAACATACATATATTCCTGTAACCTTGCTGCTAGTCGAGCCAATCTTGCAGAACACTTCCCAGCACCACCAGAAGACAGAATCTTTAACAAAGGTTTGTGGTCAGAACGTAGCGTCACACACGTTCCCCATACGTAAACTCTAAAGTATTCCATGCCCCAAGCTGCAGCCAAAGCCTCTCTCTCGATAACAGAGTAATTTCGCTCTGAATCCGTAGGAGAACGCGAAGCAAACGCAACGGTCTTTTCACCTGTTGGGTGTATTTGCGCTAACACAGCTCCTATCCCACATGCACTCGCATCCACCGTGATTACAGATCTTTTACCAGTGTCAAAAGGAGTCAAAATGCCAGCACAGCACACCTCCTCCTTGATGGCCTCAAAACACTCTTGCTGCACTCTGGACCACTCAAATCTTGTCCCTTTCCTCAACAGCATTCTCAGAATCTCAGTCTTAGAGGCAAAGTTCTTCACGAATTTCGAGTAATACCCTATCATACCTAAAAAGGACCTCAATTGATCTTTGCCCTGCGGTGGTGGGACAAATTTAATGGAATCCAGTAGGTTATTTTTAGCCTTGATACCTTCCCCCGAAAGTGTATGCCCAAGATATTCTATCTCTCTGACCAAAAACACACATTTCTCCTTCCTCAAAGTCAGTCCAGCATTGGAGATTCTATCCAGAACCTGTTTCAAAGTGAAGTTATGACTCTCCACCGTATCTCCAAAAATTAAAATATCATCCTGGAAATATAGTACATTATCTATATCATGGAATACTTCAGTCATCACTCTTTGAAACACACTGGCTGCCGAACATAGTCCAAAAGGCATGCGTGTAAATCGGAACGTTCCTTCCATGGTTATAAATGAAGTTAGAGATTTGGAGTCATTGTGCAACTTGATCTGATGATATGCGTGCTTCAGATCTAGTTTAGTGAAGAATTTTCCGCCCTTCAATAGTCAAGAGTTCGTTGATATTGGGGAGTGGAAAATTGTCCGCAACAACACTGATTCAGGCTCCTCAAATCAACACAAAATCTCAATTTACCATCAGCTTTGCGTGTAATTACTACTGGAGAAATCCACTCAGATGTCTCCACAGGCTCAATTATTCCCCTTTTTAACATGTCATTTACTAATTTGTTTACCTCCTCTCTTACCAAAACAGGTACTCTTCTTACTCTATGTTGGACTGGAATCGCCCCATGTTTCAATTTAATCTTATGCACGTACCCCTTAAGTTCACCCATTTCCTCACGAAACACATAGTCTGCACCCCAGATAATGTCTTCCAATGCCACCTCTTGAACAACCATAACAGGATTCTCGGCACGTGGATTTATAGTGATATGTAAATCAAATTGATGAGCCCACCCGAGGATCTGCGGACCAGCTTCCGCAACATACACCTTCCCTTGAGTAAACCTGTCACCAAAGGTGATATCAGCTAACATATAGCCTATGATATCAATTTTTTCCCCTTGATACCCACCAGGGTTGATATCTTTCGGCAATAGCTTAGTGTCTGGCCACTTGGATTTAAATAAACCCTTTGGTATAATGGTATACAGAGACCCTGAGTCAACCATTAAATGAATAGCCTGTCCTTTTATAAGAAATTCAGCTGTGGGTCTTTGTTTCCTATTGCATACATCCTCCACTATTAATACTCTGTCCAAGCATCCATTCAAACTATTATCTGATCCTTCGGATAACACTGCTACCCTCATCTTTGCGGTACTTCTGCACATCCTGGCAAAATGTCCTTTTTGATTACACTTCCTACAATCCTTTCCCTTCGCGAAACAATTCCTAGCTCCAGTACTATGATTGTAGCTACCACAGTTACTGCATGTTTTCCCAGGTACTTTCCCATTTTGACCACCTTTACTGATTCTGTATGTACTCGCACCACTTTTGTTACTAAAGGCCTCACAGTCTGCGTGTTGTCCAATGACTGACACACCAAAGTTCTCCTCCCTCTTATCCATTACCCTCATGCAATAGTCCGATTCTTCTATCACCTTAGCTATCTCTATAGCATCTTTTAAAGTCGGATTCTTAGCAGCCCACAACCTTTCCTGTATCTTACGACTGTTGCACTGTACTATAAGTTGATCGCGTATCATCTCGTCTGTCATTGGGCCAAACTGACATTTTATAGATATCTCTCTTAACCTGGTGACAAAATCATCGATCGACTCACCAGGACGTTGTGGCTGAGTATAAAATTTGTGTCGTCTAATCACAATATTCCTACCCTTAGCAAATCTAATCTCTAAATGTTTACGCGCATCAACATAAACATCAACATCAGGTTGATCTTCTTGAATAGGTAACGCCGGTAGATACTTAAAGATGTGTTGCCCTTCCTTGCCCAAAGCATTCAATAAAATCGCCTTTTTCCTCCCAATAGAAAAACTGCGCCCATCAATTGCTTCCAAATAATTTTCAAAAACATCAATCCATTCTTCCCACTCCATCGATGGCTCACCTGGTTGGGATAAAAATGGCGATGGTGGCGTGATAGCATGCAAATCCATACTGATACAGATGCTCAAGAAAATTAATGTCTATACAAGAAGTGGTCAATCACGTACTGCAGTTACACAGACAAACAAATGTTAAAACAATGTGAAAACAAGGAAAGAAAAGAAAGAAAAAAAATGATTAAATAACCAAGATAAATTCAATATGTAAATAACAGTATGCACTTGGTATGCGTTCAACACATCAAACTGAAAAAACTCGGGGTTGAGTCAGTCACCTAACAGTGGTAACTTCCCACTGTGCTGCAAGCAATAGCTTATAAACAGTTTATCTGACAACAATATGTCTTAAGGCCCCTTCTTCTAAAATCCACAAACCGGAACCAAAGATCCTTTCCTTCAACGTCGTGGAGCCGAAAACACTCTTTCCTTCACCGTCGTAGAGCCGGAAACGCTCTCCGATCCTCCTACTATCCGTCAATCTGGAGCAGACATGCCATTGTGCTCAACGTATTCCACAATGCGGAAAAAAAATAATCTGCGAAACGAGGTGAGTCCGACGGGCTGTACAAGTGGGTTCCACACAGCCAGTCTCACGCGCTGCACAAGCAGACGTTTGATACCGCCGCGCTCCACACAGCATGCACGTGGTGTTTGATAACCGTTGGTTTCTCCAGTCTCACCAGATAAATACCAAATAACAGTGCACTCCACGCAGCGCGCACCTGGTATTTTGTCACCGTTGATTTCCTCCACCAACCGATAACAATAGACACCATCCACTGTGTATATTTATTGTAGATTTCACCAGTCTCACGTGCTGCACACATAAATTTCCGATATGAGTGCACTCCACGTGCACTCCACGCAGCGCGCACCCGGTCTTTTGTCACCGGTGATTTCTTCCACCAAACGATGACAGTGAACACCATCCACGGCTTGGCTCATACCAGTACTTACAAAATATCACAGGGAAAAGTAAGACGGGCAACGTCCTTTCCCTCTTTGAAGTCGCAGAATCTCTACACGATAGTCCATAGAGGTCACACTATTCCTTAGCCGCTCCAACTCGTCGCCAAAATTATGTTGTAAAGGAGACTCCACACAAAGGATGTCTTCGTTAGGTGTTTATTAGATAACACGAAACAAGTGTGACCTCCACCACAGCCAGGATGAAATAACAGCCTCCAGTGGAATGTCACAGTTCCTAGAGAACCACGTTCCTATAACAACATACGAGCATTCTAATATACCTAAGCTACACATTATAACACTCCACATTACCCCAACAGTGTACGCTGGCTGGACCCTATGCTGGATTTCAGTTTTGTATCTACACATCAGAATAACAAATTGAGAATTAGGCACTTTATAGGAAATCTGTGTACTCAGTCCGTGCGTTTCCTTTGTAATTTAAATAGCTCTGCAGATCCCGAGAAAATAGTGTTTTTCTTTTTGCAATTGTTCCAAGAGGGTTTCTCTTTTGTGCAAAGACCACACTGACGGCATGTGACACATATATGGCTCAGTATATGTTCAACCTTGTTCATGATGCATGCTAGTTTGGAGTTGATTTTGTCTTCCGAGAAGAGCCAATCAAAACATTTAAAGTTCAGGACGAATCCAATTTCTATTAGCCAATTCTGGGTTTGTTGACGATTTAAGAGCCTTTTGTAGATGAGATATGGTGCATGTAGGTAGGCATGTATTTAAGTATGGGGTTTTCCACAATGAACGCAGAACATGGGCAGGGCTATCATGGCTGCAAGGAAGTCATTTGGGGAGTGGGAGGTATGAGTTTCTTCATCAGCTGGAGTTAATAGTTTGCTAATTGTACAATCTGCTTGCAAAAGTCTGAATAGGATTCAAATTTGGAAGAGCTTTGGGTGTTAATAGCTGGTATTCTGTCTTGCTCAAGTTCAACTTGATACAGTTTAGGGATATACCAAATTGGATATTTTACAGGTTGGACGTTAGGTTACACATGTTATTAATGTTTGATGTCACCAAGTTCTCCTAGGTTGACTGACATTCTGGTGTTTGATTCCTCTGTTGTACTCCATGTGGAGCCCCAGCTTTTCACTGTACAGATTTAAAGGAAAGAAAGCAAGCACAGAGTCATTGGGAGCAGCATATCTAGTTAGAATCAAAACAGAATCTGACAGTTTTCACCAGTTGTTTTATGTTGTTTAGGAAGGATGCAAACTTATCTGATTGAGGCATCTCTTTGGAGATTCCTTACCTTAGAATTCCCCCCAGGTTTCAACCTGGATCCAGAGATTTTTCTCCAGCAGTATCCCTGTGTGCTGTTAGTTGGTGTCCATCAGCTCCACATCCGTCGTCTGAGCCTGATATGACGTTGTGGGTCCCTATATAGGCGCCACACAGGTGCACTGTCAGTTCTTATCTTTCCGCCCCAGCCTAGGGCTGATTTCAAGAAGCGCTAACCCTCAGTCATTTTTTGTCTGATGTTTTTCGACTTTCTGTCAAAGATTTATGAGTGTCGACAGTCCTAGAGCGTTGAGGATGTCTTTGCGTAAGACCGGGTTCAAGCTCTGCAGATCCTGCTGTTGGGCGATGTCCATAACAGATCAGCACCCTGTGTGCCTGTGGTGTTTGGAGCGTGACCACAAACTGAAGTCATGCTCCGAGTGCCGGGTCATCCGAAAGCTTGGAGGAAGCGGTCCTGAAGCACCTTGCAACTCAATTCCGCATAGGTCCTAATGTCGGTCGAGAGGAAGATCCCAGGAACGGTCCCAGGAACGGTCACGGAGCGTCCTTCATCGTCGTCCCACTCCAAGTCCTTGGGACGATCGGGCAGATCGAGGCATAAGAAGAAGTCGAAGAAGAATAAGAGTTCTTCGACTACACACTGTTCTTTGGTGGATGAGGGAAAAAGAGCATCATCGTTCTAGGCCGCCGTCCTTGGAACCTGCATCTGGGTAGGCTTTGTGCCTCCCCACGTTTCTGGTAGCCAGAAATTCTGCCTAACTCACAAACTTTTATGAGGCCATCTGCCTCATCTTTGGACAGTTTGACTCTGCTTGAGCACTTTTGGGCCCTACAGGGTCAGAAGGGGCCCCCTGGGGTAATACGCCAGGAACTTCTGCATCAGTTCCGAGGGGTATCCAGTCCTTTCCTGTATCTGAACCAGTGTCTGTTGTACCACCTCAACCTTCCTCAACGCTGGTTCCGATGCTCCTGGCACCACATGTGCACCCGAGCAGCGTCTACCCCATCCTCATTACCTATTCCGACATGGAGCCTGACCGGCGTCATCCTACGCACTCTTTGACTTCGACAGGGGCCTTGCCCCACATGTAAGATCCTGACCCTTATTCTTATGGGTTGGGGTATGGTGAGGAATGGGAGGGTTCGCTGTACCCTCTATAATACCAGCTACAAGACCCTTTGGAGTGGCGTATGGACCTGGGTGAAGCTAGTGGTCTGAATACTTCCCTGACACTGGCATGCTTTCTCCCCATACCATGACTACAGAGGAGGGAGCGTCCTATTCTATCATGGTGTGGAGAGGGGCTGAGGTCCTGGGCTTCGAGCTGCCTTCGGTGGCAGTCAGGTCTAAAACCTCCTGACAGAGGTGCTTCATACTCTGAACCCCTGTTGCCCTTCAATGAAGCCCTTACCAATGCCCTGCTAGGCACTTGGGCCAAACCCAGCACAGGGGCTTCTGTAAACTGAACTTATTGCCTGACGCCATCGACCTGCACCAACTGACCCAGCGTTCCTGATGTAACATCTCTCCCTTGAGAACTTAGTTATCCAATCCTCTACATCCCAGGGCACGTTCCCTTCCACACCCCTGGATAGGGAATCCAAGAGGCTAGGCTAGCTTGGGACGAGGATGTTCTCTTCCTCCAGCCTGGCATTGCGGTCCATGAACATCGCATGTCTTTTGAGCCGTTACTCCGACATGCTGTGGGATATCGTTTCGCAAGTGCTGCTACAGGTGCTGTAGAAGGCACGGGCTGTACTCTCACAAGCTGTTGCTGATGGGCGAGGCGCAGCAAAGTTCACAATGGAATATGGACTGGTCATGACTGACTCACTGGGCAAAGCAATTGCATCGACGTTTGCCCTGAGGCACCAAGTCTGTTTGAGAACTTCTGGCATTTCGGGGGATGTCCTGGCTAATCTTCTTGACATGCCCTTTGATGGCACCCATCTCATCGGAGACTAAAAAAGACTTTGCGCTCGAGCACTTCAAGGATTCTCATGCTCCTGCCAGGTCCTTGGGCCTCGCGGCTGCCCCTCGCCCCTCTCAGTCTACTTTTTGCCAGTTTTGCAGCTACTCATGGGGCGTCTCCCCACGTATCTTCCCCTCCAGCCACCGTGCCACCCATGCTGCCAAGCCTCTGCGTGACCAGGGAAGTGGGATCCACCGTCATCATGGATCAGGGAGCCAGTGGTGTGGCCAGACCACCCCCCCCTGCTGCTGCCCCCAAACGATCCTAGTCTGACGATCCCCCACCAGGGACTGGTCGGAGGCATGATTCGCTATCATGTCAGACAGGGGGGGTTCTGCAGATAGTCCGAAGGGGCTACTCCCTCCCCTTCGAGACTAGTCCTAAATGCATGCCACCATCCAACTATCAGATGATGGAGCATGACTTGGCACGAGAGGAGGTTATGGCTCTGTTGGCCAAGGGAGCCATAGATAGGGTTGTAGGAAAGTAGGATCTTTCAGACATAGTTACCCCCACTTTTTGCCTGGTGTCATTGTGTTCAGACTGTAGTACACTGGGATCCTGCTAACCAGGACCCCAGTATTTGTGCTCTCTCCCCTAACATTGACTTGCTGAGTGATTCTTTCACCCACTATTGGCATACTGAGGTCCCCTGTAAGTACCTGGTAAGTGGTACTTAGGAACTCAGGGCATTGCTACCCCAGGGGTCTCCCATGGGCTGCAGCATGTGTGTTATGCCACCCATAGGAGCCCATGCAAACTGTGTCTCCAGGCCTGCGTGAAATGGTGCATGCATCTTTCACTTTAGATGTAAGGCTTGCCTTATATCGCTGTCACTGCACTTGGACACTTGTAAGTCACCAGTATGGTAGGCCCTTCTGCTCAAGGCCAGGGTGCATGGTTCCGAGTGTGAGGTAACCCTGCGCAAGCAGTGGTACCCCTACATACCCCAGACTCTAAATATGTAGTGGACACTGGTCAATGTGAGATGTCCAACTACAAAATGGCTTCTCTGAACAAAGGCATGTTTGGTATCAAACATGTTGGAATCGTGCAACTACACTGATTTCAGTGTTAGTTGCATGATACTATGTACTATAGGGGTTCCTTGGAGGATTCCCCATATATGTCTGTATAGCCTTGCAGGGCCTGCAAGCAAGCCCGTGCTGCTGCCGACCCTAGATACTGTTCTGCCCTTCTGCTGATGAGCCTAACTCAACCGGAGACAGCAGAACATAAGATTTCATGTAGGGAAGAGATGTGACCACATCTCCCTTTGAATTGGATGTCTCTGGGCTGGAGTGGGGTGGGGTGGCCTTTGAGCTCCACCAGTCTGCTTCAAAGGGCACATTTGATGCCCTCCTTGCATAAACTGGTTTGCACCAGTGCAGGAGACCTTGGTTCTCGTGCTGGCGTGAAACTCCACAAAGGACAGGGGAGTGATCACCCCTGTCCAGCTCCTCTCCTAGGGAGATCTACAGAGCTCTCCAAGGTGGCCACAGGATTCTGCCATCTTGGAAACAATCTGCAACTAGATTTTGTCTCTACCAGGTAAGGTGTTATCGTAGGCAAGTAACTTGTCCGTCAAAATCCTTACCAAGAATGCCTTTTCAGGAAGTTAGGATTTGAGCTAATCTCCCTTCCTCGATAATAACAAAAATCGTGGTGAGATATAAAAGCATTTGAGGAGCCTTCATCCAATATCCGCAAAATATTAGCGACTATCTTGATTATAGCAATTTTGCTGTTACATTCCTTAAGGGAGAATTATTGGTAGGAAACTAAAATGTTCTCTATTTTATTATGATTCTTGAGATTAAGGAAAAGAATGAACTTCTGCTGGTCTCAGGCTGTAGGGGGACCGGGAACTAGTTAGTGGGCTTGCAGCTGTTTGTGGTTTTTGAAAGTCCATCTTTGACTACTGTTGAGAATTCTGACCAAAGACAGTGGTGACGTTTTTTTTCCAGACGGTTCATGCGGTATTTGTTGAGTATGATTTCATAGTGAAGACGTTCATAAAGTCATAGCATTTCTTTATGGTGTGGTTGATTTGAGGTTATGGTCTGGGAAACTGCAGGCTACTGTTGCATATGCTATATTGCTGAAACTGACAGCATATTACTTGCATTCACTCTGGAGCACCTTCATTCTGTTACACCAAGCTACCAGTCCCCAACATCCTGAGTATTACTGACTTTATCCCACTGGTGGGGGTAGGCTGTACAGGGCTGGGCATTGTTCTAAAAAATATTTGTGTAAGGAGAGGGTTAAGAGAAGGCGATGATGTTGGTTGACAGGGGGGCTGTTTCTCCTTACACTTTGATAAATGCAGAGGGTGGCTGACATGCATTGCAGGATGCAAAGTATGTTTTCTTAATCTATTTTGGAGTTCAATGAGGGAGCGTGCCAGGGTGTTTGGGACGGTGGTAGAATGCTAGGTACTTTTTTAAAAACGTAGGTAGGACACTAGCCGGACGCACTTGAGGCCACTTCATGTATGGCACCCCCTTAACGCTAACCTGATTTCGGTCAAGAGCTCGCACCCCCACGTCAGCAGCACCACCCTGCTGTGCCCGTGTCCCGAACCCCGCCCACGCTGCTGCTAGCGTGTTCGAGGCCCGTCTAGTGGGCTTCTGGTAAGCTTCGCTGTACTCGTGTGCTTTGTGCCGTTTTCTTACTGGACTTGTGACTATATTCTGCGCCTTGCTTATTCTGCCTTTTCTGCCCGTATTTGTGACTGTATTTTGCCACTGTATTTGTGACTGTATTCTGCGCCTTGCTTAGTCTGCCTTTTCTGCCCCATTTGCCATTTTCACTGTATTTGTGACTTTTTCCGTTTGCCGTTTTCACTGTATTTGTGACTTTATTCTGTGCCTTACTTTTTTGTGCCTTTTGCTCCATTTTCTCCATTTGTGCCTCTCCTACTGTTGTAACCGCTTTTTTCGCCCCTTGTGCGCTCCCCCCTGCCACTTTCCCCTGCCGCTGCCTCCCTGCGACCCCGCCCCCCTCGCGCCCCCATTTGGCGCTCCCTCCCGTCTCCCAGCTGCTCCTCCCTCTCCCCTCCGTCCCCCCTCCCTTATTAATGGCTGGCGCTGCGCGTTAGCGCCGCTTGCGCGCCGGAGACAAGCCCATCTGTGCCCGTCCACGCCTGGACCGCGCCCAGTGCCACCCCCCCTGGTCCGCACGCCCCCCGCACCACCAGACGCCGCTACTCGGCCAGCAAACTCATCGCCCTCAACCCCGGCTCCTCCACTACATGCTTCCAGGCCACACTGAAAAACACCAAAGGACCCTTCTCCTGCCGCGCCTGCAACTTCACCTGCAACAGAACAAGGAAACCTGCAACAACCAGCGCAAACCACCTGCACTGCATACTCCTCAACACACGCTCCGCACGAAAACACACCATCGAGCTCTGGGACCTGCTCGACACCACCGCCCCAGACGTAGCCTTCCTGACCGAAACCTGGTGGAACGACTCTTCAGCACCTGACATCCCCATAGCCATCCCGGACGGCTACAATATCACCAGAAGAGATCGCCCCAACGGAATCGGAGGAGGAATAGCCATCGCCCACAAATCCACCCTCAAAATCCACACCCACACGGACGACACCCTCAAGACCGCCGAAAACCTGCACTTCCGGATCCACACTGACCCCAACACCACCCTCAGGGGAATGCTCATCTACCGACCCCCAGGACCACGAGCACCCTTCAGCGACTCCATCGCCGACATCACGAGCACTCACGCCCTTGCCTCTACGGACTACATCCTCCTGGGAGACCTCAATTTCCACTTGGAGAACAACAACAACGCCAACACCACATCCCTGATCGACAACCTCTCCAGCCTCAGACAACTGGTCAACACGCCCACCCACATCGCCGGCCACACGCTCGTTACGATCTTCTCCGCAAGCAACCACGTCACCTTCAGCCACACCACCGAACTCCACTGGACCGACCACCACTGGGTCCACTTCACATTCAAAAAGCACATCGAACATCACCGCACCCAACTACCACCTCACCGCCGCTGGAGCAAAGTCACCGAAGACCAACTGACCAGCACCCTCGCCCAGAACCAGCCCACCGACCCAGACACTGCCGCCCTCAACCTACGACAGTGGATCAACGACTGCGCCAACGCCCTCGCACCTCTCAAAAGGCCCACCGACAACCAAGGAAAGAAAAAAGCCTCCTGGTTCATGGACGAACTCATCACCTCCTAACGCACCTGCCAGAAACTAAAGAAAAAATGGCTCCTCGAACACACACCAGACAGCCTGACAGCCCACAAGGAAGCCACCCGCAAGCACCACCAGCTAATCCGTCTCGCCAAACGTTCCCACTTCACAGAACGCCTGAACAACAACGCACACGACAGCAAAGAACTCTTCTGCATTGTGAAAGAGCTATCCAACCCCAGCGCCAATGCCAACGACATCCCACCCTCCCAAGAACTCTGCGACGCCCTGTCCACCTTCTTCTATCAGAAGATCACCAACATCCACGACAGCCTCAACACCACGCCTCTGCCAGACCCCACCTCCGACAGCTCCACCTACACCAACCGCCTGACCGCCTGGACCCACGTAAATGACACGGAAACTTGCAAAATCATGAACTCCGTCCACTCAGGATCCCCTTCAGACCCATGCCCCCACCACGTCTACAACAAAGCCGACTCTACCATCGCCCCCCAACTTCGAAAGATCATCAACTTATCCTTCGAAACTGCAACCTTCCCGGAAAACTGGAAGCACGCCGAAATCCACGCCCTCCTCAAGAAACCCAAGGCAGACCCCAACGACCTCAAAAACTTCCGTCCGATCTCCCTCCTACCCTTCCCGGCAAAGGTCATCGAGAAGATCGTCAACGCTCAGCTCACCCACCACCTCGAGGACAACTCCATCCTGGACCCCTCCCAGTCCGGTTTCAGACGCAACCACAGCACCGAGACTGCTCTCCTCGCCGCTACAGACGACATCAGACAGCAAATGGACAACGGCGAAACATCAGCCCTCATCCTCCTTGACCTTTCCGCAGCCTTCAACATGGTTTGCCACCACACCCTACTTACACGCCTCCACGAAGCCGGAATACAAGAAAAAGACGTCAACTGGATCTCCTCTTTCCTCTCCGGCAGAACCCAGAGAGTCCGACTCCCTCCCTTCCGCTCCGAACCCACCAACATCATCCGCGGCGTACCCCAAGGCTCCTCCCTAAGCCCGACGTTGTTCAAAGTCTACATGGCCCCCCTCGCACAATTGGCCCGTCAGCACAACCTCAACATCCTCTCCTACGCCGACAACACCCAGCTCATCCTCTCCCTCACCAAAGACCCTCACACCGGCAAAGCCAACCTCCACGAGGGAATGAAGTCCATCGCCGAGTGGATGAGAAACAGCCGCCTGAAGTTGAACTCTGACAAGACGGAGGTCCTCATACTCGGACGCACCCCCTCCGCCTGGGACGACTCCTGGTGGCCCACCGCCCTGGGACCCCCTCAAACACCAACCAACCACGCACGCAACCTGGGCTTCGTCCTCGACTCCGCCCTCACCATGTCCAAGCAGGTCAACGCAGTCTCCTCCTGCTACAACACCCTCCGCATGCTCCATAGAATCTACAAATGGATCCCGACGGAAACCAGGAAAACGGTGACCCAGGCCCTCGTCAGCAGTAGACTAGACTACGGCAACGCACTCTACACAGGCATCCCAGCAAGAGACATCCAACGCCTCCAACGCATCCAAAACGCCTCTGCCCGACTTGTCCTCGACGTACCCCGCCGATGCCACATCTCCCACCACCTGAAAGACCTCCACTGGCTCCCCGTGGACAAGAGGATCACCTTCAAGCTCCTCACCCACGCTCACAAGGCACTCCACAACGCCGGACCAGTCTACCTGAACAACAGACTCAACTTCTACGTCCCCTCCCGCCAACTCCGCTCCGCCAACCTCGCCATCGTCCCCCGCTTCCAACGCAAGACCTCGGGCGGCAGATCCTTCTCCCATCTCGCCTCCAAGACCTGGAACGCCCTCCCGACCCCCCTGCAACAGACCCAGGACCTTCTCACCTTCAGGAGACTCCTCAAGACCTGGCTCTTCGACCAGTAGCAGCTGCTACCCCCCCCCCCCCCCCCCCCCCCAGCGCCTTGAAACCCTAACAGGTGCGTAGTGCGCTCTATAAATATTGTGATTGATTGATTGATTGATTGATTGATTCTACTCTTTCACACCAGTGTCAGCCTATTCAAATTTGAAGTGGGGGCTGTGCAGAATAGATTTAGCATTCTGGGAGTATTTAGATTGATGCTGGTCCCTATGACTCCAGAGGCATATAAATTGTATATGGTCACCGCCATATAAATGCCCATGGTAATAAATTGAAGCAATAGGTATTTGCCCTGATTCATTAGCAGTCCGCAGTAGTGTCAAATGCACATATTTGCAGATACTTACAAATGCATTTACAAAGGAGTTTTTGACACGGAGAGCCGGAGTGAAAAATCAATGACCAAAGGTCTGTTTATTTTTGCTGCAGCAAAGAGGACAGGTTTACCACTGGCATCCCAGGCCCGAAGTAAAGTGTGCTAGCATAAAGCGTTTAACAGTGATATTTATACTCATACATCAAAGGATACATAAAATGTGTAAATAATGATATACGTCATACAGATATTTTAAGGAGTTAATCAGTTTCCACACACTGGTTCCATTCCCAGCTTTGTCCTTGCCTCCCTTCTGCAGCTGCCTGACTCCCCACATTCTTGAGACCCTTCAAAGGATTACGTGGTTCAAAGGTATAGATATCAGCCTTTCCCTCCCCAAAATACCACAGCCGAGGTCAGTTAGTTATTTGAACACACAATTATAATGAGTACAGTGCCCCAGTTAGGGAAAGAAACCAGCTGCAAGCCTATTGCGTGGAACCAGGCTTATTTTACCTAAACAAATATACATAAGATAACATATGTGATAGACAGTGCGTTCAGAGACAACAAAAGCTCAAACTTACACGTGTAAAGAAAACGAAGCAATTCAAAATGAATTCTAACAATCGACCCTTTTTGAGTTTTTTTTTCTTCTGAACATAATAAACGTTTGAATAGTTCTAAATTTCCTCATATATGTTGAATTTTACTCCTACTTCATTGAAATTTGCATTCATGGGGACATAAACAACCGATGGGTATGAGCAACCAGTATCTGTAGTGAGGATAGTGGGGTCAATAGCCATTAGGGAATTTATCTCTTCTCTCTGCATCATAGCTCGATTGGTTTCTAGTATTTTCACTGGCGGAAGTTTACACAATTTTAAACAGGAACAGAGAGCAGGTAAGCACTGTACTAATAAACAACTCAATACAATAGCTATTATTATAAAAAGTATGTCTTTAAACAACCAGCCCCAACCCCCAAACCAAGACCATAACCATGATAAACTCCAATCGCCTCCTTCATATTGGCCCCCCTTTTCAAATACCTGTACTGCTTCTTTTATTTTCCCAATATCCAATTCTATCTCTGATGACTTGTTGACAAAATAACAGCACTTTTGCTGGTACTGATGTTGGATTAAAACACATACTCCTCCTTGTTGTACTGTAATCAAGTCTAGGGCAAGCCGATTTTGTATCGCCAATTGGGCTGCAGAGTTTATCTCTATCTGTATACTTCCTATGGCCTCCCTGGTGGCATTAAATGCAATGGCTAATTCAGCTGACATATTCATCATTGCCAGTTGTAAATCGAAAATTCCAAATCCTGGAATAAGAACATGTAATACTTGAAATACCCAATTCTTTCGCTCCTCCAGTATGGGTGTCCCTCGTTTGTACCTATGTGCAAAACTCCCCATGTTAAGGGGCTGGGAAGATGATATATTTGATATCACAGTAATGTTGGGTGCCAAATATGCCAGTGAACATATCCCTTCCCAGTTTAGAGGTAGTACTTTATATGCAGTTCTTCCACATACGAAGTACATGCCTCCCTGGATTTGTGAATTTATAATGCTGTATTTTATTCGGGGCAATCCTACACCCTCTGGGGTGTCATGCTCAGAATTATTGCAATACTTGTAATCTTCCCAGATTGTATTTAGCAATGATACATTTGCCCAGGGTGCAACATATGAACATCTAGCCGTCCAGAGGGGGCCAAGGAAAACCCGGGATAATATTACAGGTGAATTTTTCCCATTTCTATCTTGTTCTCTGGAGGGATCATATAACAATCCTTCTGGATCTACTAGAATCTCATTTTCTCCCACAGTCAGGTTCCAATAATTTACAGTGTAATTTTGATGAGTCCCATTAATTAACGCTGTCCAATTTCTGTCTATTTTCTCCTCTCCTTCAAGATCCCAATTCCCTGTTTTTATATCAAATAACAAAGTGTAAACACACTGTTCAGGAGGGATCTTTCCCATGTATTTTGCCTCTGGGTTTTGCCCATAAAAATAGGTACCAAAACATATGGGAAACATTTTAAGTGTGGCATTCTCTCCAGGCATCGGGGAGAGCTTGTATTCTGCCTGGGTATTAGGGAGCACAGCACACCTAGGGTACCATTGATATTCTTGTTGGTCACATCTCCAAGTGGTATTTGGTACAAGACACACTTCCCCTCTTTCATATTCGCTTGGTGATACTGGTACTTCATAAAGGCCTATAGGATCCTCGGGGTGTCTAGACAAGTGCCGGCAAATCCAGCAGTCAGTGAGACTTAATGTCTCCGCTAATTTTCCATGAACCTTTATCAATGGATGTAAGGTAGGATTTTGCAACAATGATGCAACACCACTGGACATTATACATATTAACATAAGGGTCACTAGGTACTTCATTGTTGTTTTGTAGAAATAGTTATAAGGCCACTTTTCCCTATTCTCTAGAGGGATATTTGTCCTGCCAAATGGATATATTTTCATAATTTTATTGTGCTCTCCTCCTTGGTCCTACAACCTTTCTATGATACCGTTTTACTCGTCTCAACCGCCTACGCGTGTTCAAAAATATACCCACACAATTACCAAATATGTAAATGCAAAATATTGATATCACTATACTAATAATCATATACGTATAGATACAGATAAGTGATTTTTCCTTCAATGTTCACACCCACTAGGGTTCAGCACCGCCGTGCTTTCCACTCTAGCAGTTAGGCTGCACTGGTTGGTCCATGAACAAGTTTTTTTGTTTTTTTCAAATACAGGACAATAGATGTTGGCTTGATCCTAGGTCCCTTATCTTCTCCTTTTCAAGTTTTAACTCCTGGTGAGTAAGTCGCGATACTTCAAAGTTCGTCTTCAGTATAGTTTGTCAGTTTCGTTCAGTGTCTCAGCAAAAATGAGGGCGGAGGCCAGCAAGTTTCAACCAGATCAGTGATGTGCTTGGGTATTAAACAGAAAAAGGGCACCTTCTTTTTTTTTTTTTTTTTTTTTTTTTTTACCGCTGGGACTACAAACCGCACCAACCCTAATGGCTGGCCGCTTCCGTAGAACTGGTACTTGGTTTTTTCTTTCTCGCCAGTCACAGAACTGTTAACTCCATTTACCCACTGCTTGAATAGCGTTGCACAAGCTGCATCCCACTATACTTGTGTTCTCGTTGAGACAATTGTTCTGACCAATGTTCTGGTGTCGTTGCACAGGCTAGTCACCCGTGTTCCTGTTCATGCTGAAAATTTAGTCATCACAGTCATTTACAACCTCGTCGCCCAAAGTGTGCGTAACAACAGTGAGGATAGCTCGTTTTAATGCTGGTACATCAATGGCATCGGAAATGCCGGTGGCGGTGAAAGCGGGGAACTGTATTTCACGAAGGCAGGCGTGCCGTATTCTGCTGAGCAAAGGATTCCTTGGCCATTCAGAAGAGACCTCAGTTTGCAGTTCCAGGCTAGGAGCTATCAGGGTGATGTAAATGTAGCTTTTCGTAGAGGTCACCACCTTACGCACCTTCAAAATTCTGTTCATTTGGATGGGCGAGGACGCAGGTTGTATCGATGAGTTTGTTGATCTTCAAACAGCAACTCTTCGTCACTGGGCTGCTGTGTCACCTCAGGAGCAGAAGTAGCACTTGAAACCTGTGGAGGTGTTTCCTGTCTCCCTACTTCGCTGTAATCAGGAGACAATGGTAATTCTGCTGTTAGAGTACTTTGTAGTGGAATTGGTGCACGCTTACAGTGGCTAGCATGTATCCAGTTTTTCCTTCCTTCCACTTTCACCGCTGTCTGTGTTGCAAGCAGTACCTGGGCTGGCCCCCGCCACCTGGGCTGAAGACTGTTGGTTCTTTGAAAATTCTTTGTCATAAGCCAATCCCCTGGCTTAAAAGGGTGACCAGGGCCTTCAAGAGGAGTCGGTAGGCTGGCCTTGACCTGTTGGTGGATCAAACGCAAATCTTTAGTCAATTGTTTACAGTAATCTACAAACAAAGGATATTGCACTTCAGAAAGCTTCTTTGGTCGTGGTACCCCCCAGATATTGGCTGGCCTCCCCATGACAACTTCATAGGGGGATAATCGTGACTTGCTACTGGCAGTCATCCTGATGGACATTAATGCTAGGGGCAAAGCATCTGGCCATTTTAAGTTGGTCTCAGCACAAATCTTAGCTATTTTGCTCTTCAAGGTATAATTATACCTTTCTACAAGGCCCGCTGATTGTGGGTGATTTGCAGCATGAAATCGATGTTTGATGTTAAGGGCGGTACAGACCTTCTCCATTACCTCATTAGAAAAATGACTGCCATTGTCACTCCAGACTAATCGTGGCAAGGCGTATCTAGGAAAATATTCTTTTAGTAATATTTTGGCGGTAGAGAGGGCACCATTGTCTTTTAATGGGTAGGCCTCTATCCATTTTGAAAACATGCATACTACCACTAACACGTATTTCAGTTTGTTACACGGTTCCATGTGGATAAAATCCATCTGTATAGCTTCAAAGGGGAGATCAGGAGGGGCAAAGTGGCCAGGGGGCGTAGGGGTCCCTTTTCCTGCATTGTGCACTGCACACACCATACAACTTTTAACCAGGTTATTAGCAGCTTTGGATATCAGAGGATTACTCCAAACATGGTCCAAAGTTGTCTTGATGCCTTGGGCACTGATGTGTGCAGGACTGTGGGCCATAGTAACCATAGCGTGTACATAACAATTAGGTAACATCCATCTTCTTCTGTCTGTGTCATCTGTGTAACAACCCTCACTGTCTAGTCTACCGTTCTTCTCCCACTGTTCCCTTTCCTCTGCTGTTGCTTCTGCTTGAATATCTCTCACACACTGCATGGTATTTTCTAATACTTCGTACTGTGGTTCTCCCTTGATGCTACTCTCAACATATGCATTGTCAAATGGTGCTCGTGCTGTTGCTTTCGCTGTAGCATCTGCAAAAGCATTTCCTCGTCCTATATCATCAGTAATTTTTTTGTGGGCACTACACTTAATGATTGCGACCTGACGGGGCAGGCTGAGAGCAGTCAAAAGTGTCACAATCAAGTTGCCATGCTGAATGGTAGTGCCATGTGACGTGATAAAGCCTCTATTCGCCCAGAGTCGCCCAAAATTATGAGCTACTCCAAACGCATATTGGCTATCAGTGTAGATGTTAACACTAAGATGTTCACTTATTTCACAAGCTCTGGTGAGGGCAATTAATTCTGCAGCCTGTGCCGAATTTTGCGGGATTCTATGAGATTCAACCACTGTTTTGACTGTGGTGACGGCATAGGCTGCAGTGGTCGTACCATCTGGTAACTTGAAGCAAGACCCATCTACAAACAGCTCTCCCTGTGGGTCAGATAGGGGAGTGTCTGTTAAGTCTACCCGTCCCTTGGTTTCTTCCTCAGTGGCAAAAATGCAATTATGATCAAATTCCACATTGTCCTGAGGGAGGGGTAGTAACGTAGCTGGGTTCAAGACATTGCACCGCTTCAAAGTAATATTTGGACTGAACAATGTTAATTCGTAACCCGTTAGACGAGCACTGGTGAGGTGCTGCGTCTGTGTCTTGTTTAACAAAATATCAACGGCATGAGGAACCATCACAGTGAGCGGATTGCCACCAACAAACCCTTCACTTTGTTTCACCGCAGCTGCTGCAGAAGCCACTCCTCTAAGACAAGTAGGCAAAGCTTGCGCCACAGTGTCCAAGGTGGAAGAGAAGTATGCACAAGGGCGTTGTCTCCCACCTTGATCCTGTGTCAAAACAGACAATGTACAGCCATGCTTTTCATGCACAAATAAAACAAATGGTTTGCTGTAATCCGGATTACCCAATACAGGAGCAGAGCACATCGCCTTTTTTAAATCTTGAAAAGCCTCCTCACATTTGTCAGTCCAAGGTACAGGAGAGGGCACATCTGAAAGTGTCAGAGCAGTCAATGGTTTTGCTATAAGTGAAAAATTTGGAATCCACTGTCTGCAAAAGGATGTAAATCCCAAAAATGCTCGGACTTCAGAAGGGGTGCGTGGTGCAGTCATTGTATGAACCAATTTAATTCTGTCTGGATGTAATCTCCTTCCCTCCTTAGAGAGGAGGTGTCCTAGATAGGTGACCTCCTCTCTACAATACTGCAATTTTGGAAGGGACACCTTATGGCCCAGAGGTGCTAAATGATGTAATAATGCAACAGTATCAGTCTTACATTGTGTCATGGAATCTGAGGCAATTAAAATATCATCAATGTACTGCAACAATGCAGAGCCTGAAGGTGGATTGAATTGGTCTAATTGACGTTTAAGACATTGACTATATATGCTCGGGGACTCAACAAATCCCTGTGGAATTCTTGTCATCGCGAATGATCTACCAAAAATCGCGAAGCTAAACAAATATTGAGATTCTTCGGCAATTGGAATGCTAAAGAACGCATTCTTCAAATCGATTACGGTGAAAAAACACGCAGAGGGTGGAATCATGGTGAAAAGACTATTCATGTCTGGGACCACGGGAAACTGGGGAATTACTATTTTATTAATTTCTCGGAGATCAATAACTAATCCATATACTGTGTTATCAGTAAATGATTGCTCACCATCTAATCTATTAGCATCATTTCGTTTCTTTACAACAGGAAGGATTGGACTGTTACATGGGCTGCTCACTATTTCCTTTATGACACCTGCATGCACAAGATCAGATATGACTGCCTTGAGCCCTTTTTCGCTTGATTTAGGTAATTTGTATTGAGGAACACGAGGTAACCGGGCACCTGGTTTGATTTTTATTACAATAGGGTCGATATCCATAATGCCTACATCATTCTTGCCTTTGGCCCATAAGCGAGGGTCTATTTCCTTTAGCTCTGGGGGTAAGTCGTATTCCTGTGAAAACATGCACCGAGTTGGGGAAACACTATCCATAGTTACATAGACACCATCCATTGAACAGTGAATAACTGCATTTAATTTCTTTAACAAATCTAATGCAAACAAGTTTTCATTGCAACCTGATGTTAAAGAGAGTGGCGTGTGTACTGTAAATGGGCCTACAGTTACTCTCATAGGTGTTGAGATGGGGCTCACCACGGGGATTCCAGAAATCCCAATTGATGTGGTATGAAGCCCAGACAGGGGAGCCCCGGGGACTGCAGAATGTGCAATAGATGTTCTGGTGGCACCAGTATCTAGAAGAAACTTATGGCCCTCTCCTTCGATTTTTACATCAATGTAGGGACCATTTTGATCTACAGGAATACTTACTCGCCCCTGGCCCTGTCTGTGGCTGTCCTAATAATTGTAGGATTCAGAAAAGAAATCATCAGCATAATATTGTCGTTCAAATGCATTGTCAAAAATATTAGTGTTACGCGGGACCTGATTCTCATTCTGCGAATTCTGATCAGTTCTACCTCTTCCTCGTCCTCGTGCATTACCTGCCGCGTTCCCTCTATGAAGTGACATACTTTGTCTTCCTTCCAGTAATGGGCAAGTATCACGCCAATGTCCATCCTGCTTACAGTAGGCACATTGGTTGATATTTAATCGGCGGTCTTGGGGTGGTGCAGATGCACCTCGGCCTCGACCCCTTCCCCGTCCCCTTGGTGGGCCACCCCTTTGCTGAGGGGTTGTATCCCGCTGAGGGTATGCCTGCTGTAATAATACCTTTTTCTTCAACTCTTTTACTGACTTCTCATTCTTTTCTAATTCTTCCTTGTACCTGCTCTCATAGTATTGTGCCATCTGCAAAATCTCTGCCTGTCCCTTCGTCATCCACGAACTCTCTGTTGCTTTTAATTTTTGTGATATTTCAGGTAGAAGGCCATTAACAAAGCGTTCTACAAATAGTGTGACACCTGTTACGGTGGCGAGGTCTTGACCACTAAAATCTATGAAAGCTTGTTCAATTCTAGTAAAATAATCTGGGACATCTTCACCTATTTTCTGTTTATAAGTGGCAAGTTTTCCCCAATCCACAGTCTGAAGAGGTATAACAGTTTCTAACTTAGTCAATATCCGGTTAGGTAAATCTAAAATATCCTGATGCGGCAGGGTTCCTGGTGCCCTTTGTGCTTCTCGTGCTTCTAAACCCCCCCATGTATTTCCCAAAGTAGGTGCATCATCTACTCTTCTAATTTTATGCCAAACTTCAGGACCCAATAAAACACCAAAAAAATAGTCAATGTCTTTGAGTGTCATGGTTGTGGTGGAAATGGCAATTCTAAGGTCCCGATAGAATCCAGCTGGATTCTTTCGAGGGTCTGGCAAGTCTTTCTTTATAGCCATTACCTCCTCCCTTTTCCATGGTATATGGACAAATTGGGCCACCGGCCCGGGAGCTGGTTGTCCGGCGGCAGCTGCTGCTGCAACTGCAGCTGCAGTGGGCATATCAGGGTGCACTTCCCTCATTGGGTACCCCTTGTCATATTTATTTAGAACATCTTCCCTGGCTATGACACAAATGCGTACTCCCTCATTTATGCTGTTACTATCAAGAATACAAGCCAGACTGTCCCGCCATAATTGGTTTAATTCTTGTTCATAAGGGAGAGGGGTAGAATCTGTAATACAAGACTTCCAATCCCTCTCCAATTTTTCAATCATATACAGCAGTGCTAATTGCTGTCCAAAATGTGACATCTGTTGTATTGTGTCCATAATATCGGTGTGGGTGTAAATAGGATGTGACATCCAGTTCTCTGACTGATTCTTGATAACCCGTTTTTCCCCATCCCCAATAGTGGAGCGGGTACTAGGGGGCGAAATCGACTTAATAGGTGTGCTCCATATGGGTGAAAGTGAGTGTATGGCTGTGCACTGTCGGCGTTGTCCATTTGGGGTATTAGGGGCAGGGAACATTATTTGTAACCTTGCAGTGCTGGCTGGTAGTGGTGGGGCAGGTGGTGGAGGGATTAGGACTTGGGCTATTGGGGTAGCTTGGGCTAGAGGCTGTGGTGGTTGTGGCACATGCTGCTGTAGTGGTGCACCTGGATTTCCCAAATTGTGTCCTTGCCCTTGCTGCTGTTGCTGTGCCCCCATGATAGGTTGGGCTACTGCAGGGGGTGTGTAAGGTGGAGGTGCAGTAGGGCTATTATCTAATAGCTGTAGCATTACCTCATCTTCCTCTAATGCATGTTTGGTTTCTGTTGGCTTTGATACATAACTTCCCTCCACCTGAGCCCTATGGACTCTATCTTCAGATTCAATCCCTTTCTGGGTTTGGGACTGGTGATAAAGGGTGGCCTTTTGCATGATGGTTCTCCTATTTTCCCTCTCTATCAGTTTATCTGATTTAATTTTTCTTTTATTGGCCTCCATTTCCCATTTTCTGTATACCTCAAACATATGTTGTCTAGCCTTTTTATGAAACAAACATTCCTGTAGGTAGGTTAGTTTCTTTAAATCAAAAGACCCATCCTCTGGCCACTGGAGGTCAGGACAATGTCTAGTATACCTGTGCCATATACTATTATACAAATTATTCTCTAAACCATAATCCTTTAACATGTCCCACCCTGGTGTTCCCTCTTTTGGGATCGGTTGCTTTTTATCTAAACGTGGCACATGATTTCGGCGAAAACAAAGACATAACCCTTGCCAACATTTCTTATTTCCCATATCTAACCTTTTAAATTTTCAAAAGACAACACACACCAAACTTTAAAATGTAACATGCACCAAAGAAACCCTTTTTCAAATGTGCACCAAAGAAGAAAAAAAAACCTTTTTCAAATGTTTACCAACTTACAAATTGCTCCAGGCCTGGGCAAATTACTCAAACAAGAAAAACACGTGTAATACAAATTGTCAAATGGTACCTTGTACAAATGCAAATTTACCAAGAACTAATCATTCCCAAAAATGATAAGTTATCCAAAAACAATTATTCTCTCAAATGCAAGTTAAAGCAGACAAATAGCCAGCGAGGAACAGTCTTACCTGA
The DNA here is from genome assembly GCF_031143425.1 of Pleurodeles waltl. Taxonomy (NCBI): domain Eukaryota; kingdom Metazoa; phylum Chordata; class Amphibia; order Caudata; family Salamandridae; genus Pleurodeles; species Pleurodeles waltl. Next base: position 675,197,964 of record NC_090449.1, on the reverse strand, counting down.
CTATCTGCTTTTTCCTGAATTTCTCTCCGGCCGCCCGTGTCAGACTAATCAGTCAAGATAAACACCGATGTTTCAGGGACTTCGCTGGGACATCATGAGAAAGCGGGGAGAGGCCTGCCCGGTGGATAAGATGCAGCTGCTTTTGAAACTAAGTCTTTGTGCAGGGGCCCCTGGAATCTACACCTCCGGAACGGCGTCCCCCCACTGGCAGCACGTCTCTTGACAGAGCCACTGAAGATATCCACTGGAAGGTCCCTGTTCGGGCGCCAAATTGTCAAATGCACATATTTGCAGATACTTACAAATGCATTTACAAAGGAGTTTTTGACACGGAGAGCCGGAGTGAAAAATCAATGACCAAAGGTCTGTTTATTTTTGCTGCAGCAAAGAGGACAGGTTTACCACTGGCATCCCAGGCCCGAAGTAAAGTGTGCTAGCATAAAGCGTTTAACAGTGATATTTATACTCATACATCAAAGGATACATAAAATGTGTAAATAATGATATACGTCATACAGATATTTTAAGGAGTTAATCAGTTTCCACACACTGGTTCCATTCCCAGCTTTGTCCTTGCCTCCCTTCTGCAGCTGCCTGACTCCCCACATTCTTGAGACCCTTCAAAGGATTACGTGGTTCAAAGGTATAGATATCAGCCTTTCCCTCCCCAAAATACCACAGCCGAGGTCAGTTAGTTATTTGAACACACAATTATAATGAGTACAGTGCCCCAGTTAGGGAAAGAAACCAGCTGCAAGCCTATTGCGTGGAACCAGGCTTATTTTACCTAAACAAATATACATAAGATAACATATGTGATAGACAGTGCGTTCAGAGACAACAAAAGCTCAAACTTACACGTGTAAAGAAAACGAAGCAATTCAAAATGAATTCTAACAGTAGGACTTGGGAAATGGGATTCCAGTTACAGTAGACCGACTGTACCCAATGCAGGTACATTCCTGTCCCAAACAGATAGTTTACTCAAACAACTCGGCCCATTCAAATGATGTTGTTTGCCCCAGTCTTTAGGCACTCAGTGAAATATATGGACCCGCCTGAGTCAGAAAACGACTCCAGCATATGTCAGGCCGTTATCATTGATGGATTGTTGCATCTCTGTGACTATGGACTGTCTTTGTACCTGTCCTTAACCCCAAAGCAGTCTGTTTTTAAGTTTGTTTCTTATTATTCACCATTTACTTCAACTCTTCCTGTGTACAGTCAGCAACGTGTTGCATTTGGAGCTCATGTAGCTGACCTAAAATGAAATCTGGATGACCCGTTTGCAGGTTGTTGATCATTTGCAAACAGGTGAGGTACTAGAACTACGTTGATGGTGTGGTTTGCCACTTTCTCAATGAGAGAACAGAGCAGTTGTCAATAAGTTGTTTCCTAATCTACCTTCACATTTCTGCTCCACCCATGTGTGCCGTTTATCGATTTGAAGAACTGCTCTTCGGGATGGCAGTGAGTTTGTAAGGCGGTCAGTAAAGTCTTTGGGTGCATAGGTTGAAGTTCTACTCCCCGATGTTGGTTAGCAACTCAAAACTCGCTCTGAAAAGAAGTGTTCACTTAAGATTAGTCGCCAAGAGTTTCACTACAAGTGTTGCAAATGCATCTCTCTCGGCTCGGCATCATTTGGTGGGCGTGTTGGAGTCCTCTGCTTTCTTCCAGCATGCCACGTGCTTCTCCTAGATTTCAGTGACGTTGTTCACCTCCTTGGGCTTAATAGGGGCGTCCGCCACCACAGCCACCTCCCTCGGCATGTTACAGAGCAAGGGTTCAAAGCAGGCAGTGTGGTAAGGTTCACGATTGTGTGGTGAAACCTGGAGTGTGCACTTTTACACGAAAGGGGAAATGGGGCAGCCAGAGCATACAAGACCAATGTCAGAGAATCCGACAGCGAGGGGCTGAGGATCTGCTGACGGACTGGTGACAGAGCCGAATGAATATCTACAGCCAAAATGTAGAAGGACTGAAAATGAGAGACCGATTAGTGTTGTTAAACTGGACACATTTATTTTGGAGTACTTATTCTTTTAAAGCGTGATTGGTAAAAAGAATGAAATATCTTTTTAACATCAATTGTAACATTTGCCCATTGCTGTAACAAAGTTTTATGGATGTTCTGAACCTGTTGAAATTTGAGGTTTACATTTGTCCCTGTTTTTGCACTGTGTTAATTACCACATTGTGCCCCTGTCGATATTCTTGGGCAAAAACAAAATAACATTGCATACGAGTAGAAATTAAGCTAAGCAATTTAAAATATGATTGTGGCATCTTAGATTTCGTCTGTCCGTTTTTAGAGGGACGTTTGATGTAGCATCATTTTAGTGGAGCTGTGCCGGCCTACACCTCTTTGTTCTCGGCCTGCCAATGCCATTCTAGATCCAGCCTTGATCATCTTGATGTTGGCAAAAAAGAATTGGCTGCATATTTTATTTTCCCAAAAATAATAGTGGTTTGAGGTGACAGCAGTGCTTAATTTGAGCCAGTGGTTGCCCACCGGCGCTGTTTTTTTTTGGGGGGTGGGCGGGAGCGAAAGGACGAAAATTACCTCCAAGACAGAGGTAAAGTGGATTGGAGGGTCAGGTGGTGGCAGGAAGAATCATGATATGGTCATACTAAGCCACCTTGGTATGTGGCAACCCTGACAGTCAGCTACGTTGCTGATGGCCTTCTGGGAAATCCTTTGGAACCTAGTGCCAAATCCTTTACAAATTAAGCACTAGATTCGGCCGTAAAAGAGTTTATTTAGTTTTTTTTCCAGAGGAGGGACTGGGATTCGGAAACTGTTTGGTGAGTGAGCTGGCACTGAATCCATTTGATTTTCCTCTTCTGTCTAGGTTCAGGCAGTTGGATCTCTCTGGGTGGCTCTGCGAGAAAGGTGGTGTACCCTTTCACCTCTGCAGGTAAGCCTTTCCAGAATTTCTTTTTGTGGTTTTTGTTAGTAATGTGTTGATAAGGGGGTGCTTTTAAACAGGGAAAAGGTGTTGCCTACTGACCGTTTACAAAGCACTGGTGTGTCTGTCAGTATAGGGTAGCTTTTCTTCACTTCTGCTCATCCTTAATGTGTTATCTGAACACAGGCAGTGCCTGCTCTGGATGCTGATAGTTTCTTTGTCAGCAGTCATGTAATAGCTAGTCCTAGCAACCTGTCTACTTAGCAAAAGTTTGGTGTAATCGGTTTTTTGAGGCTAGAGGATACATTTGTGATTAACAGTGCTACATGTTCTCTTTCTAGGTTTCAGTAGGTTGACCAAATCTTCCTTCAGTGGGATTTCCACACCTCCATTAATTAATCTGTATAGAGCAAGCAAGCTTTAGAGATTGGTTTGCAGCAGCCTGGTGCTTATCATAGTCCATGTTGCCATATTTACTCTAGAGAATGACGGTGTGGTACGTATATATTGCTTCTGATGACTGCCGATTTGTCTGTTTAAGTACACAAGTGTACCAAACACCTGCTTGGACAAGAACCGGTGCTGCGAAGCTGGTAGTAGTTGCCATTGCTTTCTGTAAAAAAAAATTGTTTTCATTTCGGGTTTTAGTTGCCTAACCCCTTTGGGCAACAAGAACCTCTATACAAACAATCTAGGCTTTTGTGCAGTTTACAATATGTTTCACTTCCCACGTATGTCCTCTTTAGACATCTCCAAGAGCTCCCACAAGTTGGTCTGATTTTAAAGGTATTCAGAGTCACTATTCCCTCACATTCTTGAGTGAAAGGGCATGTTTGTAGTCCACTTGCCTCTTGGCATCTGTATGTCGTTTCCATAGAATGTTGTATATAGATGTGTGGTTTGTAAAGTACATGTTGTCGATTTATGTGCCACCTTCGAGTTAATGTGTATTCAACATCACATTTGAAACTCATCACAAGTACAGCTTAGTTTTTCATCTCTGGATTATTCAGGATATGTAGAGATTGCAACAAAGTTATACTTCATGCTGTGAGGCCTAACAGGCAGGGTCTTGGATGTCAATTCAGGATTGCATTGATCCTCATTAGTATTAATATCACATACAGGCAGTTCAACAAGCTATCAAGCTGTCAGAGTAATTTCCCTTGTTTGCCTGATTTTACTTGGTGTACTGCATGTGTTACTTGGCTGTGTTTTATCCACAAGCTTGCTAATGAGCTCATTAGCTTAATTGTTATAATAATGTGTTTCAGAAGTCGTTTGGAACAGAAATCTCAACAGCATTGACGTTTATGAGGAAGGAACCTTAGTGTTGCTAATAGTTATACGTGTTACGCATAACATTGACAAGTTACATCATTGGTGTAGCATATGATACATTTTATGGTGTAGAGCATGGGTTCTTGATGACGATCCTCAAGTGACAAACAATCATTGGGCATTCATATTTTAGCTATTATTACTGAGCAAACTTTACATATTTGGTTGGAGTATTCATTTGTATATTCATTGGTTGTATTAACTACCTCATTTACTGGAGCTTTTAAAGAGCTGTAACAAGATTTCATGGTCTCAAATCAACTCTATAATCCATTAGGGACACACTACATCAGTTAAGTAAGTTCGATTAGCTCTACCACTGGGCAGATGCAGTACGTGGGCTTGGGAATATATACATTTGATAGGTTGGTATATAAGGAAAACTTCCCATTGTGGGCCCCCCCCATAATCACAAATGTTGTGAATGCCGTTTCCCTTGACAGGATTTCAACTCCTTGGGATCACGCTGTTATAGTTCCCATATTTAAGAAATGCAACAGGCAGGATCCCTGTTGTTACCGGCCAATACCTCTGTTGGATTCTGAAGTAAAAGTTGCTGAATCATCCTCTCTAGACTAGATTCTTGGGTTCAGCAGTCTGGTGTCACCAGTAGGGTGCAATATGGAACAAGGTAATGTTTGGGAACGCAGAAACAGTGTCTCAATTTGAGGAAAGTTTACAGTAGCGAAAAAGGGTTCTCTCTTTCTTGCATTTATAGATGTAAGTAGTGCTTACATATGACCTGAGATGGGTTTTGCCCATCCTTTGATCAATTTCTTACTGCACTGCATTCCAGGGTAACGGCTAGGTTAGGTATGGTACAGAGAGAAAGGGTGCCAATACCTTTGAGTAGTCTCGAGGCGAAAGGCAGTGTTGTGCCTTGGCACTGATTTTGTGTTTTTTATGTATAAATAATTCGACACCCGTTTTATCAGCTAAGTGGATGGACCTCCCAAAAGTACTTTTGACCCCTGTTCCAGCAAAGCTTTATGGAGACGATGCAATGCTACTTTCCAACATGCTCAATGGTTTACTTTGTCATGTTTATGGGAAACTAATATATCTAAAACTCATTATATGGAGTGCAGGCAACAAAGTATTACGGTCAGTCCCGTATCCATATTGAGAAATCGCATTTCAGGGGAGACTGAATTTCCCTAACTTGTAGTGACCTTTGACTCTAGAAGCAGTTTTGTTACCCTGCATCTCAAATCATTGCCTTGTTTTACCCATTCACTTGCGGCTTTGTATGGTGTATCTCAAAACATTTATGGTAAACCAGTTTTAACCCTCCTAGAAATATATAAATTGAAACATATGTCTGTTCTGATCTGTGGGTCAGAAATAGGGGCTTTTCGGTAATGCACCGGGCTCCAACAGGAGGAGAATAGCTATTGCAGGCTCTCGGGAGTAGGGCCCAGGTAGTCCACATTATTTCTTACATGAGGAACTGTGCCTCGTTTATGTGGCAGACCTGGTGGGGCTTGCCCCATTCCTCCTTTGGACCTCGATTTGGAACAATGAGAAAGCATTTCTCAACTGAGAAGTTACTACTGATTGTTCTGCTTGTGACATTGGTAGTGGATACCATGGCTGAGCTATGTCAAGGAAACTAGAAGCCCTAGGCAGACCTGATCTGTTTGCATCACCCCACACTGTTACGTGAGGAGAGTGATCCTAGGGTGAGGGAGCAGTACTTGAGCTTTGTGGCATTCAATGGAGTACAGAGCTGCCCAAGTCTACTGTGAGAGATTTAGTTGCAGTTCAAATGGGCACGTGCACCAAACTGTATCGGTCTACTGTAAAAAAAAAAAAAAAATGCTTGTGAACAGGCTGTTTTAACCAAATTTCGCCTAAGCTGCATTAGAGACCATCTCTCCTTTCCACTGGGTCAGTTTGATACAAAATCTACCCTGATCTGCCAGTTGTGGTGAATCCCTCCCCCAATCTTTGGCTAACTTCCCTTTTTTCTGCAAATTTTATCAGATGGCCCAGGCGTAAATACCTGGATCCTATTTTAAAACATTATGGATTTTACCAATATAGATCTGCTTTTATTCCTGCCGTATGTTGCCTCATCCACATGTGTTACGCAATGAGAAACGTCTTGAAAGTGTCTGTGCCCCATGGACATTCAATGATGCTTTCTAATGTGCCTGTGCACTTTATTTTCTTACATACAATTTCCCGTAAAGCACCTCAGTGTATTTGGTGAACATTGTTATACTTGGAAAGCTCTTGCTTGATGCAAACAGGCTCTTTTAGACAAATGATTGAAACAAAGTAGAGCTTTCAAAGTCTGTTACGGATTTATAGTTGAGATTATGCCGTATATTTTATACTTTTATGATTATATTTGTATAATTGAATAAATACTTATTTGATTTTGATTCGTTGAAGTGCAGATTTCCCCCTGAATATATTTTTTTTTATTTGTGGCTTCTAAAAGTTTGCCCTGCAATGGGGAGCCCTGCAAATCCCTCTGAGTGCTACATCTGAGGTCTCCCTGAGGTTAATTATTATGTTTTCACTTCTTAAAAACGGGACTTTTATTTAAAAGGGCCAGTGCAATGCTTTGTTTACCTAATAATGCTAGTAATGGAAGTAATTGCACTTGTATTGTATATGTTTTATTTGCAAGTGTGTGTACCTTCTCTCGTTTAGTGCACTGATTTAAATTCAAGGTAGACTCAAAACATCCTAGAAACACTAGTAAAATGTTGGCAAGGGTGGTGTCACAATATACATTTTTCAGAGCTTGATGAAATTAAATCTCATAGCCTTTATTTTGCAGCTGATGGGGATGTTTTAATGAGCCCGCTGAGGAGCTGTTTGATAGCCTGTTGGCATAATTTCATCGTGTTCAGGATACCGTGGTTAATTATAAATGATTAATAAACTGGTGCCAACTTACAGAAGGTCTCACAGTCAAGTCTTGCAACACACAAATCTTGTAGGATCTGGTCTACTGGGCCTCAGAGGGGCAATTTGCTGGATTAGATCACATATTCATTTTGTGTTTTGATAATGTAAGTGGTTCTGATGATGGTGATAGTAGTTTCTGATCACCTCTGAAGAATTTATTCAGTGTAATAAATATATAATTTGGTTGGATCTATGTCACATTAACAAAATGACCACCATATAAATTAGTTGTGTTTAGGTGCATGCTGGAAATAGAACTTTCTGCAGGGTTTCCCCTGTCTTTGTTTGGCTTGTGACCTCCTGGTTTTTTTTATCCTGTGCTGAATTTTTTTGTGCACTGCTGACCGATGCTAAAGTGCAAGTTCTCTCTGTCTAAATTGTATTGGTGATTGGTTTATCCATTATTGGCATATTTGATTTATTGCAAGTCACTAGTATAGTGCACCATGTGTTCCCAGGGCCTGTAAATCAAATGCTACTATTGGGCCTGCAGCTCTGATTGTGACGCCCACATGATTAGCCCTGTAAACATGTCTCAGACCTGCCACAGCAGTGTCTGCGTGGGCAGTTTTGAACTGCCAGTTTGACCTAGCAAGTGCATCTGCTTGCCAGGTCCAAAAATTTCCTTTTACTACATGTGAATCACCCCTGTGGTAGGCCCAGGGCAGCTATGGGCAGGGTGCAGTGTATTTAAAAAGTAGGACGTGTACTGGTATGTTTTACATGTCCTGATTGTAAAATACTGCTAAATTTGTTTTTCACTATTGCAAGGCCTTTCTCTCCCATACGTTAACATGGGCATTGCCTTGAAATATCTTTTACAGGGAGTGCAGAATTATTAGGCAAGTTGTATTTTTGAGGATTAATTTTATTATTGAACAACAACCATGTTCTCAATGAACCCAAAAAACACATTAATATCAAAGCTGAATATTTTTGGAAGTAGTTTTTAGTTTGTTTTTAGTTTTAGCTATGTTAGGGGGATATCTGTGTGTGCAGGTGACTATTACTGTGCATAATTATTAGGCAACTTAACAAAAAACAAATATATACCCATTTCAATTATTTATTATTACCAGTGAAACCAATATAACATCTCAACATTCACAAATATACATTTCTGACATTCGAAAACAAAACAAAAACAAATCAGTGACCAATATAGCCACCTTTCTTTGCAAGGACACTCAAAAGCCTGCCATCCATGGATTCTGTCAGTGTTTTGATCTGTTCACCATCAACATTGCGTGCAGCAGCAACCACAGCCTCCCAGACACTGTTCAGAGAGGTGTACTGTTTTCCCTCCTTGTAAATCTCACATTTGATGATGGACCACAGGTTCTCAATGGGGTTCAGATCAGGTGAACAAGGAGACCATGTCATTACATTTCCTTCTTGTATACCCTTTCTTGCCAGCCACGCTGTGGAGTACTTGGACGCGTGTGATGGAGCATTGTCCTGCATGAAAATCATGTTTTTCTTGAAGGATGCAGACTTCTTCCTGTACCACTGCTTGAAGAAGGTGTCTTCCAGGAACTGGCAGTAGGACTGGGAGTTGAGCTTGACTCCATCCTCAACCCGAAAAGGCCCCACAAGCTCATCTTTGATGATACCAGCCCAAACCAGTACCTCACCTCCACCTTGCTGGCGTCTGAGTCGGACTGGAGCTCTCTGCCCTTTACCAATTCAGCCACGGGCCCATCCATCTGGCCCATCAAGACTCACTCTCATTTCATCAGTCCATAAAACCTAAGAAAAATCAGTCTTGAGATATTTCTTGGCCCAGTCTTGACGTTTCAGCTTGTGTGTCTTGTTCAGTGGTGGTCGTCTTTCAGCCTTTCTTACCTTGGCCATGTCTCTGAGTATTGCACACCTTGTGCTTTTGGGCACTCCAGTGATGTTGCAGCTCTGAAATATGGCCAAACTGGTGGCAAGTGGCATCGTGGCAGCTGCACGCTTGACTTTTCTCAGTTCATGGGCAGTTATTTTGCGCCTTGGTTTTTCCACACGCTTCTTGTGACCCTGTTGACTATTTTGAATGAAACGCTTGATTGTTCGATGATCACGCTTCAGAAGCTTTGCAATTTTAAGAGTGCTGCATCCCTCTGCAAGATATCTCACTATTTTTGACTTTTCTGAGCCTGTCAAGTCCTTCTTTTGACCCATTTTGCCAAAGGAAAGGAAGTTGCCTAATAATTATGCACACCTGATATAGGGTGTTGATGTCATTAGACCACACCCCTTCTCATTACAGAGATGCACATCACCTAATATGCTTAATTGGTAGTAGGCTTTCGAGCCTATACAGCTTGGAGTAAGACAACATGCATAAAGAGGATGATGTGGTCAAAATACTCATTTGCCTAATAATTCTGCACTCCCTGTAAATGTAATTTCTCATTGGGAGCAGATAGAGATGTGGAGTTTCTAAACTCAGAATTAAAAAATACATCTTTTGTTGAAGTTGTTTTTTAAATTGTAAGTTTGAAAACGCCACTCTTAGAAAGTGGGCATTTTCTTACTTCACTAATCTATGCCTCTGCCTGCTTATGGAATACATGCCTGGGTCAGGGTGACAGTTTGGCTTTTTGTGAATTCACTCTGGACGGTCACACAAAGGTAGTTTAGGTGTGCCCTGCAAATCCTGATGGGTCTTCCTGAGTTAAAGTGGTGGAAGGAGCTGACACTGTCCTTACACAAAGCAGCCTCCAACCCCCTGGAGTGTGTCTGACGCCAGGGCAGGAAAGGCAGGGTCTTGTGCACTACAAAGACTTCTCTTTGAGGTTTGCCTACTTCAAAAGTGAAAATAGGTATAAGTACTGGACTTCTGACCCCACAAAGGTAGAATCCTTCTGGATTGAGGACATTCTGCCAGGAAGAAGAGCTGGATGTTGTGGGGGGTGGCGGGGACTGCTACTCTGCCTGTTGCTTTGCTACGTCTGTCCTGGGAGTAAAAGGACTTGACTTTGCTTTCTTCGTACTGCTTCCAAAGGTTCTCCAAGGGCTTGGACTTAGCTTGCTTCTGTTAGAAGTCTCTGAGGCATCAAAGACTTCATCTGCCAGCACCTGGGCTCTCCTGCTGAGAGTCCTGACTCGCCAAGTGGTGCCAAATCCAGTTTATGTGCCCTTGGGAGTGAGTTCTGGTGTAACCAAGAAACCAAATACATCGACTTCATAGTGACTTTGGAACTGGCGTTGGTGTCCGACTTTGCTCCGCTGCCTGCACTGTGGTGCCTGCCGAGTGCAATGACTGCGACCGACACCACAGGCCTGAAACAGCTGTGGTGCCTCCAAAGTCAGGCCATAGCATGAATTCTGAGTGCTGTGTTCACGATGTCCGGGACACCCGACTCCACAGCAGCACCTGCAGCCCCGTAGTGTGATCGCATCACCACAAAGTTGACGCCTGACATCTTGACCTGCTGGATTCATCGACCCCTCCAGATTGTAAGGAATCGACGCTGCATCACCTCCGCTGCAAACATAAGGAACTGACACCCCTCTTCCCCTGCCTAGGAGTAAGGAACCTACACAGCACCGGCTCCATCAACGCCTCACCTCCCCAACTCAGTGCAACATCTTTATTTCATCATTTTCAAAGGTGCTGTGCCTGGGGTCTGTGCAACTCCATGACCGACCTGCACTTCTTTGCGAATAGCGTCAGACTGTTGGGAACGACTCTGTCAAAGACACTGTGATAGCCCCAGTTGGAGCTATTGTGGTTCTAAGCGATTTACTGAGATGTAACCTTTGAAAATTGTTTTTTTTGCTTGTTTATGTTGGAGTTTTGTCATTTTAGTCTTGTATTACTCAGATAAATATTGGCTTTTTTTATAAACTGGTATGGAGTACTTTTGTAGTGTTTTCACTTTGTTACTGTGTGGGTTTGCAAATACCTTACACATTTCCTCTGAGATAAGCCTGACTGCTCGTGCCAAGCTACCAAGGGGGTGAGCAGGGGTTATCTTAGCTGTGTGACTCCCATTCCCTGACTAGAGTGAGGGTCCCCTACCTGGACAGGGTGCAAACCACTGCCAACTAGAGACCCCATTTTTAACAGTGCATTGTATATACAATTATTTTAAGTGAATGCCCCTAAAATCTAGCATAAATGTAGCTCTACATTTGACTCTTCTGAATTAAAACCTTCAAAGGTATAGGCTGTGCACATATGATGAGAAGACAGGCATTCTCTAGTACTTATTTCTAACATTTGAGATGAATGTGAATAGCTTTGTTTGAAGACGTTTTATGGTCAAATATGCCAATAAAGCAATTACTGGATTAACCTTGCCCAACGGAACAACATAAGCCGTTTTTTTCTAGCTTATTTTCATCGTACATCAATTTACCAATTTCTCTGTCTTAAGTGAGTGCATGATAAAGAAAAACACAACAAACAAACAAACACTGATTTACAATCCAAAGGGCGTAACATATCTTTCAACATTAAAAGTGGGTATTTACCAAGTGCTCAACCTGCTATATAGGTACAGCATGAACAAGTGGAGCTCCTAAATAATCCTTCAAACGTTAATACACACCCACATTTGCAATATCATAGAGCCAGTGTACAATAGAGAAAAGTGCATCATCACCTAGGATTGTCAAATAAACTAAGAAGTTCCCAGTTCAGCCAGCATTGGGCCATGATGGTATTGGTTCTAAAGGGGAGCAGAGGTTGCGGCTAGCCATGATGTGGTTTTAGTGTTTCTATTTTGTGTTCTAGTTTTGTGATTCTTGATTTTGCTTCTGTAATATGTTTCAATAACTCCATACATAGTTGTATTGGTAACTCATTATATGTGTTATTTTTTAAAGTAAGTTCCCTCTCTAACCAACATTTCACAGTCCACCATTTTCCTCAATCCAGCTTTTTGCCTTATTGCAACACTTGTGTCTCCTTCATTTACATATGTGTGCACCCCTCCTTAATAATGCTTAGGAGTACCTTAAGAGTACTTGTGCTTATCATATGAAATACAAGAATGAGGAAGTCAGAAATCCTGCTTCATAATGTTGAGGTTTTGAATTATCTGGTTAAAAGACAGAAGATTTCAATTGTTTATGTTGAATAAAGTGATTTTGCATTGCTACAGGAAGATAGCTTGGTGTAAAATAGCCAAACTAAAGAAAAACAGGCTGTGATTCACTGTTAACTTTTCAAAATCGGAAAGAATAGCATAATCAAGTAAATAGCAAAAAAAGGCAACCATCAAAATTATTTTCATGTGATAATGGCCCTGACGGTAGATCAAGGTTACTTGATCTCTAGAAAGAAGCTAAAAATCTGTTTATTGTGAAACACAATATATTACAGAATTTTGGAAAGTAATACTCACAACACCTTCATGATCTAACAATTCTGGGTAGCCATTTTCGAATTCTGGGTAGTCGAGCCAATGACACTGGGAAAGGGGCAAGTACATTTTATAAGAGAATATGCCCTGTTTCTTCAACTACACCCATGGAAACAATTGGTAGGTTTTTAAAGGTATTAGTTTACCAATCATTAGCCTTCTAGTGGGTCTTCGCTTGCCTATCTCTAGTGGAGTTGGTCAAAGAAATTAGCTCCACCTTAAATCAGAAGTCACCAAAATGTTCAGGCTCCCCAGTATTGTTTGTCTGGCCCCTATAATACCATACATTGCAAAAATTAAGCCATGTGTTTGCCTAAACACAGTCAAACAGCATAGCCTTAATCCCATACAGGCGGGATTTGCAATTTATTTAGTCTCAGGAAAGAGGTCTAGGCTCCTTGCTTTATCTTTGCAATGCCCTAAATGTATTTGAAAGGTTGTTTTTAGAGGTATCAAGCCTTCATGCAGTCACCAAAATATTCAACCAAAACAATGCAATTAAGACTGTGATTGTGAAAAATCAGACACCATACCTCTTTCAGAATAATAGAAAACATCAATATCAGCATCACCTTTTAGAAGCTGAATTCTTCAGCAATTGTCCAATCTTGTTTCATCCATATTCATAAAATTTGCTGACCTCTGCATAAAATGCCTATGTTGAGTCTTACTCCTTTAGCTCACACCTAAAATAAGTCATGGGCCAAAATTGTAGGCCTTTTTTCTCTGAAAAGTGAATTTTACCGTGAGATCCCTAGTCAGGAGCACACTGATGTCACTAAGTATTACTGTAGTTATGAAGTCCAACCTTTTAATAGACCATGAACGTGCAGCATTTTGGTACATACATGTTTGGCCTACGTAAGCTATGTCCAACAGCTTACCATTAGAGAATAAGGAGCTCATCAACAGCAACAGACCATTGTGGGCCAGACTCGATAGCTGCCTCCATAGAGTTTATCCCCAATGAACATCGGGTGCCACGTTTGAGTAAATATGCATTTACACATGCAAGACGTATTTGACTTGTGTTGCATATAATGTTATTTGGACGTTACGGCATGTACGACTGTCATGCCTAACCTGCTTCTAAAAGGTAGACAGGACTAGTAAGCAGTACATCACTTAACCGCTTAACGTCCCAATGCCAATTTTTCCATATTTCACATCATTGAGTGAATTAGTAGTGTTGCTGGGCATAGTCAGTCACCCATCAGGATCATCACATCTTAATGGCCGATACAAGTGTTTTCGCAATAAATAATTTGGCAGTTTTGCGTCTGAAACTGTGATAGAAGTTGATGATCAGTCCCACCCAGGCACCCTCTTGCATCTCATTCTCTCAACTGCAGCACTAACGTGCCGCATACTAAGAACGAAGTAAACAGAAAAAACAAAAAGAGGTATTAAAAGTGTGAACTTAAACCCGAAGGCCGTTTTCAGTCTGTTGGTGAATAGTGGATATTTATTGTTGACCAATTCAATGGTACTCATTTCCTGAACCTTGGAAGGATGAAAGACTGAGTGGACTCAGTGGGGTATCAACCTGTGACCATTGGTTCAACCACAGATTCCTGTAGTAAGCACATTAGTCTAGTGAACCACCAGCCCTGGATGAGTAATAATTTTGAGAAATTGAAAAAGTGTATTTAAAATAAATACTTTACACCAAGTTAAAGAAACCGATCTGGAGGACAGTCTTTTTGGGTCAAGTAACTTTATAAGTATATGTGCACTTGACTATCCTCTCCTGTGGTGCACAGCATCAGTTAAACATCTTTGAATTCAGGTCAGGAGGGACGTGGCCGTTATCACTGGGGAGAATTATGGTGTTGAGATTTCTAAACTGAAGGATGGGGCTGACAGTTGGGAGAGGCTGCCGCTGTCACTTGTTGGTAGGCGTGCCATAAACAAAATGGTGGCACTACCAAAATGTATCTACTTCTTCTACAATGTTCACATAATACTGACACAAGCATTTTTTAAAACACTCAAATCCCTGATGATAACCCTGGTGTGGACTGGGAAGCAACCCAGAAATCTTTGGGATGTGCTCACTCTATCATATGAACAGGATGGACCTGATGCCCCCAGTTTTTAACCACATTAGAGCTGCGCCCAGGTGTGGTTTGTCCACATCCGGTGGCATCCTCAGCGACAAAGGATGCATGTGGATGCGGAACGAGACACTGCACATCCAAACCCACTGCACTCGATGGTAGGCAAGCCCCCTAAATATAACTGAACAGAAATAAACACCGAGAACTGTGCGATGTGGGCATGCAATAGAATCCAACAGCACTTGCACATTCAGATACTGTATTGCCCGATTCAACCAATGACCCACTACCCATTTGTACAACTTACCAAAGAGAAGCAGCTACTCAATAGACTCCAAGTGTGGGGCTATACAAGACGAAGACATTTTCTGAAACAGTGCGTTCCTTGAATGCCCCGATGAGGAGTACGAGGAGGCTTGTTTAATAGTGGATACCTTTGTGAGGCTTCTTTGAGATATATCAATACAAAAGAGCAGATAATATGCATAAAGGTGAATGTGGTTTTTGTGGTCTCCTTCCAGGTTCTAATCTAGCCGCTAGAAGAATATGTAGTAACTTAATGTAAGAGAAAACTACTTTAGGACAGCGCTGCATGGATCTTACATACCTGACTGGGCTGAACTAACGGCCTCTCATTGATTGTTGGTGCTGCTGGTCTGAAGCTATGCCACCAGATTCAGCTAGCCTGGCTGATGAAGGGTGATACCTTGAAACCAGTCCCAGGATGCTTGTTTCTGATCCAGGGAGGACCTGGCCTGGAAGTTCGGGCTGGACTGTTCGCATGGGGAACAGGGTCAAGACTGATTTGCATATGGCTGAATCTGAGCTGGAATGGCATGGCAAGCAAAAAAACTGATGGATTAAACCCAGAACTGTGACTGGGGGTGAATGTTTGATTTGCTCTGCATTCCGTCCATCTTCTGTTGTTTTTGCATTTGTCGCCCCAAGTGGGAAAGGTATGCCCAGATGTGGGTCCCGTACTTGCTATGCCACCATATTCAAGCTAGCCTGGCTGATGAAGGGTGATACCCTGATACCGGTCCCAGGATGCTTGTTTCTGGTCCAGGGAGGACCTGGCCTGGTAGTTCGGGCTGGACTGTTCCCATGGGGAACAGGGTCAAGACTGATTTGCAAATGGCTGGGTTTGAGCTGTAATGGCATGGCAAGCAAAACAACTGATGGATTAAACCCAGATCTGTGATTGGGGTGAATGTTTGATTTGCTCTGCATTCCGTCCATCTTCTGTTGTTTTTGCATTGGTCTGAAGCGTGAGGGCCGCTCCAGGTGGTGGCAGCTTCAGAGACTGGTGGTGGAGTCATGGTGTATTGGAGGAGGTGTTGAGTTCTAAAGAAACTACATGCTGCATTATGTGCTGACATTCTCAAGATAGTATGGGAAAAGACAAAGGTCCTAAGGTGGTGCAGCAGAATAGGATTAACCAATACATGGTTCTGGGCCCTGGCCCACAAAGAACAGTGCAGGAGGAGCGGTCCGGCCCCGGGTCCTGGACGCAGTCGCTAGCTATGGCTGAAATCCTGGTGACCATACAGGGCACCAGAGCAGTCCTGGAATTTAAGATGGGCACCATATAAAATTGTTAGTTGCCTGTGCCTGGACTTGAGTAAGGTGGCTGAGCGAGTGACAGGCACTGAGGATGCTATCACTACTCTTAAACGAGAAATCAAGAAGCCCTGGGCCACAAATGTAAGACTGCTTGGAGGACCCTGAGGGCCTCTCTTGGCTAAATATATTGGCTTTCCAGAGCGAGCAGAGGGTCCCTCTGCAGAATTATTTGTGCAGAACTGGATAATGAATACACTTAAATTCCAGCGTCTCTTATTTTTTCACAAATAAGCGTGCACGCCAAGCTTTGGCATCGATGCGCACACACACCTGATCCTTATTGCACGCCTGTTAAAATACACTTGTAGGGTTCAGGATCCCTGCAAAAAAATCATGACAATTAAAACACTGTTTTGAGAGCATAACTTTAAGCATAGTCTTCTGTATTCGGCAAAGCTCAGAATACCACATAATGGCAGAGTTAATTCTTCATGTCGGCCCTGGAGGCAGCGGACTGGCTTGATGCGCTGGGCATCAGACAGGAGCATCAACCCCTTGAGTGAATAGAACCAAGAAGGCGGGGACTGCGCCACTCTGATAGAAATAAGGCAAAGCCACGAAACCTCTGTAATGCTCCTGATTGGGTAATAGGTGGTGGCATCCTGGATTGCCCAGATGGATATTCCAGAATGAAACTACAGACTTTCTATCCCAGAACTTCTTTTCCCAACTTAGAGAGGTGCCTGACACACTGAGTGACAGTACAGATGCTGAGTGACCAATTCAACTTTGGCTGGCATCACTGGGTTTCTATAGGATGCCAGGTAACAGACAAGAGGCCCAGGACCCAATTCGCCGTGTTGCATAATATTGTTCTTGGTATGTGGGGGTAGGTGGGAAGCACTTTGTAGACTATTGCTTATCACATGGAACTGATGGTACTACCTACCCAACCAATGTATGCTTATCTTGATTTCAATTTTCTTTTGACTTCACGGAAGAGAGAGTCTGAGAGCTCTGCCACCTCTGGGTTGCTGAAAACCCTAAAGGTCTTGAGATTCGTAGGGGCCCTGGCGACTCAGGTGATATCTACTGCCACAGTTAATTTTTTTAATTTAGTTGGGGTTACCTGGGCTCGGTGATTGGGGTGGGATTCAGGACTCTTTGGGCCAAGGGTTGTGTCATGGGGCTCTGTTTGCTCTGCCTAGGGGATGGAATGAGGGTGGGAATGTTGGGGGACATGTTGGTATGAGTTTTGTTGTTGATTGGGGGGAGTTTCCATAGTAAATTGGTGCAGTAAGATGGACTATAGGTGGTTATTATTCTTGCAAGGACTTGCACTGTGCATAATGACCTATTATGAGAGACATAGGGACTAAGTACAAATTCCTTACTTAGAATGTAAGGGGCTTAAGTAACCCCAGGAAAAGAAATAGGGTATATGGATACCTCAGGAGGTATGGAATGGATGTGATGTTTCTTCAAGAGACTTGTGTCTGGGGGGATTGAATCTCATCCTTTAGAAGGAGATAGTGGCAGCAGATTTATGCGACATACTACTGTGGTTTTGCATGCAGAACACTCTTATGGGTCGCACCAAGGGGTACCAAAACAAAAAAACACAGATGCAAGTGGACACTGAGGGGGAGGTGTGTCCTACTCATGGGAACGCTAGATCATCATGACCTCTGCCTAATGAATGTATATGTGCCAAATGTTGGTGATTGCACATTCTTTGACAAGGAGCTGGTAACTTCAAGTGTACACCTTGCAACCAAAGTGCTTATGACAGGGGCCTTCAGCAATGTGCAGGACGGTGGAATAGATAGATCCCCCTGCAGCCTAACAGTGATATCCCTAGTACGAGGGTGGCCCTCACACCGGTACAGACGGGGTTGGGACTGGTTGAAATCTAACAAGTACATCACCTGCACCTGTGAGCATATTTGTGCTACACCCCGCATTGAGTACATATAATAGCCTTGACTACTTCCTTGTCCAATCCACGGCAGTACAGTAAGCAATGGATATGTCATATTTGAGGTGCTTTGAATTACTCCCTTCTGCTACTGACACATTCGCTCCACTGGATGCCATCTAAGAAACCACTCTGGCAGTGCCAGGTGGAGGCACTGACAGACCCGGTATTTCTCTACACATTAAGGGAAGCCTTGATCTATATTTTGTCAATGACTAGGTCTGTGCGAGCTGTAAGGCGATTGAGTGGGATTCATAGAAGGTGGTCCTCCGAGGTGGGTGTATGGTGATATTGGTGGGCATTTGACAAACACTGGAGAGGGAACTGACAAAGGCTCAGGCGGTGTTGGTGACTTTAAAGCAGGCACTGTCTGAAACACAGGTAAACATGACTGACTGGGATAGACAGAGACTTTGGGTATGCGAGTTGTGGAACAGTTGGACAAACATGTTCAAACTATGAGCTGCCGTTGACTGTACATGAATGAGGTTAAGGTTGGTCACCTTCTGGCATGCATAATAAGGTCTGAGACCTTGATCCAACCTGTGTTGGCACTAAAAAACCATGAGGGGTGTATTGTCCCTACTCAGCAGGCAATAAATGTGGTAATTGCAGATTATTCAAGGGATGTGTACACATGCCATTTAATTTGGTTGTGCGCTTGCTCCCCAGCTACCTGGCGGAACTACCACTGACACGACTGGCACAAAAGGACTGTGAGGCACTGGGGGCGCACTGACTAAGGAGGAACTGCAGAGAGCGCCCGATTTACTGAAAGCTGCCAAATCACCTGGAGGCGATGAGTTACCAGATTTCTAAGGCTTTTTTTCAGGTACTTTAATAGACAAACTGGTGCCAGTAGACGAGGAGGCTTTAGAGAAAGGGATACTTCCTGATGCCATGAGAAAGGTGTGGTGATCACATTGTGTTGTGAATGTCTGTCTGCTGGAAGCATGGAATATCATGACATCATTACAATGATGTGATGGTGTTCCGGGTTCCTTAACGACAGTTATTGCTCTGTGCCCCTTATGTATAGACGTGTTTCCTTGAGCTTCATATTCAAATAAACGAAGACATTTAATGCAAGTATCGTGTACGACTCACTTCAGTGGCGACGAGGATGGGATTTGAACTAAAGTGGATCAGCCAAGGCGTTCCCACACGCACAGGAGGCATCTTTAATTGAAGAAATCGGCCTGACCTCTTCTACGGAGCTGTTTACTTCACCGTACGTGAGTTGTTATTTACAACAGTGCCTTATCAATTTATTTTTTTTATTCGCAAAAGTGAAAGCGGGGCACAGAGATTTCAGCGCTGTAATTCTCTCGGAGCGCAGAGATTTCGGTACTGCGCGAGCGCTCGCTGTTATTATTCCGAGGAGCGCTTGCTGGCTAACAGCAAAGAAACTATTACTCCTATCGTTGGGAGCAGTTCGTGTTTGGTGTTTTCAAATTCTGCTGTGAGAGTCAACCCGGCGAAGCCGCCAACCACCACATCTGCTGCTACCATAGCAGCGGGAATCAACCCGGCTGTTGCCGCGGCATCAGTGAAGCGCATGTGCAGCCTCCAAGGCGAGCACGGGCGCGGCTGTACAGACTTGATCCAGCCATTGAGGAAAACTAAATGAGCACATTATTGCGTGCCGCTACTTGGGTTTAAGGAAGAATACCTTCCTTATCTTACCTTAAATTCCTGACGTCGACGCTGTGAATTGTCTTTGCTCTTTCCCACCTGTATTTCATGCCAGCCCAGAGGGCTCTCCAGAATCGAAAACTTGGGGAATAAAAATAGAAGACGTACTCCAGTCTTCAGGAGCTACGATAAAAAAATAGAAGATGGACTTGAAAATGTTTTTTTTTTTCTTCCAGTTCGGCCATCTTGTAGTTGAAGGATTGGGATTGGAGGTTTAATAATAAATTAATAATTAAAAAAATACATATATATAAAATTATAATTTTGTGTAAACATATTAAATATGCAAAACGTAGTACCTCCAGCGCCTTTCTTACAAGATCCTGGTGATCCACCCCTTGAATGGAAACTTTGGCTACGGTCGTTCAAAGCATATCTTGGTGCCATTGATGGTCATAAATTCAGACCGGAGAGGAAAAAAAGCTTATTGTATTATCATTTGGGGATTGAGGGCCAGAACATATTTGTTCATCTCCCGGCTTATGAACTGGCTGAATTGGAAGAACTAGATGAGTTTGAAATGGCCATTGCTCAATTGGAAAAATATTTTATCAAAATTAAGAACATTGTGGTGCATCTCTACAAATTTTTTACAAGGTCACAAAGCTCTAGCGAGAGTTTTGACACCTTTATAACTGCATTGAAGGTTTTATCGGACAAATGTGAATTTGAGAATTTCACATTTCAACTTAGGTGTTATTCGAAAAGAATCCAAGAGAAGTGACTGACTTGTAAGGATCCTTCGCTAGACAAAGCCATTGACATTGCCAAGAGCATTGAACGTTCTATGGAGGATGCCAAACAACTAGAAGTATCTATGGCCAATACGACCATTTCTGGAGCAGTCATAAATACGCAAAATAGCAACATCAAAAAACAAGAGCGGTTTGGATAAAAACAGGACAATACATCTTTCAGAAGCAAGTTCAATCAGAAACCCATATGTTACAGATGTGGTTCTTCGGCTCATGTATCATCTTTTAAGAACTGTCCCGCGATTCACCAACAATGTAGAAACTGTAACAAAATGGGACACTTTGCAAGAGTGTGTAGAAGTACCAGAAAGAATAATGTCCGTTGTGTATTGAATGATGATACTGAAAATATTGTGCAAATGAATGAATATGTATTAGTGGTTAAAGATACTTCCCTTTCTAACAAAGTTGTTGTTGATCCAGATATTGATGTGACAATTGATGGGAAAAAAATGTGATTATTGGTAGACACAGGGGCTCGTATAACCATTGTAGCTCAAGAAAAATATAAAGAAAATTGGGTCTCCAAAATTCTTTATCCCCCAGATGTTTCCACTGTCGCGTTTGAAGGCAGCAAGATTGATTTGATGGGTTATTTTGGGGCCTTAATGACCATCTTAGATAAGACGTTACGTGGAAAAGTCTATGTTGCCAAGAAAGGAATCATGTTCTAGGGTTACTTCATCAGGCAGAACTTAATCTGGCCATCAAGCCTGGTCGAGACAAACCTGTAGCTATAGAAAAAGAATGTTTAAACCCGGTTAACATTGCTTCCAATCTTGTATGTGATTGGCAACAGAAATTTAAGAAGTTGTTTCAAGAACAATTAGTAAAAATTACTAATTACACTCACACAATAAAACTTAAACGTGATGCCATTCCTGTCAAGCATAAGTTAATGAATGTACCCTTGAGTGTGAGGTCAGAGTTGTCTAAATTGCTAAGAGAAATGTGTGAACAGGGTATAATTGAAAAGGTTGAAGCAACATTGTGGTTGTCTCTCATAGTTTTAGCCAGGAAAAAAACAGGTGACCTGAGAATGTGTGTAGATTTGAGAAGTTTAAATGAGGAAATCTGGGTAGACAGTTTCCCACTTCCGAGAATTGATGATTTAATTGCGAAGATTGGTTCATCCAGGTGGTTTACCAAGCTAGATTTAAAATCTGCATATCATCAAGTGGAGTTAGATGTAGATTCAAGACATTTAACTGCGTTTATTACTCTTAATGGAACCTTTCAATTCTGTAGGTTACCTTTTGGTTTAGCCTCAGCGGCCGCAGCCTTCCAAAGACTAATGTCAGACATGTTTCCAGACAATCACAATGTGGTGATTTTTCAGGACGATATCCTGTTTTTTCCCAATGATGAATCAACGCACAAAAAAGTCTTAGAAGAAGTGTTGTGTACACTGGAAAGCAGATGTGTGACTTTGAGAAAAGACAAATGTATTTTCAAAGATAGAGAAATTGAATATCTCGATCATGTTTTATTTTCAAAAGATGGCATTAAACGTAAACCAAGCTTAGTTAAAAGCATATTAGAAGCTCCTCCCCCTAAATCTAGAGACCGGCTACTGTCATTTCTTGGGTTATGCAAATTTTATGCCAAATTCTTAAGAACTTTTGCAAAAAACACTGAATGCTTTAGAGCTATATTGAAGAATCCCACATTTTAATGGTCAGATGATTGTAATAGAATGTTTGAACAAATCAAACAGAAGATTGTTAATGTCCCAGCCTTACAGCCATTTTCAGAAGCAAAGAGCACCATCGTAACTGTTGATGCGTGTGAGTAGGGTCTTGGTGCTGTCATTTCACAATTGTCGGATGATGGAAATGAGAGTACAGTGGAATTTGCATCAAGAACCTTAAGGCAGGTTGAACGTAAATATTCTGTGATCGAAAAGGAACTCTTAGCCTGTGTATGGAGTATTGAAATATTCCAGCAATATCTATGGGGTAGACCTTTTATTTTGAAGACTGATCATAGACCTCTTGTAGAAATTCTGTCCGGCAAGGAAATGAAACGTTCAACAGCTCGTATTGCACGATTGTCTGTTAAGCTACTGGAGTTTACTTTTACGGTTGAGTACATTCCTGGTGGACAAAATAGGAGGGCAGATTGTTTGTCAAGGTTACCCATTGAAGATAGTGATGAACAGGAATGGGAAACAGAAATTGAAGAGTGCTTTGTTGCTTGCGTGACTGAAAGTGATATGCCCTTGGATGAAAAAGAATGGGTAAATGCTGTACTTAATGATAAGACACTGTGTGAAGTGATGCGCATGGTCAGGTCAGGTTGGCCCAAGGAGAAATGTTTATCGTCAGAATTACTATTGTTCTGGAAAGTATCTGACAAATTATCCATTGAGGGAGATAAATTAGTCAGAGGCAAGAAACTCATTCCGCCAGTATGTTTGAGGAGGAATCTAATTGCTGCGTCTCACGCTTGTCATCTGGGAGCTACAATCACTAAAAGAAGGTTGAGATCTGATTTTTGGTGGCCTAGGACGGATAAAGAAACTGATGACTATGTAAGAAATTGTACAAGATGTTGTACAAGGTGTTGATCACTGCAGGTATTACTGATACATTTGTTCCTTCTCCAGCGAGAGCTTGGCAAAAACTTGGTCTTGACTTTCTCGGTCCTTACCACATTTTGCCTCCCAACATGAGATATTTCATGGTTATAATTGATCATCTATCCAGATGGGTAGAGGTTGAGCCAGTGAGGTTTCCCACCACTCGACTTGTGATTGATTGCTTAAAAAAGATCTTTAGTTGTGAAGGCTTCCCGGAACAGATTTTAACTGACAACGGGGTTCAATTTGTATCAATGAAGATGCTTCAATTCTTGAGCAAATGTGGTGTCAAACACATCAGAACACCTCTTTACCATCCACAAAGTAATGGAATGGTCGAGCGATTTAATTGTGTATTGGTAGATTGCATTCAAGCTTCATACAGAAATCATTTGTCGGTAGATCAAGCTATCAAAGAATTAGTATGGTCTTATCGCACTACACCTCACATTGTTACAGGGAAAACTCCTTTTGAGCTTATGAGAGGGACAGTGGCATCAACTGAAATGTGTCCTTTTTGGATGGTAAAGTTGGTCCATGAAGGTAGTGACTTAAAAGAAATCTGGCAAGTTGCAGAATGCAACTCTAATCTTAGAGGACTGAAGAGATTAACGGATGTGAATAACAGAAATGGGAAGTTGAAAGTAGGTGATTGGGTAAGAGTAAAAAATCCTCTGTTAGTTAGAAAAGGTTTTTCCAAGTTCAAAGATTCCCAACAGATACGTGAAGTGCGTAAGAATGCTGTGAAGTTGTCAGATGGGAGCTGGTGGAATACCTCATGCATAGCTTTGGATCCAGCTACACAAAGTCAATCTGACATCACTAAATCTAGTAATGTTAATAAACCTGATGTTAATGATAAATATGGATGTAGAACAAGCACAACAATCTGTCAACAGCCAAAGAAGTTTGAAGATTTTGTCATGTCATGAATATGTACATTTTTGTTGTTCTTTCTCTTTTAATTTCTGTCTTTCTGAGTAATTCACTCTAAAAAAAAAAAAGAGGGAAATGATAATGTGGTGATCACATTGTGTCGTGAATGTCTGTCTGCTGGAAGCATGGAATATCATGACGACATTGCAATGATGTCATGGTGTTCCGTGTTCCTTAACGACAGTTATTGCTCTGTGCCCCTTATGTATAGACGTGTTTCCTTGAGCTTCGTATTCAAATAAACGAACATATTTAATGCAAGTATCGTGTACGATTCACTCCAAAAGGCCCTCATAGTCCTGATCCTGAAACATGGCAAGGACTTAATGGAGGGAGGCTCCTATCACTCGCTATAAATGTTGAATGTAGCCCAGGAGATACTCAGCCATATATTGGCAGCAAGACTGTTGCCGGATCTCCCCGCCTGATCCATTTGGATCAGCTGGGATTTGTCCACCGTTGGAACACCTTATGCAATATCCAACTTTAACGCATGTGCTACAAGCCCCAGATCTGGCAGGTGACCCTAGCGCTAGCCTTTCTAGATATAGAAAAGTCGTTTGATTCAATTTGCCCGAACTATATTTGGAAGTTGTTGGAAGCAGTAGGGCTGGGTCACGCCTGTATAAAGTGGGTGAAAATCTCAGAAGAAACACAGTGACTAATGTGAACCATTGCTATCAGGTGTTCATATGAGATTTTTCTACAAAGCGGTACACTGCAGTGGTGCCCACTGTCGCCCCTGCTGTTCGCCCTAGCGATGGAGCCCCTGGCTTGCCATCTGCGACGTGCGCATTGGGGTGGGGCATACGAGTTGGGCATACAGGGCATGTAGTCTCGCTTTACAGGGATGATGCAATGATTTAGCTCCGTCGGCTCGCCCTATCTGCTCTGATTTTGCTAAATGTCATGCAAGAATTAACTTTAGGCTGTCTGATCCGTAATCTGCACCCATCCACAGAGTTCTGGAATACATTACACCTGTTCTTAAAGGGTTAGATAATCCTTATTAAAATGGTTGTACTGCCCAGATGCCTATATGTCCTGAAAGGCACCATGTATGAAATCCCTCATCAGGTTTTTAGGGACTTGGACAGTGTAGCGCTTGTGGGCTGGGAAGCACTGTAGGTTTGGACAGCTTACCCTTAAGAGAGCATGGGACAGAGGATGCTTGGAGGTCCAAGACTTGGAACTTTATTAGCTAGTTGCCCACTTCCAACATGCAATTCATTGGCTTGACTGAGAGGACAACAGGGAGAGGTCTCTCCTAGCTGGCTACCCTGATGGACAGTAGTTGGGTGACCTCCAGATGAGGGGCAGGAGCTTCCCATACATATTATCCCATGTGATCCGGATGACATGCTGCCTGTGGGACTGGACTGTGAGGAGGGTGACATAGTGGGCTCCATATATTCCAGATCTAGATATTTGGATATTGTGTCCCTGTGAGGAGGGTGACATAGCGGGTTCCATATACTTCGGATCTAGATATGTGGATATTGTGTCCCTTTGCCCAAATTGCTCAGACGATGTTGACTGATAAATGGCAGAGGCTGGCAGTATTATGTTATCTAACTTAGATACAGGAGACCATTTTATTACCATGCAAGATGCATTTAACTGATTTGAACTTGGACAGCAGCAATTTTTACAGTATGCAAAGATAGCTGTCACTGCCAGACAACTCTGGCCATCTTTTCCTAAGCCCCTAGAACCCACACAGATGCTGGGTGCTATTGTATCCCTCGCTGGGGCTCATAAGCAGATAATTCACTTGTACGGGGCACTCCTAGCAGACTGGGGCGTGGCATCGCTCTATGTGGAAGAGGGATGGCAGTGCGAATGAGGAGCAAATTACACCTAGGGAATGGGGGTAAAGTGCATGATGCAGTAAAGTGGGTATCTGTCAACGTGTGTTTTAAATTGATACAATATAATTACGTTCTCATGGCCTACCTCTCGCCAGAAAGCCTCCATGCTATCTATCCTGAACGGGCTCCTAACTGCACTCACTATGGCAGTGAGGAGGCTGACTTCTGCATATTGTATAGTAGTGCACAGTTATTGCAATCTGTTGGGCAGAGGTATTGGACCATATCAAATCAATGACAGGGCGGGTAGTCCCCTGTGTGATTGAGCAGTGGCTGTTGGGCTTACTTCCAGAGAAACCCAAGGAAATGTTGAGCAGGAGGTGGCTGAGCCCTAGACCTCTGATGATTCTGGCTTGTAGAGATGACTTGACAGAGTGGTCAGGGGCAGAGGAAACGCACATGCGACGGACTAGACAACAGGGTGGTGGATGACCTGCTTGCATGGGTTGGTTGGTGTGGCCGTTGATAGCCATATTGTAGGATTCGATGCACTCTTGAGCATAGGATCTGTATGTTGTGAGAAGTAGCGCGGACCAGAGCAGTACTAGTAGAAAACTAGCAATACTGTTCTACTTAGACAGGGTGCCAACCACTACCATCTAGAGACTCCCATTTCTAACAACTGCCTAATAATCCAGCCATACAAGGAAGCTGGTGGGTGGCAAGGTGTGTGGAGAGTTGTTCTGGACACACAAACACAAATTTCCATGTTATTTTTTTTACAGATTATTGCTGAACAGTTATTATTACCTTTGGCTAATACATGTTGTAATGACAATAGGTTACACAGTTGTTGGTCAATCCATGCCACTGTCATAATGTGGTGTCGTGACTGTAAGTTTTGAAATGTCAATTAAAATACATTAAAAAAAAAAATTAACAAAATATGAGCATGTCCAGAGACTCCACCTTGAAGTCAGGGAAACTCCCTGAACCTGTCATTTCTGTTGTAGACGAAAGTAGTAGTCTAACCTGGAAAAGGAGCCAAAGTGTGGTGAGCAGTGGATCTAGCCCTACTCATCAGGATGCTGACACACCCCCAGAATTTGGTCCATTCTATCAATCCCAATGCTTGCTGACGTGCAAGTGCTTGTGTTATATTTGTATCTTATTCGTGCTGCTGCTCTGATCTTCCACTGATTCGTTATCAAGTTATTACTGGCACCCGTGTAGTGATGCTCAAAATATTGCATGTGTAAGAGTGAAAGCCTGATATGTCCCTCTTAGCCTGGCCTGAAAACCCCATGCACTTCTTAGTTGCAATAGCGTACCTCACTGGGCTGTCCTACTAGCTAGGAAATGTGAGTTTCTTGGTAAACATATGATTTAGTGTTGCTTTGGTTTCTTATCACCCCAGTCCTACACCCGCACATAAGCACAAGGGTACATTTTACGCCACATCCCAGTTTGAGGAATATCTCTACAGTGGATATGAGAACCTATTGTTTTAAAACAATGGCATGGTTACCAGATCACTAATCAAAAGTATATTATCGAGGCAGTAAGGATGGGAATGTGAATGAACAATTTTGAATCATACTTTCATTTATCCTCCTCCTCCTTGATTGCATTTGCTTCCTCGTGGGTGTAACACCATCATCCACCCACATGATCACTATTAGGTACTCTCAATATAATAACATTTATAAATAGTTATTTTTACCCCAAAATCAAGAATCTTCTCGAGGGCAGTCATTGCTTGCCGTTAATGACGAACTAGTTGCATGCAGAGAACTTGACCAGATGATGAAAAGCAGTATTAGCACTACAACTCTTTGCCATCAACTAACATCATAGAATGGGGTTGAAGTTATCCCCCGTCAATCATATAAATGCAACTTGTTTGGGGTACAAATGTTGCTAGTGGAAATAGGATATGTAAATTCCCAAAACACATCCCTATGTCATATAATAAGGAAATGTGTTTAATGTTTATTAAACTTAAATACATGTAGGTCATCTAGCATCGTATGCTTTTTCTTGATATTACTTACTTGTTACTGGTGATCAGAATGCAAGCCTGAATGGAAAGCATCGGACGCAAACAGAGCAGTGGCATAGTTATGTTTTAAATTTCTCTTTCTCATTAAAGAGAGTTGGATTAATGTACAAATATCGTTAAAGATCATTGTAGATCCAAACATTGCCCGATTTTTTTTTTTCCCAAACTGGTCTTTATGTAAAACGTAAAGATCAGAATGCCTATCTGACAATTTCTCAGATACGTGGCCAGAATTTATAACATTACGTGATTATATTTGTAATTAACAAGCATTCTGTTGGTTCTCTAATCTGAATTTGCATTTCTTAGTAAAAGCGTACAGTTCTCTAGAAATCTTTAATGTATTGGATTTCTTAATAGCTAATTCGCACTATTATATATTTTGTATTTCTTAGTTGAGTTAGACAGTTGTCCTGTTTTTGTTTCTCAGTATAGGTGTACCGTTGTCTGTAGTGCATTATTTAACCGGTTTGTACGTTTTCCTCAATAATGTAGTCCTTGATTTTTGTCTTTAGAAAATCATTCTGCACCTCCAGATGTTACCACCTACACCTCAGAGCACTCATTGCAAGTGGAACGGCCTCAAGGATCTACACCACGGGTGGCCCCAAAATATGGCAATGCAGAGCTTATGGAGACCGGAGATGGTAGGTTTGAAAAAACATTGTATTAAAACTCTTTGAGCATTGCTCTTCTCTCTCACTGTCATGTTGTGACCTTTTGGTGTAGTATTCTGCATCTCAGGGAATGCTTCCGTTGCAGACCATGAGGTATATTGCTTTTAGGAACAGGAACTGTTGGCAGGGACCATTTTTAACATATTGTGCATTGAAGCCTGTGTATCTCACTTTCCTTAAGACTTTGTAGATCAGCATATAAACAAGAATATTAAAGGTTTAGGGCATATCAGTGCTAAATTATGTTGGATAACTGGCCTAATCTGCTAACACATGCAAGCATACTTTGTGCTTGCCTATTTCTGCATGAATTCCCATAATAAAGCCTGACACATTGGCTTTACCAATGCTTGTTGAACTTGAATCCTTATCAGCAACATGTTGCCTTCATTGATGCCACAGACGGTGCTGCCCTTTTCAAAGCGTGGATACCAAGTGATCAGATCAACAAATGTTTCCTAAGCCGCCAGTTCAGTCACAAATATCCTCAGGTGGCCACAACTATGTGGTTCTATGTCAATGATCATTTCGGGTTGTAATGAAAACTGTTGCTTCTTGTAATTTCTAGTTGCATGTACGTGCACCAAATCCTGTTGCCTAGCCTTCCTCTAGGCTGCTTATGCTGTTCTCTAGATCTGTTTGCTTTTTAAATTTTATGCATAAAAAATACATTTCTCCGGGTAGGCCAGAAAAAGTTGATGTGTTGTACATCTTTATTTGCATGGGTTCTAGAAATGGGTTACTATATTTCTTTCTCGAAATAATGGCCGTTGATTTACCGAAGTGACAGAGGTCGCGTAAAATAAATTGTGTGCCCTCAAACTTCTGATGACGTCCCAGGGTTTCACCCTTTACCTCACGGTCAGCGGCTGAGTAGCCTCATATCTGCTTCTGAATAGATAGGCCATGGACACTTGTGGAAATAACAGAAAGTAAACAGGCCTGAGCCTGGAGACTTAGGGGGGGGGGGGAGGGGGTGGAGCTGCAGTTCCAACTCCCCAGAATTGGCATTCATGTTCACAATACATCTCAAGACTCAGTAGTGAACATTCTCAGTGCTCTCCTTAGTAACTTTTATGTTCAGCTTCTTTCAGTCGTGACATGTACAATTAGTGCCATCATGTGGCCCATACTGTCAAGTTTTCTAAAACTACAGTAAGGCGTGCATTCCTGTTATTGCCATTAGGCCCCAATCCCCTGTCCTCCTATAGCTCCGATGAGGCACCTGGATATGGATGGTTACACATCCAAATCCTAAAATCTGGGCTGTGTCAAAAAGTTTTAAAAGATCTATAGGTGTATTACTTCAAGTGCGTTCAGGCCACACCGGTTTTTATAATTATTAGGATTATAAGCAATTCTGGTCTTATAGCAACGCCCAATATTAACTGAAATGTATGCAGCGATTGTAAAAACAGGGTGACGTTCTTATTATGCACAGAGAGGGGAATATCTATTATGCATGGCTGTTTGTATTAGAGTGCATAACCTATATGTGTAGAACAGCAAAGTTGCACTTAGTGCCGCTTAAATTATTTAATTGTTTAAACATCACTTTGTGCTATGAATAAACCACTCGTGTGTCTGGTAAGACAAGAATGTAATTGTGCAGTAGGTAGGAAAGAGGAGAGTGTAGGAATCTAGAGGGAGGGTCATGGGAGAAAGATAAAAGATCATCGGTTGCTTAAGGAACATGAGTAGAAAGGGAAACTCACCAGCTTTTCGAAACAAAAAGGGTTTTGGAGACGTCTTGAGTATTTTAAGATCTGAGGAGGATACTTTCCAGGCGTCGGTGTTTCAGAGACCCTTCAGCACGGAAAGATTCACCTCATGCTTAATTGACTGTTACTTTGCAGAGGCGTGACACAACCTTGTTATGAACCGGGTCTCCATAATCCTATGTCGTCGATGCAAAGCGAGATTTCCAAAAATACCCGCAACACCAACAGTCACCGTTTACACTGATGTGACAGGGCGTGGCGCCAGTCAAGAGGACTTGTATGAGCCTTGAGTCTGCAAGGAACTCTAAATATCGGTGACCTTTATAGCGGTCATCCAGTCTTTTAGCTAGATGTTTTGTTTTGTGTAGGTTGGTGGCTGATAATGCTGCGAAACCAAAACAGTTTCATTAAGTATTTTGATGGTATATCTGGCTTCGTGTAGCATGTTGTATTGCTACTAGTGCGCTTTTTTGTGCTGTACAAATTACGCTCCCGAACTGCTGTCTATGTAGTGACCAGAACGT
Source organism: Pleurodeles waltl (assembly GCF_031143425.1). Taxonomy (NCBI): domain Eukaryota; kingdom Metazoa; phylum Chordata; class Amphibia; order Caudata; family Salamandridae; genus Pleurodeles; species Pleurodeles waltl. The sequence goes on along the minus strand of NC_090449.1, from coordinate 675,167,066 downwards.
TGGCCAACCTTTTTGCAGAGGAAGTCATCACATTCTGTACTTTATACGTGGTAAGTCATTCTACTGTTTTTTGGAAGTCCAAATGCCCCATTGAGTACAGTTTTGGGTAGTAAATGAATTCCATGTCATTACAGTGGAAGCAAGTAGCTAGATGTGGTGCCGTACGGAATCCATCAGATTTATGCATTTCAAATATGTGAGCACAATGCAAGGAAAATCAGCGTCTAGAACAGGCTTCTACACTGAGTAGCTCGTGAGCTACTGGTAGCTCTCCGGCTACCTGTAAGTAGCTCTCCTTTGTGACGTCCAGTTGAATACATTAGAAGTTTTTGCTTAGATGAGTTAACAAATGTTTACAATATTGAAGAGTGTATTTGAACAAAAATGTGTATATTTTCAAAACTTATAAGCTGATATTTGGTGAAAAGTGTAACCGTGTCTGATGTCCTCATCATTAGAACACTGTCAATATTAGTAGTTTGGGATGATTTTCATTGAAAATAAGTAGCTCTTATTACATTATTACAGAAAAGTTTGGGGACCACCTGGTCTAGAGCTTGTAAGAGGGCCCCATCAAGGGACGAGAGAAGAGGAGAAACATTAAAAGGGAAAACGTGGAGATAAGCTAGTTTACAAATACCTACTACATTAGAAATCTGGAGGTCATAATTCAAACAGGGTGCAGCCTATAGCAGTATTTTACTTTGTGGGTCATATTACTAAAATTTGTTTTTGGACTGAAATTGATATTTATCACTAGGAGTAGCTAATGAACATCCACCATTTCTCACTGTTTGGGTGGAGGGAGCTCTCTCCTTTAATGTGATTACGACTCTGGCATGAAGTGTTCTTATCCGCTTGCTGGTGGATATTTTTTAGTTCAGTTGTATAATTCCTGTCTCACTTAGTGCCATGTTGGTGTGCAAACGATGCAGCTTCTATGACTTGCATTACACTTATGTCAAAGAGAAGAAGCAAAACTACTGAAAGCGTACCTTGGACGATCGATTCAATCCTGGGATTTAAAGTCGCAAGAAATTAATCTTGTGGAGACATACAATTGTAACTTCTCTCCTGATCACGTAGTAGAGAGCACTGTTTTGTGGACTTTGAACGGGTGGTTAGGAGTTGTCTTTGAAATAAGTTGAATTAAATGGTATAGGCCCACGTTTGTTGACACCAATGCAAGCCATGCAATGTGGATGCCTGGTCAGAATACAGACTGGTCACTTTGGGCTCTTTAATGGATAAGTGGTAAAGAACTCAAACAAGGGTGAATTATGCCCCCCACTCTCTTGAATCTTTGTCAAACATGTACCCAAACAACATTCTCTGACCGTCTTGTTTCTTCATAGTTTTAAACATGTATAACTTTCATTTCTCTCATACACCCTAAATTTGATCATTTTCTATATTTCATATTTATGACATTCCCTTTAGATAACAACCCCTCTTGGACTCGTTGACCTGATATAACAGTGTACATCATCTCAAGAAGAGCATTCTGAAAACCAGTGCCAGGTTGTTGGGTTGAGGTGGTGGTAATCTCAGGTAGTTGCATAGGCAGTAAAAATAGTGAGGGATATTCAGACTCTGTACTTCGGATTTGCGTTTTCTCTCCAATGTCAGTGAAATGTTATCTCCCCGTCCTGGGAGCAAACTGTTAATTTAATTGTCATGAGCTAAGACGTTTTAATACATGATTTGGTGATTGTTCTGTTGTAGTCGTTTTAAAAGCATTTACTGTAAAGGTATTATTTACGGTGTTATGCGGTGCTCAAGTCTTTATTAAAGCAGTTATAAAAGTCCATGATATCTTCGAGTGCAGACTATTGAGAAATTAGTTTAGACTGTTTCAAGCTCTCCCGCAGAGCCTGGTCAGGCTTGGATTAGGGCGTACTGCACTATGAAAGTGGAGCACCAGCACATGCGCCGATCCATAAAATACCAGAGATAGATGAGGTGACATCACACACACTTTGATTGTAATGACATCATAGAAAGTGACATCATATGACCCCGAATTTTCCCAGAAAGTGATGTCCCAATACTTTAACCCTAATGATATCAAGATAATTGTCATTGAAATATTAGTTTAACACCACAACACGGACAAATGTCGATTTTAAATATCAGATACTTTAGGGTGCTGACATGACGTTTGAAATTGGGGGAGCTCGACACTTGTGCTTATTTGCAATTAACGATTAAACCAGACCTTTTCTAGGGAGTTTGGAGCGGGTTCTCCTCCCCCGCCGCCGCCCCCCCCCCCCGAATATTTTTTAAACAAGCATTTGCAATGCAGTGGGTCTCTCGTTTGGTCGAGTTGAAGCTATTAGCATTATAAACTCCCAGCCGAACTTTTCTTGCCACATAAAGTGAAAATTAAAATTAAAACAGTTTCAAATAAGCGAGCCGACGGCCACCATGAGCGCAAAACAGACACACAAAAGGAAACAGAAGTCCGCTCGCAGTGGGCTTCACGTGGGTGTGGTTAAAAGCCCACAAAGAGATTACACCAGGGACTGAATGCTTTGTGCTCGACCCTAAAAACGGGGTCAAATAGTGCACTTTAAAGCATAATTCCCACATAATTGTGATACAACATATAATTCTCACATAATTGTGATGAAACATCATAGGTCCTAAAAGGACATCATGAAAATTCAGTCCTTTCATAATGAGCCAAGCCAATGAAACCTGATGCTCCTCAGGAGTTAACCCAGTTAAATATTTGCTTCATTATTGCAGGGCCAGCTTTTTGTCATAGCTGGCCACTCGTATGACTTGGGTGTCTCATATGCAATAATTAGATACAATATGCCTGTGACATAATTAGCCATCAAAAGTGCTGTCCACCTATCAAGGGGTGGCCCTTATGTCAAAAAATTACCTTTAGTATGTCACAGTCAGCATTTAGTCATGGTTGCACCCCCACCCCTCCATATGCCCCGTTCGTCCTTCCTTATGACTCGAACTTCCTCCAGTGTCAGCATTTTTCCATGGGTACCCCATATGTCTAGAATTACCTATAGAGTGCCTTTTCCAATATTTGACTACTGGTGTCCATTATGCCTAGAAATATGTCTAGTGTGCCAGATGTTATTATTTTGTCACATGTATCTGTCATGCCAATAATTGCCTGCAATATCCAGAGCCAGTAGGTTACCATGTATGCTGCTATAAGCCAAGAATGACCTTCAGTGTGCCGGGACCAACAGCAGGCTTGCACTCATACCACCTCATTCTTATCCATGCCTACATTTGCTCATGCATTTTCTCACTGATATTCAGTCACAGTTTCTTGCACTCATTGATTCTCACTCAGTCTTGCATTCACTCTTATTTACACTCACCCTTATTCATTTGCACTATCTCACTCATTTGTACTCCCACTCATACTTACTCGCTTTCACTTGCTCTCACTCATACACCTTCATTTTCCCTCACTCTCACTTATTTTCACAGACTCACTCGTTCTCACTCATTCGCATTCAGTCTTATTCTAAAACACATTTGCTTCCAATAACTTTCTCGCACTCATACTCAGTTTACACTCAGTCATTAATTTTCACTCATGCTGTAAAACTCCTTCACACTAACTTTTATTCACTGTCACCAACTCTCGCTCACTTGTAGTCATTTTTACTCTTGCTCCCTCATTCTTATGTATTCTCACTCACTGACGCATCCTACTTGCTAACATGCGCTACCTCTGAGTGCTTCTCACTTGCTTACTTTCACTCAAAAGCGCACTCACGCATGCTCTGTATCACAAACACACTCGCCTGCAGGCTCGCAAACAACATCTATTTCAAACATTTTTTCACTTATCTCATCTGCCAATGAAAGACCCGTTCCAGTTCCTGGGACTCCATTTTTTGTATTACACTAATAGTGAATCGCAGATTTATTGTTCACTTTTAGTGTAATAAAAATTGGCCATCGATATTGGGTTCTTGGCACTGACTTTGCCATCTTTAAGATTAGTGGTCGCAAAGTCTCTATTTTGATCAGGCATAATTATGTGAGCTCTTTTGTTTTGTGCCAGTAAACACACTAGCTGAGTCAGTCTGGTTGGAGATGTCCTCCAGGGGTGAATATGCTACAGCTATTCTTGATTTAGTTAAGCAATATCAAATCGTGGATTTCAAGGTCGCACTCTTTCTAAATCCGTGCTTAAAGCTATGTAGAGGATATAATTAAATCAAAAACATTAAAAGCTGGCAAGGTACTTAAGTGTCGGATTGTTTCATGTGCGCCTCAAGGTTGTGTAACTATGGGTCTGCAGGCCAAAATGAGAACACTTTAGAAGAAGTGATGCAGTGCTTTCATAAAGAGGCAATGTTCAAATTACTTGCTGACAATATATTTATTACTTAAGCATCGTTCTTTGTCGCAGTCTAAGATTTCCCTCCTACAATGAGTCTTTCACCACCGTAAGGACAGGGCAATATCAACCACTGTATATTTATTTCCAGTTCAGGGAGAACAATTAAATCACAATAATTTTATTTAATGAGCCAACTGGACTGCCTGCTTCCAGGGTGCTAGTTATGAGTACTAGTAGGAAATGTAGACAGAAATTGTGATTCTGATCACAAAAGCAATACACACTTGCCATAGCTGTAAACCAGCGCAAAGTTTGTTTTCTGTGAGTCTGTACTGCGATTTACCTTTGGTTGGTAATCTGAATTTTTTTTAGATAAACTTTGGGCCCGGTTTCATTGGTTGTATTCACTTATTTATTTATTTTAATTATTTCCAGTAAGGCCGGTTTACTTTGCATCTGTGTTTCTTGCTATGTTACACTGTGAAGTGTTGGTCGTGAATATGGCTTGCCATAGAGTGGTCAACATATATTCTGGACAAGTTACTGAAAGGCAGTGTGTCACAAAATAAGCAATCTCACATAGCACCACAGTCATATTTGTAAATTTTCCAAAAGGGTGGAGATCCATGTCCTTGCTGATCTAGACCAGTCGTTGCTAGGAAAGCTAAACTTTCTTAATCTAAAACACAGCGGCTGTACTCTCTTTGGTAAGTATAGGTGGTGGCTTGCCTTCCTGCACCGAGCCTGGCAGTGAAATTGATATTCTTCTGGTTTATTGAAAATGCATTAACATATTCCTTTTTAGGATTTAATTTAAATACATTTAGATAAAAAGCTATTCAAGTTTAAAAGTTGATGTCTGTCTCTCGATATTAAAATAAAACTGCCACTGTACTTCATCTATTGAACATATTGGCATAGCATATGTCTTACGGTTTTATGACCTGCTGACCAAGATGCTCTAGATCAGCTTATGTCAAGGAGGGCCAGATCCCAGACAGATTTTAGGGATTTCAACTGATTTCCATTTAGAGTACCTCTGGTTGAACCTATCTTGAGTGGATATTCAGAAAATCTAACAAGGATCTGGTGTACCTGTGTCTGGTTAAACACCTGGTGTAACAACTCACAAGTCACAGAAAATGAAAATCCTTGAAGTATTGTTTAAATGCTGTAATTGACAACAAAGTACATTTTTAATTTCTAAGTACATTAGCTAGAATCCTACTCGGGTGGGGGGGGGGGGGAGGGCGCACTTGTCCTCAATAGAATGCTTAGTAATTTTCACAGAAACTTGGTGTATGAAACTAAATGCGTTGATACTCTGGTGATCTGCGTGACAGTTGTGCCCAAGGGCATAAAGGAAGGCGAGTTATTCGTTGGAGATTAGTTCAAAGAGAAAATTGCTCTTGGCTGGGGCACACATCACTTTTTACAGTTCCCACTCACTTGTCATTGTCTCTTCGACAGTAACTTGAGGTCACAGTTTTCCTGAAAAAGCAAACTGCAAGATTAAAAAAAAACACGAAATATTCAGAATATGTGAAAACCTAGTAGTTGGGATTTATGCGAACATAAAGTTTTAGAATGCCTGTTGATTATTTCATAACTTGCTAAATAACCTTTGATGAAAATTACTCTCGGTGAACTTTCTCTCAGAATCACTGACAAAGGAATCAATTTAGGCATCTGTTGAAAGAACTAAAAATCCACTTTTCTCTGAAGATGCATGTTTAACATTCTCTCGTGCTGTGTTTCTCTGTGGAGATGGACCTCTTTGGCTGCTTCCTGGTTGTTGGGCATCTTGAAATAATATTTTTTTATAATTCTTCAATGCAAAGACGTTGTTAAACTCCGAATGCTTGTCCTGTATGGAGATCAGCATATAAACACAAAAGCCTACTGATGTCTTGTGACGAGCATTCGTTCAATTCTGAGCAGATTTGTTTATGATTTTTTCATTAATTTCTGATTTTTTTTTCCTCAACAGGGGTTCCAGTGAGTAGCAGAGTGTCGGCCAAAATTCAGCAATTGGTCAATACGTTAAAGCGGCCGAAGCGGCCTCCATTAAGGGAGTTTTTTGTAGATGATTTTGAGGAGTTGTTAGAAGGTAATTCAGCACCCTTTTCCTTAATTTTGATACCTAGCTAATTTATTTGTCTGCAATTTGTGAATAGCTCTTGCTTCCTGTAAGTATTTGATTTGCATTTTATTTACAATCCGTATTTTATTTCCCTTTTTCCTGGTGATGGGTTCAGCCATGTATTACAATGTAAGACACTTTGTGCATAATTGTAGCAGTGCCAAATGTTTACACTGTGTATAGTTCATTCAATGTTTGGAAATGCCTTAGGCACCAGGCAACCTACTTATCTCTGTAGATTCTCATGAGGGTCTTTTCCTTTTTTAGGGTCGAGCCTGCTTTGCATGCGCTCGCGCATGCGTATCGCAGCGAGACGCTTTAGTATTTAGAAAAGGGCTCGGAGCCCTGTCAACTTCACGTCAGTGTTTTTTATTGGTTTGTGGGCTTGCCTAATAAAATCTGCTTGCTTTGATTAGTCGAAGGCACGCATACGTCATGCCTTTTCCGGTAGCTAGCCCTCCTCGAGCGCAGCAACCAAGTACAGAAAACATGCGAGGCTCGCTGTTTTCCATCGGGCTCGTGGACTTCTTTTTCTCTAATTTACGAGCACGATCTCGCTTGGCAGAAGTCGAGCGCTTTACATAGTTAATTTCACTTTTTCGGGTTATGTACATAAATGCACTTTTGCCCGATAGGTGAAAAGTCGGGTTAGGAGTTTACAACGCGATCAGCTCTAACTTGAGCAAACGCGAGACCCGTTGCATTGTAAATGCTTGTTGTTTTTTGCTGTGTATTCTCAAACCCGAGCTTCTCAATCATATCCTATGTGTTTTTGAACCCTGAAAACCACCATACCTCTTGAATCTAATGTTTTGGCTCATTGTAGTTGTATTACGGCTTTTAGGTGAAGTTCGGGTTTTTCTGTTTTGTATTCCTTACTTTTGTGTTTTTTTTTTAAATATCCAATTAGGGATAACAAATTGCGCTACTCCCATACAGATGTTAACATTACTCGCTGATTCTAAGTAATGCAGGTGCCTGAGAATATTTCAAACATTTCTTCATCACTTTGTTGTTTGATGCTTTGGTTGGTGGTGCACGTGTTAAAGGAAGCTGTTTCAGGGCTTTCGGGGGAAGTGCTCCATTTGTATTATTGTGGGAATGTAGCATCTTAATGGCGTAGTTGTAGGCATATGAAGAAGTGTAAAGGTTAGTGGGTTTGTCGCATGGTGTCAGCTTAAAAGTGAGGAGGAAGGCGATAGTTCTGGGCACTGTTTGTATGTGGCTGTGTGTGTGAGGATAAAATGTGCGCTCCAATCCTGGTGCAGTTCTGGGGTCTGCTTAGAGAGAGACACGCTCATCTTAGGTTTCAGCTGTTCCATAATACATATCTCCAAGCATATCGTGATGGCCACATGGCTCAGGTGAAGTGTCTCCAGTTATGGGGAGGAAGCTTAGTGATTGTGAAGATAGCTTATAAGAGAATTGTTTGAAAGTTTTACAGTTTTAACTGAGAAAGTTTAGCCATTAGGAGAGGTTCGTTGTACATTGGGCTTTTTATTCTGTTAAATTTTTTAGGTTTGATCGAGAGTCCTGTTGCTTGAAGGATTGGTGATGAAGATAACTGAGAAGGAGACTCTTCTTGCAACTGAAAGGCTATGCAGGGTGTGTAGTGTTTCCCTGGTCCGTAGTAGCCTGAAATTAGGTATTTGTGTGTACCAAGGAAGAGTGCACTTATGTAGTCCAAATTCAGGATCACAAGGGCAGTGATCGCCCTGATTTAAGTGAGAATGCAAACAGCAAAAAATCTACTAACCTAAATTAAGACCCTGATCATTTATGAAGGCCATTTGGATAGTAAGAGTTTGATTATTGTGCTGTGGTGAAGGATCCATTCTTGGATATGGAGGACATCTGAGGTGTCAAATCCTTTCTTAAAGCTTGGAGTTTTCTTTTTTGCTTTTGAGGACATCCATGACAAGCCTAAATATGACAGTGCTAGGTAATATAGGAAAGGCTTTGCTTGAAGAATTATAAATCATCACAATGTGTTTGTATTTAACTGGTTAGATTCACTAAGCTATTTCTTCTCCAGATGTGACACAGGACAAATAGCAGCATTTATCAGAATAAAATCACACTTCGAAATCTTGGATGATGAATGGTGGAATTTTGCTGTGATAAATGGCACGTACCACACACACATTAATGCAAGTATGGTATAATTTCTGTTTGAGCAAATTTGGCACAGTTTTGTAAGCACTTCACTGTTGAGTTCACCAGAAAAAAGTGGTGTACATCCAGGGACTCTTAAATTTGTGGATATTCACCAATAGTTTCAGGATTTTCCTATTATGAAATTGGTCCGAGATTTACTCCTGTTAGGTAGCACCACTAAATTCATCTCTGCTTTGGTAAGTAAAGGAATCAACACCAACATTAGTGGCGATGAAAGGGGGTTTCTCCAAGATTAAGAACATTTTCTTGTAAAAATAAAAAAAACAATATGTACTAATCCAGACAAACTCGTGGAGAAAAGTGATTAAGAAATGCACATTAGTGTGGCATTTCCATGTGTGGAAATGGAGACGTACATTTCCGTATGCATAGTTAGCCTCAGATCTACTGTTCCAGATTCTCAGGAGTACTCTTAGATCTCTTTGAAAAGTTCATAAAAGTCAGAAGCCTGTGCAAGCAACGTTTCCACATAAGTCGGTGAGTGTGTATGCAAATCCGGCCCTCCCCTGGTTAGTGAAAACCGGCCTAGAGCTAGGCTTTACTTCAGTGTAAGAACATGCTCACTGTTTCACACACAGGCAGTGTGATATATCTGAACAGCATAGTCAGTCTTGTACGAAATGTAAACATTTATGAGTGAGGTTAACCAGTGGCATAACAAAACGTGAGGGGGAGCTCCCCTGCAATATACGATGAAGGGTCCCCCTCACGTATGGGTAAGCCTGCCCTCATGTCCCCCCCGCACTACCTCTGGGGCTTCTGTAACGCCCCGTAGGGTAACATTACATACTTTGACGTAAGATGACTTCATTCTCTTTGTTGTTTGAAGGAAACATATAGTTTACATACTGACCGTTGAGACGTTTCCTTCAGGACAAATTATTCTAAATGGAATCGGTCTCAACTTAAGGAAATTAATGCCTGACAGTCGTTTCTTACTGTTTGATGCACCTGTTGCATAGATATAACTGGGGTTGCCTGTTAATCCTGCTGTGCATGGTTTGTTTTTTGCAAGATACCTTTTGTAAACAGATACATGAAGAGTTTAAAATGTATTTCTATCATTTAGGAAAACATTGGGCTACAAAAATATCAAAGCTAAAATATCGAGTATCACAATATTGTGAAAGTGATTTTATGTAGATGAATATAGATTTACTTTTTTTTAACTCCACATCTACATACCTTGTATATATGTACTTATCTATATATTTGTACGTTCATGATACTGCGGTATTCAACATGTTGGCTGGGATATTCTTATAGCATGATATTTAAAATATAATGTTCTGGTAGACTACTTTGAAGAGTAATAATACACATTTTTAATGTACATTATTTTCCAACACAACAACCTATTATTTGTTTTCACAGTTCAACAGCCTGACCCTAACCAACCAAAGCCTGAAGGAGCCCAGATGTTAGCCATGCGTGGGGAACAACTGGGGGTCGTGACAAATTGGCCACCTTCCTTAGAAGCAGCTCTCCAGCGATGGGGGACCATTTCTCCCAAAGCTCCCTGTCTGACCACTATGGACACCAATGGAAAACCACTCTACATTCTCACTTATGGTGAGCATTGCTGCTATTCTGTGCATTACATCACACCTTAATCTACAAAATGTTGCCTTGTCTCGAGACAGTGTTAAATAAAATAAGAACTGTTTTTCCCCTTCACAGTTTGTGCGTCCCGTACTACTGTTTTTAAAGTTTTCTTTTTCTACTCTTTGTTGGAAGCAGCGTGTTGACTGATGAATGCGTCATATCCAGGGCCACTGGAATTGTGCGGCAGGAGAAGGCCAAATTATGCAGCACGTTGAGCTCAATTATGTGGCAAGAAAATGCAAATGATGCAGCATAATTAAGCACATTTTCTGATGGTATTGAGGATGCATTTTTCATCCATCTAGGGAATCAAATGCTCACTGTGGTCGACGGATCTTTGGAGTCAGTAAGTAGTGTGGTAAACTATCAACAAAATTTCAACAATACCCCAAACAATTTAGACACCATGACCAATGTGGCTACGAAGGAAAACTCCAATCAGGAATAAAGTTTAAAAAAAATATTACAGCTTAAAGTCATGAAGACTATGTGCAAAACCAAGTTATAAAGATACATAATCGCTAAGCTTTGCCCAAGGTGTTGATATAAATTCAGGCGAACAAACAATAAAACTAAGCATTCAAGAAGAATAAGACATAACATCAATAAGAAAATCTGAGCAATTGAGATTAAACTTTACTCAGCTAACCATCATTAGTCTATTTAAATTTTAGCTGGGTCAATAATCTTTGGCTGGGTACAGGTCAATCCTACAGCTGACCAAATCAGGAAATACATGTGTAGGGAGGAGAACACATGCAGGCAAAATACAGAAACCACAAAAAGGACCAAAATAATTTGGATTTTTTTTTATCTCGGACAAAAAATCATTTCAGGGGCAAATGGGAGAGAAGAAGATACCTCTCCAAGGGGTTCAGCATTCAGGGAATCTTCATCAGCAATCAGACATCCAAATCAGCAAGCATCAGGACAACCTCTACAAGCTGCAAAGGTCTGCTCAGGACTCCTCACGACTGACAAAAGTTTGAATGTTCATCTGTATTTACAAAATTACACAAATCAATTTGATTCTTCAAAGGTATCAGTTCATGTCACGTTGAGTAAGCGTCAACCAATGAGGGTAATCAAATGACTCTGAATTGAAATAATCACATATCTTGACAGGTCTCTCATGAAAACTTCACCTTTCTGTGTGTCTCCAAGCAGGTTTGAGTCAACTGTTTACGATCTCAGTCCATGTTCCTGCAATGTAATGTTTTCAAAAACAAAAGAATGTATCTTTCCACGTTTAAACAAGAAAATCCATCACAAGAGGACTTTGCTTCCCATGGAAACGAAATCTGGAAGAAGACTTCACATTATGAAAAAAAAAAAATATTTAAACACTTTTACCTGACTGCAAAATGCAAGCTCTGCAGGCCTTAGTTATGCTAACACAAAAAGAAAATGCATTTAATTAATAAGTTTAGTAAAACACATTTAATATTCAAACTTATACATTCATCATTAATAATAATTCATTAATATGAGTAATACATTTCATATGAATGGAAATGTTTTGTTACTGCATTTCAATAAGTACAACAGAGAAGTGCATTTTTCTCACTTTGCACATATTTTTATAACTCATTAATCATTCCTTAATCACAAGAAATTCTATATCGTTTCTATATGCACTGTTAGTCTAGAGCCTAAATTACATTTTAACATTAGTTTTAGCATTCTGACGTGAACTAATTCAAAAGGCACCTAAGTCGAACTCTGAAATACGAGCATTTGCACATTTAAATTGTGTGTCAGTGCATCTTTTTACACTAGTTTTTCCACAATTTATTTCATAAACTTAAACTTGTCAAATTCCAATGACATTTGTGACACAAGGGATAGCACTAAATTTTGAGCTCCATCAGTATCACTTAGTTATTTTGTCATTCGTAACTTTGTTTTGATCTTCAACAATCATTTTTACACTAGTTAACACTGTCTGGGCTTTAGCTGCACCTCAGTTTAGCACCCAAACAACGCATTAAGCAACAGAAGGGTGACCAGTCAACCTTTCACTGTGCTGCAACACGTTTGTTGGAAATATCCCTTTTTGCAGGGTTATCACCAAACTTGTTGCCTTCTTCCTCCTATTTTTTCAGGTCTGTTTTTGCTGGTTTATTGTCTCTGAGCACTGCAAGTGCTCCCTAGGTAAATTGCACTGTTGATTGGTTTATCCATGATTGGCATATTTGATTTACTGGTAAGTCCCTAGTAAAGTGCACCAGAGGTGCCCAGGGCATGTATAACAAATGCTACTAGTAGGCCTGCAGCACTGATTGTGCCACCCACATTAGTAGCCCTGTAAACATGGCTCAGACCTGCCACTGCAGTGACTGTGTGTGCAGTTTTAAACTGCCAGTTCAACCTAGCAAATGTACCCACTTGCCATGCCCAGACCTTCTTTTTTGATACATGTAAGGCGGCACCCCTAAGATAGTCCTTAGGTAGCCCCATGGGCAGTGTATTTAAAAGGTAGGACATGTACTGGTGTGTTTTACATGTCCTAACAGTGAAATACTGCCAAATTCGGGTTTCACTGTTGCAAGGCCTATCTCCCTGATAGTTTAACATGGGGACTGTCTTTAAATAAAATTAAAGCACAGATAGAAATATGCAGTTTGGGTTCTCTGAATTCAAAATTTAAAAATACATCTTTTAGTGAAGTTGGTTTTTAGACTGTGAATTTGAAAATGGCACTTTTAGAAAATAGGCATTTTCTTGCTTCAACCATTCTGTGACTCTGACTGTTTGGGGATTCCCCATCTGGGTCACTTTTACAGTTGGGCTGTTCACACCTCTCCTCTAAACAGTGACACAAAGGGAGCTGGGGTGTAACCTGCATATCTTGATGAGCCATCTGAGGAACAGTGGAGGAAGGAGTGGTCGCTTGCACCTGAAAGGACTGTGCCTGCCCTCACACAATGCAGTCTCCAACCCCCTGGAGTGTGTCTGGAGCCTGGCCTGGACAAGGAAGGATCTTGCAAACACTTCAGGCTTTGCTTTGAAGTTTGCCAACTTCAAATGCAGAACAGGGTATAAAAAGAAGACCCAAAACCCCAGACTTAAAGAATCTTTCTGGAATCAAGAGGAACCTCTGCCAAGGAGAAGAGCTGGAGGAGTGCTGTCCATTTGCTGTGTTGCTTTGCTGGACTGGCCTGCAGATGCTGCTTCTGCCTGAAAAGAGTGCAAATGGTGAACTTTGCTATGTATCCTGCTTGAGAGAGTTCTCCAAGGGCTTGGAGTAGAGCTTGCCTCCTGTTGGAAGTGTCGGGGACACCAAAGACTTCAGTTTCCTCGACCTGCAGCACTGGGAACTGTGTGTTTTGTGCTGTTCAAGAGGAGGAACCACCGTGCCGCCGCCAATAACGCCACTGGCCGGCAACGTGACCTGCCGACACCCCACAGAGGCGCATTGCCCCACTTCGCACCGTGACCCTGGTTTCACTGACGCTGTCATCGGACGACTTCACCGAGCCGCTGCTCGCACCACGACCGGTGGGCCCCGTACTCTGGCATCGCCTGCTCACACCGTAGCCTGGACATCCCTGGCGACAACGCTGACGCTTCTGCTGACACCGGCGCCGCTGCCTGCACTGTGGCCCTTGGACACCACTCTTAAGGTACACAAAGCACCGTCCCGTCCCACCGACGCCAGCATCATCGACTCCAGTGTCGTCACCAGGCATCCTGCCTGCACCGTGGCCGGTGGAACACCGCTCGTGAGGGTCACGAAGCCCCATCCCGTCCTGCACCACTGGCTTGGGCCTATCGACGACAGCGCTTCCGCAACGATGCCGCCGCCGCCTGCACCGTGACCTGGTGACACTGCACGTCGCACCTTCCCGCTCACACTTTTGTAGTGTTTTCATGTATTACTGTGTGTTATGTGCAAATGCTTTACACATTGCTTCTGAGATAAACCTGACTGCTCATGCCAAGCTACCAAGGGGGTGAGCAGGGTTATCTGAGCGGGTATCTCCCTTATCCTGACTAGTGTGCAAACCGACAGGGTGCAAACCGACTGCCAACTAGAAACCCCATTTCTAACAACATGTCACTGCGATTTTAGTAACTTTTAAACCGTTTTAACTAGAAACAATTTTTTTTGTTAATATCTGCAGTAGATGTTGATTTATGTAGAAAATGTGGCAGATCCATACTTATGCGAAAAACGCTGTGGCTGTAAAATCACATCATCCCAGTGGCCCTGGTCTTATCTTTTGTTTAATGATGTGGTCACAGTATCAGTGCATAGTTTCTGCCACTAGTTGCCAGTGGTGGGCACCAGCACTCATTTTTTTCAAAGGGGTGGGGAGGGGTGCTTTGAACCAAGGCAAGAGAAAGAAAAGTAGAAAGGAGAGAAAAGAGGAGGAAGAGAAAGGTGGGAAAACAGTGCAAATTGAAAAAAGCAGCGATGGACCCCTGCCAGAGTGAGATTGTAACCGAAAGTGCAGGTTGGTGAAAGAAAGAGGTGGAGGTAGAATCAAGATAGAAGAGCTTGGACTTATGTTATGCACATTCAAGGTATTACTAAAAGCTCCTTCTGTAATGTATGCAAACGTAAACTGATCATGAATTGAAGGATCAGGCCATAGTTACTGGAGCCACAGTCAACTCCAGACTTGACTGTTGTAATACACTCTACTCAGGCTTGACCAAACACATATTGAGCAATTTTCAAAGGGGCAAAGCTCAGAAATGTGGACCATTTTGGACTTAAAAAGAAGACCTAAGTTGGCTCCTAGTACAGATCCAGGCCCACACTATATTTAAAATCTTTTGTCTCACCTTTAAATGTCTCGGTCATCAAGCCTTTAGGTACTTATCAAACGAAAATTATTCTTCAAGCATTTATATTTCTGAGGATGCAGTCACCTAAGCTTTGTGGCACTGAAAACACTGTGACTAAGCGTCTAATATTAACGCCAATTAAAATGAGGAAAAAAACACGTTTTCAGTTTTCTGAAAAGTGAAAGTGAAGGGCTGAGAATGGAGAGCTAAAGAAGTATGACTTCAGAGCTTAGCAGCAGCAGCAAAAAAGCTATTACCCGACCAGGTCTTGCGAGTAATCGGCATCTTGAGAAAAATAATGGAAGACTAGCTTAATGAATGTGATTGATGATAACGACGGAATGTTACGTTAAGAAATGGTGGAAAAGAGGAGTACACCACTTTACCAATGATTGTAAGTGAATAGTACATCATTTTTTCCACACTTACCCACTTCAGTTTACAGAGGTTTCAAGGCATGTGTTACTGTTACTTGTAGACAGTGATCAGTCTGGTTTGGCATTCTCTATCAATTGAGGTCTTTGTAATACTTTGGTGGAGGTGTCCAAATAAACACCATAATCAAGTGTGGCATGAATCTAGGCCATGACAACAAAGGTGTGATGAGTGGGTCAATAGAGGAAAAGGCCCATTTTAATAGCTTTCGTTGGTGCAAGAAGAACCAGGATATGAATGCCAGTTGAGGATTGAGATAGAGGTGTTTGTCGAGAATTATACCCAGATTGCAAAACTTATGGGGAAGTATTAGAATGGACACCACTCAGAAAGTTTTTCCCTAATGAAGCGGTCATATCCTTGAGTAGCCTTTCCAACTTAGATGAGTTCAATTTAAGTAAATTAACTAACAGCCACTGGTGCACTGCAGTAGTTGTAGGAATAAGATGGTTTTGTCCTGAAGTGAAGTCTGTTTGTGTGATACTAAAAAAAAAAAAAAATGTAGTATCAGTCACTGATTTTGCATTCAGTGCCTCCACAAGATCTGCCCGTGGAGCTTTTATATGCCAAAAAGAATAGGCAGATAAAATAAACTCTGGAGAATTGATGTAATTTAGGGGCCAGGAAATAGGAGAAATAATGAACCAATTCACACTGGTTCCTTGGCAGCCTCTTCTTACGGGATGGCATTTACCTTCACTTTTTACTTTGTAAAGCAAAAATTTGTTTTATCCAAGAGTTTTGAAATGGAATACAAATTGTGCGTAGCCCTGATAAATCTGGTCTGCATTGATTCTATGGATATGTGTCAAGTGGATCCTGTTTTAATTTCCTTAAGCTCGAGAAATTTCACCTTTTAAAATGACCTGACCATGTAGACCATTTCCTTTTAACTTATCCATCTGCCTAACCATTGGTATATTGTAACATCATCTTAGAATAAATGTTGGCATATAAACTTCGCATAACCAACAGTGAGTCGTACTTCACAGGCTATGGAGCACATGCAAGGCAGAGTTGGTTTTTGGGACTTTGCACCAATTGAGATTCTGAGTGGACTAATGGACATTTTGTGGCCAGAGGTTTCAAAATCTTCATGCTCTACTTCCAGTCTAGGACTGCAGTCAATGTCTGGCGCTTGCTTTTTTTGAGTTGTCTCATTAGCAAGATTTGCTTTGAGAACGTACAAGTAACATCCTGCTCTGAAAACTTGTAATGAAGGAGATTTTTTAAGAAAAATGTAGCTTGAAGATAGTCATTTCAGATTCATATTGTAATTTATTAATTTTTATGAAATTTGGATCTTCATAGAGATCCACAGACATTAATATATTTTATTAATCTCTAATCATACATTAATAAATAATACTTCAGAGCAAATGTAAAAAAGTTTTCAAACAATTAAAATTTTAAAGCAAGGCATTTCATTTTCCAGAAAAATTAAAAAAATATTGAACTTCATCTATAGTTCATATTCAAAACCTAAGAAACATTGCTAACACAATGTAATGATGTGCAAATTACAATGCAGTGCAAACAAGCACAACATGATCCAGATCTTGAACACCATTATTACACATATCACACATTCTTTAACATCCTCTTGTTGCCAGCTCCAGTAACAATACTTTATGGCAAAATTTTCATTAGTACCATTAAAAAATGTCTGCTACTATGTTGCATGCTCCAAGTCAAAACGGGCCACAGTTTTCGGTCACCACAGGAAGCAATTATAGTACTAAAAGTAACCCAAGTTGTACACTGTTCAATATCTAATTTTATACTCAAGCTAGGAGATAACAATTTAAAAGAGAATTTCAGTTGATTCAGTGACATGGACTCTAAATCTTTTTGCTGGATCTTATACATTCTAATGCATAGAGGACATTTCTGCGGACTATACTTCCTTCCCATTTTTGATGAACTATTTCTTGATGTAATAAACACCTTAAAGAGTTCTCTTTGCAATGGAGAATTTGATGCCCCATCGTAAAACAGCTGTCAATCTTAGAACAAAAGTACGTAGAGGTGGTAGCTAAAGATAAAAGATCAGTCTGTCATATTATACCTTTAGTTTATAATGGGGCTCAGCGATTGACCTTTTCATGGAAAAAGAGAACTCCATATGAAAATATCACGTCCTACTAGCCACAGGAGGTAGCTCACATCTCCAGCTTCTTGTAAATAGCTGTTTGATGGCATATGTGGCTGTCGATACACATGCTGTGCATAAGCTCGCCATCTAGTGTTGGGTTCAGAATAGTACAACTTGTTTTTGTTTGAAGAAAGTTTTTGAGTCACATGATCGAGTGACTCCTCCTTTGGTAATACTGTGCATGGGCATTGAGTCCTTTGTTAGATTGTTTTTCTCCGCCATCGGGTTCGGATGTGTGTTCCTCTTGCTCCGAGTTCTCAGCTTAAAACAGTCTAAAAACGGTATTCTTTCCGTCTTACTATTATCGTCGGTATTGTTTTCGAACATTCTTTAATAATTCAATTCTTGGTTCCTTTTTCTATACTCAGAATCAAATTCCTCGACCCATACGGGAACAGAAAGGCCCTCTTGGGCCCTGCTTTTGGGCCTACCTCTTCCACATTGTATCGAACAATTCAGCCCTGATGGAATGTACTCAATTTTGATTTTGCCATTTAGTGCCATTCAGTGTTTCCACACATCAACCATCACCAGGTGTGTAATTTGTGTCTTTCACCAGACTAGACCTGCAAAGTGTGCCGTTCTTTTTGGAAGAAGAAGACGCTTAGAAATCGAAGGGCTCGTCGAATAGAAATGGCGCCTCAACATCCAGAGGATACACTGGACTTTTTTGTTGACGAGCACGTGCAAGAAGAATCAGAACAAGAGGATGTCTTCTCCATTCAGGATTCAGACTCTGATGTGCAGTCGAACATCGAGAGTCAACCATTGTAACCCGCACAAACTGTAAGTAAAAAGGCCGGTCTCCCATCAGACAAAACAACCACAAAGGAGGTCACCGGTCCGCCGCTGCCTTCAGCCATGGTCGGAGCTGAGAAACTTATTCTGCTGCCTCGCATACCAGCTTGGCACCGAAAAAAGCCAAAGATAAATCTTCTGCATCGACCTCCAGTACCTCCATTTTGGCACTGACAAAAGAAAAACTATATGGTGCTTCAGTGCCGACCACTTCGACACAGAAAAAGAGACAACAAACAGCTAATATTTCAGCACCAAAAATTTTCCATCCTAAAAAAAAACCTTTGGAACCGAAAAAAAAACACAAAAGACTTTCAGTGACTCTGGACAGTGTATAACATCCCTTACATCACAGGTGGAACCAATTTTAGAAGTCATGGACCGTAGGTAGCGCCGACTTCAAATTCAACAAGGAACAGGGCGGATTATAACATCACCTCTGCCACCTTTAAAGAGGAAATTAACTTTTCAAGTAAGTCTTGATTCATTTACACTTCCAAAGAAGACTACCAAAGAAAATACATCTTTTCATACTCGGACATGTCCTCCTTTATCTACTTCTCCACAACATACTCCTCCACCAACATCTCCCCCTCATTCAGGATTCACACCACCTAGTTCACCACCTGGTAGGTCTCAAGATGTAGTGAATACATTAGACGAACAGGACCCATGGGATAAGTACGATCTGGATCCTATTACACCAAGTGATCCAGATCTTTACCTAGCTTAACCTTCACCACCTGAGGATCCCACATCATACCAACAGGTTATATCTAGACCAGCAGAATTTCATAAGGTGCACGTGTATAGCGAGACAATAGAGGAAGGTTTTTGAATTTGACACACTTGGTGCAACCCATAAAGAAAGTCAGTTCCTTCCAATGCTTCCAGGCATGCTCAGACAAGCAGAAGAAATATTTAAAAAGCCTGTTAGAGCAAGGATTATCACTCCTAGGGTTGATTTAAAAAAAGAAAATGTACAAGGCTGCACTCACTGATTCTTTATATATAAAAGCACAAATTCCTCCAGACTCTATTTTACATCTACTGCAAGAAAAAGGTCTAATAGTCAGTCAACAGGAGACACACCTCCTCCTAAGGAAAGTAAAAAAAATAGATGCAGCAGGGAAAAGAGTGGCCGCTTAAGCAGCCAATCACTGGTGAATTGCTAATTCTCAAGCTTTACTTTCCAGATACGACAGAGCTCACTGGGATGCTATGAAGGAACTTTTACAATACCTACCAGAAGAACATTGTAGAAGAGGGGTAGAAATTGTAAATGAGGGACAAACAATTTCCAATAACTCCATTCGATGTGGACTTGATGCTGCTGATTCAGCAGCATGCAGTATTAAATCAAGTGTCATCATAAGGCGCCATGACATGGCTCAGATGTTGAGGGTTTAAACGGGAGGTACAGCAGGCAGTTTAAAATATGCCTTTTGATAAGTGCATTTATTTGGTCCACAAGTGGATACCACACTTGAAAAATTAAATAAGGGCAATCAAACTGCCAAACCTATGGGAGCCAGCACACATAGGGGTCATTTTCGTCTTGCAGGATTTAACAGATGATTTAGGTCAGTTTAGGAACATTCCACAAATAAAACTAAACCCACCTCTCAATGCACCAGAGGTTACTTTATAGGATCATATGGAAGAAACCATAATAAGGGAAGAGGAAAACAATCTACATCTAGAGGTTCCTCATCTGCCACTAAACAATGACTTGCCACAAAAAATACTAACACACACCACTCCTGTAAGGGGAAGGTTACAACCTTTTTTACCGCAATGGAAACAAATTACCACAGATCAATGGGTACTTCAAATTATCCAAAATGGTTATTCTCTGGAGCTCATTTCCACTTCACAAAATATACCCCCTCGTACCCACAGACTCTCACAAGATCATCTAACTCTTCTCAAAGAAGAAGTCCATTCCCTTCTTCTAAAAGGAGCTGTAGAACCAGTACCATTACAATACCAAGGAACAAGAGTTTACTCCCTGTTTTTTCTAATCCCCCGAAAAATGGGGGTCTCAGACCAATATTAGATCTCGGGCCCTTAAACCACTACATCCTATCAGCACATTTCCATATGGTCACTCTTCAGGATGTTATTCCTCTGTTACAACTAGAAGACTTAATAACAGGGTTAGATCTAAAAGACGCTTATTTTTTACATTCCCATTCATCCTTCACACTGCAAATACCTAAGTTTTGTAGTAGCAGGAAAACATTACCAATTCAAAGTATTACCATTCGGAGTCACAACTGCTCCCAGAGTATTCACATAATGCCTTGCAGTGGTTGCAGCACATCTCAGAAAAAAACAAATTCACGTTTTCCCTTATTTGGACGATTGGCTCATCAAAGTCAATTAATTCCTACAGTGTCAAAGAGATACTGAAACTACAGTTTGCATCCAACACTCTAGGATTCACCATAAACTATGTCAAATCTCATCTGGAACCTCTCCAAACACAACCATATCTAGGAGATATCCTCAGTACACAATTAGGAATAGCCTTTCCCATCCAAAACAAGGTCCAAGCTTTTCAGACAATGATTTCATCATTAAAACAGAACCAAACATACCCAGTAAGAGCTGTTATGAAACTGTTAAGAATGATGGCATTTTGTATTGCCATAGGGCCTCATGCCAGACTTTAAATGCATCCACTTCAACAATGTCTCTCTCGTCAATGGTCTCAGGCACAGGGTCAAATTGAAGATCTACTATTGTTGGACCGCCAAACTCATCTCTCTCTACATTGGTGGAATACCACAAACCTCATGAAGGGGAGCCCATTGTAGACCCTGTGCCTCATATTACTTTTACAACAGATGAATTAAACAACAGTTGGGGAGCTCATCACCTCAACCAAACTATTCAGGGGATATGGGACGATACTCATCGGTCTCTTCATATCAATTACCTGGAACTACAAGCGATATTCTTGGCAATGAAGGCATTCCTTTCAAAATTGCAGCACAAACAGTGTTGATACGTACAGATAACATGGCTGTCATGTGCTATCTTTAAAAACGGGGGTGGGGGAGGGACTGTCTCAACAACTGTCGAACCTAGCACAAACAATATGGAAATGGGTGATTCTTCACCATATCCACGTAGTGGCACTATATGTTCAGGGGACAGACAACCACTTAGCAGACCTACTAAGCAGGATGCATCAACAAACACACGAGTGGGAACTCCACCCACAAGTCCTTCAACAATACTTAAAAAAATAAGGAACACCTGAAATAGATCTGTTCGCAACAGATCAAAACTAAAAATGCAAAAACTTCACCTCCAGGTACCCATACCCTCAGTTCAAGGGCAATGCTATATGGATGAGTTGGTCAGGGATATTTCCTTATGCTTTTCCACCCTCCCACTCTTAGCATTCCTAGTACGGAAGATAAAACAATCTTCCCGCAGCATGGTCTTAGTGGCTCCTACATGGGCACGTTGACCATGGTGCACAACACTTTTGGAACTCTCAGTTGTTCCTCGTCAAAAACTTCCCAACAGACCAGATCTTCTGACACAAAAACAGGGACAGATAAGACATCCAAATTCCAAATCTCTCAACCTAGATATATGGCTCCTGAAGTCATAGAATTTAGATATTTACATTTACCACAGGAATGGATGGATATCTTCAAACAAGCACTCAAACCTTCCATTAGACAGTGCTATGCCGCAAATTGGAAAGGTTTTGTTTGTTACTCTCAAAAGAAAAATATTGACCCTCTTAAACCAACAGTACAGGACATTGTACAATATTTTTTTGCATACACATCTATTTGTTTACATTTAGCCGCCATAGCTGCATATCTTCAAAATAGACAACATATTTCTTTGTTTCGAATTCCAGTTATCAAAGCATTTATGGAAGGACTAAAAAGAATAATTCCACCAAGGATTCCACCAGCTCCATCTTGGAATCCAACATTGTACTCACAAGGCTCATGGCTCCACCATTTCAGCCACTTCACTTCTGCCCCCTACAATTCCTTTCATGGAAAGTAGCCTTTTTAATTGTTATTACCTCTCTTAGGCGTGTCAGTGAGCTTCAGACATTTACTTTAGAAGAACCTTACTTTCAAGTTCATAAAGAAAAAAATGAATTAAGAACAAATCCAAACTTCCTTCCAAAAGTCATTTCGCTATTTCATACTAATCAAACAATAGATTTGCCAGTTTTCATTCCAAAACTAGAATCAGTAACAGAAAGAGCTCTACATTCTCTAGATGTTAAAAGAGCTCGTATGTACTATAGAGACAGAAAAAAACTTTTTAGGAAACCAAAACAACTTTTTGTGGCTTTCTCCTTACCGCACAAAGAAGATCCTATATCTAAAACATCTATAGCAAGATGGATAGTCAAATGCATTCAAACTTGCTATACTAAAGCTATGCAACAGTTACCTGTACCCCCTAGAGCACATTACACTAGGAAAAAAGGTGCACCTATGGCATTTTTGGGTAACATACCTATAGCCGACATTTGTAAAGTAGCAACATGGTCCATACCACACACATTTACTAAACATTATTGTGTAGACGCCTTTGCGAGACAACAGGCAAATGTTGGACAAGCTGTACTTAAAACACTTTTTCAAACAATTGCAACCCCTGCACACAAGCCACCGCTTTTTGGAGGGACTGCTTTACAGTCTATGCACAGCATGTGTATCTACAGCTACACATGCCATAGAGTGGAAAATGTTACTTACAAGTAGACATCTGTTTGTGGCATGTAGTGCTGTAGATTCACATGCGTCCTCCCTGGAAGTGTGTACAGGTTGCAATTTAGTCTTATATATTTAAAATGTACATATGTAAATACATAGCATGGGCATAATTTCTATCTTACTATATATTTTTCACTACTTCACTCTCCCACCTGCAGACAAACAATCTAACAAAAGACTCGAGGCCCACGTGCAGTATTACCGAGAAGAGGAGTCATTCGATCCCGTGACTCGAAAACTTTCTTCGAACAAAAACAAGTTGTACCACTCCGAATCCAACACTAGATGGCGGGCTTATGCACAGCATGTGAATCTACAGCACGAACAGATGTCTCCTAGGAAGTAACATTTTCCTTCTGGTTCTTAATGTACAGGACATAGGAAAACAGCAATGACCTTACAAGGAATAATCTCAAAATGAGGGAAAAATTAATTAAATGTATAATTTATTTTGGGGCAACATTCTAGCTGTAAAGGGAAATCACTCACTGGCAAGTTAAGAGGTAAACAGGTGTTTCGTATATAGTGTCAGAAGGGCAGTGTATGGCATACAAGAGGTAAACATGCTCTGCTCTTTCTGACAGATAGACGAGCATAACGTTAGATGGCATACACCGAGGTCACAGGCATTCCATGGCACGTGACCGATGGGCAAACATTGTGCATCACACTAAGAGGTAAACATGTCTTTTGTGCCGAATAACTGTGGAACAATCATTATGTGCACCATAGGTGAAGACAACCCTTGAAAGTGATTGATAGAGAAGCATTTTGTTTGGAATAACGTATGTGTAAATATCCACAAGACTGCAACTAATAGCAAACGCTTCTGTTTAGATTTACTGGTGAACAAAGATTTTGTGACATAGTAAATCGTGGACAGTATTGATTGCTAGACACGAATTCTGTAAAGAACCGCTGGAAAACTGCTGGTAACACCAGCAAAAGGACCTAAATATAACAATTGGAAATGTCCCCTTCTTTTATTGCTCCTACTTTTCCAAATAAATGCCACAGAGAACATTATCCAAACACTAAGTGAAACCACCTTGCCAAGTAATATCTTGTGCACCAGTAGCCTGAAGACAATGCATACATCTCGGCCTTAGACATGAGTCATTTTGTAAATCAGACCTTAAAAGAAGAGTCAGTCCTAATGACAAATAAGCAAATTATCATCAATGTTTATCAAGAAGGCTGCCATTAATAAATTCAATACTATGGACGGATCCAAGACACATGCACAAACACCATACTTTGACAATCATGCCTTTCTCTGTATTGCTTTCTGTCCAGACCTTGGCAAATCTAAAACATCTTCAAAATTTGGCAAAATGTATTTGAAGAAGTTAACAGAAGCAACCTGTGCTCGCAAATACTACTCGACATAATGGTTTTCTTTAGGATTATAAACTACAAGATCTTCTTTCCTTATATCTGAGTGTTTATCTGCCCCAGTGCAGTTAGTTCAGGATCCAGGCCTTGTACGACTCCCACTGGATCCTGCCGGAAGTCTCACAAGACCGTGTCTGATTGCAAGTGCTCTTTAAGATTACCCTCCACTTCTGAAAATCCTAGACGATGACAGCCTGGACCATTTGTACCAGTTTGGTGCAGATTATAATTAACTCTGCCCAAACATCATCAGTAAGCAAAAGTAGTACCACGCTCGAGAAACTTGCCTGTCTGCCGTTAACTCATGGATGACAGTGAGGTCCTTGCTCTAAGGGAGCCAAATTTAACCTAAGTCCTCAAAGCCAAAATAACACAACCTCTCTTCCAATATCCTTGACCAGTGATATACCCTGTGCATCAAGATCAAAACCCCAGGAGTAACCCTTGCCCTAAAATGGCTATCCATACTCTAGAAGTGCATCTGCACATCCCACCACTAATTTTCCCAAATCTAACAAATCTTCCATTTCTTCTTCCCAGAAAACATCACCCCCTCTTTCACCACGCAACCACATTAAGTTCATTCATGTTGTAGCTGGGATCATTGCACCTTTGTAGACTATGCATTGTCACTCTATCCCAGCTTACAAAAACATCAATCCTACAATGCTTTACTTACTTGCTGTCCACTACCTTTTATTTCATTAAAGACGCAAATTGAAATGAGGTAGACTTTTTTTTAATTGTTTTATTTAACCACTTATATATACTTTTTCTGATGAGCACATGAATATGTAGCTTAAAGTCCAAAAAACCTGTGAAATAAACGTCCTGATCTCAGACAACCTTTTAGTTCCTTTTAGTTTGAGCAAGAGGATCCGTGAGCTAGATATCTTGTCACTTTGTGAAATATATACTGTTTTTTACAGATGTTTACTTGTGACATATTTGCATACACATCTTTTGTTTTAGCCTAAGCTATTTTCAGAGTTTTACTTAGAGCTAAGTATGCCCTAAGCTCTTCTTTTTGTGATCTCACTCTAGCGAAGCTGAGATGAGCCGCCTGGGCCTTTTCCAAATAATATTTTTATTTAAAATAAAAATAAAATTGAACTGAAGATGCCATTATTTATTTGTTGTCACTCTTGAGATACTTACTGGACCTGAACGCTTACAGAGCAACCCCTATATTCCCTCTAAAATAATAAATAGTACTAAATAAGTACATTGTGAAGCATAAGAGACTGTCATGTTCCTGCTTGTCTAATGGATGACATTGTTTTATTTGAAAAGGACATGTTTCCACAAATGTGAAGTGTCCCATGTTACTAGGATTGTCTCTCTGCTCATTTGATCCTGGTCCAAATTTCTGGGTTTTGTCATTAAATGTTATTTTTATTTACCATTTACATAAAGGCTTATTAAAGTTTTAAGTATGACATACCGAGCTTATCTTGTGTAAAGTAGCGGTAGGCCTGATATGTACTCTGGAGGAACTGCTGTGAAATATTTTAGAAGGTTTCTATCTTAATGGCTGCTGTACTAGCGCCCTCGTCTTATGCTTCTCACCTTCAGTCTATTTTTATGTCCAGGCAGGGACCCTGGCATCATTCTGACTTACTAATAGTTTTATGCAGTGCCTTCTCCAACTAATAGACAAATCAAATACAATAACCCCAGTAATATTGTCTTGACACCTATTCTTATGGTGACCATCCATTACCTCCATCTTTCAGGTCCCTTGTTTTCCCCTGCTAAGCAGCAGACATCCCGCACAATTGAGGGGGCCCCAATTGATCAGATGCCCTTGCCTGTCTTTTACACACATGACTACCAGAGGCATATCACCAGTGCAGGGACCCTGCCATCTACTAGAGCCCTTGTAAACCCAGCAAATTTGAGAGATTTTTCCCATCCCCGGTATTACAAATACCAGGGGTACCGGTTGATCCGGAGTAGGTCTAATAAGGTCCATTACAGGTTTGACAATGAGGGTTCACTAGGAAATGAAGCATTATGATGGGAATCGGTAATTATGGTTCTGATTCTCCTGGTAATTCCTTGTTTTCCCTCCTACTCTTACAAGGACATTTTCCACTGTTTTCAGCAGTTGATACCTCTGGGTGAAAGTAAAGAAATCTGTGAAGCTACTGTAGATCTTTTGATTCTGCTGTGGTCGGTAACAGCTGGACTGGCCCCATCGGAATTAAGAGGCCACTCATGCTGAAGACGTCAGCAGCAGCGCTTTGTCTGCCATTGGGTAAACAGAAATGAAAATCTGACCATGTTCTGCCTGTCGTTTCTGGCTGATATAGGAGGCAAGTAGTTGAAGCAGCGCCAAAGGAGTGACCTCATCTGAGTTCCAGAATCATGTAGAATGTAGCAACAGCTGTAACATTTCCTTCCTCCATATCTCATAAAATTCCCTAAAAAGGTTCTGCTTCAAATCAGTTCCAAGCTTCTTTCAGATTACATCTTTCACACTTTTGAAATGTATTTTTTATGTTATACATTTATAGCTTCAAAGAACATCAGAAACAGTCATTGTTGAAAATGGAGCTAAAATGTTTTTTATTTTATCTATTTAACAGGTAAACTGTGGACCAGAAGTATGAAGGTTGCCTACAACATACTTCATAAATTGGGCACAAAATTGGAGCCTATGGTCAGGCCTGGAGACAGGGTAGGTCTGTTTTTGTTCTTAAGGTTTTATCACTGAGGTATGATTAAAGCGAACCAGGCCAGGTGTGGAAGAGTCCACGTCAAGTGATTAGGCAGCAAGTGTAGTGGGGTCAGGTGATCTCTGCTCTAGTCTCATTCACTGACATGTGATTTGCAGGTACTGTAACTTATTTTGCCACATTGTTTTTTTTTGGGGGGGAAGGGTGGTACATTACAGAGTGCAGATGCTCTTGTGAAGTTCAGTATAAAAAATAATCAGAGGATAGTGATCTTACCAGGCAGTCCTAAATTTTCAGATTTTTTTTTTCCTAACAAAAAAACACAGCACACTTGTACTTGGGAGTGAGGAGTGTCAGGACAGATGGATTTATTTCCCCATCCAGTCTTTGACTGTATATCTCTGTGATTGTCAGCCCTTCTGCTCTCTCAGAACTGTGACCTGACCTGTGACGCTCCTCCCCTCTGTGTTTTGTGTGCTGACAAGATGCTGCTCTGATGCGGTCCACGCTCTTTGCTCCTGCAACCCCTACTGCAGTGCTTGTGCCCGCCCGCTTGTTTGGCAGCAGACTTCAGATGCGAGTAACGGATATATGCACTGCTTCGGGAAACCTTAAGAAACTTCTTTTATCCTGTCATTTTTTTTTTTATTATTTGCTTTTATCGCTCCTCGGGTAGCCGAGGAGCACGACCCATTGTCAAGGATTGGAAAACAGCTCTCGTGTCAGTTACCTTTACCAAGCAGGTGTAGTAGTGGCATTCCTTCAGTGGCCTAGTCTTTGTATAGGACAGAAGATTACTTTGGAATCTGTAATTGAGCCTTGGTAGCTGGATTGTGGAGGCAGCAGCACAAGTAGTGCGAGCTACTCGATTAGGACATCAGAAGAGAGGAGGTAAGTGCCTGTTTGTGGGACTTTGCTTTTTCCACCTTGGTTGCAGTGTGATGGGGAAAAGCTGATTTGTGGTGCGATTCTGGGGCCGAGATTATTACTGATGGGCCCCATGGATTATGATAGGTGGGTGATTTATGTAGCTCAGCATAGGGGGATTGAATGGACACACAAATTGAAGAAGGAAGATGCCGCAGTGTAAAATAAAATCACAGGTAGTGTTGCCTAGAAGAGGGGCCGAGGAGGTGGTGCAGCAAAAGGGCACTTTGCCCACAAGCACAAACATAGTGACACCGTTAGGAGCATTGTTATTGGCTCAACAGAAGGAAATATAAACATTCTTCCCCCCTTAGTGTATTTAATTACACACAATGGGAACCTTATACAACTCCACTTGTGGGGAGCCCCAAAACATATGTAGATAAATTTGCATATTTTTCTGGGCATGACACTACAAATGCAGTCATATTATTTTAAATTACCACCTTCTAAAATGCGTAAAATTTTGCTAACCGACATCAAATTAATCAATCATTCTAGGGGAGGAAGATCCTAGTTGTAACCCCCGAGGCCCTGGAGGAAGTAGGAACGATGCCCTTGGGACAATACATACAGGATATTGTAGGGAATTATTTTAAAAATAATCCAAGTTCCCATGGTTCGTCTATTTTGTTGCCAAAGTTGCATGCAGAAGAAACGGGGGGAATGTAATAAGTGAGTCAATTCTTTTAGAATCCGTATCTCACTTCTTAAGAAGAGATTAGGATTTGGAGGGTCCAGGAAGGCCCCTACTTGACCCAAGGTTATCTTCATCACCTCGTCTCGCCCCTTTTGTTATTAAGAGCTTTATTGTGGGCAATGAAGATATTTTCCAGGAAGAGGCCCCAAAGACCTCCCTAGGGTTTGATATTTCAGTCAGCAACCCCTTCCACATCTTTGTTAAAGGTGGTGTTTGTAATGGAGAAAACCCTACAGGGATACTAGAAGCTGTGATGGTACTTAATGGATTGGCAAAAGCCCAAAATGGCAAACTGCATGTAATCGCTAGGAAGCTAAAACAGAATAACAATTGTATACCTATCTTAAACCCAAAATTTGAAAACAGGATCAAGAAGTATGTGCTCCTGTAGACGTTTGAGTGGTAGACCCCACTAATGTTACCTGGTTACCATCAGTATATATCTCAAAACGACCCATTTTGGTATTAAAATGGGGGCGTATCAGGTTTTTAAGGACTTCATACTTTATGGAAGAAGAACCTGCAAGGCAAAGAGGTCAGTTGATAAGAAAGGAGTCACAGAGGGTAATCGGATTTTAAATACCTCTCCGAGCCTAAGGGATGAATCCCAAAGGAAGAGAGAAAGTGGTGTAAGGGACATGGTTATGGGTACCCTGTGTGGAGCAATGGACTTAGGGAAGGGGGGGTGGCCCGTCAAGACCAAACACGGAGCAACCGCTAAACTCCAGAAGAGAGGGTATGGGGAACCCCCTGCAAGTCAAGGAGAGAAATGTGAGTTGGAAAGAGTGGCTCCTAGAGTAAATCGATGAAGGGAGGCTAGCCTTGATCAGCCTGGGAATAGCGGGCACTCAGCATCACATAGGGGAGTTGAGAGTGAGAGGTTGTCAAGGGAAGACAGGTCAGAAGGTGAATGAAGCAATAAATGAGAAATGGGTTTATCTAGGATCTCAGCAAAGGGTTAACGGTGGGAAAATCTAAGAAAACGTAAACCTTTGAATCGCTCACACCTTTTGCAAGCACTTGCTAAATGTCTTAGCCTGCGCATAGTAGCTTCAGGGAATAAAAAGCAGGTAGGCTTTGCAACAAATCGGGAAGGAAAAGAGGTTACAAAGGTACTTTTTTTTTTCAGAATGTGTAAAATCTACCCAGGTGAGGGTGGACAAGTGAACTCCTGGTACTTGTGTGTGAGCTAGGGATGGATGACCGGAGGGGCCAAAAAGCCCTGACAAACCATGCTGGTTTAATTTTAAACCAAGCGAGGGTATGCTGGCAGGGTGTCCAGCGTAGCAGAACTATTACAAACTCAAGGGAAGGTGGCCTGCAAGTAGAGCCAAGGGTCTAGAGTTAAGGAACCATTTTGAGTGTTTATCTGACTCTGTACTGAGTAGCGACTATAGTGGAAGGGGGGGTCTGAGTGATTTGGATTCGGGATTCGGGATTGTGGGCGTGGCACAGCCTGGTAGCTTTGTCTTGTATAGGGGGTTATAGAAAGCATTGAACCTGAATTTCTTTCAAAGAAATGCTTGAAGGGTATGAGATTGTTTCTGCAGGCGACATGGCTGTACGAAGTGCCTGACCATTAGATGGGTTCCTAATGCTTTAAAAAGATGCGGACTGGCCTTCAGGTGAGTTAGTCACACTAGTTTCAACAAAATTAGCCAATAAAGTTACCATATTAAAGGTAAAAAGTCGATGGATATTGGCAGGCCGGGTAGAGCTTTATATATATATGTTCGATGGCATGTGTAGCTGCAGATACACATGCTGTGCACATCCCGCCATCTAGTGTTGGGCTCGGAGTGTTACAAGTTGTTTTTCTTCGAAGAAGTCTTTTCGAGTCACGAGATCGAGGGACTCCTCCCCTTTCGGCTCCATTGCGCATGGGCGTCGACTCCATCTTAGATTGTTTTCTTTCCGCCATCGGGTTCGGACGTGTTCCTCTTCGCTCCGTGTTTCGGTTCGGAAAGGTAGTTAAATCTCGGAAAATTCGACGGTATTGTCTGCGTTCGGTATCGGGTTAGTTAGAACAGATCAACACCGAATTTTGAACAGCTCCGGTGGCCCTTCGGGGTTTTCGATTCCCCGGCGGGGCCTGGTCGGCCCGACCTCGTGCGTCTTCAAGGCTAATGGAACGGACCCATTCCGCTTCTGCCCCGAATGCCACAACAAGTATCCTTACACAGATCAGCATCTGGTCTGTAATTTGTGTTTGTCTCCCGAACACAAAGAGGATACCTGTGAGGCCTGTCGAGCGTTTCGGTCGAGGAAAACGCTAAGAGACCGGAGAGCAAGAAAACTTCAAATGGCGTCGGCAGGACAACAACATTTGGAGGAAGAAGAAACCTTCTCCATCGCGGATTCGGACTCGGACCAGGCCGAAACCGAACCGACGCCGAAAACCGTGAGTAAAACAGCCCTGCCCAAAACTCACGGAAAGTACATAAAAGCCCAGGGGACGCCACCGCCAGCAGGCCGTGGCTTAACCCGAAAATCAGGTGACCGGCCATCGGCACCGAAAAAGGGCACGCACATGTCGAAGTCATCCGACTCAGGTCGAGATACCGGCACAGAACAGGCTCGACACCGGGTCAGAGCAATCTCGACATCGAGAGAGCGGCACCGAAACGAGTCGGCACCGAGATATCAGAACACCGAAAGGCAAAACAGTGTCTTTGGAGCCGAAAAAGACGGTCGAAAAGGTTTCGATACCGAAACATCCGGCCTCAGAGCCGAAACTAAGTTCCTACACCGAGGAACAGGGCCTATCCTCACAGATGCAAGGACACAGATTCAGACAGGAGCTAGAGGCAGGGGAGCCAGATTACACTCAAAGAAGGCTCCACATTCAAAAGGACACAGGAAAAATCAGTACTCTTCCTCCAATCCGACTTAAAAGGAAACTTGCCTTCCAAGAGAAAGACAAGCAACCACCAGCAAAGGTGGCAAAACAAATAACTCCGCCACCATCACCACAGCACTCACCACAACCATCACCGGTAGCCACTCCACCAATGATGCAGTCTCCAACTAATACAGGAATCAGTCATGATGATCCTGATGCATGGGATCTTTATGATGCGCCAGTATCAGATAACAGTCCAGACTGTTATCCAGCAAGATCATCACCACCTGAGGACAGTACCGCCTATACACAGGTGGTGTCAAGAGCAGCAGCGTTTCACACCGTCACCCTGCACGCAGACCCAATTGAAGATGACTTTTTGTTTAATACTCTGTCGGCCACACATAGCCAGTACCAGAGTCTCTCTATGTTACCGGGAATGCTGAAACACTCAAAGCAAGTGTTTCAAGAGCCTGTGAAAGGCAGGGCCATCACTCCAAGTGTGGAGAAAAAGTACAAACCTCCACCAACAGACCCTGTGTACATCACGCAGCAATTGACACCGGACTCAGTGGTAGTAGGGGCAGCTTGCAAAAGAGTGAACTCACACACCTCGGGAGACGCACCACCACCCGACAAGGAAAGTCGCAAGTTCGACGCAGCGGGGAAAAGGGTCGCGGCACAAGCAGCCAACCAATGGCACATTGCAAATTCACAGGCCTTGCTGGCTAGATACAGGGAGTGCAGAATTATTAGGCAAGTTGTATTTTTGAGGATTAATTTTATTATTGAACAACACCCATGTTCTCAATGAACCCAAAAAACTCATTAATATCAAAGCTGAATATTTTTGGAAGTAGTTTTTAGTTTGTTTTTAGTTTTAGCTATGTTAGGGGGATATCTGTGTGTGCAGGTGACTATCACTGTGCATAATTATTAGGCAACTTAACAAAAAAAAATATATACCCATTTCAATTATTTATTATTACCAGTGAAACCAATATAACATCTCAACATTCACAAATATACATTTCTGACATTCAAAAACAAAACAAAAACAAATCAGTGACCAATATAGCCACCTTTCTTTGCAAGGACACTCAAAAGCCTGCCATCCATGGATTCTGTCAGTGTTTTGATCTGTTCACCATCAACATTGCGTGCAGCAGCAACCACAGCCTCCCAGACACTGTTCAGAGAGGTGTACTGTTTTCCCTCCTTGTAAATCTCACATTTGATGATGGACCACAGGTTCTCAATGGGGTACAGATCAGGTGAACAAGGAGGCCATGTCATTAGATTTCCTTCTTTTATACCCTTTCTTGCCAGCCACGCTGTGGAGTACTTGGACGCGTGTGATGGAGCATTGTCCTGCATGAAAATCATGTTTTTCTTGAAGGATGCAGACTTCTTCCTGTACCACTGCTTGAAGAAGGTGTCTTCCAGGAACTGGCAGTAGGACTGGGAGTTGAGCTTGACTCCATCCTCAACCCGAAAAGGCCCCACAAGCTCATCTTTGATGATACCAGCCCAAACCAGTACTCCACCTCCACCTTGCTGGCGTCTGAGTCGGACTGGAGCTCTCTGCCCTTTACCAATCCAGCCACGGGCCCATCCATCTGGCCCATCAAGACTCACTCTCATTTCATCAGTCCATAAAACCTTAGAAAAATCAGTCTTGAGATATTTCTTGGCCCAGTCTTGACGTTTCAGCTTGTGTGTCTTGTTCAGTGGTGGTCGTCTTTCAGCCTTTCTTACCTTGGCCATGTCTCTGAGTATTGCACACCTTGTGCTTTTGGGCACTCCAGTGATGTTGCAGCTCTGAAATATGGCCAAACTGGTGGCAAGTGGCATCGTGGCAGCTGCACGCTTGACTTTTCTCAGTTCATGGGCAGTTATTTTGCGCCTTGGTTTTTCCACACGCTTCTTGCGACCCTGTTGACTATTTTGAATGAAACGCTTGATTGTTCGATGATCACGCTTCAGAAGCTTTGCAATTTTAAGAGTGCTGCATCCCTCTGCAAGATATCTCACTATTTTTGACTTTTCTGAGCCTGTCAAGTCCTTCTTTTGACCCATTTTGCCAAAGGAAAGGAAGTTGCCTAATAATTATGCACACCTGATATAGGGTGTTGATGTCATTAGACCACACCCCTTCTCATTACAGAGATGCACATCACCTAATATGCTTAATTGGTAGTAGGCTTTCGAGCCTATACAGCTTGGAGTAAGACAACATGCATAAAGAGGATGATGTGGTCAAAATACTCATTTGCCTAATAATTCTGCACTCCCTGTATGATAGAGCTCATTGGGACGAAATGCAACATTTCATAGAACATCTACCCAAAGAGTTCCAAAAGAGGGCACAACAAGTGGTGGAGGAAGGCCAAAGTATCTCTAACAACCAGATACGATCAGCAATGGATGCAGCAGACACAGCTGCTAGGACTGTAAATACAGCCGTCACCATACGGAGACACGCATGGCTACGCACCTCAGGATTCAAGCCGGAAATTCAACAAGCGGTGCTGAATATGCCTTTTAACGGACAGCAGTTGTTTGGGCCGGAGGTGGACACTGCTATCGAGAAACTTGAGAAGGACACAGATACGACCAAAGCCATGGGCGCACTCTACTCCCCACTGAGGAGAGGCACTTTTAGAAAAACACAGTTTAGAGGGGGGTTTCGAGGACAAAACACAGAACCCTCAACCTCGCAAACAAGACCCACATACCAGAGCCAGTATCAGAGGGGAAGTTTTCGGGGACAATACAGAGGGGGACAGTTCCCTAAAACTAGAGGGAAGTTCCAAAATCCCAAGACACCGCAAAATAAACAGTGACTTCAGTGTCACAAATCCCCAACAAACAACACCTGTGGGGGGGAGACTAACAAAATTTTACAAAAACTGGGAGGAAATAACAACAGACACGTGGGTCCTAGTCATTATCCAACATGGTTATTGCATAGAATTCCTACAATTACCTCCAAATGTCCCACCGAAAACACACAACATGTCCAAACAACACATGGATCTATTACAACTGGAGGTACAAGCGTTGTTGCAAAAAGATGCAATAGAACTAGTACCAATTCATCAAAAAGGAACGGGAGTTTACTCCCTGTACTTACTCATACCCAAAAAAGACAAAACTCTAAAACCCATCCTAGATCTCAGAACACTAAACATTTACATCAAATCAGATCATTTTCACATGGTGACACTGCAAGATGTGATCCCATTGCTCAAACAACAAGACTACATGACAACACTAGACCTCAAAGATGCGTATTTCCATATACCCATACATCCTTCCCACAGAAAATACTTGAGGTTTGTAATCCAAGGAGTACATTACCAGTTCAAAGTGTTGCCATTCGGAATAAGAGTTTTTACAAAATGCCTTGCCGTACGGGCAGCCCATATCAGAAGACAGCAAATACATGTGTTCCCGTACCTAGACGATAGGTTAATCAAAACCAATACGCAAGAACGGTGTTCACAACACACAAAGTATCTAATAGAAGCCCTTCACAAGCTAGGGTTCTCACTCAACTACAACAAATCACACCTACAGCTGTGTCAAATACAACAGTACTTAGGAGCAACAATCAACACAAAAAAAGGGATGGCCACTCCAAGTCCACAAAGGGTACAGGCATTCCAAAACGTAATACAGGCCATGCACCCAAACCAAAGATTCCAGGTAAAATTTGTAATGAAACTACTAGGCATGATGTCCTCATGCATAGCCATTGTCCCAAACGCAAGATTACACATGCGGCCCTTACAACAGTGCCTAGCATCACAATGGTCACAAGCACAGGGTCAACTTCAAGATCTAGTGTTGATAGACCGCCAAACATACACCTCGCTTCAATGGTGGAATACTATAAATTTAAACAAAGGGCGGCCTTTCCAAGACCAAGTGTCTCAATACGTAATCACAACGGATGCTTCCATGGTAGGGTGGGGAGCACACCTCAACCAACACAGCATCCAAGGACAATGGGACACTCAGCAGAGACAGTTTCACATAAATCACTTAGAACTACTAGCAGTATTTCTAGCGTTGAAAGCATTTCAACCAATAATAACCCACAAACACATTCTTGTCAAAACAGACAACATGACAACAATGTATTATCTGAACAAACAAGGAGGGACACACTCGACACAATTGTGTCTCTTAGCTCAAAAGATATGGCATTGGGCGATTCACAACCACATTCGCCTAATAGCGCAGTTCATACCAGGAATTCAAAATCAGTTAGCTGACAATCTCTCTCGGGATCACCAACAAATCCACGAATGGGAAATTCATCCCCAAATACTAAAAACTTACTTCCAAAGATGGGGAACACCGCAAATAGACCTATTTGCAACAAAAGAAAATGCAAAATGCCAAAACTTCGCATCCAGGTACCCACAGACTCACTCTCAAGGCAAAGCGTTATGGATGAGTTGGTCAGGGATATTTGCATACGCTTTTCCCCCTCCCCCACTCCTTCCGTATCTAGTAAACAAATTGAGTCAAAACAAACTCAAAGTCATACTAATAGCACCAACTTGGGCACGACAACCTTGGTACACAACACTACTAGACCTTTCAGTAGTGCCTCATATCAAACTGCCAAACAGACCAGATCTGTTAACTCAACACAAACAACAGATCAGACACCCGAATCCAACATCGCTCAATCTAGCAATTTGGCTCCTGAAATCTTAGAATTCGGACACCTAGACCTTACACAGGAATGCATGGAAATCATAAAGCAAGCTAGGAAACCAACCACAAGACATTGCTACGCAAATAAGTGGAAAAGATTTGTTTATTACTGTCATAATAACCAAATTCAACCATTACACGCATCTGCTAAAAACACTGTAAGCTACCTACTACACTTACAAAAGTCCAAGTTAGCTTTTTCATCCATTAAAATACATCTAACTGCAATTTCAGCTTATCTGCAAATTACGCACTCAACGTCATTATTCAGAATCCCAGTCATAAAAGAATTTATGGAGGGTCTGAAAAGGATTATTCCACCAAGAACACCACCAGTTCCTTCGTGGAACTTCAACATCGTATTAACACGACTCATGGGTCCACCATTTGAACCCATGCACTCATGTGAGATACAGTACTTAACATGGAAAGTAGCCTTTCTAATAGCTATCACATCTCTCAGAAGAGTAAGTGAAATTCAAGCCTTTACCATACAAGAACCCTTTATACAAATACACAAACATAAGGTAGTTCTACGCACAAATCCTAAATTCTTACCTAAAGTCTTATCACCGTTCCACTTAAATCAAACTGTGGAACTTCCAGTGTTCTTTCCAGAACCAGATTCTGTAGCTGAGAGAGCATTACATACATTAGACATCAAAAGGGCACTAATGTACTACATTGATAGAACCAAACAAATTCGAAAAACAAAACAACTGTTTGTTGCTTTCCAAAAACCTCATACAGGGAATCCAATATCCAAACAAGGCATTGCCAGATGGATAGTTAAATGTATTCAAACCTGTTATATAAAAGCAAAAAGAGAACTGCCTATTACACCAAAGGCGGCACTCCACTAGAAAGAAAGGTGCTACCATGGCCTTTCTAGGAAACATACCAATGACTGAAATCTGTAAGGCAGCCACATGGTCTACGCCTCATACATTTACCAAGCATTACTGCGTGGATGTGTTAACAACACAGCAAGCCACAGTAGGACAAGCAGTATTACGAACATTATTTCAAACAACTTCAACTCCTACAGGCTGAACCACCGCTTTTTGGGGAGATAACTGCTTATTAGTCTATGCACAGCATGTGTATCTGCAGCTACACATGCCATCGAACGGAAAATGTCACTTACCCAGTGCACATCTGTTCGTGGCATGAGTCGCTGCAGATTCACATGCGCCCTCCCACTTCCCCGGGAGCCTGTAGCCGTTTTAAGTTGACAAATAATTAATCTTATATATTTGTAAATTTGTAAATATATCCCTTTTTAGCTACATTATGTACATACATACTTACTCCATTGCATGGGCACTATTACTATACACACAACTCCTACCTCACCCTCTGCGGGGAAAACAATCTAAGATGGAGTCGACACCCATGTGCAATGGAGCCGAAAGGGGAGGAGTCCCTCGATCTCGTGACTCGAAAAGACTTCTTCGAAGAAAAACAACTTGTAACACTCCGAGCCCAACACTAGATGGCGGGATGTGCACAGCATGTGAATCTGCAGCGTCTCATGCCACGAACAGATGTACACTGGGTAAGTGACATTTTCCATATATATATATATATATGTCAACCATGGAGTGCTGAAGACTATACATTGCAGTTAGGGTTGTTGAGAAGAAGATCCGGATAAGATATGCATAGAATATTCTACTCAGTTGATAAAACTTCTTGTGGACTTTAACCACAAACTAAACCCAACCTCTAGTGATCACATTTATAAAGATCTGCTGTTTGTCACCCAGGTGCCCCAGGCCATCTTCCAGAGAAGTGGTTGTTCAGCACGCAGTGCTGCCCTGGCAAAGTTTTTAGGGTCAATAGCGCTATTCTGTGTAAAATGTTGGGTAGATGTAGATCAGACATTTCGCTGCACACAGAGGGAAGTGATCACGGGCCCCTGCAGTT
The DNA here is from genome assembly GCF_031143425.1 of Pleurodeles waltl. NCBI lineage: Eukaryota > Metazoa > Chordata > Amphibia > Caudata > Salamandridae > Pleurodeles > Pleurodeles waltl. The sequence continues at coordinate 675,128,645 of NC_090449.1, read as the reverse complement.
AGTGTTATGGGAGGAACAGTGCAAGCAAAGGGATCATCCCGTTGCAAGTCGAATATCCAAGACGTAAAACAACATGCATATCAGACGAAAGCTTATAAATATGTAATGAATCTATGTCGGACCAAAGGCTACCAGAATTGTTAGAGGGCCAGGCTGATTTTTTACCATTATATGATCCTAGTTATTGGACAGGCCGTCAGTTGTTTGAGGGTGACATTTATCCTGAGAGCCTGAAATAAGAAGAGTGAGCAAGTCACTCAGGGTAAGAAGAATGGCTGGTTAATAGGGAATGTGGGATATTAAAACAAAAAATAAGGAAATGAGAGGTCTTGCTTAAGAAAAAGTATGACCTGGCTAGTGGGTATCCTTTGTTCTGCAAAAATTGAATATAAGAACCTGCTGAGAAAGAGGAAAATGTATTTTGAAAGCAAAACTTGGCAAACCATGTTTAGTGTAATTGGAGCAAATAACATTAGTAAGTTCTGGCAGTTGGTAAAGGAAAGAAGTGGGGCAGGGAAAATTAGATGCCTAGTAGGCGAGGATGATTGGGTTATCCATCTAAGTAACATATATGGAAGTGAGGACAATGAGGTGGGTTTGAAGATAAACTTTGAGGTAGGTGATGAGATTACTTAAAAGATGATGTCTCACTTAAAAGGATGAAAGAAACGATTCTGTCCCTTAAGTTAACCAAAGAGGCGGGTCTAGACAATTTACCGCAGTAATAATAAAAACTAATGTTGACTGGTGGGCTGGTTTCTATCATATTATCTTTCAGAAGGCCTTTGGGTGCTTCCCTGATAGTTGGAAAGGGGCGATCATTAAGCCTATTTATAAGAAGGATGATGCTATGACACCTAAGAATTATCGATTAATTTGCCTACTTAATGTGGGGGAGAAAGTTTTCTCTGAGGTGTTGTTATCTGATGAAGAATTGGGTGGAAGAAAATAACATTATTCCAATTGAACAAGGTGGGTTTAAAGAAGGCCAGGCAAATCTTGATTATTGTTTTAATCTATGGGCAATGGCAAGGAAATCAATACATTTAAGAGGGAAATTAATTTGCTGTTTTGTTGACTTCTATGCCGCCTTTGACCAAGTGGACTGAAATTTATTATGGTACATTTTGAAGAGGCTCGGAATCCACAAGGATCTTTTCTTACTCCTCCAAGAGCTAAATAGTCTGAATTGGGCCCGGGTGATATTAGATACTACAGGTACCCTGTCAAAGAAAATACAGATGAAGAACGGCCTGCTACTGGGCTGTGTATTGGCTCCCCTATTATTTATTCAGTTTCTGGCCAATTTATCAAACATGTTAAAGGAAATAAAAGGCCTATGCCTCAAGATGAATGGCATGCATGTCTCATGTCTATTATACACCGATGATTTGGTGATAATTGACGTGACAGAAGTGGGTTTACAAAAGAAATGAGATATTTTCCATGATTACTGTAGAAGGAAAAAGCTCACTGTCAACTTAGACAAGACAAAGATAATGGTCCTGAGGAAAGGGAGGGTGTAATTGGTTCTTGGGTAGAAATAAAGTGGATGTGGTTGAGAATTATAAATACCTGGGCATGTGGTTTGACGCAAAGCTAAATTGGAGAGAGCATATTGAATTGTTAAAAGCTACTTTATTGACATTGGTATGGGGCTAAAAGAAATGTAGCCAAAAGTATGCTGGTCCTTTCCACCGGTCACATTGTCAGCCTATAATGCGTTGGTCCGCCCTCAGATCCAGTACAGTGAAGAAGTTCTAACTTTAGTGGGTAAGCTGGGCTGGAATTATGAAGAGAGCAAATATGTGAAAAGACTCCTCACAATATCTCCTTCAGTTATGATTCAAGCAATACGAGTGGATAGTCATCTGACTTATCAGAGCTATTTAGGGTACCTAGCTGCACCAAGGTTTTGGCTAAGATTAGAAGGTAAAGGAATGGAACCCTAAAATGTCACATCTCTGTAGAGAAGAGGTTGTAAATAGCAAGCTGAAATAATCTAATAAAGTGGGACAAACGTTAAAAGAAATTTGTATTAGGTTGACAATACACCAGGATCAGTGGAAGCAGGGGCTGAAGATCACCAAAGCAGATTTAAGAGAACTTGCATATAGCTGCTCCACAGAGGGGGGACATGCAGTATTTGAAATCATACACACCGTTTTGGTTAAAAGGTTGGGTCGAAGATGACTGTTTTCCATATATTGAGGCTTTACTTAACCCTAAGCTCAGTAAGGCAGTATGAAAATTTAGGTGTGGGATACATCCCATACATCCCTGTTATGCTGACCGGAGGAAAAAAAACAGCAATGATAGGTGAGCGGGGTTTGTGTACTTGAGGGATGAAGGCAAATTGAAATTGGGCCCACATCTTATTAGGAAGTTTATGGTTCTTAAATGTACGGAAAGGGTTTTTTCAAACCCAACTTTTATCAAATATGGAATTGCAGGTCGTGGTCAAGCATTCAGTTTATTGGTGAACATGAGATTTTTGGATGTTACGTGTGCAATTGGGAGATTTTTATTGGCAATCAAGGTTTTTTTTAAACTTCTGGTAGTTATTACGTAAGAAACTGGCTGTATTTATGTGGTCTCCCAACCCTTGTCTCTGCTCTCAATTGTATTTATTACTTACTGGATGTATTAACTTTTTGTTGCATGTTTTACCTATTGAGTGAATCATCATGATATCTTCTACGCCCTTTGACTTCGGGGTGTTTCCATGATAGTTGGAAAGGGGCAGTTTATTAGGGCGATTTATAAGAAGGGTGATGCTGTGGCACCTAAGAATTTGTGATTAATTAGCCACTGGATGTGGGGGAGGAAGTTTTCTCCAATGTTTTGTTATGTCTGCTGAAGATTTGGGTGGAAGAAAATTACAATATTCCAATTGAACAAGGTGGGTTCAGAGAAGGCCACTCAACTCTTCATCATTGTTTTAACCTCTGGTCAATGGCAAGGAAATCAATAGATTTAAGAGGGAAATTGATTTGTTGTTTTGTTAATTTCTGTGCTGCCTTTGACTTAGTGGACCGAAATTTACTGTGGAACATTTTGAAGAGGCTGGAATCCGCAAGGACCTTCTCATATTCCCCCAAGAGCCTCATAAAATTAGGCATGGGTGTTGTTAGGTGCCGCAGGTACCGTAGTGAAAAAAATACAGATTAAGAGCGGACTGTGACAGGGCTGTGTGGTTTTAATAGACTATAGTCTAAATAAAAGCTTTGACCGACTGACTGGCACCAACTACAGAACAATTTACACCTAGGTGGTGATTTAACATTGGACCCAGTAGTATTTTGCTTTGGTTATCGCTTTTTTTTTTTTCACCCTGACTCACACTATTTGAGTTTGTAATAGTCCACCTCATGTTGGCATTTCCTCTATATTTTTTAACAGAGCAAATGAGCAGAGCATATTTCATTCAACACACTCTACAAAAACAATGAAATCAACAAGGACATTCTTTCATTACAGTTTAAGGTGACCCACAATAGTCCTCAATGTCCCACTTGCTTGAGTATAATGGTTAGTAGGTAGCTCTGACGGTGGCATTCAGGCAGCGCTGACTTAAGCAGTGAGTGGTGCCAGCTACAGTAGCTTCCTACAAATTACCTTAATCTTCGACTTTTGTTTTATGAAAAAAGTGCAGTTTTGTCTTGTGTTTGCTGATATTTATTAGCTGAGGTATGTAAACAGAGTGAAACTTGAGCTGCAAACATACATGATTCTGTTGAATTCAAGAGACCCTGGTTTTACAGTGTTACTGTCCTCTCAGTTCACATGCTGGGCATTGTTCCATCATCCATTGCCTGGAGTTCGAAAATATACCTATAAAATATTTTACACTGGGTGACAGATGCACTCTGTTCATTGCAACGTAGAGGGGCTTGCATATAGCATTGCAATAATTAATGCATTTGTGTTTTGACTCGCCTCTCATCAGTCCTGTATGTTTGATTGATAGTAAGTGCGGAGGGTAAGGCAGCTTCTGCATAGCATCCTTCAGAAGTGTTCCTGGGCAATACGTTTCTGGCATAAACCTCTCCAGGCATATCTAAGTGCAAACGGCCATTTTAATAGAACAGGTCTACACTAAAAACATCATACGCTTGCTGTGAGCCTTGAAGACTAAATCAGAAACTCTTCACTTATAAAAAGCCATACCTATGAAATCCCTCCACCTTTAAACCCCTCCAGATATCCACAGAAAGCGTCAAACAACTGTAATTTCACCTACACACAGTCTGCCCCTTGCTGTTCACCCTATACCCTCTGTCACCTCGCACTTTGCCTAATAGCTTCCCATAGATTAAAGCCCCCTCCCAAAGTGCTGTACTTGTACGCCCCCCCAGCATCGAGTGTAACCAGCCTTCATCTTCCTGTCCCAGGAAACCTCGTGTGTATCATACTTGCATGCAGAAACTGTCCCACCAGCAGCATAATAAATATCAAATAAACCAGGTAGCAGACCTGCCTTTTAAAGCTGAACAGAAAATACAGTATAACCTTAAAACCGGGAAACCCAATTCCACGAAATCCACGGTTAGGCATTACTAGCCACCATCTCTAAATAGGTAATCACTGTAATCACATATACATTCAGACTTTATCCTGCGTGGCGCCGACCCCTAAAAATGAGATTACTGATAGCACAAAGAAGTGAGCATTGATCCCTACTTTTGCCAAGCCTAAATTAAAACAGCCCACTACATTGCACCCAACAAGCGAAACATCTCAGACTAAACCTTGCCTGCCGTAATACATCGTTCACAACACTGGAAACATAACTGAGCTGGGATGCCCAGTTTTGTTTCTTCAGTTGCAGCGTTTATCCTAAAGGAATATTTCAAACTGAGAAGGTGAAAAACCCAGTTTAGCTAATGCTGTGTGTAAAACAAATAACACTTGAAACTGCGTAAGGACTGAACCACTCTGATCCATAAATGCATCTCCCTCAAAATGTCCCCTAAAAACAGAAATCAATTCCAAACTAGTAATGGGCACCTCAGAACATCACCTGGCCCAGCCGAATCTCCTGTTCTTTTCCCAACTGATCAGTCTAAGCTCTCCTTAACCTCATCTGTGATGTTCTTCCCTTTCCTTTAACCCACAGTCATTGCAAAGTCTGAGCCCCGCCACCCCCAAAACGCTTTTATGTTCTGAAAGCACCAAAGAACAATCATACTGTACATAAGGGCATCAGTATAACCTCCCAGCCCAAAAAATAATTTATTGGTATCACCTCATAAAATCCTTCCCAGCATGGGTCCTCTGGTTGTCTCCTTTTATCCTGTCTGCCTTCTTTTTGCCTGGCCCATCCAGCTAATATACACTGCCCCTATTCTCCCACCAATTATCTCATAAACTCAAAAATACTTACCAGGAATAGTTCCTGTAAGTAGCCCTTTGTCGGTTTGACTCATGATATCTGATCGAGACTTCTAACTGCAGATTCCTTGCCTCTGAATTCTTCCCTGGCATCAAACTGGATCATGGAAGATTCTTCGTGAGCAGTACCCCCTGCATGCCAATAAGTGGCATTGATCGGCTCCGTGTCTGTCGTTGTCTGCGCCAGAAATGACAACGTGGTTTCTTATATGGGCACGCCAACGCCAGTTCTTTTCTTTCCGTGCAAGCCAGTGCTGATCCGAGAAAGAGCTACTACCTCTCAGTCACTTTTTGACTGCCCTTTTTTGACTTTTTATTGAGCTTTTTGGAGGTTTCCTCCTCTTGGTGTGTCAAGATGTCATCACATAGGATGGGTTTTAAGCCGTGCGGGTCTTATCATCAGGCGGTGTTGGTGATGGATCTGCAGCTCATCTGCTTGTGGGTCTAAAGCGCGACCATGACCTGAAGTTGTGCTCCGAGTGCCAAGTCATGCATCTGAAGGCTCTGAGGGAGCGGTCCCTAAAACGAATGGCGGTCTGGCACTCAACTTTGCGCAGGTTGAGCGGAAGGTCCCAGAACCGGTTGTGGAGTCCCAAGTCATCCCCATCCCACTCAAGGTCCTCGGGATGATCCAGTAAGTCAAAGCACAAGGAGAAGAGTAAGTTGAAGTGGTCTTTGACTTCTCTTTGTCCGTCGGCTGATGTGACGAGGGAGCCTCATCATTCTTGGTCTTGTTCTTCGAAACCTGGGCTGACTCCGCACCTCCCTGAGTTTCCGGGAGCTGGAGTGACCCCTGCCCAATTGGAAGAATTTTATGAAGCCACGCATTTAATTTTTGGGCTGTCCGACCCTGTCTGCATGCCTTAGGACCCACCAGGGTTAGAGGGGACCCCATCGGGTTCCGGGCTGATGGCTTTGGCCTCAGGCGCCGATTGTCTCCCAGGGATCCAGTCCTGGACCAGCATTGGTCATCCCACCTCGATCTTCCTTGGTGCCAGTCCCGCTGCCAACACTCCCTGGGCCCACTGGCGGTACCATCCCCAACGTCATCCTGACTCCCAGAGCCTGCAGGAGCCTTGCCTCCTAGATCGGATCCCAAGCCCTGTTCTGCTGGACTAGGCCTCGGGGAGCACTAGGGAGGAGTTGCTGGACTCTCTAGAATACCAGCCTTATGAGGAGGAAATGGACTGGTGTGAGGATTCGGATGAGGCCAATGGACACATCTCCAGATACTGGTATGCTTTTTGCCCTTAATGCGGCTGTGAAGGAGAGAGCCTCTCACGCAATGGTGGTGAGGACAGAGGCTGAGGACCTTCAGCTGACTTCGTGGCAGTCAAGACTAATCTCTGACAGGTGCTGCAACCAGAAGCTTCCACATCCTAACCGATGCTTCCGTTCAATGCCCTTACAGGCGTCCTTTTGAGTACTCAACACAGGGGCTCCTGTGAATAGGACAATAGCCTGCTGCCATTGCTCTGAACCTGGGCCCTCAAGTTTCCTTACGCAACATCCCACCCCTCGGATCTTGGTGGTCCAAGCCTCTACTTCCCGTGGCGCGTTCCCTACCATTCTCCCATATATTGAATCCAAGAGGCTGGATTCGTTTGGAAAGATGTCTTCCGTCAGCCTAGCATTGAGGTCCATGAACTCTGCATTCCTTTTGGGCCATTATTCCCACACTCTCTGGAACATGGTTGCACAAGTACTGCCACAAGTCCTGTAGGAGGCCCGAACTGTACTCTCTTAGGCTGTTGCCGACAGGAGAGACGCAGCAAAGTTAACGATCTGTTGTGGGTTGGACACAACCAACTCGCTAGGTAGAGCAGATTCAATGACAGTGGCTCTGAGGGCGCCACACCTGCCTGAGGACGTATGGCTTTTTGGGGGGATGCCCAGCTTCCCTTATGGACATGCCCTTGGATGACATGTCTCTTCGGACATGAGGCAGATTCGGTGCTTGAGCGCTTCAAGGATTCTTGGGGTACGGCTAGCCTCACAACAACCCCTCGTCACTCGTAATCTGCTGTTTGCTCCTTTCATGTCTACGGAAGGGGCCTCCAACCACGCCAATTCCCTTCTAGCCACCACGACGTGCATGCTGCCAAGCCTCTGCGTGGCCAAGGGTGTGGGACCCACCGACTTCATGGGTCAGGTGGCCAGCAGTCTGGTCAGTACGTGCCCTTTCCCCCCTTCTGCCCCCACAACCTCTAAACCCCCCTAGTCTGCCTGTGTACCACAATAGACACCCAGTTGGTTGCATGATTTGCCATCAAATGCCCCACTGGAAGTCCATTACTACGGGTGTTATGTGTAAATCGTCCAAAGAGGCTACTCCTTCCCCTTCGAGACTACCCTCCCACCATGCCACCATTTCATGACCAGATGACGGACGATCATCTGTCCCTTCTTTGCAAGGAAGTTGCAGCTCTCTTGGCCAAGGGAGCCATAGAGAGGATGCCAGTGCCAGAAGTATGGTGTGATTGTTATTCGCACCACTTTCTGGTTCCCAAAAAGGACAAGGGTTTTTGACCTTTTCTAGAACTGCGAGCCCTCAAACTATTCTTCAAGAAGCAGAAGTTCAGAATGCTCACTTTGGCTCAGGTATTGTCTGCCCTGGACCCACGAGTTTTTGTGCTAATATATACTCTCTGCAGTACAGAATACAAGGTGCAAAACACAAGATACAAACGACTCATAACAACTCATGTATACTACAGACAGCCTAATTATTTTCTTTATGTTTAGATCTGTCTAAAGGTAAAGGTGTTTAGTGGATCACGAATGGCGCATCCACCCGCAGGTGGCGCAACGTCTCTTTCAGCTGTGGGGAGTGCCTTGGTTAGATCTGGTCGCTTTCACCGAGAACGTGCACTGTCAGCAATTTTGCACGTTGGAGTTTTCAAGGCAGGTCACTCTCAGAGACGATTTTTGCCTCGAGTGGAGTTCAGGCCGCCTGTACGTCTTTCTGCCCAAACCACTTCTCCCCAGGGTTCTCAAGAAAATAAGGAGCGACTAAGCTCAAGAAATCCTTGTGGCTCTGGAGTGGGCATGGAGTCTGGTATCCCCAGCATCTGGGCATGTCCATTGATCTTCTAATCAGACTGCCCCTTTGGGAAGATCTTCTGTCAGAGCAGCATGGGAGGGTTCTTCACCCAAACTTATCCACTCTCCGCCTTCTTTTGTGGAGATTGAGAGTTTGCATTTGACGACCTTTGACCTTCCTACCAAAATCTGTAATGCCATTTTGGCAGCCAGGCGTCCCTCCACCAAACTGGTATACATCTGTTGTTGGATGAAATTTGTGGCATCGTGCAAGACAAATGTGCCCCTGTTTCTGAGATTCTATTCAGTATTTTTCTTGCCCAGTGGGATTCTGCTTTGGGCACTCTAAGTGGCTATTTATCTTCCATTTCTGCTTTTTTGTGGTTGACTGATCAACCCTCCTTGATTAAGTCTCCTATTGTACATAGGTTCCTCAGCATCTTACTTATCTCTTCCCTCCTTCCCCATTCATTGTGCCTCAGTGGGATCTTAATTTCGTTATGACTTTTTTGATGAGTGCTCCTTTTGAGCCTCTTCACAACTGTCCCCTCAGGCTTTTCACATTGAAAACAGCCTTCATTGTGGCAACTACTGCTGCCTGCGGGGTGAGTCAACTGCAGGCCTTATCATCTAAGCTGCCCTACCATTCTATCTATGTTGACAAAGTGGTGCTTTGCACTAGGGCCTCTATTCTGCCAAAAGTGGTGATGCCTTTTCATGTTGGCCAATCAATCACCTTGCCTACTTTTTACGTACCCCCACATCCTTCTAAGGAAGAGGAGAGACTCCACAGCCTGGACCCAAAAAGAATGTTGGTGTTCTACCTTGATCAAACAAAAGAGTTCTGAGTGGGCGACCAATTCTTTGTGGGGTATGTGGGTGTGAAAAAATGTTGAGCGATGCAGAGGCGAACCATCTCTCATTGGGCTGCGCACTGGCCAAAAAGCAACCCCTGAGGGCTTGTGAGCTCATTCCACTTGAGCTAAAGTTGCGACAACTGTGTTTGCATGTGGACTTCTGATTCTTGACATCTGTCATGCAGCAAGGTAGGCATGTCTGCACTTGTTCACCATACACTACTGCCTAGACAGTCTGGTCCATAGGGATGGGCACATTGCTAATTTGGTACTGAAGGACTTTCTAGTTTGAAATTGGTTTGCAAACCCACCTCCAGGGATGTTATTGCTTAGGTATCTATTCAAAGGTAAGGAATTTGTAGCTAGAAGTCTCTATCAGATGGACAAGTTACTTACCTTTGATAAGGCCTTATCTGGTAGAGACTATATCTAGCTGCAGGTTCTTTACTTTACCCATCCTACCTGCTCTGCAAACAGAGTTCTAGGGGCAGGGACTTCCCTTTCAGGGTCCAAGTTTTGACACACTAATGGTCAGTGTTCTTTATGGCTCTGTGCTTCAGGCATGGAAAGTTGTAAAAGAAATTGACGTCAGTGCTCCGTTTGGTGCCTATATAGGAACCACAGTGTCATTTCCGGCTTGGACAATGGCAATAACAGACGCGGAGCTGATTGAAGCCACCTACCGGTCCACAGGGGTTCTGCTCACAAAAAATCTTCCAGATCCAGTCTGACACCTGGGGAGAATTCAAAGGAAAGGAATCCGCAGGTAGATATGGTCTCTACCAGATAAGGCATTACCAAAGGTAAGTATCTTGTTGAATGTATAAAACATGTGCTTTTCTCATTTTAATGTCCTCCCCAGACAAACTTCTCCTTGCTGTTCCACCATCCAGAAACTCCTGCCACTCTTCCTTGTAGGCTTTCTTTTCTTTCAGCAAAGGGGTACATTAGAAATAACTAACCAACAATGGACACATTGGTGAAATGGCCAAAATTGCAGGGCTGTCTAGCCTGGCAGTATAGCTGATATCGACCGCCATCGTCAAAACAATAAAAGTAAACAAACAATAACAAAAAAATAACAACAGCAAAGCATCCACTTTTTTTTTAGGGCTTCCTCCGACAGAAAGTCAGGGAAGAAGAAAAAGAAGGAATGTGCACCACACGTCTCAACCACCTCATCCACCCCCACTCTGAACAGCATTCAGGATGCAAAGTTCTGATTTCGGCCTCCAGAGTTCCCCTCATTTGAGGACCTGGTTCCAGCCATATCCCACAGTAGTCCGCCTAGCACTCCCAAATGATGTAGTATTTCATAGGACACCCCCTAACAATGTAAACAGGACATTCAAGGCCTAAGCAGCAGGTCCTATACCTCCCTCCAAATCTCCAGTGAGGGAGCTAGAACTGCCTTACAGGCCTTCACAATGTCAGGTTTAGCTACTGTAAAGCCCATCCACAAGAGCGCTTGCCGGTATCTGTTCCCACCTATTCCATCGTAGATGTGCGATAAGGCACACCTTGAACATCATGGCAGGGACAGGCACGACACTCCCTCCAAGCAATCAAGGACCCCGCTCCAGAAGGAGGTGAGAACCGCTCAGCCCCAGACTGTATGCACAAAGTCTCCGGCCTCAATCTGACAGCGCAAACAACTGGCGAATGCGATAAGACCTTCCTCCTCAACCTCTGCCTAAGGTAATAGATCTGGTGAAGATAGCGCAGCTGAATGAGGCGGTTCCGGGAAGCGATGGCCACCCCACGAGGAGAAGCCAACGACTCTCTTCAGTTATCGTAATCCAGAGGGTCGAGGACACGAATTCAAACCTTCCTGAGGGCTGCTAAGGTGTCCGGGGCATTGACCACTAGAGAGCAGAATATGACTGAAATCTTGTTTTGCGGGATGTGGTTCAATAATATTTTGGCTTCAAAGGGACTGAGCTCTGGGATATCCTCTGTATGCGTAATACAGGCCATAAATGCATGGCGGAGCTGCGGGTATTAGTACAATTGGGTCTGATGAAGTTGATACTCTTCCTGAGAGCAGCAAAAGATTTAATCATGTTTCCATCAAGAACGTCCCCTCACCAAGAGATCCCAGCATTTAAGCCCCTGCAACTCAGCCACCTGGTGCAGGTAGGTGCCTTCCAACATTATGGCCTCCCTGGTGAGCCATCCCCCAACCCCAGCGACCCTTCCACCGCCATCCATGTCGTGAGGACTTCCCTAGTTGCCAGGGGAAAATGCCAAGAGACCAGACCCCCATATAGAAAATGCAGCAGGGTCTGTGAGCCAGGGCCCACCCCTCGGACGCATAGGTAGGATCGCCAAAAGCCCCGAACCACCATTCATTCAAGACGTTTAGTTGCACAGCCCTATAGTAGGACCTTATGTCCGGAGTCGCAATGCCACCATCATATGTAGATTTATATTACTTGGAAAGGGCGATTCTGGATGGGTCAGAATCCCCTAAAAAGTCCTGCAACGGGGAATAGATACAGAAGATGAGGGCCAAGGTCAATGGGAAGTTTTAGAGTTGGTACAAAAGCTGAGGAAGGGCCACCATCTTAAAGATCGCTGATCTACAGAGAAGTGAGAGGAGCAGTGTCGCCCAATGTTTCAAATCGGCCGTCACTTTGTCTAACTGTGGTTGTATGTTTAGAACCCAGGCCTCATCTGCAGCAACATACACCCCTGACTCTTTACCTGCTCAACTGGAAAGGGAGTGGATGTAGCCCCACCTATCCTGACCTGATTGAACAACTCCGTGTAAAAAACGTTTCATATAGGTAGTAATTCAGGGCCCGAAATTCAACCTGGTCAGGAGAGAAAATGGAAATGGCAGGCGACTGATTCAAAGGCTTTACAAAAGTCCACCTGTAAGAGCGTGCTTTCGGCTTGGTGATGCAGTGAGAGAGCAATAGCATTACACATGTGATGCATGTTATGCCTCCTAACGTGGCCCAGCATGAAACCTGATTGGTCTGGGTGAACCAAAGTAGATATGACCTTGATAGGCCTATTAGCCAGTGCCTTGGCCCACACTTTGACCTCGATTTTTATAAAAGCGAAATCTGGGGATAAGGCCAGCAGCACTCTGGTGCTTGACAGTTTTTGAGAATACCTATAATATCTGGAGTCCTAAGGATCTGGGGCAACAATGCCAGAATCCACTCCCCCAAACTCTCCCAGAAAACTCCAAGCAAGTGGATGCAGTAAGCGCCCAAGGGCTTGTAGGCTTCCTTAGTAGATAAAGCCACAGAGTTTTCCACACGTAATGAACGAGACAATGCCTCAGCAGTGTTTCCAGCTCTCAGAACATGCCTTGCTCAAAGAAAAATGTTAATTTTCAAACAACCCAATAAGAAAACATGGAGCAATTGTAAACCTTTTCCTCTAGATTCTGGATGTTAACCAGTGCAACCACTCTATAATTATCCACAGTGAATGTCACTCTCCTGTTGATCTTTGCCTCAAGGACCAAAGCAAGCACCAGGGGTAAGAACTCCAGGAAAATTACTGTCAGTTTCTTCCTCAACCACCTTTCCACACACCATTGCCTGTCTCCAGCCAAAGCCCAGTGCACCTAAAGCATTAGAAATACTGAATTTGCCAAAATCATTCATCCTGCTCAAATAGATACACCATTAAATACATGCAAGAAGAAAATCCAAACCTTCAAATCCACCCTAAGGCCAGCATGCTGACGAATGCTATGAGAAGGCAGCGTTGCTTCTGAAACCAACACAACCTCTGTCAAGAAGCCCACACTTTTCTTATAAATCGGCATGTGATACGCAAATGTAACAAAGCTTAAACCTTTCTAAGTTCCATCTCATTTGTTTCAGCTGCCTTTTGCAATAGTGACAACCTTGCCTCCAGTTTTACAGTGTCAAGCTAAGTGCCCAAAAAGAGTTAAAACCTATTCCAGTCCCATTTCTGGAACCAGTGGCCCCCTCAAGCCCTTTATTACCACCTCGAACGCCTGCAGCGCCTCATTATGAGAGCCATCTCCTGCTTTGCCTACCAACAAAATATAATCGCAATAATGTGCCACCACCGTGAAACTTGTCTGATAAGTCAAAAACCCTTTAGGGAAACTGCTGAACAACTCGAAGAAAGAACAATAAGCCAAACAGCACATCAGTTGTATCTTGTCAATGAAAACCATGCCACCAAACCGAAGGCCTAACAGCACAAAATCAGCTAGGTATGAATCAGCAGAAGGCGAAATGATTTAGCAATCTCAGTACCCTTTCCGCACCTCCTAATGATCTCAGAAGTATATTAAACTGTTGCATATTTCACAGCTGAATCCTCTATAGCAGTGACATAATTCACACAATTTCCCTCCAGCCACAGTAAGTGGTGTATCATCTAAAACTTACCATCCTGTTTCTTATGGACCAGACCCAGTGAGACACCGTCAAACTGAGCAGTAACCAATCAAACAAGTATCAGCAATGCCAATGTCTTGCCTATGGGGGAGCTATTGGCTTTTTCAAAGGTTTCTTCAGTTATGTTGTACAGTAGTGTGGTTGCTGTGCAGCATGCCTGAAAGTTAAAAAGAAAAAATAGTGTTATGACACAGTTAGAACTGGCCGCATCAGTCGTTTTTTAAATTGCTGACGGGACAGGAGGCAACATGGAGGGAGGGCATGTGGGCGGTGCAACATGGACAAAGGAGGGTGTAGGGAAAACATGGCTATGACGCACCCAGCACTGGCCACATCATAGGGATTTTTTGCTGTTTATTGTAATGGCGGATGGGAGACAACATGGAGGGGAAGGCAAGTCAGGGGCAACACAGACAAATGGGGTGGGTAGGAGGGGCTAGGAACAAGCACATGGACCACAGAGGGTGGAGGACATCAAGTTGATGGGCAATGAAGGGTTAGAGGGACTGTAGGCAAGCAACAATATGAACAACGATGGAAGGAGGGAAGGTGGTTGGGGTCTTGCAACATCACGTCCAACTACAGAAGGAGGGAGGTCAGTGGAGCAAAAAAACAACTACGACAGCAACAAGGGGAAGGAGGCTTAGTGGAGACAAGCAACACGGATGATGGCAAGCAACACAGACGAGGGAGGGCAGGTTGGGGGCAAGCAACTCAGACTCTACTCTTCTAGAGTACTTAAACACAAAGAAAAAAATTTGCTTGAAAAATGAGCAGTGGAAGGACTTAAGTAATGTGTCCGTGAACAAACACATGAACAGGATGGAAGCCTACAGCAGCTGCCCAATAAAAAGCAAGCACATGAACCGTGACAATGAAACCAACCAATGGTAAGGAATGGATGGCCTCTAGGCCCCTTGCTAGAAAACAAAAGGTCTTAAAGAGACAGCACATGTACTGTGTGGGTGAGACCTAAAAATGACCCAACAATTCTGCCCTTTTAAAATTGTTTATTCAACTTTTCCCTAACTACCCTATGGTTTCGTTGGCTAAATTAAGATTATCTGCCCATCTTCTTGAACACGGGCCTTTAACTAAAAGCCTTCTAGTGTCTTAGATGCTTCCTTGTTAGAGTAAAACAGCAAACGGCCACACAAAATGTCATCTTAACTGAGATGCTCTTAACTGTCGGTGTGTTGAAGCCCCTACCCCTATTTGCCTGAGCTTGTGCCTCATGTAGTCATAGGTCCCTTTGGAGCCAAGTTAGCCCTCAGTCTTCCTCGTTAGACCCTTCTTTTGCCAGTATCTCTAAAGTAACAACCTAAACACATCAGCAAACTCATCTTTCCATATTTCCTCATTTGTTGCATTCTGAGTAGGAGCACCCAAAGACATTGTAATTCCCATGGATGATAACTTCTTTACCTTCAACCTGCAAAGCACCAATTCCTCTGCTGTTAGCGCAGGCGAAATTACTGAACCTTTCCATCATTCATACTCGTTAGATGCTCTTGTAACATTTGTATTCACAATTTGATCCTATTCCCAGTCATCCATATCCACCTCATCATAGTCGAACTCCTCATCACCCTCAGATACATCCATCCAGACTGTCTTGCTCCATAGTACTGGGGGTGGGCTGTTCACTATCTTCAGTCGTGTTAATCTCTATAAAACCGATCCTCTTTGTTGCTCCACTTGTCCGGGCGGGAGCTTCCTCTTCACTTCAGGTTCCACAAACAGCTCCATGCTTTGTCCTGTGTGGAGACTCCATCTCTGGCCTCTCATACTCGAAGTGTAAGTGATGTACCGGTGAGGCTTCCCATCTTTACAGGCTCTTGGCAGCTGAAGGCCCTTCCAGCCGCCCTGTTATACCCTACCTTCCCCCCTTTACTTTTCTCTTCTACCACACAACCCTATCTCCCTTCTGAATCCTGAGCGTCCTCCAAAAGGCCTTAAAAATTGTGCCTCCAGTGATACCTTTGTATACTTTATACGTCCCCCACCCCTGTTGCTCAGATTAGACATGATGGACTTGCCCTTTTCCTACTATACAGCACTTAATGGCCACCTCACCCGTAATTGCTCCATTGTTATTTTTTTTTGTTTATATCCTGCTCCTGAACCCTGTCAGCCACCTCAATTTGCTCCTTTATCGCAGAGTCCGATCTAGTCACTGCTATTGGATTCTGCGTTATTATGGGCGTCTCAAACTGCCTTTTGTCCATGGGTGCATCCTAGATGCTCAGCAGTTCCAAGCTGACTTGCCCCATCATGTTCTGACTGTCACCGTAGCCAGGCCAGCTAAAGAGTACCTCATGTGGGCGATCACAACCCTCTCACCCTGCTGCGTTGACACCAAAAAACTATGGCAGCCTACTTAGTACCCCCTCTACCCGCACCAGCTGTTGCCTCATTCACGAGTGGCATCTGGGCCATCCAAGGTAAGGCTGCTATTTGCCTACATTGCCTGCCTGACCGTACTGCCCAGCTGCTGGGGACATACCCCGAAGCCCCTACACCCAGGGCCCTGCACAACAATCCTACCCGTGGCCGTGGTGGTGAACATGCCAACACCACTGCGGCTGCCCGTACTCCAACTCTAGGAGGGCCTTTTAAGCACGCCTACACCTTCTCCAATAGCCCCTGATTCAAAACATCCTTCAGACTCTTTCTGAAGCACCCTCAGTGCCTCCAATACTTTATTGGATTGCTTCATAATCCTTGAAACAAACTACCTTACCACTAATACAACCAATAAAGAATACTCTACACTCCCCTATAGCACCGCTCACCTGAACAAAACTACCACCTATTTGGGCTCCACTACCATACCTTCAGCTGCTCCCAACAGCTGAAGAGCGTGTTATGCCTTTACTCTGACCCAAAGACCCACACAGACACTACCCTACACCTAGTCTGACAATCCCGGTCCCCACTTCAGCCTGGTGAAGCGGGCCGCTCCACTCACTTGGGCTGGGGGGCATTCTGTATACTCGTCCTTATTCCCCGGGCCTCACTTGCTGCTTTTCTTCCAGTGCTGTGTCTCTTCTGTATATAATGGAGACTATGCTACGAAAGTAAAGCAGTACTATCCATGTAATTGAGCTCCATTCAACCGCTTCGACTTCAAACGATTTAGAGAGGCAAGCAAGTGAGGCTTCTTCCGAAAATAACTGCGACAAGCAGGATCGCTCCCTTTTTGTCTATAAATATTTGCTGAGCGAATATACGGACTGCTGTGCGGATAATTCTGTAAATCGTGAAATACATTCATGAGGCATCAGAAATATCGTAGCAAATATCGGATATCCGTTCTCTGTAATATTGCTGCATGTAGTCGGTATGTATTTTCAAGCATGCGTTGAACAGAGAGACGGGCTAAACTGATGAAGGACAATTCCTCCTCTACGTGGTATGCTGTGAAAGCACACGCACTTCTGAGCTGTGTGAGGCAGAAACCTGCAGCTTCAGAAATCGTTTCCCATGCATTATTGATCAAACAGAAGCCTCTGGTAGACGCAGCTTCTGAGATAAAAGCGCCCCTCCACACGCACGCAGCAAGGTACATTATGGCAATATGGGTGAGAATTTCACCTCGCCCGGTTTATTGACGCCCGATCGCGCGTCCCAGCCGCAGACTGGGCCGTATTTTCTATACAGGGCTGTTCCCTTGATCCTAATGAACAGGGATAATAGACGATAACACATGGGTGCGTGAACTAGAGGCGCATGTGATAAAGTACAATAAAAGCGTGATCCTGTTTATAGCCATGGCCGTCGTTGAGTGCATTTGGTTTGCACTGATCACGCGCACAGGCCGTGGGCAGACGCAGCCATCCCTGCGGGTTCATGTCACACTTGGAGACAAGGGAGGGATGTGCACCTGGGCCAAATATGGCTTTAGCTACAGGCTGCCATCTCTCCGATTCTCCAGCCGTTAAATGCCTGCTGACAGTTTCTTGGCCATTGATCATCAGGTCAATACCTCCATTAAAGAATGCATTAGCGCAGAAAGGGGTTTTTAAGGAAATCTGCATCGGCCTTTTAATCACCTTCCTTTCGTGCTGATTAATTTGTTGATTGCTTCACACTAGATTATTTGGAGTTGTTGAACTTGTGCTGCCTTTCTACTTGAAAAAAATAGTGGCCAATCCTTCCTTGAAGATACAGCTGTACCTGCAGGTTAAAATAAAACAATCAACCTTTAAAAGTCTTTGTTGCTGTGTTTGTCTTGAAACCCAACTGACTGCTTCTCATGAGAGATCTAGCACATCCTTGTGCAGGTTTTTGTCCGCTTCAGAAAATCTCTCCTTGAAGATGCTTCCATGTTGACTCTGCAGTGTGAAGTAGCTAAATAAAGCGTGGCAGGGTCTGTCCCACGAGGGGCATCCTTAATGAAGGTGGCATCAGTGTGGGTGGCACTGACACCCTAGTCCATGCCACCCACCAGCAGCAAAGTCAGCAGGTAAATGGCTGAAACTGTGCATGCACAAGGTCCATTTCAAATGGAATGTAGTCATCTCACCTAGAGTATAATTCAGATGCTCTAAACTGGCTTTTCTGGGGCTGGGGTACTGTGCATCCACAGCTCCTCTACCTTATTTTAAACTTGTAAATGGAAGAGTGTGGTCATGGACTCACATTTAAGCTACTCTTGCTTCGTCCAGACTTCTAGGTCAGGCTGGCAGCCAAAGTCAGCCACAGCCTGGATAGCGAGTAAGGAATTGAGCATGGTTGGCGAGTAGGGGAATCAGCCAGAGAGTTGGGTTGTTAAGCAAAAAGAAAACAAGTATTTGCAATGCAATAGGTCTTGCATTTTTTTGAGTTAGAGCTATTGACATTGTGAATTAATAACTGGACTTTTCTTTCCACATAAGTTGATCAACCCTGCCTCATAATTTCGTCATTTCCTGCCATATAAGTCCAGTGAGCCAGCATTTATCTGAAGCACTTCCTGTTACCTTCTTCCTCTATCTTGAAACATATACAATTATCATATAAACCTTAATCAGAAATAAACTTTTGACATAGAGTGTAATGCTCAAAACACCATTATTAAAATATCATTTTGGACATATTGGAGGGTGAAAGGAAAGAGGGAGTCAGGAGTAAAATGTAGAGGGCAAGTTGAGTAGTAACTGTGTCATGGGCCTTGGAGTAAGAAAGGAAAATGGTTGACTGGAATTTCGGTAGGAAAATACAGCAGTAATTGGAGTTGAATGAGGTCCGTAGGACTCTGGGCCCCAGTGCCACTGCACCTGTTGCTTCATTGATAACTAGGCCTCAGGAGAGAAAGTGGATGGGGCAGAAAAAGAGAAGCAAAAGCAATGCAACAGACAAAAGGAAGAAAGAGAACGGGGCGCAAAAAATTAAAGAAAGGAAAGAAAGAACAAGAAAATGAAAACACAACTAAGAGAAGCAATAGAGCAAACGTGTGAGACAAAAGGAAAAAGGGAAGGAAGATATCGAACTAAAGATAAAGAGGAAAGAAGTGTGAAAAGAAAGAGAAAAATTAACATTAACATTTGCTGGGTCCAAACAGAGGTGGCATGGTGGGCAAAAAAAAAAGTTGGTTTGGGATGCAGCAATTGCCAGTGGCTGAGATTACTTAAAGCAATCCATCCATCTCATTGTTGTGTATGCTTTGTAAAAAAAAAAAAAAAAAAAACAGATGGATGCCCTTATATGCACTTGTGCACACCTGATGAGGCATCTTTGAATGGCTTTAGTATTTAGAGAGACAGACATTGTTCCTTGCTGTATGTTGTGGTGGGCAAAAACAAAATGCAAATTACACTACAACAGACCAAAGGATGAAGAACGATGGTTGAAACCCCCTGTATGCTATGAACGTATTTTAAAGTATTTTTTTTGGATAAACAAAATTTCTTGGCTGAAGGCTACACCTAAATATGTGGTAGGCTCTTCGGCTGCAGTGTAACAAAAGTGCCACATTATTGGTGCAAATTTGGCAGTAGGTTTTCTTTTTCTAATTTAATTTTTTGTTCAACTTTCTCACATAAATGTGTTTTTCAAATATTTTTCTATTGCATCGAATTACATATTTCTTAATAAGGATATTAATTTGCAAATATTTTAATCTTTCAGCAATATTAAAACTTGGAACTAATATAAAAACTTAAAGAAACCCATGCACATCAACGTTCATTTTCGATAAAACAGAGTTAAATTACTCCAGTCATTGGAAATTCGTTCCACAGTTTTCAAGTTCCTTAGTTGTCAAATAAAAACAACCAGTGTTAGTTTCTACAAGATTGAATAAAGAGTCATCACATCAGTAACTTTCAGCGTTATCTTGAAAAAGATTTGTTTAGCCCTTTTTCACAAAAAACATCATGTGAGACAAACAAACAGCTTCTTCAGTACACTCTCGGTAACATTAAACTAACAAGTATATTTCTTGTTTCCACTGGGCTGTTTACCCTTGCCCGTGCTCCTCTTTTGATATGACGACTCTCTTTGCAGTGTTTTATTGTTGGAATGCAGCAATAAAATGGTGTGCATATTTTGTGTGTTGTGAGTGGACAAGTAACTGAAGGTGTTATTAGGAGCTACGTGCACACGAAGGTCTCTTGTGTGCAGACAAAAGACCAAGCAGAGGGAATAATAATTAACAGGATAAATGTGAAACTTCTAGGCCTTATGGAATGTTCCATGACTAGCTAGTTGCAGAGTCGGAATAATCCAATACCAAGCTGGCAAGCAGAAACAGAATAGGCCAGCCTCCAAGACAAGAGTGTCCTGAGATGGGAGGCGGAGAACAAGGTGAGAGGGCCAGAACACAATATGTAAGGTGGTACACACCCTTAGTTGCTTTAGAAAATGCCTTGTGGTCTACTTCCAAGAAAAGCGTGATGAGCCAAGCACAATGCTGCAGAAATTGTTGCGACTGGGGAGGCAATGAAGTGAACATGGTCAAACTTGTGAAGTGCAGAAATTACGTCTGACTGCCATCTTCAGAACCCTGTGAAGCGTTTGCATTGCAACTACTGGGAGCTGCAGGTAAAGGGTATTAGCATAGTCTAGTGTGTTGAGGAGCCTTGCACCTACCACTGAAGCCCACAGGTGCTGCTGAGAGAAAAAGAGAAGGATCTTTTTCAATAGTCTCATCTGGTGGAAAGATGACAAGACCACTGCGTCCACCCGGCCACCCATAGACAGCTCCTTATTGAAGTGGAAGGCAAGGTTTTTTTTTTTTAATCTTGACGTCCAGGGGTCAGGTTGGAGTTCATCTCACTGTGCCATAGGTTATGTTTGAGAGTTCTGTGTCTTGCTGGTAGGGACCTTCAGCAGGCTTTCAGGTGTCTGGATGGCAGCTAGACAGGACTAATGTTTTTGCTGAAGCTCAGCCTGGAGGTGATTGAAGCACAGGATCAGCTAGGAGTCCCTCACTAGTGACAATGAGCAGTGCTTAGTAGAAGCATATAGCTAAACGTCAACAGATCAGTCACTCTGTTTCATTCGGATTATCAAGTCAGAGTAACAAAAAAGTAGCACAGGTATTAAAGTATGCAGTTCTTAGGTTATTTGTTATTAGCTGACTTGCTTCTAGGCAGTGGAAATAAATTAAAAACAGATTTGCCATTGAAGATGTAGTAGTTTAAGTATCCCAGTATCTAGTTAAACTTGAAACTGCTATAACAGTGTTTCCCGCACTTTACAGAACCAAGACCCAATTTTAAGAACACCACATTTTCGTGATCCACCTAACTTAAATGGACATGAGGTGGAGCAAGATTTTTTAACACAATGACAGGAATTGTTTTTAAACGTCAGACCCTTCGCCACGCCCTTTATTATCAGACTGTGGCCAAGATATGCACTGCCCATGAAAGTGACAGATAGTGAACTGCAGTGGAGTCTAGAGCTGGAACATTTTTCACTCACAGTGGAGTGCTGGTTGTTTCTAAAAATCACAAGGCTTCTGACAAATCTTGATGTTGATACCAGTGATTCTAGAACAAATGAGAAACTCCTTCTTGAGCAGAGTATGGCAGTAAGGCCTTGTGTTCTTTTTTTGTGTTAAATGTGTTCATTTTAGTGCATTGGGGTTCAGAGTGACATCATAGACAACTTGAGCTTCGATCCTATCTATTTGAAGCCACTAAATACAGCCCCTTAATACACTGTTCCCAATCCATAATTCTATGTATTTACACCATATTCTAGAGTGATCATTTCCCCAAGTGCAATCTAATGCATATTTTACCCTGGGTACTTGTGACCAGGACCTGAGAGATGAAGTTGCTCTATATAAGGTAAATAGATGAGGTGGAGCAGAATAAGTTTTTGCGTCTAAGGGGGACTCGGAGCTGCTTGCAGAAGCCATGGAATTGAAGACTGAAAAGGTAAAGTTAAAAACATTGAAGGGCCCCATATATATCCTCTTTGACAGTGGTGCAGCAGATTCCCCTCTGGTAGGTAAAGAAATGCTGAGCTTAGATGTCTGTTACAGCAATGTTCTTTGGTGTCTCACCTACTGTTAAATTAAATAAAGAAACTAATAACAAAGTACAAGAATCTGATCAAATGGCAACAAAAAATCATGTACAGCAACTGAGACATATTGATCAAGCTATGCAAGAAAGAAATATCACCATCTGAAAACTAGATGCTACAGCAGTAGATAAGGCTGGGAAGACAATACTATTATTTAATTATTTAGGAGACTTAGATCACTTAGTCACCTTTTGTTCTTTCAGAACACTGAAACTGAGCGTGTATGCTTAAGACACATGAAGGCACTTTATGGGCAGTATTGTACCAGCGAGACACTCTTTCCTGTTAAACGGAGGAGCGAATTGAATAAGACTGCTTGGAACCAATGATCCTCGTCCAAGGTCTATTAGAACATTGAAATGTTGGGAGGTCCATTGAAAACAATGGAGTGCTTTGGGCTTCTAATGGTTGGTAGGAGCCCAGATCTCCAACATTTCAATGTTTTCATTCACACCTGTTGCTGTGAACAAAGCCCTCTTGGAGTCTGAGGTGATTTCAGTCCCCTCGGGCTCGTGAGACCTTTGTTTTATTCATTAGAACATTCTACCCTCTAGTTGCAGAATAATGTTATAGCCTTAAAGCCCTCAGTAGCTGGGTTATGCCTGCATTAAAGTCCCGCTCCCTAATTAAAGGCCCTTTCGAAAGGGCCTTTAATGCTGGAGCAGGGCTTTAAGGCTATAGTATCCTAAAGAAATACTGGCCTGGCTGGCCTCCACAATGTAGATTTGAATAGCTTCCGCTACTGGTGGACTGCAATTATTTTTTGCCACTGATTACAAAGACATGCTTCATATCTTGATTAGAAAAGACAATACCAGTGCCAGTTTACAATAAACAAAAAACGCATGGTCCTTCAAAATGCTCTCTGTTGACCCAGTCGTGAAAATTTTTGCAAAGGCTATATTGAAGCATTTTCAGGAAAGGGTCTAAAAAACCCAAATAGTATTTACTTACAGACTGATAGTTGTAAGCATTCCTCCACTACACGTCGGAGTGGCTTTGTTACTAATGGTAGTAGAGCTTTGGAAACAGTTGTTATGCCACTCTACTGCAAATTGACTCTTTTGAACCAGCATTCGACAATTTTATTATACTTAAGCTGAAATAGAAATCCACAGAGTTGGATTAAGGAGCAAGGTACTAGCAATGGCTCTACCGTTTGATCTTCTAAATTTTATAACTGCACTGCAGGTGACACTTCGGTGTATCTGAGAACCAGGGCGGAAGGCGTTCTCTACTTGGGCAAACTGGAACTGAAGTTAAAAAGGAAAGTGTATTTCAGAGAGTGATTAGCTTCTCTAGAGCTCAGCCTAGTTATTCTTGGGGGGGGGGGGCGAAATTCCTGTTATGATAACACAATCTCGCATTATGCTTATTAGTTGAAATCCTTGAAATTGTGCCATTGTCCTAGTGGTGTAATTATGAGTGCCTGTTATTTGTGGCACGTGAGATTTTTTGCACTTTCTGAGAGCAAAAATGCGTTCTCACTGCTCAAATAGACTCGAGTACGAATTTCTGCAGTATGTCTAGTTTTTTTAATGAATTTTGTTTAATTATGTTAAAGCAAATTATGGGGATTAATCACACTAGTAGTTTATTCCAGGGTTTAGCGCCCACTAGCGAGAGAATGACACAACTCCTTCAGTGTGCTTGCGGTGAAAATGCCAGCGATGTGCTTGTTGGTAGTTTTCTTCCTTCGTTGTGCTAGCCTGTTAATATAGACTTTGATTGTTATGACAAATTTGAGTCCAGTGTCGCCAGCCGTCCAAATGTGAAACTTTGTCTTCTTGATCACGTTAGCACGAGTTTAAGTAAAGCTCACTAAAGCTGTTGCGAAGCCTTTCGACTGAGTTAGTCTGAACTTTGGGCCATATGTATCAGAGGATTTTGCATTCACAAACGCTGTGAATCGCAAAATTCCACTGTTTGCTAATGCAAAATCGCCTTTCGTGATTTATGAAAGGAATTCGCAGTTCAATTTTAAGGAATCGCAAAAATAGCAATTCCTTAAAATTGCGACTCCCTAAATAGGTAATCGCAAATAGGGAATACCTATTTGCGATTACCTATTCACATGTATCATGCATTTCCTAAATGCGAATTTGGCATTTTGGAAATGCAATTACCACAAACTCAAGTTTGATAGTAAGCATGTGCAATTTTTAAAAATGCATTACAAATGCATTTTTAAAAATGACATGTAGCGCACGTGTGCGCTTTACATGTCCACAAACATGTTTGTTGGGATGCATCAAAATGGGCCTTAGGCCCCAAGCACCCTGGGGTTTGCATTACCTAATTTGCGAATTCTTAACAGGAATTCCCAAATAAGGTAATGCAAACCTATTTGCGCCTATGGGCCTATACCCATAGGAATGAATGGAGTCCCATTCCCTAATTGCGATTCGGTAATAGCGTTTGCGACTTTTAAGAAATCGCTATTACTGAATCGCAATTTTCATACATCCCATTTTGCATTTCTTAAATAGCGATTTCTTAAAAATCGCTATTTAGGAAATACAAACCGGGATGATGATACATCTAGCACTTGGGGCCAGATGTAGCAAAGTTGGAAATTGCGACTTGCAATTTGCGAGTCGGAGGGACTCGCAAATTGCAAGTCGCAATTTTCAATGCCGAACGGTATCTCAGACACCGTCTGCGAGTCGCTATGGGTTCGCAAAGACCCACCTCATTAATATTAATGAGGTGGGTCGCAAATTGCGGCCCCATAGCGACTATAGGCACTCGCTAACATGGAGGCCTGCTGTAGTCAGCAGACCTCCATGTTCGTGACTGCTTTTCAATAAAGCAGTTTTTTTTTTTTGTTTTTTTTAAGTGTAGCCCGTTTTCCTTAAAGGAAAACGAGCTGCACTTAAAAAAAAAAAAAACGAAACCTTTAGTTTCG
This sequence comes from Pleurodeles waltl, assembly GCF_031143425.1. Lineage (NCBI taxonomy): Eukaryota > Metazoa > Chordata > Amphibia > Caudata > Salamandridae > Pleurodeles > Pleurodeles waltl. The sequence continues at coordinate 675,103,524 of NC_090449.1, read as the reverse complement.
GTATTTTTTCAGGGCAGGTAGTGGTCCCTTGGACCACTACCTACCCTGAAAAAATAATTTGTGGTCCATTCACAAAGGGGAAGGGGTCCCATGGGGGCCCCTTCCAATTTGCGAGTGGGTTACCATCCACTTGAAGTGGATGGTAACTGCGACACCATTTGCGACCGCATATGCGGTCGCAAATGGTATTGCATACCACTCCGAATCGCAAATAGGAAGGGAACACCCCTTCCTATTTGCGATTCTGAAATGCATATTGCGAGTCGGTCCCGACTCGCAATATGCATTTCTGCATGGCAAAGAGGCATTTGCGCCTCGCAAACGGCAATTTTCGCAGTTTGCGACGCGCAAATCCTTTGCTACATCTGGCCCTAAATCTCATACACTTTTACCTCAGCCATCCCTCAGCTCTCGCGAATAGGTCAAATTGCATTTTTCCTAATTCGGTGTTATCGGATATTTGGACACTAAAAAGTTTGGCTGCTTCCCTTCCCTGTGGATTATCATCTATTTTAGTGCCAGCATGCTCCTGCTAAGATTTGTCCCCGAACAGACACTTTTAATTAAACAATAATCTTTAATGGGTGTCTCACACTGTTAGTTAATGCCTTTGCCCAGAGGGCACAGATTCTGTGCTGTTTTTAGTATTTCTTCTTTACCACCGCACACTGTGGTTCCAAGGGCTTAATGCACAGCACGGAATTAGCAAGAGAGAAAAAGAAAGGATCATACCCACTGTGCCAGTTTTTAAAACCCTGCCACTCATAGGACTACTGAAAGTGGCAAGGAAAAATACACGAGTGCGCGCTGTTTTTTTTTTTTTTTTTTTTAGACATTCAGAATTCCTATAGCCTAATACATATCCTGCCTTCTGCAGCGATTCTTAATTATGTGTTGTAAGGCTGACGGCCATTTCCAGGTTGAAATTATTAGTTCTCATACTTAGTGTGTGAATCAGAGATTCATCTGAAATGTTATTTTAGCAAGATGTTAGACGTTTTCTTTTGTCTGGGAGCAAATTGCAGTTCTCACTCGTTCTCAGTCTAAAATAAAGCTGCCGAGATTATAGTGAAGGCACATTTCTCTTGCAGGGTGGCTTTCTTATGTGTAAATTATACTGCAAAAAGACACTCTTTTTAGAAGTTCAGTGGTCTTGATGTTAAGTTGTTATTATGCTTATGATAGTGACAGCGGCTGTGTATCAACAAACTTCAACATAGCGCACTGGTGTGACCTGTTGTCTTTTATAAACGTGTTTTTTTTCTTCCTCTTTGCTGCAGTATTAAAGATAAACTGATTTTAAAAAAAAAAAATGTTTTTCTCTTACTTCAGCAAACCTTGAATGGTTCTGGTAATGTCAACAAGTCTGTTGTTTAGCCATTCACTTCCCGTTTTGATCTTCATATACAAAAGTCTGTTCTTTGTGCGGTTACCAGACCACATGAACACGACTGATGTTTGGCATCAAGTTTTTCTATTAGTTTGTGTAACTTTGGACATCAGATAGTTACTCTAATAGTAAACTGCCGGGCACTTGATGCCCATTACTGATATATATATATATATATATATGTGTGTGTGTGTGTGTGTGTGTGTGTGTGTGTGTGTGTGTGTGTGTGTGTGTGTATATATATATATATATATATATATATGTGTGTGTGTGTGTGTATACATATATCCATTCCCTACTGGCAGTCACCATCAATCCATTCCCTACTGGCAGTCACCAGTTATACCTAGAACCTAGTTTCCATAGGAAGTGCGTTTTTTGTTTTGCAAATAACTTTGGCGGTGCGTGACAAATTTTCAAGAAAGTTTCGAAACGTATACTTTGGTCAGTTCAGCTGCTGTCTTGAAAGTTTTGGTGTGGTTGGTCAAGTGGGACATGAGAAAAAGGGGGGTCCCGAAAACGCATTTTCCCCATTCATTTTTCCATAGGGTCTTTAGACATGCCTACAGCCTAAACCGCTGAACGGAACTAAACCAGATTTGGAGGAAAGATCCTGTTCCGCAGATTGTGCTTTTTGTGATTTGTTGTAAATTAGTTCAGTAGTTTTGGAGATATTAAAAGTTAAAAAATATAGATATCTTAGGACCCAGTTCCACTACGGATTGATCCGCTTAGAGAAGCCCTGGGGACCACCACCTCACTGGGGCTTATTAATTACCGTATTTTCCGCACCATAAGGCGCACCGGATTATAAGGCGCAGTCTCAATTACGGGATCTATTTCTGTACTTAACCCATACATAAGGCGCACCGTATTATAAGGCGCATGCTAAAACATACGGTCTACAAAAAAAGGTAACGGTGTTCATAGTGTTGTAAAAACTGGGCCTCGTAAGCATGTCTCTTCACTGGTGCCATTTTCGGGGGTCCTTAGACAAACAAATGTTGTTTTGCAGCATACCGGTAGTATACCTACCAGAGGAGTGGAGAAGGTAAACATACGTACTGTACGTATTACGTAATGTTCTCTGATTGGTTTATCGCTTCCAGCTTACGTAGTGTACGTATTACGTCCCTGTGTCAGCGAAAAATGGTCCGACAGTCAATCAAGCAAAGCGCTTACCAAAGTCGCACAACAACATTTTTACAGATTTTGGAACTCAGTGCACACATAAGGCGCACCGGATTATAAGACGCACGGTCAATTTTTGAGAAAATGTAAGGCTCCTAGATGCGCCTTATAGTGCGGAAAATACAGTATATGTAAGTGCCTACCATCGGGAGGTAGCTGTTTGCTTCTGCTTGGCGGGAGCTGAAAGCTCCCACCAAGCAAAAGCAAACATTACTGCACTTTAAGCAAGCAATGGCTGTTAAACAGTTTCTGCATGCTAAAAGCGGAGTTTTCGTCTCTTTCCCTGCATGCAATTATGTGTGCAGGGAAAGAGATGAAAACATTGCTCCTGCAAGCAGGCATCTACTATTTAAAGCAGCTCCCTGCTTGTCGGAGCAGTGCCGGGGTTCGCAGGAAGCGGGGAGCCGGCTAGGACCGCAGGGCCTTCAGGCTCCCCCTGCGGTCCTGTGCTTTCACCAAGCATCTTGCTTGTGTGCCGCTTTGAAGTAGTTCTATGGAGAGACCATTGCAATAACAATAGCAATGGTCTCTCCATAGAATGACTTAAAGCAGCATACAAGCAAGATATTTGGTGCAAATGTTATAATGAGGTTTTGATGCACAACAGAACAGAGTCGTCTGGCCTACTGGTAAAGCTGTTGGACTGTCACTCAGTAGGTTGAAAGTTCAAATCTTGGTATCTCTTGGCAGTGTGGCTGTTTATTTATTTGTGTTTAGAATATTAAACATTCCTAGTAATGGAACTTTTATGTCATTTTCTACCATCACCATATATGGGTTGAATCTCTTGGAGATATTTGGACACTGCACACTAAGGAGTCATCTGTGGCCTAGTAGTTTATGTTTCAGACCCTCACACAGAAGGTTGAGGGTTCCAGTCTAGGTGTCTCAGTTGTCTTGTCTCAGCTTTAAATTCTTTTAAACTTCAAAAATGTAAGGTACATACTGAAAGGTGATCTCACTTTTTTTTTTACTTGTCAAATACATTTTTTGCTATTTTTCTGAACATTTTTCATTGTAAGTGGCACAGGGATGGGTGGTTATAGGTGGTTGGCCTGTGGCCAACCCTTGGCACACACGGCCAAAGGCCGTGCGTGATGCGAGGTTGAGCGGATGTAGGGGGTTGGCTGCACGGCCTGGCTGTAGGACAGGCCCTGCAGCCAACCATCACCACGTACGGCCAATATCCATGCATAGCGCAGGATTGGCTGGTTATAGGAGGTTGTCTGCAAGGCCTGGCCTGTGGCCAACCCCCACCTCGCAAGGCCATGGTTGGTTTAATGTATAGTCATTAAAATTACTTTGCGTTAAAAAAACACATTGAAATTTAATGAAAAAAACAGACTACAAGGACGCTATAGCTAGGAAATAGAATTAAGAAAACATAGGCATTCACATAAAAAAACAAAGGTTACAGGGCCATTATATTTAGGTCCATTGAATTTCAGCAGTTAGTTATTTCAAGTAACTGTAACTTTCATCCTAATGTAACTATAACCCAGTCCCTTGCCATGCACTGCTAATTACCCCAGATATTTTAGCACTCATGACAACTTTTATAACGTCATTAAAAATATCAATGAAACATTAGCAGTCAAATTACTGAAGAGAAAACTGTGCATGGCGGGGGCATGAGTTATAATTTCCCTAGGGCACGAGTTATAGTTACTTGAAATAATTCTATAACTGCTAAATTTCTCTGTTTTTGTGTGAGTAAATTCAGAACTTAAGTATAACGCTCCTGTAACCTTAGTGTTTTTTTTTTTTTTTAAGTGGAAAACAAATATATATATTACCTACTGGCGGTCGCCAGTAGGTAGTTATAGTTAGGACCATGTTTCCATAGAAAAAGTGTTTTTTGACTTGCCTATGTCTTTGGCAGCGTTTGATGAAAATTTCGACAAAAAAGTGGCCTGGTGATTCTTGTTGCACATGGTAAGTTTCGGGGTGATCCGTCAAGCGGGGACAAAGAAAAAGGGGGCTCAAAAAACATTGTGTTTCCCATATTAATTTTCATTGAACCTGTCAGCACTTCTACAGCCTGAACCACTGGACGGAATTACACTAAATTTGGCAGAAAGCTAGCTGCCGGTAAGCAGATTGTGCTTTTTGTTATTGGGTGTAAATCCGTTCAGTAATTTAGGATATATTAAAGAGCAAATACATTTGTATATCTCTAGACGCAAATAATTGGTGAAATTTGCGAATTTTTGCAATACGTGTGCGAAAATAAGGGTTGCAATTGGTTGACCACAACCTGACTAGAAAGTTGTGACTGCCATTTTATTTCACGGGACATGGTCCCCGGGGGTGAAAATTCTAATTGAAAGTGGCATAAGGGGTCATAGTGAAGGTATCCTGAACCTAGGAGTGTGAGATAGGTGTGTTTTAGGGGACAATTATAGGTTTAATATTATTTTGCGTCACAGTGTGCAATATTAGTGAAAATTTGCAAATGTTAGTGAGTTATTTGCAAAATATTTGCGATTATGGAAAAATTTGAACGAAAAAACACTCATTAATACACAAATTCATACAATCATACATGCACTCAGAGGCCCAGGTGCCCACTCACACACCCACTCATACCCACTTTCAGACCCCATCAGACATTCACACACCCACTCACACATCCACTGACAGAGACAGGCCCTGTGGCCAACCTGAGGTGTGCACGGCCAAAGGCCATGTGTGGTGCAGATTTGGGTTGTTATAAGGGCTTGGCTGCAACCCACCTTTGACCGTGCGCAGCGGGGTTGGAATATTGTATAGTAATTAAGACTACTTTACGTAAAAAAAAAAAACACACATAGAAATTCACTGAAAAAAACAAAGGTTACAGGAACGTTATAGTTAGGTTCTGAATTTACTCATACAGAACCATAGAAATTCATCAGTTATAGTTAGTTTTTTCAAGTAACTATAACCTTAACTATAATCTTATAACTATAACCTTGGCCCTAAGGTAACTATAACTCGTGCCTTCGCCATACACAGCTAATTTATCCACATATTATGTCATTGATGAGATCCTGTGTGCCATCTTTGATATCACTGCAACGTTTGCAATAACATTATTGATAAGAAAGCTGTGCATGGCAAGGGCATGAGTTATAGTTGCCTTATAGCTTGAGTTATAGTTACTTGAAAGAACTATAACTGCTGAATTTCTATGGTTTTATTCAAGTAAATTCAGAACCTAACTGTACTGTCCCTGTAACCTTTGTTTTTTTTCAGTGATGATATATTATATATGATGTATCTTCACATACAAACATTGAAAAGTTCAGAATTCGGTATCTGATTGATTAAATGGTCAATTGGAGACAAATGAAAAAATAAAATTAAAATTAAAAAGATTCATATCATCTATTTCCCTTTTTCCAGGTAGCCCTTGTATTTCCCAACAATGATCCTGCTGCTTTCATGGTTGCGTTTTACGGCTGCTTGCTGGCAGAAGTTGTTCCTGTTCCCATTGAAGTGCCACTTACCAGAAAGGTAAGACCAGTTTCATTACTAGCTCTAGTGGAAATGTCCATTGCTGCACTGTTTCAGTACAAACTTTAGTTTAACGCTGAGGTGAAATCCATTCAGTAGTGGAGAAAATGTTTCTGCTTTCAGCACATCTGCATTTCTAACACAGAATTACAAATCACTTACGGAGGAGTGTTGCATATAAGCAAGAAAAGTAATGTGCTGAATTGCAGTGAAAATATACCATTAATGCAGATAAAAATGTTACTCTTTTGGTTGATGATTTCGTAAGTAATCAGCTCCTAAAATTTCCAGTTGCTTTTTGGGAGACAACCCATTTGGAGACAAGGAAGTCAGGGTTTCCACTAGTGTTGATGGGCTGGTTATGGCAGAATAATATCAGTGAGGGAAGATTTTAAGTGCTTTCACGCAACTGAGATACATTCCAGTTGCAGACTAAACAGAAAAGGATATCTTCCCCAGTTTGGAAAGACTGAAAACTTGTGGGATGGGCACCAACAAAGCAATGCAAAAGAGACACACAGTAGGGACCTGAAAGATGACAGTGGAATTGGGCTCAATCTCACGAGGAGTAAGGTCATGCAACTATGGTCTCTAATCAGGTGAAGTGTGAACAAATTAATTGCGGTCCAGAATATCCATGAGTTTATGAAGTTGTAGCACAAGGTGAGAAGATATAGGACAAAGCACCCTAGAAAGGTCAAAACAGATCAATAGCTCAGGGAGCACAATCTGGCAATGCAGGTGATTTTTAGGTCGGAGCCCACCAGACAGCATAGCTGTCTGGTATGCTAAAGACATCTTGGGACCATTCTAAAAGTGTCCCTGGGAATACATTTGACCCATTGTTTACCATTGGCTTTCTGTTTTGTAACTTACATTTCCTTTCTTTCTATGTGCTGGCTTTATTTGTTTTAGATTGTCAAACTAGAGTTTGTCCTTTCCCGTGCCCAAACCTTATTTACAGTATCCTTTGAGTGCTCCCTTTCTGTAAACAGTCCTTTAAATCTCTTTAAATCTTGTTCTTATCTTGTCACATTTGCTGTGAATTCAAAGACAGAGGTCAAGTGATAGGTTCCATCTTCTGATTGAGCTTGGTGTTCACTTTTCTTTCTCTAACTTCAAATTCAGAGGATTTATGTGATAGTCATGGTGGCTGCAGGGGGTAATTATGATGTGTAGTAGGTACAAATATTTTCATAACATCAAAATAAAGCAATACTCTAGGCGATGACATTGCCACACATTATAGTTTGTGCTCTGTATACTTTTATCAGTAAAACCGTATGTATGTACAAATGCCATGGTAATTTCAGTTGAAGATGTGTTGTCTGTAATGGCAGTATGCTGCCACACCATGCCTACTCCACTTTACCCCACTCCACACCACTCCATGCCACTGCACTCTACTCTGCGCCACTCCACTCTATACCACGGCACACGGTCACTGCACTCTACTCTGCAACATTCCACTCTATCCCACTTCAGCCTATGTCTCTACTCTGCATCACTCTATGCCAATGCCCTCTACCCCACTCTACTCTACTGTGCACCACTAGGCTCCACGCAATGCCACTCCACACAATGCCACTCTCCTCAGCAACCCTGCACTCTATGCCGTTGCACTATGCCAGTGCACTCTACTCTGTACGGATCCACTGTACGCCACTACACTCTACCCTTCACTACTCCACTCTAACTTTAACCATTTCCCTCAAGGCTACTTCACTCTTCTCTGAAACAATCTATTCTGCACCACCCCATTCTGTCACTACAATTTATGCTGCACCACTACCCTCTGTGCCACGCTACTCTGTGCCTCAGCGTTCTACTCTAGTCACTTCTCTCAGTGCCAATGCACGCTTATACCATTTGACTCAGAAACAATGCATTCTACACTATTGCTTTCTACGCCAGTCTATTCTGCTTCACTGCACTCAGCACACCACTCTGCACCACTGTACTCTATACCGCTGCTCTCTACCCCCTCTACTCTGCACTACTGCACTCTAAACCACTCTACTATTCACCACTGCACTCTACGAGTCTGCTCTGCAACACTGCACTCTGCCACTGTACTCTGTTACTGCAGTCTACTCTGCACCACTGTTCTCTTTCCCAACATGTGACAATGCAACCTTCTTGCAACCTTGTCTTATAATGCTGCTATGTTTCATGAGAGCATGCCAGTTTGCTTTAAATGCATCCAAGAAAGTGTTGTTGTGGTTAATTGTGAGCATCTTTTATTTCGCAAGAAGTCAAAGCTCCGCTTTTGTCAGAAATAATCCTCAAGTTGTACTCTGAATCAGAAGGTGAAGCATAAACTGAGAGTGGGACTGCGAACAGTGGGTTGGAGGTGGAACAAGAGAGGATGCTGGAGGGAGGGGCTTGGGCAAAACAAATTACAGTTTAGATGTGTTCCAGATCCTCATGGGCCCATTTAAAGCAATTGTGTTCAAAGATAGTTCCAAGTCCAATTAGGACATAAAAAGATATACTTTAACTTCAAAAAGAATAGTGACAAATCTTATATAAACAAACGAACAAACTATTTAAAGTAAAAATTAAGATAGTGGAACAGAAGGTTTCTGTTAGTTCGTATTCGATCAACCTCTGTACAAAACTACGCTTGTGTTATTTTAAGAAAATTGTAAAGCGCGGCACTGTGCAACACACTGATGCCTTCATCCTGGTGGATTTCAGTGACGGTTTTGTGGGGGGCACTTGTTTGTCTTCCTGAAAATATAGGGGTTAACTGCCTCTGATTATTGTAGGGGTTTTTAGCATAGCTGCAGAAGCCTCGCCTTTGAAGTGCACCCACAGGTGCCGCCTTAAGGGGTTCGCATAGTACTCTTGTCATGGCTGCCAATTGTTTAGGTGATGAATGAGGGCTAGGTACATGATAAGCCAGAAGACTAATTCTGATAGAGACTTCTAGATTCCTTACATATTAGATAGTCTCTACCAGAAAGATTAACTAGGATTAAAAAAAAAATAGTCGTTAAGAGGCTTTTGTCTGCTGGTACATGGTTATGCAGGTTTCTCCCTGGAGTACTGACTTGAAAAAAAAAATCAGCATGAACATACGTAGCTACAGTGCTTTGGTGTGGTGGGGGGGGGGTGCATAGGTGCTTTGCAGTCGGACATGGATATCCCCTCAAGTGGTCACTCTAGAGCAGTGGTCTCCAAACTTTGTAATGCCACACTCATTCCCCCCCGACCCCCCACCCTCAGTTGAAAAATAAAAATCATTGGGCCCCCCTTCAGAATTTTTTCACAATTATTTTATAAAGATGGCAATGATTAAATATGTCTAGATGTATTTAAACCTTGCAGTTAAGTAGTTAACTTTTTAAAAACGCAATAACATGTTTCTGCTTAAAACAAAACATTGTTATTTGTGTAATGACTGTTTTGACCAGAGCTTAGCGCCCCCACCTGGGATCACTTGGGCCCCCCCAGTTTGAAGCCCCCTGCTCTTGAGGCTCTCACCTGGCCATAAGTCATTGTAAGCAAGCTTAGAACCACATTGTCTTTAAAACTAAGGGGTTCTTTGTTTGCGGGTGGCATGCTTAAGATTGAACAGTTACATTAGCATGATCGGAATCTCCAGGATCCCTTAACATATTTGTATTGGCTACCCCTTCAAAGCCTGAGCCTCGTTAGGACTAGTAAGCGTAATGTAATTTAATTCTTTTGTTAAACCATTGTGGTAATATCTCTGTGAGCTGTTTTTATTACGTCTCGCGGTCACTTCTGAAAAGAACGAAGTACAGCTCATGCCGCATGATCAATCCAAAGAGTAATGTGCGTCGAAGTTGCGATTTGCTTCCGGCACGATCTGAATTAATGTCATTGGAATGACAAGACAGCACACCGCGTGCTCCTCTCTACGCTTTGTCACACTCCTGATGGCGGGGTCTGTATGCTCCTAGACGCACGTAGGCTGCCCCTGTCGCGCACTCCTGTCGTCTCATCTCCCAGTCAGGCCAGAGACGGGCCATGCTAAGCGCGCTTTCGACGGTCGCAGTCGCCGGGACCTGTAACCCCGCGAGTTCAGCTTTGCATGCAGGAAGCAGGCCTTCATTCCAGGAGATGCCGTGAGCACGGTTCAGCTGCGAGGCGGCCTGTGTTTTTGATGGATTGCTCATTTGTTGCTCGTTAGCTTCCCTGCTCGAGGGGTTAGATTCAGACAGCGGGGAGAAATGTTGTGATTGTACAAGTACACAATGCCACACTATTTCTGATTTCTTTTCTCGCGCCGAGTGCCTAGTAATGCCAGATTGCTTTACTATTTTGCATGTCTTTAAACCAGCTATGTTATATTGCAAACAACGAAGCTGCTGCATGAAATATTTATTGGGGTTAGCATTTCCTGTTGGTACTGTTTATGGTTCATAAATAATGGTTCAAATAAAGCGCGGATTTTGCAACACTGTTGGACAATGAACGCTCTTTCATCCATTGCCCGTGTTTGAGTTCGCCTGTGCTCTGCTCTTACAAGTGTGCTCTTGCATTTTCTTGTTTGTTCTGCTCCTGTATGCTCCTATTAGTACCCCAATGTCCACTCCTCTTCTACTTGCTTCTGTATTCTCTCCCTCACTGCTATAAAAGCATTTAGCTGTCCCTCCTCTAGGGGCACCCTTAGTGCCTTCTGCTGTGTCTTCTCCTACCAGCACTCTAGTGTCTGATGTGCTTTCATTCCAGGGGAGCTTTCCTGTCCATTCCCTGTCTCTGGCGGCCCTCAACATTTTGAACAGGTGCACCACCAAGGCTGGGATTGTGCACAGCCTGATGCACCCGCATTCACAACGTTATCGAAAAGGTTGACACCTGTGTGCCTGTCTAGAGCCTAGTTACTTAAGTTTTGGCGACGATGTTCCAAATAACAATGACCTGCTAGGTCACTGCAATTTTTCAATACATGGAAAACGAATGAATAAAAGGGGAGACAGCAGCAGGATTTTCAGTGTTCTGAAATGGAATATCACCTCAGTGAGAATGATGTTGGAAATGGCATATTCACACACTCTTCCCCTATACATTCCTCTCAGTGATTTAAGCCGCTGTCTCAGACATCTGTTTGTAACCTACATGTCCTCATGCCTCAACCATTCATGTTCAGTCAGCAATGAACATTTGTACAGCTCTGCAATGCTGGATCTGTCCTGAAGAAACAAATGGTTGCGCTTATTGCCTTTAGGAGAGAGAAAAGATTGCTTTGCTGTTGCCATGCTTTCCTACTCTGTGAGGAGCTTAAGCTTGCACTGCCTTGTCCTAATTATCTGCTTATGATGATGCTACCCTAGCTGTATCTTTCATCTGAAGGTGGGAAACTTGCATGGTGTCTCTCCAAGGTGTAGCTGTTGAGTGAAGAGGACTGTTTCCACCTCTGTTTGCTCATCGCATAAAAAAAACACAAAGGGTAATTTGTATGCACTTGCAAAACATGCCCAGGCCAGTCAGAAGTGTTTTTTTTTTGGACACAGGCAGAACTAGTTGCGAGGACCTGTTCCAGAGACCATTCCAATCCCCACTTGACCAAACTGTGTGACCCAGTGCATCTACTTTTCTTCACTCTGCTTCCTTGTCAGTGCTCAACACATTTGAAAGCAATTTGAAATAATATAGTTCAGAATGTGCACTAAACAAAATCGTTTTTTGTATATGGTATAATAATATAGACTAGAATATTTCTCCATCTATAACAACTTTAAGGCAGTCAGGGGAGGTATAAGACAACGACTTGTGACTTATGTCAGTAATAAGAGTTTCATTAGGGCAGAAGGGGAAATAATGCAATATCCATCCAGGATCTGAATTGCACAATGTTTAATCAGGAAACCTGGTTTTAATCCCAGCTTCAAAGATGACCAACCAGTGTCACCCTAGGCAATTACTTTTCTCCACTGTGACTCCTTTTCAACGATCACCATGTTTGAGAGCAGCTTGAAATAGTTCTGGATGAACACTGTACAACTACCTCTGTCTTGTGCATGGTTTAATTGACTATAATGTTGTTCCATCTTTAAAAATAAAAGATTTAAATAAGAGGAAACAAGGCAATAGACTTACCTCTTGAGTCATTAATAGAATTGTCACAGCCTAAAGGTGTGATTCACTAATTTTAATAAAAGTCACTTGCAGCAGTGATAAAATATAAGGGGCTAAAGTGAAAGAATTGTGGCGTGGCCAAGATGGCGTCGGACTAAGATGGATTTGTAGTCCTTCTACCGCCCGCGCCCATCAAAACCTCATCTAGTGGCATCCCGAGCCCAAAGAGCCCCGGTCTCATCCCTGCTCCCAATCTCCCTCCACACCCCCACCCGCATGCCTATTGAACGCTTCTACAGCCACTGGGGGGGGAGGGGCGCTGCAGCGGCTCCCAGCAACATACGTCCAGGGCTCCATGCGACAATCGGACGCTTCCAGAAATAGTGGCCTCCAGGGCTGACTGCGCTCCCTTGGGTGCCTCCTGGTCCTACTGCTGTGCTCGACTGATCTGAACCTGTATTCGCTGCCGATCGCCTGGCTCGGAGGCAACTGTTCGGTCGACTGTCCCGGTCCCTGGATGGGACCTGCCCAACTCACACCTGCGATCTCCTCTCTCTGTGAAGGCTACCAGAGAATACACCTGGCTAGGGAGCAGCACCTAGCGTCCGTCCACCGCTGCACCGGTGAGAGCCAGGCAGCGCCACTGTGAACAGGGCAGAGCGGCCTCAAGATGAACTGTGGAGCAAATCGCCTGCCCGTGGCCACCCAAGGGCCCAGCCACAGGAGCCTGAAACTCGGTGAGCCCTTGCGAACTGCGTGCTACTTACCAGCACTCCCCCTGTAGTTCCGCAATAGCCCTCTGCTCAGACCATCTTTCTTGGCCTATTACTAAGCGACATGCACCAGGCCTTCCACGCATTCCTGCACAACGCCAGTGAGCTCACACTCCATTGAATAAAGATGTGCTGCATTGGCTGATTGTTGTGGCCTAAGGCCCCTCCAGAGCCGCATGCCAGTACCCCCCCACGTACCAACCCGGAGGCTTGCGAGCCTGAAAAGTGTGCCTACCCGCCCCCTAGCAGGCGCTGGAGAGGAGCAAAGCTGTGACCCCGGACTCCCCGACTAAAACAGGCTGGATAGCACAGTGGGCCTCCTAAACTTTGGCTAAAGCACGGTAGGCTTCAAATGCTGAAACAATATCGCCACTGCTTTCTGTTGGCTGGGAATAGGGTCTACCCCCCTACAGACATGACGAAACAACCCTCCTAGCGTCCGAGCCCTGTCCATCGCAAGGTAACACCTGGATATCGTAATGGGACTCTTAACTCAGCCGTCACATAGACACATCTACGTGTAAAGAGATCTCGCCGAGGTGGTCATAAGTGACCTCACCTGCACTAAATGCTCCAACGCTTCCTACCCATAGTAGGCAGCGAGACCATGGCAAGCACTCTCCCTGGCAGGACCCACCCTCAGACCCTGTGATCTGACCCTGTATTGTGCAGAACGCACACCACCGCTGAACGCAATGACTGCCTCCACTGGATGGGCCTTGGACTCACAGAGCCTCTCCTCAGCGCAGCCCTAATGGGGCATTCTCTGATTTTCCTGACACCGAGACCTTACTGGGGGCAGAGGGGGGATCCCAAGGCACAAGTCATATCCAATACATAGTGAAAAGCAACAACCTTGGCCACCTCCTTCCTCCTTTCATTGACCAGCCTGGTATCACCCTTGGCCCTACAGCCACCTGGACCTACTGTGGCGGATTAGCTCCCCAGAACCTCGTGGGGCCAACTGCTTCTTCCTTGGACAAGACATAGCCCTCATGGATCCCTCTATCCCCGCGAATATGGCCTCCTTGAAACATAAAAAAGACTAATCGGTTCAGGAGAAGCTGACTCACTCCACTCACTATTTTACTTTGCCATCCAATGGCTTCAGGAAGGTCTTAGATCGTTCCATGAAAATGATTCACAGTGCTGCTGCTGATCTACCAGCCAAAGCATTTAACCTGATTAAATCAGGGCTGCAGATTCTTAACTTTAACATAGGACCACACCAACATGTTTTAAAAAGGACTTTAAACAATTGGCTCAATTTCATGGAACAGTCTAAGATCTTCCTGAAGCCATTAAATGGCAAAGTAAAAAAAAAAAGTGGTATTATTAACAACACACCAGGGCTACATGAAATGGAAGGTGAATTGGTATAGTTTTATTCTTAACACAACTAGGATGTGTCTGAGTACAATCAAATAGGGATGCTTCCTATTTCAATATTCTGTCCTGATGATGACCCACCTGAATTAATTTCTTTGATTGAGGTCGAAACGTCAACATTGTATTAGAAAATGTGGGTTGGCTTTTGAAACATTCAGCAGGCTCACAGTACCTATGGTTATAGGTGCTTATTTGAGACCTCATGCTTTTAACCACAGTTTGGTTTTAGTTTTCATGTAAATAGCACTGCAACACTTATACTAACACATAATTCACTTACACTGCACCGTTATTCAGGAGCACCTCGATTACTTTAAATTGTGGAATTTAAGTTTCTAATAAATGTGATAAATTACTCACAATCGTCATTGGTACAGAAAGTTCTTTATGGTACAACCACTGTTGTGGAGGTTAATTCATATCCTTCCCCCGGAGGGACCAAAAAATGTTTCTGTTACATTAATCCCTTTATACAGCTGAGGTTGATACAGCCATAGACTCCTCTGCTTACTTGGACAGGTGCGACCTCACACCGCTTCCCCAATCTGAAGCGGAGGCCCTTGATAAACCTATCCGCATAGAAGAAATATTGTCACCTGTCGCCTGGCAGAAACTCATGAATTCTCTAGGTCCCAATAGCTTTACCCCACTCTTCTACAAAATCTTCTGCCCAGAACTTGCCCTGTTCCTCACAAGGATATTCAGCTCCTTTGCAGACACCAGCTCTCTCACTGACACTATGGTTGAAGTGGCTATCAAAGTGATCCCAAAGTAGAGCAAGGACCCAATTGCCTGTGGCTCCTACAGACTCATATCGCTACTTAATATAAATACTGAACTATTCACCTGAACCCCCGCATGCCTGGCGGGCCCAGATCAGGAAGGCTTTGTCCCCACCAGACAATGCAGAGACAACACAAACCGCCTCCTGCATCTAATGGACAACAGAAGGCCCTATCTATTTGAGACACTTTCTTGCTTCTGCTTCTGTCCCAAGCTGATGAGCTGGATCAATTGTGCCTACAACTTGCCCAGGGCCTTGGTCCGAGTGAACGGAGTGTCTTCCTAACCCTATCCTATTGGACGAGGAATGAGACGGGTAACCCACTGTACCACCTCCTCTTCACCCTCTAAATGGAAATCATGGCCCAGAAAATTTGAACGAAACCCAGTATCTCAGGCATCAAATTCGGCAGAGACTAACATCCCATCAGCCTGTATGTGGACAATGTGATCCTAGCCCTCTCTTAATCGCTGGTCTCACTCCCGGCTGTCGTCACTGAACCAAACAACTGTGGGACGATATCTGGCCACTGAGTAAACATGCAGAAGTCCCAGATTCTAAACCTAGTTCCCCTCGCACAGAAATCAACCCCTCACTCACAATTCCCATTCCTCTGGTCATCCACACACCTTCCATACGAGGGGATCGAACTTGCCCGTACTACCTCACAAATTGCCCACGCAAACTACACCGCCTGGATCTGGAGACAGGGTGCCCCCCTAAACTCTCCTGGATAGGCCGCGTAGCGGCAATCAGAATGACCATCCTCCGCGGTCTCTTATATCTTTATCAACCGCTTTCCCTTACCCCACCAGGGAACACACTACCTGCTCTTCAGGCAGCGATCTTTAAATTAATCTAGAGTGGGAAACCCCTGCGGTTTTCCAGACAGATATTGTACAATCCCTAGCGGAAGGGAGGACTAGCGGTCCCATGCCTTATGAAATACTTCCTAGCGGCTCAGTCGCACTTCTTAGTCAAGGGGAGTTGTCCTCTCACTGAAAAACACTGGTGCTTCATGGACTCTGGCTCCCCCACAAACATAGAGCGATAGGCCTACATTCTTCTCCCATCACCAGCTCTGTCTTTCAGATGTGGGATGCAGTTGCACTCAAGGCAGGGTTAACTTCCTTTCCCTCACCCTTGACGGCCATATGCGCGAACCCTGATTTTGCACCAGGCATGAGCCTCAATAACTTTTGCAGATGGCATACAGGGGGCTGCAAGAGGTATTATACCATTTGACTGCCTCAAAGGAGACTATGTTCTAACTGAGGCCGATAGATTACTATGTTTACAGGTCTGCCATTGGGTACTACAACCCACAGTTCAACCTCTTGCTCGGAGTCCTCTCACACCATTTGATAAATGGGTACTCCCCAACCATGACAATAAATGGTTGATCTCAGAGATCTATGCACACCTAAGCATTCAAACTCCCCTGCCTATAACACCAGGTCAGCGCCGATGGGAGGCCGAACTGGGGAGAGAACTGACAGAATTGGAGTGGGGAGACATATTTTATAGAGCCTATCACTCTGCCCACAGCTCGGCAGGCACCGAAACTGCGTACAAAATCTCCTCCTATTGGTATCTCACACTGGCTCGACTCCATTCCTGGGACTCAACGAAGGCCGCTGATTGCTGGAGGGAATGCGGCAACACGGGCATGCTACTACACCTCATGTGGCGCAGCCCAAAACTAAAACGCTTCTGGGACCATATTTAGATGATAATGATCTTGCCTTTAACACGACAATCCCTCGTTTCCCGGCATACACTATTCTAGGCCTGCCCAATCCATTAGCTTTCCCACTACGCTCCATGAAAGGGAGACAGATGGCTCTGGCTCTAGGGTCAGCCCACCCGGTAATACCATCACTCTGAGCAACAGAGAAGATATCGACTACACGTCATTGCTCACAAACTCGGGTTCCTGTTGGGAATGGAGAAACTATCCTTGGCAGCAGACCATCAGAGTTGCGATCTAGCCTCCTTCTAGGCACCTATAATCCGAATCCTCTCCTCTGATTTTAATGACCCATTTGCAGAGGAGCCGGAGTTGCAGGCCTGTATGCGGGTTCCTCTGTGCTCTGCCGCTGTTGGTTTGCCTGCCCATTCTTTCTTTGCACCTGCTGTGCTGTACTCCCCTGCAAGCACTGTTTGCCATTTTCTTTAACATCCCGCTGTACTCTCCTTGTCTTTGTATGCGCGGTTCCTGCGCGGTCCTGTGCTTTTCCCCTACGAGCACTCTTCTGTCCATTACCTTTGTAGTTATTCAGCAGTAAGCACTCTTGCCCATTTTCTCTTTGAGCCTCCTGTCACAATCTTTTCCTATTAACCCTGTCTTATCCATTATACGTGTTATGTACTCTCCTCGTCTTAAAACTTTATTTTCTATTCCCTCCCCTTTCACTCTCATGTACTTTCATTTTGTTACTGCTCTCCCTTGTTTTCCTGTCTTTTTCCTGTGCGAGCAATCTGAACACACCTCCTTCTAGGTACCCTCCCGTCACCTTTTTTTACTGTACTCTCCTAAGAGCACCCTCTAGTCCTCTCTCCATGTAAGGGGTGTGCTCTTCTTTTAGCTCTGCCTTGTTTATTTCCAGTAATAGCATTCTTTTGCCCATCCCTTGTGTGTATGCTCTGCAGTACATTCTTCGTGCAGTCTCTGTTTCATTTCATCTGAGGATTCTGCAGTACTGTACTCCACTGGACTTGCCATGTCCGTTCTTTTATTGAGCTGTCCTCTGTTCCACTTCTACGAGCCCACTTATGCCATGTTTTCACCTGTATGATTTGTTGCCTCAATTTTAACACTAATGGTCTTCTGTCCGTTCTTCAAACGAGCAGTCAGTCTACTGTGGAAATTCTTCAGTGCTTTTTTGTACATTTCTTGTTTGAGAACTTTTCTCTAAGATGAGACTGCAACTGTTACCTTCCGAGCATCCCTGAACACGTTTTAATTGCTGGATCTCGTATGCAGGGTGCTGCGGGGTGCAAGAGTGTTTAGAGACGGACGAGGAGTGCATTAGGTCTGGTGTCCCTAAACATTTGAACTCCTTTCTGAAACTTAAGTGGGGTTGTTCCAACTGCAACATTGCCCTTAGCTTGGCCCGTGCATTTGCATATAGGTTAGATTTCTGAACCATTTCGGTCGAATGAAACTGGTTATGTTTTGAATTACTTCCGGATGAATGAATCTGTTGTATACTGCCTACTCGTAATCGCACTATTCTGATGGGTTTACGATGCTGCTTAGAGTGTTCATGTGCTACCCACGCGTATGGTCCAGCAGCAAACGGGAAGTCTCAAAGCTTGCTCTCAGTTCTGCTCACATTGCTGATAATATTTCAAGTCAGTGTAATTTTAAGATAGTCCAGGCAGAGTAGCTGTTGCACTTACAAGTACCTAGTGCTTTAAGGTCAGTATGAGAATGTTCGTACCTAAAAGGCCGAACTTGGAGGTGTGCACACCTAACATAACAACTGTATTCATCTTTTGGCTAAGATATGCTGCAATAAAAAAATGAAAGTTTGTGTGCTTGAGGGGTTCAAGGTGTACATAATATTACTCAAGTTCCTCCCAAGGTGTCTCTTTAGTAAAGCTGCCTTGTCCACCCCTCTGCCATATTCAGTGTCCCTATATTTGCTATTGCTTCTCGCCGACCGTGTATGTTCTGTCTCCCGCCTTGCCTTCCCAAGCCATGTTTTACCTTTCCCTCAGCATTTCCATTGTTTCTCTGATTTCTAACCCACGTCCGCAGTTCATGTCTGATAACTGCTCTCCAATTACTGGCACACCAATGGTCCCTGACATCCCCGGATGGATCTAATGTTTTATTTTCTTTGAGGTGTGATTTCAGTCTTCATTTTTTCTTTTGCAGTGTGTATCCTATGCGTCTCCCCCTCTACTTTGCTCTCATGTCTCTGTTTTCTCCAGACCATGTTTAAAATCACTCCACGAGAGTTGATTGCACTCGTTGAAGTGAACCCCCGAAATGACTTATGGGCATTTTTGAATGATCTTATTACTTGTCACCTACGGGCTATACTAGACTAACCTCACATACCTAAAAGGCAGCGAGGAAATGTACATTTCACAAACCTTGATACATTATCATCCTGGTGTTTCATATATTTTGTCAGATTCGTATAGAAGGCTATTTCGGAGTAAGACATGGCATTTATTTCTTCCCTGACTACATTCCAACGGAGTAGATGAAGAATAAGTTACATCTGATATGAACAGTTTTTTGTCATCCTAGCAGCATAATGCTTCAGTGCTTGCAAGTGATGAATGAGTATTTGTACTCTGATAAGATCCAAAGTTAACTCCAGGTTTTGCTTTTCTGATAGAGGCTTCTTTGTATGTTCAGCTTGTATTGGTATAATCGAACAATTACAGCAGCACACTCTTCTAAACTGTAATGGATCTCAGTGGTCTCTGTAGGAGACTGAGCTCGTATCTGTGGCATAAAGTTGTTTGCCTGAGGGAGATAAATGAAATTATTCTTTGTTGAGAGGTGTGCACTAGTTAGATCCTCAAAACCTTCCTTTTAATGATCAAAGTTGTTCCTCTTTTTATGATCAAGTATCTCTTCTTACAAAGATGCACCCTAGGTCTCCAATACTTCAAATTATTCTCATTTCTCACATTTATAAAAAAATATACAATTTGACTAATGCACAATTTTAAGTAAAAATAAAAATAATGTATCCATGCCAGGGATTTTATCATGTGATGCTATTGTAAAGACCAGCACATTCTGATGGTATACTTTTAACCACAGATTTTTCACCCTGTGAACACCCAGAGGTCCCCCACTGGATCTTGACATTTTTCACAGCATTACTCCGTGCCAGCAAGTGGTGTCTTGAAGATCCGTGCCAGCTCCGTTCCACCCCAGTAGTGACATCGGAGCCACTTATATGTGCCACCCCTGTACATTGATATCAGTTTCTTCATTTCTGCACCTTCGGATACTGATCCAGAGCTTGCTCATTACAATTTACCTCACCTTTTTACAACAGTTTTCCTCTAAAATTATGTTTCCGGTGTGCAGGGGGCAGGGCCCTACTGAAAAATACAGGTTTAAAAGTCTCATCAGGGCAGCCACAAACAGATGTCTGTGACAGACCCCCATGAGGTATGTCTCTGGTGTCTAGGGTCGTTGCCTCACTCTATGACCTATGTGACTGTGCCCAGATGAACCCCAAAGCGATAAGGGACTGTGCAAGCAAACTCTGTATCTCAGAACTTAAAAGTAAGATCTGCTCCCAGTTGAGGGCATGTGCCCGCTCCCAGTCTCATGGCCATTCACTCAAAAGATCCTCTTCACATACTAAATTATCAAGTAAGTTGATATCCAAAAAGAAACACAAGAAGACAAAGCAGGATTCTTCTACGTCGCCCGCTCTCATTTTGAGAAGTTGTGGGGACATCAGTGTGCCTTTCCATGTCAGTCCCGATCACCTTTTGAGGAACAAACTAGGCAACTGGTCCCAATGCATACTGAATTCCCAGGTCCGTCAGGCGACATTGCAACATATAGCGGCTTTCAGAGAAACCATGTAGTGGATTCTTAGCCCCCTTCGTTGATCCCTCTGGCACACTTTCGGGTCCCACAGATCAGATGTAGTCACCATTTGGGTTACAGTTGATGGAGGACTCCTTGCCATCGTCCATGCCTCTTAAACCCGCTGCATGGTCTGCTTTGACTCCACATCTTTGCCGTTCTAGCTTCGACCTGGCGCCTCAAGCCACACCGGTTACTGCCATGTTGATGACACCGGAGAAAGGACCTGATTTTTTTTTCTGCTGATGTTGATGGTTCAACCTCATTCTTACTGTTACTTAGGAGTCACCTGCAACCACTTGCAATCTATTTTACTCTGATTCAGAACATAGCGTGGTCCGGTTGTTGACAATCGAGATGGCGAGTAAGGTGCATCCCATTACTACAATGATGACAACCTTCTCATGGATCTGCAAGGGACCACTGGCTTGTTCACTTACTCTCTCACTGGTTTGGGTGCCTCCCCGGGCTCTCCACGGAAGAATCATCCTCTTTTGCTGGGGTCATGTGGAGTGCAGCTGAAGTTACTGACTTACCACTACCAACTATTGAGGTCAAAACTAACATACCGACAGTGGTTCTGCGACCTGGGCAGTCCTCCTCAAAACCTCTCTTCCCTTCGAACAAGGCCTTAATGGGTACGTTAATAGGCCCTTGGGCCAACCTTGCTGTTGCCTGCCAATAAAAAGGCAAGTGGATGGAGGAGAGAAGCCTACTTCCAGGACACCCTTCCTCAATATCCTGCACCTATGAGCTTGGTGGACCAGGCATCTAAACGTAGATTAAACCTAAATATGTTTCCTGCAACTCCTCCTAATAGAGAATCTAAACGTTTGAAGCCATTTGGGGAAAGGTTGTTTTCCTCTGCGAGTCTCGTCATTCATTCAGTTAATGCTACCTGCCTACTAGGTAGCTACTCGAATGCCTTTTGAGATATGGTCGGCGAGATCGTACCTACAGTTCCTGATGAGCATTGCAAAATGCGGTGCAGATCATCTAAGATGGCCAGGACACAGCAAAATATGTCTTAGCTGGACACTAATGACTGCTTAGGTAGGGCAGTCGGAATCAATGTGGTGCTTTAGCACCACGCATTGATGACATCAACTGGCTTTTTGGGTGATATCCAAGTTTCGTTAGTGGAAATGTTCTTTGACAGCACCCAGCTCATCAAAGACAAATCAGACACAGCACTGGAGTGCTTCACAGCCCGCTCCCTTGGCTTTTATGCACCTGGGCGGCATTAGCCCCAACAATATTGCCCCTTTCAAGGCTTCAATTCACAGACACAACCAATGCCCTCAACCCCAGCAGTAGACCCCAGTCCTTCTGAGGCTGGGGTTCTAGCTGTCATGTCTTCGTACTGGACTGTCCCACCTCCCTTCCCCTCTGCTTCAGCATCCAAGCTGCTTTAGCTTGCCCTTGGTGGCAAGTGCCATCCTGTTGCAGGCATGATAAGTCAATAAGTCCAGGGGTGCCGGGGCATAAATTCTGACAAATGAGTGCTCCAAATAGTTCACGCCCTACCATTCCTCTTAGACCCGCTGCATGGCCAACCCCCATCAGAGCAGATTTCAGAAGACCATTTGTCCGTTCTGTAGCAGAAACTCTAGGCTCTTCTGGACAGAGGAACCATAGAGAGCATTCTGACACCATAAATAAGGAGTGGATGTTACTCTTGTTATTTTCCTGGAACCGAAGGAGGACGAAGGCTTTAGTCCTGTTTCAGATCTTCATCCTCACAGTCTCTTCCAGAAATGCTCCCCAAGTTCTATCTTCCCTGTATCTAGGAATCTGGATGGTAGCACTGGACCTGCAGGACTCATATTTTTATATCCCCGTCCTGCAGACCCAGAGGTGTTATCTGTGAGTCAAGGTGAGCTAAGAGCATTTTTAATTTTTATAACTTCCCTTCATTCCCACAATTGGCCCTTGCATGTTCACGAAAGTGAGGGCAGTGGTCACAGCACGCCTTCTTAGGTTTGGTATGCCACTCTTCCTCTTCTCGAATGACTGGCTGGTGGTGGCAGGCTACCACAGTTAGTCTTGAACCACCTCCAGACAATGGCTGACCTTTTACTTCTTTGGAGTTTCTTTACAAAGGCTCCCATTCATCTGAGCCATTTTAGATATCTTGCGGTTTTGATCCTTTATGTAGTTTTACGAGTCCAGGACATTTGGACTATGATCCTAATGTTTCAGTCTCAGTGAGATTGGTTCAGAGACTTCTTGGCCTTATGCATCCTGATGTGTAAACACCGCCAGATGCCTCATAGAATTTAGCAGTGGGATCTGAAGTCTCAGTGGGCTCAGCAGCAAGGGAACCTGTTTGATTCCATTCAGCTTTAGTCAGACTGCAAAAGACCTGCAGTGGAGGCTGCTGGCCTGAAGTTGGGCTGGCAGTAGATCCCTATCTCCACCTCATGCAGAGCTGCCAGTGGTAATGGATGCATCGCTGTCTCCAGCGCCATGTGGTACTGAAACAAGGTGGGTGAGGTGGGCCCTTGGGTCCTGTGCCAGCAGGCTTGGTGCCTTTGGAACTGTCTGAGCCTTAATGACATTTCTCTGGCCATGCACCACCTGGTGGGATCTTTGAACACTGGGGTGGACAAACTCAGGTGTGATGCCAAGCAAATCAAGAATGGCAGTTACACCCTGATGTGTCACACGGAGAATTCCAGCAAAGAAGATAACCCTGCCTCGATATATTTTCCACCAGTAAGAATGTGCAGTGTTAATACTCTTGAGCTCTGGAGTTCCCAAGAAGGTTCTTTCTCTGACATGCATTCTGCCTAGAATGGAGCTTGGAACGTCTGTATTCCTTTCTGCCATTACATGTCCTGCCTCGAGTTCTGAAGATCATGAACAACTGGTCCCAAGTCATCCTAGTTTTTCTCAATTGGACCGGGAGAGTATAGTACCCGGAACTTCAGAGCATAAGCATCTTCTCTGGGATCAGGCTGATGCTTCACTAGGATCTTCTGTCTCTGCAGCAGGACGTAGTCCTATACCGGGGCCTGCACATCTCCACACTTGAAGATTGAGTTGCAACAGCTGACTGCTTTTGACCTGCTGATGTCCTTTCCCCCCAAGCATCCAACTATGAGATCTGTTTACACCAGGGAGCAGGAGTAAATTTGTAGCCTGGTGTAGTTCCTACCATAAATACCCAATGGATGCAAAGTTGTTGGATATTTTGCTTTTTATGCTCTATTTAGCCCAGAAGGACTTGCCGTGTGCACTATTAAAGGTTATTTGTCAGCCCTTTTGGCTTTTTTCAGTAGCTGGACCAAACTTCTTTGCTTAAATCTCCTGTTGTGATGACTTTTCCTAAAGGCTTAGGTCATATGTTCTTTCCTAAGCCTTTTTTGATGCTGCAGTGGGACCTTAATTTGGTTCACACATTCCTTATGTGTACTCCATCTGAGCAGATGCACAGCTGTCATTTGCGTCTTCTGACTCTTAAAACAGCCTTTCTAATTGCAATAACTTCAACTCGTTGCGTGAGTGACTTGCAAGTTCTCTCCGTTGAGTCACAAAACACCATGTTTTCTGTAGCCAAACTGGTTTTGAGGAGCAGAGTGGCATTTCTGACAAAGGTTGTGACTCCCCTTTATGTCAGCCAATCCATTACTCTTCCAGCATTCTTTGCCCTACTTCACCCTTCGAAAGAAAATGAGAGACTTCATCGCTGGGACCCCAAAAAAGCCTTCAGTTTTTATACAGATCGTTCCAAGGAACATCAGGTGAATGATCTTTGTGTGGTTTTGTGGGGCAAAGGGCAGTGCAGAAAAGGACCATGCTGATGTTAATAGTCCACTTATATATTAAAATCTGCTACAGATTGGTTAGGAAGAAGCCTCAGAGTGTCTGAGGGCTCATTCAACCAGAGCCAACTCTGCTACCACTGGTTTGGCACATAGAGTATCTGTTCTGGATATCTGTCAGGCTGGGATGTGGGTGTCTATTCACACATTCACAAAGCACCACTACCGTGATAGCTAGGTGCAGCAGGAGGGACATTTTCTCATTTGGTCCTGTAGGACTTTTGGTTTGAGCCATTCCACAGACCCACCACCTCAGGAGGTACTGCTTTTACATTAATATTCAAGTTGAGGAATCTGCTGTTAGAACTAGCCGTCAGAAGAAAAGTTACTTACCATCAATAAAACTCATTCTGGTGGATACGTTTGCTATCCTCCCTATCCTCAATGCCCTTCCACTGCCATTCTGTGGAATATTCTTTTTCTATCTATTAAAAGGTCCCAATCTAGAGATCTGCACACTGTCGTATCTGTTCACTTATTGGGCTCTGTGTCTGAGGGTGTGGACAGTCAGGAAAGAAACGGACATCAGTGCGCATGGGTGATTCTTTAATGCAACTCCTGCATTGCTTCTGGGGTGGGATGAAGATGACATGGAGCCGCATGACACCACATGGTGGCACTTGGGAGCAATGCTGTGAAATAATCTCAGGATTCAGTCTGGTGCCTGTGGGTAGTCACAAGGTGAGGAATCTGCTGTTTAGATGGAGTAGTAGCCACCAGAAAGAGCTTTACTGAAGGTAAGTAACTTGTTCATTTGGAGACTTGGTCATTCTGGGACAATGTAAGAGATTTTTTGTGCCCAAAGTTGTAAAAGAGCATAGCATGTCCACCTGCTACACCAGCCTTATGTATCTATGCCTTTTCCCTGCTCGATCAATATGGTTTCCTCAAAGCTGCATTTCTAACCTACTCTCTAAATCTTGCCCTGTGCGTATCCTGAGTGCTTGCGTGGAAACTAAGCCATTCTCTTTGGCTTCTTCTTTCACTTTCCCAGTTTTACATCCAAATTCCCTTCATCTCTCCTTTTTAGCTTCTCAGATTTCTGTCGCATCAATCTCAGGTTATCCTAAACATTAGCAACCTCAATTACTTCAGCCCCATAAGCCTTAAAAAGTGCAGCCTTTGTCAAAAATGGGAATTTGGACGTGGATGTGTCTGCATTCAGCATTATCAGTGCAATATACCATCCACCCCAAAAAGCAGGTTCATTATTTATTAGCACAGTTAGTAGGGTAATTGCTATACAGTAAACAAATCCCAGGATTATTTCAAATCAATAAAAGACTGGCATGTGAGTTCAGAGAGTGGATTTTTAACAGCCTTATTTGAAAGCTGTGTTACTCAGACCTTAAAATCAATGGAAGGCTTAGATGACGAGGTAATTTGTTTTTAGTTGTGACAGAAATACGCTGTACCTGTGGCTTACATTTGTTCTGTAAACCCAGGAAGTTTAATAGTTCCAATAAAGTATCTTTCAGGCTTAATAGTGAAAGCAGTTATAGAGTGATTATTTGAAGCTGAGACTAGGCGTACCCTGGCCGTGTTGTTATGCATGTTTACGTTCTGTATGTCTGTCTGTAGGCTGAGTTTCATCGGTTTGCTTGACTGATTTTTCAAAAATGAAAGCGCTTCACTAAAAAGGAGCGTATGTGTAGTCTGCCTATCTATTTAGGCTGTGGAAAAAAAATCTCTATGCATCAGGTTCATAGAACGGTCATTCCACAGGA
Source organism: Pleurodeles waltl (assembly GCF_031143425.1). Classification (NCBI taxonomy): domain Eukaryota; kingdom Metazoa; phylum Chordata; class Amphibia; order Caudata; family Salamandridae; genus Pleurodeles; species Pleurodeles waltl. The sequence continues at coordinate 675,077,316 of NC_090449.1, read as the reverse complement.
AACAGTCCTTTAGGGAAAAATCTTCTCTATTTTTAGAAAAACGTTTAAAACACACCTTTTCAACCAATAACTTCTCACCAGCAACTAAATCAACACTAACAGTAGCACCAAGAAAGTTCCTGTGAATGTTGTGCTAAATAAATAACCTAAAATAACCTAAACATACAAGCAAATATAACACAGATTTTAGGGGGGCAGGTAATATTATATAAAGATTCTCCAGTCCTTAACAGCGGTGCGGAAAATAACATGGATCAGAAGAACACTTGAATCAGTGCCTAATGCTGCAGTTAGATGAGGTTATCCCTTTTTTCAGTGACCACTAGTTTTTAGTAACCTAAAAGTGATAACAGTTTCTGAAAGTGACCTCTAACCACAGATTCCTTACGTGTTGTTTATTTCCTCAGGTGTCAGACTAGATCCAGTAACTTTTCAACAGTGCCTCTGCGCACCAATAGGTGGCGCTGTGCAGCTCTGCACTGACTGCGTTCCACTCCAGAAATGACACGCGGAGCCTGTAAAGGTGCTACTCCCATGCACTGATATCAGTTCCTTTCCACACCACCAGATGCAGATCCAAAGCTACCTCTTAGTTTTAAGAGACCATTCACCTCTGAAAATTGTAATCCTCTGTGCAAGAGAAATGTCAACTCCTAAAAACTATAGTGCTTAAACCTTGTAGGGACTGTTGCAAGCAAATGTCTGTGACAGAACCTCATGAGGTTTGCTTGGGGTCTAACTACAACTATACGTCCTGCAGTGACTGCACATCAATGAACTGAACCACAAAGAGAAACTCTACATCACCAAGCATTGGAAGGCTCTGTGACCAGAATGATCCAAGTCAAAAGTTTGGTCGTGGTTCTATTCCAGAGATAGAAGTCTTAGTAGTTGTCCTTATCTCAGTGAAAGTCGTCAGGTAAGTCATAGTGAAAGCACAAGAAAGCAGGAGTTGGCCTCTTCCCAATACTCAAATTCTAAGCAGGCACAAAGGTGGCATCATACATTTCGACCCTGCTCCCAAAGTCATTTGACTTCAGAGCCTTTCTGTCAACTTGTTCCAGCACAGCCTGAGTTTCCGGGGCTGTCCACCTCTCCCAAACAGATAAGAGTTCTGCGAGGCCTAGCTCTGACATTTTGTATCATTGTCCGCTTCCTCGAGCCCGCCTTTGGGCCCTAAAGAGCCAAGAGGTTCACCATGTGGAATACCACCTGCCGGCTCAACCTCTATGCCAGTCAGACTACAGACTGCCTTCGGTGCCACGATCCACACTGGTTCTCGGAACATCAATGCCAACTCCACCGCTGCCGGAAGAAGATGTGCTCATTGACCTCTCTGACTCAGTCGGCACTGAACACAGCCACCTGGAAGATGTCATCAGCCACCTCCAAACTATAGAAAACCTCCTGTTACCTTTAGGGTCCACTCTAAACATGCCGAAGTCACACTTGACTCCTTCTCAGATTCTCCCCTTCATCCGAGCCATTCTAGACCCTGTTCAGTTTCATGCCTTTTCCTCTGGAAAGGAGAGACCAGGACATTCAGGCTATGATCCCAATCTTTCATCCACTGTCCTGGATTTCAGTGAGGTCGACTCTGAGACTTCTGAGACTGATGGCCTCTGCATCATGCTAGTTAAGTGCACCCAGTGGCGCATGCGGGTTCTGCAGTGCGATCTGAAGTCTCAGTAGGCCCAAAATCAAGGGAACCTCTCTGACGAAGTTAAGAATTTGAAGGAGGCTGCAAAAGACCAACAGTGGTGGTTACTGGACTCTGATTGTGTCAGTGGCAGACCCCTCTTCTTTCCTTACCCAGAACTGACAGCGGTGACTAATGCATCACTCTTGGGTTGGGGCAGCCACCTGTGGGAAGTGGAGATCAGAGCCTTCTGGTTTCTGGTCGAGGTCTGACTCCATATCATCCTCCTGGAGAGCCTTCTGCTTGGCATTGAAAGCCTTCCTTCTAGCCTTCAAATGGAGGCTGGTGCACGTGTTGGCAACACCACAGCATTTGATATTGCAATAAGCAGGTCAGAGTGGGATCCTAGGCCCTGTACCAGAAGGCACCACGCATCTGAAAGTGGCAGGACCATCAAGGGGTTTTCCTACTGGTGAACCATCTGCTATGATCCTTGAATGTCAGATCAGATCAGAAGTGGCAGTTGCTCCCGGAGGTGGCACAAGTTCTCTTCAGCCAATGGGAAGAGCCTTGGTTTGATCTATTCACTACTGTTTAGAACATACAATGTCATCAATTTGACTCTCCCTGGAGATGCGTTACAATTGAGGTAGGACTTGGTGAGGTGGGACTCCAGTACACCTTCCCTCTGATAATAATCCTGCCTCTAGTCCCGAAGAAGACATGGAACAACCAGGCCCAAGGAACGTGGAGGCCTCGAGTTGGGCATGGAGAGTATGGTACACCTTGGCTTGAGCATCATTCGTCCGATCAGGCTGCCCCTCCGGGAGGATCTACTATCATAGCAACAACGCAGAATTCTGCACATGGGCCTTCCCAAATTTCATCTTCATGGATGTAGATTGAGCAGTGACAGCTGAACATCTCTGATCCTCCTTCGGAGGTGGTTGATGTCATCTGGGCAACCAGGCGATCCTCAACAAAAACTGTATATGCTTATCATTGTGTCAGATTTGTGGTGTGATGTGGTGTGCCACTTGTCAAATTGGCTGCCTGCAAGCCAAGTTATCTGACCTTTTGTTATTCATTTTGTCTCTTGCCCGGTAAGGCTTTTCATTGAGCACATTGGCATGCAGAGTTCCTGTTTTGGGCATCTGCCAGGTGGCTATGTGGGCATCACTCCCCACGTTTGTGAAGCACTACTTTCTGGATAGCCAGGTTCGCTAGGAGGGGTATTTTGCTCGCTCAGTCATACAGGACTTTTGGGTTTGCGTCGATTCACAGCCCCATTTCCAAATTGGTACTGCTTTATCTATTGAAAAGGTGATGAATCTGCATTTAGAAGTCTCTGTCGGAAGAATAAGGTATTTAGCTTCAGTAATTCTATTTCTGGTAGTCTCTGTATTACCCTCAGATTCTTCACCATTCTTCCCATTCTCCTCATTCGGTTGACTGGTCCCTATCCAGTAATAAAATCCCAATTTTAGGAAGCTGTACACGGGTCAAAGCCAGGGTGTTGTTCGAGCTTTGCACCTGGGGGCGCGGAGACCCTCGAAAGCAATTGACATTGGTGTACAGGAGTGGCATCTCTATAGGCTATGCACGTCATGTCCAAAGTGAAACGGAGTAGCACAATAGCACCTATTGGCACTCAGAGGTGCTGCTGAAATCTGTCTGAATCTACTCTGGTGAACTGATGTATAGTTGCTCGGTTTCCTTGCTTACTTTAATACTGTGTTAGTGGCAGTCACTTTGGACCCTAGAGTATGCTGGAGTCTTCTAATTTCAGGCTCTATTGATCCATTGTTTTCTTTCCAGACACTTTGTGGCACCACATGTGGTGCATTTTGTATTAACATTTGATCTGTTTGAGCTAAACACATTTGTAGTGAAAATCTATAAATGATGCACCAGATGGTGTTTATTATGTAGCAAGTTCCAATGAAACTATTATGATTCAGAAAACTCCACGACCGCAGAATCAAGTGATTCCCAGTCCCTTTCTTCACCATATTGGTTCACATTGATGTTAAGATTACTTGAATTTGTGTTTTCTGAGATCCATTTAATTTTTGTGCCAAATACTTAAAAGGGTTACTTAGAAATGAAACCCAAGTGGGTCATCAAAGAAAAGCACCTTTCCGCAAATCCTATTATTGGAGAATATCAGAAATGGAAGACTGGTGAAATAGAACAGGTGTTATCTGCACTGGTTTGTGTCTTTAATGATTGAACAAGTGGAAAACATATCTGACAGAGACTTCTTGCTGCAGATTCCTTACCTTTGAAATCTCCCCAGGCTTAAGACTGGATCTAGAAGATTTTTCTTGAGTACCCTCTGTGCAGCGTCGTTCGAGAAGGGACATCTGCTTCACCTATATAGGTACCACCCCTGCACGCTCACATACGTTCATTTCTACGTAAGTTCTTTTCTTTCTGTGCCAGCAACGGTGATCTGGAGAAGAGCTACCCCTCTGCCACTTTTTGACAGGCTTTTTTTGAAGCTTTGCCTATCTTTTTTGCAGGATTTTCTTCCTGGTGTGCTGAGGAAATGTCATTGAGGAAAACAGGTTTTAAACCCTGTGGCGCCTGTCACCGCGCCATGTCGGTGATGGATCCACACCTCGTATGTCTATGGTGTCTGGAGTTTAAGCATGACTCCAAGTCGTGCTCTGACTGCCAGGCCACTAGCAGCTTTAGGGACTGTTCCCTCAAAGCCATGGCCCGGCAGTCAACTTCATGTCACTCTACTCTTCTGTGGGATTGTACGACAAAACAACGACTTCAAAAACAACTACTGCCTTAACAACGAGGTCGGAACACCGACCTCGTTGCTACTACTAATGATTTTACCACGAATGCCTTAACAACGATATTTCGTTGTAAAGGCATTCCTGATAAAAGCATTAGCAATTGGCACCATTCACCCTACATCCCTCACCCCACCCCCCCAACCCCACCCCAAAACCTAAAACCCCCTGACCCCCGTCCCACTCCCCAAAAACGCCCCACCCCCCAAACCCAACCTAAAACCCCCTGACCCCCCGACCCCCCCACCCACTCCCCAAAACCTAAAACCCCCTAACCCCCCACCCACTCCCCAAAACCAAAAACTCCCCACTCCCCCAACCCCACCCCAAAACCTAAAACCCCCTGACTCCCCACCCCCTCCCCAAAACCTAAACCCACCACTTACCTTCGCCAACTCCCTTCTTTGTACCTTAACCACGCATGTTCGTTGTTCAGAACATACGTAGTTAAGGCACAAAAAACCGGAGTCGTGGTTAAAAAAAAGCGTTGTTGCGCTTAAGTTAACCACGACTTTCGTAAAAAAAAAAAAGTCATAAAAAAGGATGTTTCCCCTTCTGAGGTATCAGTCCCTATTGAGAGGAAGGACCCGGGAATATTTCAGGATTCCCAAGTCCTCTTTGTCCCATTGAATGCATAGGGACTCTCGAGTAAGAGAAACAAAAAAACACAAGAAGTCGAATCTTGCTTCTACTTCTCCTCCTCCTTCAGCCCACACGACGGAGGAACATTGGCAGTCGAGGCATGGTTCTTCAGAGCATATGCCAGGGCCAACTTCGGACCTCCCAACCTTTACGGGAGTCCCCGCTCAAGAATTTTATGATGCCATGCTCCTCATTT